>NC_137540.1:10502306-11702306 GCF_963082525.1 Nesoenas mayeri | reverse complement strand
GATGATAATGCTGAAATGAACAGCATAATTCTTTACCTCATGATAGAGTCTCTACTCAAATCTGTTTATCACATGGTAGATTTTCTAAGCAGAAAGCAAAAAAGAAATAGCAACAGTACTATTTCTAGCAATAGAAATAGCTAGAAGTAGAAAATGTTGATATATCTACTGATTAACACTTCCTTCCCTCCTAATAGTTTGGATCCCATTCTTCTGCATGGACGTCTGTATGTTACATGTTCAGTTTTGAGACCCAGTACTGGATCCCAATAGTCATCATTTCTAAAGTCATAACTTTTCTCCAAAAAATAAGCAGAAGACACTGTGTTTCTCTCAGAACTGAAGAAGGCCTGCCATTGGGGTAATTCTAATTACAGGGTCTATATCAGAGTGACTTAGTTTTTTTCCTAGGAAGCCTCCTGTTTTGTTATGACACAGCTGATCCTCAACCTCCTTTCTTTTCATTTGGAAGCCTATAATACTCCATGACAAAGATATAACAATTTTACAGGTGTCCTTCCCATTTACAAGGAAGTTGTAAACTCAAGTTTACAGGTTCCCTTTCTAAATGAAACCAGGTGACTTGCTGGTGGCAATTCTAACAAAGTTGATCAGGGACAAGCAGGAACTGTCACTGTTTTCAACATGATAGAAAAGTGCGAAGTGATGTCTTCCTGTTTATTTCAAGGGTCCTCAGCTTGACTTACATATGATAGGCTTGAATAAGAACCACTTGCAAGGTTTCTGCAGGCAAAGGAAAGGGGCAACCTTCCGCTGTATCTGCAGATTTGAACTTGGAGTCCAGTATCTCCTAGGTTGATCTGAATTGGAGAGAGAGTAAAGCATAGTAAGGCAATAGAAATATGATCTGCACAGCAGTTACACTGATGTAAATTCATTTGAAAAGGATCCTGGAGAAGACCTGCATATGGACAACCCAATTTCATATAATGTTGTTCTGAAATGTATTGGTTCAGTGTGGAAACAAGTGACTTAGGTGTTACACTGGTGTATGATGGAAAAATGTATCACTGTATGTATATTTTGTGTAATTTTCTGTTATAACCTCTATGCCCTTTTAAATTTTAATTAGATACAGAACTTGTTTTCCTATATTTTTAGAAGTTTTTCACAGCATTAGTTTTGAATACAAACTGTGCGGTTGATGATTCATGAATTATAATTATTCAGTGACACTTGATTATTTTATAGCATTCAGTTCACGTGTTGAAATGCACATGCTTCATTGTTCCTAAATTGTGTAGGATTCCTGCAGATTTTGAAGGAGAAGTGTAATTATGAGTATTTCACTTGTTCGTGGCACTTGCCAATGTGTAAAAGCATACTAATTCTCCTTCATGCCCTCTTTGGTACCTGAGAGGTATGTGAAACTCAGAATCTTTGCCAGTTTCATACAAATAATTTTTTCATATAAATCACATATATTGAAAATACAAGTAGGCATTATAAGTTTGAGTAAAGAATACTTCCTCTCCTTATTTGGAGAGATTTGTTAAAGCTAGTGTCAAACTAGTGTATTTCTAGGTCCAGAGCACTTTAACTTATTGCTACTGTTATTATAAAAAGTAATATAGTTAAACTAATCAGGTAGCAAAATCAATCAGTACTGTATAGTGAGATGCATGATGATGTTTTAACTATATGTTCTTAGTTATCTGCAAGGAGAATTAGGTTGATGACTTTTTTTGACATGTCTGGGGTGGGAGGACATTGCAAAGGTGACTTTATTTTTTGTGTGTTTGCCTTTTTGACAAAAAAATCGAGAATTTAGTTACAGAAAAAATGAGCTTATATCTTTTTATAGTTTTTTTTTTTGCTTTATATTTTCCCTTCTTCCATTTCACCAATGGAAATTAAGGCACAGAGAACAGCAGAAGGAAAAGAACTCAAAGAAACCCCCACAAAAACCAAAACCACACCACAAAAAAAAAAAAAAATTAAAAAAAATTAAAAAGTGAGGATTTTATTTAAAAAAAAGAATTATTTGTTTTGGGGAAAAAAAAAGAGGATAAGTTATTATATTTTATATGTTTTCATAGGGTTTTTGCCAGAGATCTTTGCTGCAAAGTTGTGTTACATGTTCAGGATTAATAACTGTATGTGAGAAAAAATGCTAGTTTCTGGAAGTTGGTATGTGAAAAGGAAAATGTACTTTTTTTTAATTGTTGCTGGATAAATTACAATGTACATATTAAGATTAATCATAATGTATGTAATCAATAGCAGCAGTCACCTAACTGAAGCTTTGATCTTGCTAATGTCTTCAGTAGAACAAGGGATAGACAAGAGTCAATGTGTGAGTGAAAGACATTCATGGGAAGCAGAAGTAGGTACAGGAGGTTAGATTCCAGCTTCCAGTGATGACTCTTTGGTTGTGTCCTCCAGGAACTTTCCCTTTGGGCTCAAGCAGATACAGATCTGCCTGAGCTCCAACAGAGCCAGCGCCTGGCTCGACAGCTGCAGGTGTTTCAATGGCAAGAGCTGCCCTCTTATTTCCATGAGATGCTTGAATTTTACACGGTCAGAGGTAATATGAACTAGGTTACTGAATTCATGGTGGTGAACTGTATAATTGAGTTTATATGCAGACTTACCGTTATACATCATATTCTTATTTGGTCTTATCTTTCTGAAACAAAAACAACCCCAAGAAAACTTCTTCTTTGAGTAGAAAAATAAATTGATGGTCCTCTACTTGGTATCACCTTTGGAAAAGAGAGAGAACATTCCCTTCAGCTGATTTTGAGAAATGGGAAATTGAAACCTGTTGATTTTAAAGGTAGCTGTTGATTTTTTTTTTCTTTTTGCCTGTGTCTAGTATGACAAAATGGCAAAATTCATCATTAGTCAAAATACTGACTTTTCTGTGATAAGTTGTGTCATGCAGAATGGCATGAAAAGCTAGTGTTCTTCCTGAAATGTGTAGTCACTGCAGTTTTAGAAGGCTGTGATTTTCTTCTCCCCCTTACATTGTATAATTTTCTGCAAATCATAACATCATAGCATTCAATTTATTCTCTGTTTTTTCCATTAGAGTTAACTCCTCCAGGAAAGAATTCCATCTCTGATGTTAGGAATAGCAAACTCACTTGTTCCTTTTGCTTTCCATTCTGATCAAATGTAAGGCCAAAAGCTGATACAAATAATTAATACAATAGCATTAGCAAGCACAAAGGACATTTAGAATTCTGTTTTGTCTGTATGGTTGTGAAGGATTAGATGCATCCTTCAGTTTACACTAGCAAGTCCTAATTAGAAATCAGAAAAAGGAAAAAATAGTGCGAATTAACAGGGGTGCTGGGCATTTTATATCATATTTGAATGAACAGATATGGTGTAGTCAAAGCAATTTGAGTTATTTTGTGATGTTTTCATAAGAACATGTTTCTGTCTGGTTTTTTTGAATCAGAACTCTTAATGCTCTGCATTTGTGTCAATAGGTACCAGTGCTGTTATTCTTCAAAGATCTCTGGCTATAGCTTAACTTACAAGAGTTATTGACACTTCATAAAAATAATTTTTTGGGGGGCTGATGCCATAACTTGCAGTTATGTATATTGATCTCAAGGTCTGAAGAAATTATATCAAAGAACTGTTACGGTGAGGGTTGTTTACGAGCGCTAGCCTCACTATCTCAAGCTCTATTTAAACAAACAGAAAAACCTACCGTAAACCAACCATCCTGTTTACTCTGCCTCACTTCTTTCTTCTCACCAATAGTTTCAGAACGTGAACAAGTTTTAGGGATGAAATCCTTTCCAACCAAGGAAGAATGTTCTGATCTGCTGAGAAGACAAATGTTTCTTTCTAGTAGTTTGAGAAAAGTAAATGAACTGTCTCAATCTGAAACTGGAAATTATTAATTTACTTCTACTCTTTTGAGTTAAAAATGGGGAGAAATGTCTCTTGCTGTTGCTATCTGCTCTGTCAGCTTATAAAGTTGCTGTGCCATTGAACACACATGCCAGTGGAGGATTTCAGCTCTATGTAGTTGAAATCCAGTAGTCCAGCCTGGAGTTCAAATACTGGTTTATAAGACATGGCTTCTTTGCAAGGGTAATTGGAGACCCATTGGTCTGTTGTGTTTGGTTTAAATATTGTTCACGAATGCACCTTAACCTGTTAGCTGTGTTGTCAGCCACTCCTGGCAATTTCCCCTTAAAAGAGATAGCGTAACAGTCCCTCTAAAGCATCACTTTTAGAGGAGAAGCAGCCCAATGTGCTTTGGTGTGTCAATGTATGACCAGGTGATACCAAAACATTTTAAGTTCAGTTAGGTAAATACTTGTTGCACAAAAATATAGAGATTCCCTTCGCAGTGAAAGTTTAACTCTGCCTGTTGTTTTTTTAAAAATGTAATTTCCTTTACCAAAAAATAAAGAATACTCAAGTAATTTCTGAGAAAACAGAAGTGTGTAGACTCTTCTACATTCATTTATGCACTTACCTAGGAGAGAGGGCTCAAGTGTGTCCCAAACAGGTAGAAAGCTTTGAAATGCATACCTGTCCAAGACAGAAGGAATGCAAATACCATCTTCTGCTGGCCAAAGGTGACCAGTAATGCTGCGCATAGGTGTCATTCTCCTGAATATGTTATGATCTTTTGGCTATGTAATCTTGCTAATGGGTTATCAGGAAGCCAGTGCTGGTTTTCAGGCTACTGCTAGCTCAGCATATGATAGCAGTTACAGCTGCAAAGCTGTATTCTTGAACACATTTGAGTTCTGACAGTTTATTTTTGTCTCTTGTACAGAATTGTGGCACATCAGGTTGGAGTAATTTAAGGATGTGCGGTAACATCTGAAAAGATTTCAGCTGTTTCCTTGACCTGAAAAATTATCAGTTGAAAGTTTCAACCTGGGACTACCAGTCTTTATTTAATAGGGTTTTTTGGTTTGTTTGTTTGTTTATTTTTTGTCTATTTTATCTCCCATTCCCTTGTAAGTTGGTACTGGATCTGTAATATTCTGTGAACAGGGCAGACAGGATACTGGTAAACTCAGTGTTTGCAAAGCATTTGCTGATATGCTGCATTGCTTTCACTGAGCCCTCATTGTTGTGTTCAAGTAGCATGTATCTTTGAGTTTGCTAACCTCAGCTTTGTCTCATGTTACAACAGGAGTGTGATCAGAGGCTGTGCATGACACATAAACTGTCATCACCCTCCAGTGACAAAAGAAAATGGGACAAACAACCACTTATGTCACAAGTGGAAGAGAGACTTGGTGATCCATTTGTCTCCATGGATGCCAGCTGAGGTAGGCAAGAAAATATTCTTGGATCTCCATCACTGCATGTGTCCTGGGCCTCATCACCTCAGAAAAATCTAAATAGCAAGATGCAGGAACCAAACCAAAGCTACTTAGTGTTTCACTTATCGGTAGAAATGTGCACAGGGGTATGTTTTGATGCCCCCTTTGAAAGTGGTGGCAAATGCTGTGTAGGTTAAACAAACAAACAAAACCCTTTGAGTGTGTGGCCAGAGTGGGCAAGAAGGATGTTATTGAGAAGCATGTTAATTTAAAAGTGGAAATTTCATGACTTCTATTGAAATTTTGTTTAAAGCAGTCATTCTGCACTGACCATGATCAGTTGCAACCAGAGTCAACTGAGTCTTGAGAGGATTTTCACCGCTCTTAGTCTTCGTGTGTCCTGAGTGGAATGGGATTTTGTTAAGTCAATTAAACAGTATATCTTAGAAATGTACATGAGATGCATTGCACATATATACTGAAACTGTTTAATTCAAGTAAATAATGGAGATGTCTACCACTTCTCTGCTATTAACTACTGCAATCTCAGGTAAGATGTTTCTGAAGGAAGGAAACAAAACCTCATGATGTTAGTCTGTCACACCATGAGTTTCTTCCAACAACTAACCCAAAGAAAACTTGAAGATGGCATTATTCTTCAATTTAATAACAAGAAAAGTAGTAGGTTTTTTAAATAGTATGATTTCATGAGCATTTCAGACAGATACACATACACATAAACTGTTATATAGGTCAGATATATAAAAGACAATATAGCCTGAAAAGATCACAGTATGTAGAGCTCTGAAGCCTGGTTCTGTGTGTCCTCCTGGAAATGAGCGGAATGTAAGTCAATTTCGGAATTTGGTTGCCTTAAGGATTTTCTTAATAGAATGTCGAGGTAAGCAGGAACTTGGTTCTGTACATACACAAGCATGGATGGAAAACAGTTCCTCTTTGAGTCAACAGAGTCATTTGAGTGCAAGTGAGAACAGAGCTGAAATCTTTGTTTAAAAATGAAACCAATTGCTATGAACACATTTTAATAGAGCTTCTGAGACCTTTTCACTTTCTGGAACAAGTATGAGGCCCATGATAGAAGGTGTCTGAGGAACTCCAAAGCATGTAGGTATTATATTCCAGATCTGCTTGATGACTATCTGCCACTTGGACAAACTGCTAGATCTCTCTGTTTTCCTTTCTCTGTCATCACTGCTTTCTTCCTGATTACCCTCTGAGCTCTTCAAGACAGAATATCTCTCTTCTGTTTATATAGCCACTTGCACTTGCCTTTGCTTAGTTATGATGCTGAATGTAGTACTAATAATAAGAGCATTGCTTGATAATTGCTGACAGGGTAGTAGGACATTGTGGGAAACCATTGTTTGAGGACTGTGAATTTAATGTGGCCACAAAAAATCAGGAAATATCCTAGTTCTAATTTGCTATTTCTTTTGTTTAAAATAAAAAAAAAAAAAAAAGAGAACAACAATCTGACAAAGTTGTAGCCTTTTATTAATATGCTGGTTCTATGTAACATTAATTTCCTATAAGACATACACATCTTGTATCATGAGCAACTACATGGTTAGGTATGGTGTTTCAGTTGTTGAGCAATACAGTTAATTAACTTAAGGAGCTATACTTCAAATATTATTGGTCATATCTTCATACCCTTTAGCTATAAAATCCCTGAAGTCATGAAAGTGACCCTCAGCATCAGGTAGATCTTACAAGTAGCAAACTGTGAATAACTGGTTCAAAATTTTCTCCTTCCATTTGCTAAACAGCAAAACAAACATGTTGTTTGATGAATAATAATTGAAGAGAGGCCATTTTCACTTCTGTTTTTCTTTGTTTTCAAAGAAAGGGACAATTATTAATAATAAAAGTTGTTTGGAGTTTGTGGGTTTTGGTGTTGATTAATAATAAACATTGTTTGGGGTTTGTGGGTTTTGGTGTTGTGGTGGGTTTTTTTGTTATCTTTCTGCAAGGGAAAGACTGTAAGACCTTAAATCCACAAGTTCATTTCCAGTTTAACAGCTGTTCAAACAAAACTGGGAGGAAAGAGCTACAACAGGTAATGTTGCTGCTGGATTAGAGACCTTCATTGCAGCATTATCGAGATTAACTCTTTGGTACTAATAGTGTGGTCATCTTCTACCACTGTCACACTTCACACTTTAAAAAAATGGTTTAACAAACTTTACCTGCCAAATTCAATGTAGATCATAAATTCACTTTACTAGTCAAGAAGCATCAAGATTGTTCCATGATATGGAATCTTTTTTCTAGATACTTTGTCTTTTTTTTTTTTTTTTTGCATATGTGTATTCTGATATTGTTAACATAGGTCATTTATACTGTAATAAAACTCAGAAGGATTCTTCTCTACTTCATTCTGTACATCTGTATGTAATTTTTTTTCAGCCTTATAGTAGGTCGACTGGGGATTGAGTCTGCTGAGGTGAAATAATAAAAGCTGTTTGGGCAGGGATGAAAAAACCTGTGATTACAGATCATGCTTTTGCTTTTTCTTCCTTTTAGTCTGTCACTTAGAACTGAATTATAAAAAAAAATTGACTAATAAAACCGTGGTTGAAAATATCTAATCAAATTCAATCTGGCAAATGGTAGAGGAGGGTGAATTATTCAGGCAAAACTACACTAATCTTTACAAAAAGACCAGGTACACTTTTTGTGTGTTTGTTTATTGGAGTTCACTGTTTCTAACCAAGGCTACTTGCTGCCTTTCCTTCTAGTTTTCGGCAGTTTAGTTTACGACAACTAAATCATGTCAAATGGCACTGATAGCTTATGTAGAGGACATTTTCTGCTGGTTTACATCAAGGAAAAGGTTGCTGGATTACTCGGTTATTCTGAGTAAAGGGTGCCAAGGCCTGAGCTTTCCTATCCTTTCTTGAGATCTGAGCAGCCTTGAGTCATGTAATAACACTTTCTGTTAAATCTCTTCCTATACTTTTGTTTTAAAACTTGCTTGGTGTGTCTGAGAGAAAATCCTGTGGTTATTTTTAGTGATCTGGCCTAAGAGTCTTTCTCAAAGGGGTGCAATGGAAAGTTTCTTCTGCCTCTTCTGCCTTGAAGGAAGTTGTCAGGAAGCCAAACAGGTGAGGTTATTCCATTCTAAGCTATCTCCTCATGCAGGTCCAAAATATTTGTGTGGGATGATAGGGCTAGACTTAGCCCTTCAGTATAGAGAACGAGTATAAGATCAACAAGCCCTTTGTTAGAGCTACATATGAGGCCAATTGTACTGACCTGCAAAACAAAGCTGCTATAAATTCTTTTGTCAGCTCCTTTACAGTGCAGCAAAGATGGCTGGAAAGCAGTGATTTATTCTCCTTCCTTTGATAATTTTCATCAGCTTAGCAAATACAGTAAGACAGCTAAGGTTTGAATATGGCCTTAGAATTCAAATCAGGATTGAAGTGGAAAAAAACTGTGAAAGTAATGATTTGGACTTCTAAAAATCAGTCTGTGGAAAGCAGGCCTTCTATGCCACCATGAAACTCTGAACATCATTCAGCTAATCAATGGAGAGATGGCAAAAGGGGCTGCCTTCAAGTATGCAGGTTTAATGGTTTCTTTTTAAACTTAAAAAATTAAGAACTCATCAGAAGGAAAATAAAAAGTGTGGGTTTTCTCTAGTATAAATCAGCATGTTTGCTTTGTACCAAAATGGTACCTTTCTACTATTTATTTCAATGAAAATACGAATTATCTACCCTCTCAGCTAAGGCTGTCTAATTTTATTTTAAATTGAAAAGTCTAGCAAAGAATCATCTTAGATATCAGTCTACTAGCTATCAGTCATGTGATTGCTTGCTATGGATGACAAGAAGGGTTCTGTTTTCTGAGGCCTTTATTAGTATAACATCTTTATCTTTTAGGATTAGCTGATGGTTTGATTTCTTTATAAAAGATTAATAGCATAAGGTGATATTTTCCCACTCAAACATGTACATATTCATCCAGATTAAAATGCCATCAGTAAGCAGAAATAAAGCTCTTTGTCAGTAAAACTACTAGTTCCAGTCAAATGTTACAAGACATTTCCAGAAAAAGAAAATTAATAGAATGTGGAGTCCTTAGTCATGATTGTAAATTGTTACTTCTAAACATAGCACTAATTGTTACAGCAAGTTATTAGTAAGGTGAATAAATACATTAAACCCAAGAAAGCTTAAAATGTATGTTTTTCCTAGCAGACCTCTTTCATAGTTGCTGGTAACTTCTCTTGTGAATATAAAAGCCCGGTCAGTAGTTGGCTCTGCCATTGCAAGTTTCTTATAGTTAAATATGCTGTTTCTTAAATTAGAGTCCAGCAAAGTCTGCTCAGGATATGGGCTACTGTCTTGTCCATAAAGATGTGTTTCATTTTAGACGTATTTCATCTTTCCATTGATAAGAGGATAAATACTTAGATGTTTTGCTTCAAAATATATTTTCAGAAAGATGAAAACATGAAGGGATTTATAAGTCCAGAGATACATGTATGCTGTGTACTCAAAATGACTGTGGCATTTGCCTTTGCTTTTTCTAAAAGCAGATCCTGGCTGGATAAAGTGATTATTTTTACCATCTCTTTTTCCACTCCGTATGCCTCATGACATATTTTGAAAAGACCCGGACATAAAGAACAATATTTTCTAGAAACCAAGTAAAATAGATCACAGATGATTCCTTGGGTCTGTATTCAATTCCAGACTTACCTTAGGTGAATCCACAGCTGCTGTAGATTTTGGCAATATATAGTCTGAGAAAACTGAAATTGTTTTCTTGTTCTCATCTTATACTTCCTTAATTTTACTTTGAGAAGTTGATTTATACTGGTGTAAGAAAAAGAAATTACTATAGTCAGTACATATGCAAGTGAGCGTATGTTTATGCAGTACACTGTTTAGAATAGGCACAAGCAATATATTTAAGTTTAAAAGTTAACATATGTATGCTTGCATGCACATACACAGATCAAAATGTGTACACAGTAGGAGAGGAATGTTAGGAATATGACTTAAGTTTTACATGACTAAACAAGCCAGATCAGATCCACCTTTATATTTGGAAAGGATGGAAACCTGCTCTGCATTTTAGGCTGAGAACAGCCTGTCTCTGCTTTGTGTCTGTGAGGAAAAACTGAGAGTAGTAAGATGGCCTTTCATTGATAAAGTTCATTGTACAACCTGTTAATGAAACACAGGGAGTGTCTTCCATGTCCATAGGCTAACAGAAACATCCTTGTGTATGAATAGATGACTCCAAAGTGGGAGTTACACATCTAATTTATATTTGCCCCATGGCTTGGATTCCCAAAATGGCTATATTGGAGTCCTTACTCTAATGGAGAACAGTGAGAAGTGAAAACAAATTTTTAATCTTCTAGATATTGATTATGTTAGTAGAGAAGCTACAGCAGATAGATCTCTCGTGTATAATTGTGTCCTTGCCTGGACACCATGTAGAACAGGATTTAGAGCAGAGAATTGCTAATCAGGTAGGTGCTTACCTGCTTTGAAGTGAAGGGCTTAACATTTTTCTGACTTTATAAGGATTGCATGAGCCAACTTTCCTCTAGCAATTTGTTTTCTTATACTTTACATGTGTTTTACAAGATGGATCTTGGTATCTAATTTGGGACCGTGGGTGGTTCTGGATGAAAGAATGTCTGCTAGTAAGTCTATTTAGGGCTGTAATCCTGAATACTTTAATGTCTTTTGAAGATTGGTTTTAGGCTTCCAAATCAGTTTGGACAATTTTGTCCTGTCCTGTCAGCAAACAGCGTGAGATACTGTATGTGACAAGCCAAGCCCTCCAGTTGCAGCTCTATTGGAGTTGGGCTTGCTGTTGTACAGACTGATCATGTCACTGCCAAGCCGAGGATGCAGGCTTCCTCTGTGTGTTTTTAAAAGTCATTATATCATTGGCAGCAATTAATGACTTTCCAGCTGAAATCAGTGAACAGCTATGAATGACTAAATTGTGGTCATTTTGATTATCTGTGGAACCAAAGCAGACCAGTTTCAGAACAAATAAATAATTGTATGAACCTGGTTAATATGATTCATATTTTCAACATATGGCAAGGTTCTGTGTTTGAGTAAATACAATCAATTAATAAAATTTCCCCTAGTAAGTTGTCTAATTTTCCTTTGGAGATAAAACAAAACCAAAACAGCCCAATGACACAGACACATACCACCACCACCACCACCCCCAACAAACAACCAACAACAAAAACCCCAAACAAACAAAAATCAACAATAAAAAGCACTCCAAAACCACAAAAACTAAACCCACAAGTATTTCACAACACTAGTGTCTAGAACTTCTTTCTATCTGGTGTCAGTGTGTGTCATTTTACCTTCATCTGTTTACCTGTGCTTCTGCCCTCTTGTGGATTTTAAATATATCAAGTACTATAGTTTTATTTAATATTAACCAGACTGTAAGACTATGGGCCTTTGTAATGTTCTTATGACTAATTTGCATTTTCTAGGAAGAAATAAAAAAGGGAATGAATGTTCTAGGATCTGCTGCATTTCTTGTAAGTGCATTGTTTGACTAAAACAATTGTTCTGCCTACTCTCTGGTTTGGGAAGTTCTTTTGTTCTGTTTTTAAACCATATTTGTCAAAATAGCTGCCAGGTCTTTTACATGTTGTTCTCATTTCTTGTTGCTCTGCTGTCACACAATTGTTCTTCAAATTTGACTGTCTCAGGAAACCATGAATTGAAAGATAATGACAAGGCTTATGAAATACCACTGATTTATTCAAAGCTTTGAGAGTGTTTTCTAAAGTCATAAGATGAGCAGATCAGAGACTTCTACAGAATAACACTTTGCCAGTATTACCTATAATTCCCATCTAAAATATTGCTCTGTGTGCAAAGTAGTGAATTGCTGCAAAGCTGGAGGCCAGGTCTCACTCCTTATGCTGAAAACGTCCAGGAGGATTAACATATGTAAACTTGCAAGGCAGAAGGTAGTAAATAATGCATAAAAATGGAAATCCAGGCCCAGTTATTTAAAACATTAGGTATACATTCTGTGGTTTTCTGAGTCATTCAAATTATCTGTCACGTTTGTCGTGTTCCTGGGTTTTTTTGTTTGTTTGTTTGGGGTTTTTTTTGTTGTTTTTGTTTGTTTGTTTTTGTTTTGGTTTAGTTTTTTGTTTTTTTTAAGCCACTGTAGTTTTGAATTTTGCTACAGAACTAAGAAAGATGTGTATTATGTTCATAGTGTGCAACTGGGAACAGAAAAACTCAGTATTGTAAGACAGCCTCCCAGACAGTGGCATTGTGGCAACAAGTAACAGTCAACACAAAAATAATTTAATAGCCTCTTGGCTTATATCTTATAAAATGTAACAGTCAAAGGACAAGAAAGGAGAAATAAATAGCATGGGGTCAAAGTCAGGAATTAAAAAATAACTGTAAAAGTTAATTCTTGGATAGAAATTTGAAGAAGGTTGTTAGCTTCCTAGAAGGAGATGGTGTTCTAGCATCAGGGATCATTCTGGAGGAGCAGTCTCAAAGTCTTTATAGCTAAATGGAGATAAAGACTAGCACAGCAGCCAATGATACTAGAAAACTGGTTCTGGCAAGAGCTGGCGTCAATTGCACTGTTTTATTGGGAATCTGTTCTCTTCTGGATGCACACAGAAACTGGCCTACTGGAAAAATTCAACGATTTCTGGTAGAAAGCATGAAAATTTGGGCAAAAAGCCATAGTAGAGGTGTCCCTAAGCTGTCGTGAGGTGTGAGGGGATGAGCACAGGGGTGGTTTTGTGTGCACTTTGCTTGTGGGCAGCAGCACCTGCCCCTGGGTAGGACCAGGCTCACACTGTCCAAGGTACTGATGACACCTGAGAGGCAGGACAATCTCTGCACCATGAAGGGAGGCCTGCCTTCTGGAACCAGGAAAGCTCCAGATAAAGAACAGATCTCTCAGAGCTAAGCTTTGTTCTGTTCTGCCCAACAGCATGGGATGAGTAACTGTCAGAGCCTATTTTACTGACAGTGTTGATAGTGTGATAACCTCTCTGCAGACATGGTACCTAGCCAACACAAAAGCATAGCTATCTGCGTTTTGACTTGCATGTCCCGTGTCCCATTATCTTAACCTTATTCCTCTGTGTTTACGTTTCTCTAGTTTCCTTCATGTTGAGAATAATTTTTCTGTTTATTTTTGAGAAAGTAGTAAAAATATTCAAAGCATGAAAATTCATTTCCTGTTGGAAACTGAGCTTTTATTGTGCAGTTTTGCTGTCTCATGTAGACATGGTTCCTAATCTCTGTGATTGCTCAGATCAAAACTGCTATGTTGTTTTTTGGTTTGTGCTTTTTTTTTTTTTTTTTTTTTTTTTTCCTATGGCATCTATGATTATTTTCAACCCTGCAGTACAACAGCAGAGACTTAGAGGTCTCTTTGTTGAAGGTGGAGGTAGTAGCTGGCTGTTGCAAGTAGTGAAGCAACAGATAGAAACTGAGGAAGACAGAGGCATTAGAGTAAGCTTATGCTATTTCTTTAGCAGAGATCATACAGACCACAACTCCTAGATGCAGGAAGATGCTGTTATCACTCTGTGACATGTATGGAAATGGAAGTCAAATGTAATTAGTTGTATTTGATATTATTTGTATTTGACATAGCAGATCATTTACATCTCTCAAAACTATAAACTCAGTTTTGACTGATAAGGCTGGTGGTTGTTGTTTCTGTACTCTTGTTTCTTCACTGTCTAGCACCAGAATTCTGAGTTGAAGGACCACAAAGCTTATCAGAAGGCTCTGTTTCTATAAAAGCACTTGAAGGTTGAGAAGGGACGTTTTATTAGGAGGAATTTATTCATCCCAGCTAGTAATGGAGCAGTGGCTCTCCCAGTGGGAAGCTTTAAATACCTGACAAATGCTGCTAGTGGGAATGTGTGATGTGGAATATTCAGTTTCCTAAAAGGTCATATCATTTTTCCTTCTTCTCCCCTGCATTATTTCATTGACAAAGGAATATAAAATAAAACTTTTCAGGAGAAGAAGAGTATTTGATCATTTAGCTCTCTCAAAAGGACTCTGATTCAATCTTGAAGACAATGTTCCAGAGATATGGGGAAACTATGGGTGTTTTAATGTTCAGCCTGGACTGTCAATCACTTCTTCTAACCGAAGGGTAAGCAAAGAAAGTGTATTAAAATGTAGTTCCTTTGAAAGAAAAATAATACTTTTCAATTGAGATTGTATATATTGAGAATAAAAATATGCAAATTTAGGGGCACTTACCCAATTGTACTATGAACAAATGCCACCCTTGCAAAATTATTCATGGATGGTCCAATAATTATGAGAGACTTCTAATTATCCACTGTAAAATTTTCATGATTGTGAACTTGGAAGTCAATGCAATGAAAAAGCCAGATGATCATTGAAGTATAAATATTTGCTGATTGCTTCAGAAGGACAGCAAGTGTGGAAGGGCAAGCAGAATTCCCATATAAGTGCAATAGTGTCCTTCACAGCACCTTCTGAAATGAATCTTGTGGTTCTATGGAGATGGATTCTAAAAATGCATGGATTCTGGAGGCTGAAAATGAAAATTTCAGATATTTTATCTTTTCCAGCTAGGAGAGAGAAAAGTGTACTTTAAAAGAACAAAATTTAGATTCTCAAAATGGCACAATTTCTGAGTAGAAGTTATCAGAAAGATGACAGGTATCACAAGACAAATGAACACTCTGATGGCAGTCAAGGCTAGAATGATCATTGAATCATAGAATGTCCTGAGTTGGAAGGGGCCCACAAGGATCACTGAGTCCATCTCCTGTCCCTGCAATGAAAATGGAATGAGAAAATGAAATGATGTTATTTAATTACTTTTTTTTTAAAGCACATTCATCTCTACACATGAAAACACCCACATAAATGTTGAATAGTGTTTTGATGATTAGCCTTTTATTACAGTTATAACCATAAGTTTGTGTATTACCATACACTGTCCTGCTGTGCTGCTCTCTAGTATATGTATGGGATTTTTAATTCACTATCTAGCACATACATGTATGTGTCGCTAAGTCTCCAAGAAAACTTTTAAATGCATATTGGACTTCCATGAAAGTCTGTAGGACTCAAATGATTTTTAAAATTTTTTTTTTTTTTTTTTTTTTTAGAAAATAACAAAGAGGCATTCAAACACCATCTTAAATAGGAAAGTAAGAATGTGCGAAAGTGAAACTTAAGGCTGTTTTTGCCATCCTTGTTCTTGTTAGGTAACAGTTTACTTTGTAAATTCCTTGGGCATTTAAGCAGTACTTAGTCTGAATTAGTGATAAAAACTTTTCCACGCAGTTTAGTACCAACAACAAATTCCCTTATTCTGCCAACAATTCTACTAAATCTTTCAGTCACCTCTCTTTACATCTTTATTTTCAGCACATTTAGGTAATCTGTAGGGTTTTAAGTTGTTCTAGCTTGGGTCCATTGTGAGGCATTAATATAGCTTTGACAAGGTACATGGTGTGGAACGTTTTGTCTGTAACACCAATAAAAACAGATGGAGGAGCAGAGCCATGTATGACGTAAGGCATGCAAAAATGTGGATCTTGCCAATTAATCATGGCACACTGCTGACAAATAAGTGACAGTAATTGATGCAGGCCCTTTGAGAGGCAATCTGGAACTACTGCAACCTGGGAAAGCTCATTCATTTCTTTTCTTTTGCTAAGTTAGTGCTGAATAACAGCCCTTCTTAATTGCTGCCCAGTGTTGCTTTATAAGGTATCAATGTCAGTGACAAGCCAGGAAGTAAAAGAGTGTAGCAGTTAGAACTGTCTGGTGAATTCTTCTCTGCATTCATTTTCTGTAGAATATTCATGCTTTCTATTCGGTATATTGGCCACCAAAGAGCTGATGCATGTGCATATAAAGTACATTTGAATATCTAAATGTGTTCTGTTAGGTTTTCTGCTTGAGAGACTAATTATTTAAAAGTTTTCACTATTTTTATTGATCTTATACTCTTAGGCTGTAACATCAGGATTTCTCAGATGCCCAGCAAATTCCAGCAATAAAATGTGTGCACTCTGACTAGATCTAGCTTGCACTCTGTGCTTTCTTTAGGTGAACTTGTTTGACTCAGAATAAAGCCAGAAAGTCTTATGGCTGTAAGAAAATGTCTAACTGTTTTAATAGGCTGTATGCCAGACCAAGGCAACATATATTCAAACCACTGTCTGCATCTAAGGTCCCCTTGCAGAGCATTCGTTTGTTGTTGTTGTTTTTTTTGACAGCAAGGAGAGGAATCAAGGCTCACTCCAGCATATTAGAACAAAGAGATACTTTTGAATTTTCTCTCCAGTAGGCTGTGGCTACTTCCATCACATTGAGCAAAATTTCCTTCCAAAGCAACAATAGCCTGCCTTGGTTATTACTGGAGTGAGGCCAAGATGTTTCACTTCAGTGCAATAATATTTTTACAGCAAAAGAGCTGCTGAATTGAATGGGGCCTGCTAGGACTATCATATTTGCTGGCAGGGCCACCTCTTACCCAATCATGATTTAGATCTGCTGCCGTTTCTCTGTAGTTATCAGGCAGGAGTAGATAGCATTCGAGTCCCTGCTACTCCTGAATAAGCTCAGATAGGTTCCTTTTTGCTTTTTAACCTATTTTCTGCTGCAGCAGAGCACAAGTCCCCGGCTCTGAGAAAAGAAGGAGGTGGCCAAGACCCAAGAGTCATAAGTAGCCATGTGGGAAGATGGGAGAGCAGAGGAAGAAAGTGTGTTGAAGATTTGCGACACCATTGCTCTAGTTGTTTCATTAAACATAAGGGCAGCCAGTCAGGCGGTAACACTGGATGAAGGAACTAGCATAATGACAGACCACCACGGTCCTTAGGAAAGAGTAAGTTGCGAGCAGATTTAATCTAAGATTCTGCTGGCACTTGGAAAGAAGGAATAATTGTTCCCATTTTATGGATGTGGGAAATGAAACACAAGGCAGCTAATTGCCCTGTTTGCTGATAATACAAACATTAGTGTCTTCCCTTGAGTAAAACAGAAGCTGCAGAAACTTATGACCTTCATGAACCAAGCTGGTTACATCTGATTTGCCCAGCCTCTGTGGTGATTCAGCAGCAGAAGAGAATGGAGGTCTAGGTATAGATCCAATGAGGGGAAAAGAGGAAAGCTGCTAATGAACTGTGTGTTTCCTTACACTAAAATCCCTTGCAGTGACACTGGTACTTTGGATCTTCCCAGATAAGCACTGCAGTTCCTCTGCAGCCACAAATGACTGATGTGAAGAGCTGGAGAGAACCGGAAATGTTGCACAGAGCTGTGAAATGTGGATGTAGTCACCCACATGTGAAGTGACCTGGGAAGAGACATAGCTTCTACATTGTCAGAGGGGCTGCACCTCCCTTCAGTCTAATTCTCCAGAGCACCACAGCACATTAGAGGGTAATGTTTATTTCAAACAGGTGAAACGGATGGCAGTGTAAAGAAAATCTTCAGTGAAATCTTACTTGTTTACAAGGAAGGTACAAAACTCTGTTTTTCTAAACACAGAACAATAATAATAATAACAATAATGTAAAAACACACAAACATTAAAACAAAATGTATCTTTGGTCGGTATAAAATGCTCTATTTTAGTGAAAGCTTTCTTTTAGGTATATGCATGTGGTTCTTGCTCTGACTTCCCGACTGGCTTTGGGGTTTTTTTGTCTGGACTGTTTTGCCTTCTCATTTCAGATGTAGATACATAGTTCTGCACAAAAAATACCCTGTGAACCACCTCCACCTGGGTAGCTCAGGTCTTGAGGTGATCTTGTGCGCAGTTTTGCTTCGAATGAAAACAATATATTGTTTAATCTATTAGACTCTCTAAAACAGCTTTAATGGCTTTATCAAACTATTTTAAGTGAAAGGACAGTGTAATTAGAGCCCATCTTCATGAAGTTTAATCCAGTCTGCCACTGAATCTTTTTGACCCCACATTTTTCATTTGATTTAGTAGAAGATGTACAATAACAGAATGTCTTCTCCTTGCATCCCAGGTTATTTGCACCATCTGCTACTGTTATTGTGTTACCTGCACAAAATTGCTGATTTTATTGAAACATCTTTCCCTCTTTAGTACCAAAGAGACCTCGAGTTTTTACATGGTTGTGCCTGGAGAGAGAACAACTGCAATTCACTATTTCTGTGGGGCATTTCGGAATTTATGTACTTTTGGTAAAAGTAAGTACATCTTCGTGTGTACATGGTGAAGGACCCTTAGTTAAGTGTAGGCTACAAGCAAAAAGGCTATGGAAAAGCAATATTTATGGAACCCTAGGTAGATTTCCATAGCATTTCTATGTAAGTTTATGAGAGAATATCTCGAAGACTAGAAATAGACTAAATGAGACTCAGAAGGAACTCATCTTTTCATTTAAGTTGAGGTGTTTTTGCATGTGAAATTAAGGGAACTGGAATTTTGCAAAATACTGGAATATTGCAAAAGTCCTGGCAAATGCCAGCAGCATTTCACTAGAAGATTTTATCCTCATGTTCTCAATTCCACTGAACCTTTTCTCTATTTTAGTAGAATCCATAGAGTAGATTAGGTATGATACGAAATCTGTTTCCCAGGAGCTTTTCCCCCTCTTTTCCCATTTCCCTTCAGATTATTGTTGCTGTTACACATGTCAACTTCCCAACCCTTCCTTTCCTGGCTGTCCTTCTCTGTGTTTAGATCTTTCTCCAAGAAATCTGGAAAGATGCACTCATCTATTTTCCTTCCAAGCAGAAGAACAAAAGCACAAAATGAGTGGTGTATTCCCTGCTGATTTCACAACTTGAACCAATATTTTTTGCAGTGTTTTTGCAGCCTTCCTCCAGAGGCACCTGCCAGATCTTGATCCCCCCTCAAACTCTCGCTGCTGTGGCTATGCACTTCTGTGGATTACTAGGATAAGATGTGACCTAGGAAAATGTGACTGCAAGTGGTAAAAGGAGGAATGTTTTTCTGCAGAGAAAAGTTAACACTTCCTTTGCATCTGAGTTTGTTATAACAGAAGTTATTTTGCAGAGTTCAAGGTCTGTAGAAAACAATGTTCTGGTATCTTTGACACACCTTATAGTGTATTTGCAGCTTTGATGCAATGTAGCTGTCCCTATTTCTTGCATGCTATAGCTATATTCCTGAACTGCTCAAGTACTGTTCTTTTTTAAAATACATTTTTCTAATGGTTTCAGAGCTGCATGAACAGAGGCAGTCAGCATTGTTAGGTTCATTCAGAAGAGCACTTGAGACTGGCTGCTTGTGCTTATGTGTCCAACCAGTGACTGAGAATACAGATATTGAGATACTTTCTTACTACATTTTTAGTTGTCTAATATTTATTTATTTCTAAAAGAAGCAACCGACTTTATAACAAGATAAATTTTTCACAAGCTGCCGCTCATTCTAAAGAAATCTCTGATCTGGGAAGTTTAAGAATATCAAGGGAGGACTGTTAATAAACGTTTTGGACCTGAATGCCAAAAAAACGAGTTCAGATCATTGTTTACATGCTTGATCTTCACAGGAATTTAACACTTTTGAAAACAGTGGACAACAGAAGAAATAGTTGCAGAGTTTCTTGATTGACTGCTGAAAATGGAAAATGTTACTCTGAGAATTACAGGTTTATTTGACGTGTGTACTGAAGTCTTCTACTTCTCAGTTACAGCCAGGGATGCTATTTTGCTTTGTACTGTTTTGCACCTACTTAGTTATTCTTAACTAGTGAGCTTACAGTTTAGATCTATATTTAAGAAAAAGAAAAAAAAAACCTGTTTCTAGTTTGTGGTTGAAAAGTAAGGAATTAAATAATGATTTGGTGTGGCCATGCTCTATAGTCTGTGGCAAAGCTAGAATTTGAAACTGTATTCTGAGTCAGCTACTAGGTCCAACTCCTCAGCTGGAAAGAGTTTCAGCTGTACAAAACCTTTTTCCGCATTGAGTACTTTGAATGTCACCTAACAAACCAAGTTCTCTTCTTGTTTTGACATGAACAACCGAGATTTCCTCTTTGGCTGCAGACCTCATTAACTATGTGGCTTTTTTAATCACCAGGCACTCACCCAAAATAGCCTACACATTGCTGGAGTGTCCTTACTGGTAGGAAGCGTGACCTTCTCTGTGATACTAGGCCATCAAAAAGAATGTAGTATTTTAATGTGATTGTAACTTAGCCAGCATTTACATAAAAGAAAACAATGATCTTCTTGTTATGGAGATCATTAATGAAACATCAGCACATGCTAGCATGTTGTGATCCAGCTGAAAAAACACCCTTGTGTAACTTGAGTACATTGCATAACACAGGAAGTGGAAAAACAAACTAAATTTTCAATGGTTGTTTACATTTTAACTAGATCCGAATGAAAAGTCTATAGTGAATAGCTTTTTGAGTAATTTAACTTATGTATCCTCTCAAGGAGTATCTGTGAGGCTGAATATATTCTTTCTCACCTGTTCCATGCTGGTATTTGTCGTTGCATTTTTCATAGTGTTAATTTAATGTTTGAAAGTCAAATAGCATTGAATTTCAGCTAAGTCGTGTGGCACTGCTTCCATTTCCTATTGGAGAAGAGTACGAGTGCTCTGCAGTTGGGATTTGTAGGTGATTCAAAATTAATCTTCCTTATGCAGTCATGTATGTAGCTTTGAAATTTGCTTGCCAGTTAGTCTCTTGAAAGTTAAAAGCAGTAAGTCATGTGTTGTGATAGGCGAACTCATGTTCCAGTAAACTCATGGAAAAAGACTAATCAGCAGAACTTGCTTGGCATTTATCTACCTATAGTTTAATGTGTTTCAATGTGAGTATACTCAAGACAAACTCATTTCCCTCAATTATTGTTCTTCAGCTATAACTCACTGTAGAAAGGCAAAGCTGTAAAACACATCAGTGAACCAAGAAACACTGCAACTGTTTCTTCTAAGGTTTTCCATTTTCAAAAGTGTTATATTCCCATGAGGATGAAGTGTGTAAACAATGATCCGAACCCATTTTTCAGCATTCAGGTCTGAAACATTTATTAACAGCTTTAAAAGTCCTCCCTCGATATTCTTAAACTTCCCAGATCAGAGATTTCTTTAGGATGAGTTACAGCCTGTGGAAATTTATCTTGTTACAAAGATTTCAAGGACACAGCATCCAGGCAAAAAAAAAAAGAAAAAGGTAGAAATTGAATTTAAAGACCGAAAAATCAGAAAGCTGAACTGCAAAATGAAAATGTCAGCTCTTGTTATGAGTGGTGCGTAAACTAACACATGCACAAAGTTCAAGAGACTGATGTTGACTTTTCATTAGCTGGAGATCTGTTTCTGTGACCCAGCTGAAGGGACACAGACATTGCTGACCAAAAAAGTTTGCTCAGTGCCAACCAGCAGATTGATACTGGCCCATGCATGAATTATTTATGGTTAGGAGAGCCAAAGTGTGATCTGTATTTTGTCTTTTATTAGTGGGAGAGGAGGGGAGGGTGCTGTGTTAGCTGATGGAGTTGTAAACTTTAAATTTCACATGTACCAAACTGAACAGAATTGCAAAGTGCATTTTCATTATAGTTTCTATTGTTATCATTAAAATTAATAGCCATCTGGTGAGTCTTGGCTTCAGTAGAGATATTCTTTAGTTTGGTCAGCCTTCAGTGGATAAGCAAAAAGCACAGAGGGTCTACATCTTCTCAGATGTTGTTTGGCATTGGGTATTTTCGGCCAGCAGGATCTAAGGCTAAATGATGAGAAAGCATTTGACAATGGACATAATTTCTCTGTGTCATGGGGCTAATGTAACATTCTCAGCCTACCTTATCTGCTCAAATAAACTAGTTAATATTAAGTAGGCATTAAGTATTGTGGTTTATTTGATCAACAAAACTCTCCTATCTCCCCCATCCCTGCCTCCCAAGCCACAGATGCAGCAGCGGCTTCTAATTGAGTGAGGATACCACATAATTTATGATTGCCTAGAGATTATTCTTTGTATTTCGGTTGACTTAAAATTTGGCTATGTTTTTAAAATTATTTTTCCCTTTATTTTATGTTCCCTATGTGAAAAAAATCTGGTTTTGATATATATTATTACCCATGTACTTAAAATATGTGACAATATGCAAACTGTATTCCAAATGGTGCAGCACTGGCCAATTTCCAGTCTGGGTTAGATTTATAGGATAACACTATATTGTATTGTTTTGTGTCAAATTCTTGGACTGATGTGACGTGCAGTTAATTTTAATGTACAACACACATCCCCCCATCTTTCTATATATGGAACACATTTTTTGCAACATAGCAAGTAAGTGAAAGATGCAGGCTTCTTTAAAGGGCTGTTTGTTTCAGGGAAAATATTCTTTCTATTAGACTTTGTGTTTGATTATCTTTTGTCCTCAGTATTTCAGTGATGTTGAGAGGACCTGGACAGTTGTGCTAAGTTCTATATGCACATAATAAGAAAAGCGGTCTTATCTGCAGTTGGAGTAGAAGTGAGAAAACAGAGTTGAATGTGGAGAACAATAGGAGAAAGCATAGCATGTGCTTTCTGAACGTACATTTTTTGGTTTTTAAAATTTTTTTACCTGTATAACATACATGTGAAAACAAACTTTCCACTTCTTGCTTCACTTCTTATTTCTCTCTTGATTTACAGTTCTCTCTTCCTGGGATTAATGCTTCCATCTATATCAAGTAAACATGGTGTAATGAATTAAAGGTTTTATAAACTCAAGTGGGAAACCAGACATGACAACTCAGGTATGTGATTTCACCTTTGTGAAAATCTGACCCCATTCGAGATGAAGGCTTTTTTCTTTCTGTCTGCCATTTCTTTTGCAGCAATGTAGCTTGGAAGATCTGTAAATCAAATATTTTTCAAGCATGCCAAGAAACAAAAAAGGGTTTTTAAATTTGATTCCTTCCATACCCATTTTTTCGAAATAAACTGTTTTTCAAAGAAAGATCCCACCATAATTAGCTGCTTGTGTATTCATTCCCATTTCCAGTGTAGTCTGAGGTGACATTCTTGAGGAATATGAGGAAAGAAAGTTTTGATCAACAGTGAGAAAATAATATTTCTGCCTGCTGTAAAATTAATTTTAAAGGGTAATCTTTTGTTTTGTTAAAGACCTGTTAAAGCACATGCCATAATCTCAGTCACAAATTGTTCATGCCCAGGTTTTGGAGAAGCAAGTTCCAATACTACTTTTTGCTCAAGTGTGCTTTTATGTGTATGAGCAAGTCATATCTGAATGTGTGTGTTATTTGGGTACTAAATATTTTAAGGATTATTTGATTGTGCATGCTTTCAGAATGTATACCCTATGTTCTTAATTACATACAAAAATTATTGAAAATGTGGATCCAGTTCCAGGTAATAAAAGTTGTAAATAGAAGAAAAAGTTAAAAAAAGATAAATTAAGGCAGAAATATGTATGTTTTAGTTCCACGGGTTAAAAACAAACTACTGTATTAGATTTACTCTAGTTTTCCAGTAAAAATGTACAAATGAAAGTGTGTTTGTAATGTTATTTACAGAAATCCTGCTCAATTGCTTCCTAAACCTGGAAGGATGTTAGTTGTTAGTAATACCATATCAGAGATGAGTAAAGTCTTGCAACCCTTGTTGTTGAAGGTGCCTCAATCTTGGGAGCATTGACTTATTTTTTTGGTCTCATGCTTGCAGCCTGTTGGTTGCAGGTATTAGGCACGTGACTTCCTATATCTCTTCAAGGCTTGTATCGAGAGGTGTCCTGGCCATATAACTATGAACCTTTGCTTCTGACACTACAGCAAAGATGGTGCCTTAACAGCCAAATGGGACAGAGACAATTTTCAGTTAAAAAAAATATATGTCATTATTGTATTGCACTCTTTTTTGTTTCTTCTTTGTTGTTGTTTTTTACTCATTGGTTTGCTCTCATGTTTCTCTGCTTAAAAATATGAACAAGAAAACAAAACCCCAAATGTTTCCCATATTGGGAAGTTACACATTAGAAATCTAAAATGAACAGTGGCTGCATAGTTTGTTTATCATATTAATTAAAGTACAATTTATTTTTTTTTTTTTAAAGAAAGATTTTTAGTTCAAAATGTTGTTTGAGAACTGTGAAGTGCTGAATGCCTTGTATTTCCTCAAGTTCAGTCAGAATACTTTGGAAACAGATACAGTCTAGAACTCTGAATAATTTACTGTGGCTACTTAATTCTGTGATCTGTCAGAGCCAGGCTGCAGTAATTGAAGCTGAAATATCTCAGCCACTGGAACTGCATAAGACAATAGGGGTGAATGTAATTCAACAGAGTATGAGGATTTGATCAAAGCTCTGTGCATTATCAAAAGTAGTTGCCTGTTGTAACAGGAGATTGCCTGCTGATACACGTTTTTAACAGATACCAAAGCCTATTTTCTATTTTTTTCTGCAGGAGGATAGAACTTCTGTTCAACAGTTCATCCTTTAGTGGAAGTACGTTCAAAGAAATGTCAAGCAAATGTCACTAATCCTTTTGAATTAGTGGTGCAAGTTCATCAGGTCACTTGTAAAAGTGATGTAATATGCAGAAAACCTCTAATAATGGAACATATGTTGTATGTAAAGCAAGAAGCAAAGTAAACTGGAATGCTGACATGAAACTGAGTGGCTTGTATTCTGTTTCCACATCAAAGGTCTTGATGGAAGGCATTTGAGATGAGGACATGAGGCTGGTAATGTCTATCTTTTTCTGGCTGTAGCATCAAACATGGATACATTGTATTCCAACAGTCTGAACTCTGAACCTGAACTTCTTAAAATGGGTTCAGACTTGAGGAGATTTAGCATTAATGGCTCAGTTGCTAATAATTGGGGGTATCTTACTTTTTTGTTTGTTTACCTCCATGATAAAATTTATTACATTTGTGGATCTGGTGTTATGCTTTTAATGAAATCCCATGTATTTAAATACCATTTGACGTTTTTAATTTTTTTTTTTTTTTTCCCATGAATAGGCTAAGAGGTTGCATGCAAGAATTCTGATGTTTTTTGCAGTGATATTAAAACACCCACATTCATTCTGTGTTAGTTAACACTACTACAAATTAGCATGCTATGAATTTGTCTTTCTTGAACTGAGCAGAATGCATACCTGTTGAGTCTGGTGTATGATGGCATTCGACACTTTACATTTGCTGCTTAGGTTTGTCTAAAAACCTGCACTCGTAATTAGGATGACAGTAACTGGACAAGGTGTGCAAAGACCTCTTAGCTAACTCTGATTTGGTAGAGTGCAACTCAATACCATGTAGATAAACTAGCATAGATGCTTGAAACAGCAGGGCTTAGCCTGAGGTAGCAAACCCACTTTTCAGGTCTTCTTAATTTGGGAAAGGGCTGTACAGTCTCAACTGCATGATGCATCTAGCTTTGGGTCTCTGCTTTGCAGTCCATTCTGCAGTGTAAATTCCCCTGTGATATCCTTGGAGGAGGGATAAGACATTGTCTACTCTTAGAAATAAAATGAGGTTACATTGACTGTAAGATAGGTCCTATTGCTTGCATGCAAATGCAGCACTGAGTGACTGATTAATTTCTTGCCTGTGCTGGATATAACCATTTTATACCACTGCAAAATTAGTATAGAACCCATGGCTTACACTGGGTGATTTTTAAGTGCAGTTTTGCATTTCTGTCTCTGTCTGTGTTTCTGAGTTTAGTGGGGCTTCCAATGCAGAGCAACTCCAGCAGGCGGTTCCAAGAGACTGCCCAGTCTGGCTAATGGATGGACTGGGCTTCTTGATTGCCTTGCACTGTACCCCAGTATCTAGTCACGATGCACACTGTACATGGACGGACAGAAATTGTGAATGAAGGCTGTAATATTCTGCCTTCACTTGATATTTTGGGGAACTTATGGCATACATGTGTAAAACCTGTCTTGTCGGATGGAATTGGTAGTTTAATTGAGGACCTTTGTACAATATAGTGTGTAATTTGATTTATTTTGCTTATCAGCTGTGATGATCTCTTAGACAATCACTCTTAAGTAACTCAAAATATTTCTTGGTAAATAATTGTGCCAGGGGAGGTTTAGATTGGATATTAGGAAAAAATTATTCACAGAAAGGTTTGTCAGGCATTGGAACAGGCTGCCTAGAGAAGTTGATGGAGTCACCACCCCTGGAGGTGTTTAAAAGGCATTTAGATGAGGTTCTTAGGGACTTTAGTGCTAAAGATAGGTTATGGTTGGACTCGCTGATCCTGAGGTTATCTTCCAACTGAAATGATTCTATTTATTCTGTTCTGTTCTATAAGCCTTTTGATAACTTCAAGGCATCAGTGTTATTCTCCATGCTCAGGATGAAAAAATAAATAAATTATGTTCACTGGGGTCACTTTATTTTTTTTTCGGGTGCAGGAAGAGCACAGTGTGTCCAAAACAGATAAGTATTACAGTGTATAGACTAAGTGTTTGGAGAGCAGAGCTGTTCACTCACCAGCTGTCCCTGAATGCATTAGCTGGAAATAGGTGGCTAAGGAGTCAGTAACATTAAAATTCAAAGGGAGATGTCGACATTGTCATAGTATGATTTCTGGTCCTGGAGCCTTCATGCAAAGTGTACAATATTCCTCCCCTCTAATCAGAAGCAGATCCTCCCCTCCCAGCTGTACCCTGGACTCTTGCTCACACTATTACATTAGTAGCATGGGCTGGGAAGTGAAAACTTAATTTCCCATAATATTAATATCTTCAGGGAAATCCATTGGATTATCACTGTCTGTTACCACTGTGCAGCTCTCAGATGCTCTTCTGCCTTGCAAGGTGAGATAGAAAGTTTGCATTCGCAAACATGAGTGACAATCCCCAGAGTGGATGGCTGCAAAAGAGAGCCTGGCAGGTAAGATTGCCTGCCTCAGGATCCCTGTCTCGATAACTCAGGATTCTACACTTAAGTTCATATTCTTCATATGTTTATTTTCCCCCTTCATCTCTGTATACCTTTTCTGGATTCTCTGTGTCTCACTAATGCCTCTTGCTTTCTTGTTTTCAAATTGGTTTCATAACAAAAGAATAGTTGACTTTATTGCAAGACATCTGAACATGCAGACTCTGATACTGGTGAGGCATATGCTGTGGGTGGGATTCAGTTGCCTAAGCATAGCCCTGTTGTGCTCTGAAAGATGCCCTAGGGCAATCCACTTGGGCCTGCATTTGC
Organism: Nesoenas mayeri; assembly: GCF_963082525.1. Taxonomy (NCBI): domain Eukaryota; kingdom Metazoa; phylum Chordata; class Aves; order Columbiformes; family Columbidae; genus Nesoenas; species Nesoenas mayeri. The sequence continues at coordinate 11,674,802 of NC_137540.1, read as the reverse complement.
CCAGAAGGGCTCATTTCCTGGACGTCCTGTCTCATTTGTCAGCCTCACTGAGACATTTTCACATGCCCTGAAGCAGCTAAAATTACACTGGACACCTATGTTTACACAACTGAATCTCACTGCAGTGAGGCATTGCACTCTGTGCAAAGGTTGAGAGAGTTTCTTGATGAGTTGTTTTTGACAGAAAATTGGGGTTTTATTTATTCTTTTGTGTGGTACGTGCCTTTTCTGAGGGCAGAATTCCAAACAAAAGCCGCCTGGTCGTTCCACTCACCGCAAGTGTGCACCCTGCCAGAGGGGAAAGGAACATTTTCTAACTAGTTTCATGGCAGTAGGAGCTAACACCAGTGACTCCTGTGTTCTGGTGTACATTATTGTTACTTACAAAGCTCTGCATTTATAATGGAATAATGGGATGTTTGGAGCACAGTTTCCACTGTTTGTGAATCCTACTTTACGCCAGAAAAAAACACAATAGGAAAAATTACCAAAATAATAAGCAATAGCAGGCATGTTTATCTTCCTATCATATCCTTACATTGTTATAACAGTCCATATGGAAATTAATTGTTTCTTGTTTTCTTAGTGATCTTGGATCAACTAGTGTGAAAGTAAAGAAGACTTAAATGTTTTAAAGTGAAAGAGAACATATTGCTGGAAGAATATGGAGCAAATTGGTGTTCTGGCTCCATTTTTTTGTTCTCTGCCCTACCTTATGCAGTCTTTGTGGAGAGTGCATAAGGATTTATTCAGAAATGCAACCCTCCCTTCTGTGATCATCTCCACATGGGGCAGAGGTCTGTCTGTCTATCATTTTTGCAGGCTGGGAGTATTAATTTTGAAAAGATCTGGGTAACAGCTTAAATGTTTCTGATATTTCTTAATGTGGTTGTGGTGACTTGTGCTTCAATCCTGTCACCGAGGAAGGGATTTTCAAAAGTGCTCTGTTGGCCAGAGTCTGATCATGTTAAAGACATCAGGAAGACTCTCCTGGGTCTAATGGAAGTTGAGATTGGACAATAATAATCAGACCTTTAAAAAATCTCATCAGTCATCATTTTGTAGACAGCAAGTAGGATAGTTAAAATTAAATACTTGGTATACAGGCAGCCTGTCAGTAGCTGCTAAGAGAACATGTATACCTGAATACTACACTGAGAAGTGTTGTTACCAGTGTGTACTGACTAAAAGTATTGTTTGGCAAGTTTTGTCAATGGGTAAGAATGCAGGGAAAAAGGAAACTGAGAATAGAATATATGCTGAGAACATGGATGTTTATCTCAAATCAGATGAAAATTTCTCTTTGTTACTTGTCTACAAGTATTCTAGATTTCAGTATACTCTTGTCACTGTTCTATTATAATCCTCCCATCTTTTGCTTTGATTCATTCCATAGTATGTTTAAGCAGTGTCACGCATGGTTGAAATATATTGATAGAATTTATACAGTGTATGAGTAAAGGTTTTTGGTGGGGGAAGTCTAAGTGAACTAGAACAGGTAAAACACAGAAAAGATCTGAAAGTGTATTTTTTTTTTCCTCTTAGTCACATCATATTAGCTATGACATTGATTGTAGATATTCTGATTGTCTGATGTTCACATTAGCAAAAAAAACCTGTAGCATAAAATGTGATAGGGACATAATATAGATAAGTAGGGCCTGTCTCCAAGAAGTTAAAAGGAGTGGAAGTAGACATCCTTGAAGCATTCCTGGGTTTTGTTGAAAGGGACAGGATTTATATCCCTCTGTTACTTCTGTGCACTTTATATAGTATTTTAAGTATTTTGGATGTTGTTAGTCTCAAGCAGAATTTATCTGAGAACTGATACAAGATGCTATTATGGCCATTTAGTGCTATCAAATACTTTTCTGGCAACCTGTGATAGGCCAGCTGAAGAATATTCAGATGATGAAGCCTCAGATGTTAACCATATTGTTCTTTGAACATAGCTTTTAACACCTGATTTATGAAACTGATTTGACCTTTCTGTACATTTATGGAAATCTGGTAGTGCAGTCTGGCAGCCATGAGTTTTTGCTACCTTTTGAAATTTACAGGTAGGAAAGCTATTACCTGGAAATTCCTGATATAGTATTTTAGGATTAGTGTAATCAGATGAGTTCTCAAACTGGCTTGGACAGTGCCAACATTAAAGTATTTCTCCTGCAGCTATTCTAGTATGAGCATTATTTGCTATTTACAGTTCTATAAAGATGACAAAAATCCCAACCCCACAAAAAAAGAAAAAAACCACAAATACACACACACACACAAAAAAAACCCCAACAAAACCGAACAAATAAAACAAAAAAAGTCCCCCAACCTGTCAGCAATAGTTTCTCTTTAAAATGATACTACATTCCCAGCTTATCAGGTATTTTGCTTGCCTCTCTACATACATAACAATATATATCTCAGCTGTTTCATTCATGTTATTTTGTTAGAAAAATGGGATGCGTATCAGCATGTATTGGTAGATTTCCTAGTCGAAGGATAAGAAGGGGAGGAGGTTTTCTTTTTCTAGCATTGGGCCTACAGTTGTTTCTGTTAATCAAGTTATTCTTCCAGGAATACTTTTTTTTCTTTACCTTCAAAGGGACGGAGAAGTGATGGTGAATTTCAGATTTGCTCAGTCATGTTTATCTTGTAAAAAGTTTAGGCACTTGATTGGAAGTTCCTGTGACAAATGTAAATAAAAGAGGGAGAAATAATTACTACTTTGCAATAATGAAAAATGTAATTGCAGAGCCAGTGCTCCTGGGTAATAAGCCAAAAAACAGCCAAAAAATGTGCTTATGCGGTAGAGTTTGGTTCTGGATGCCAAAATTGAATTTGATCTTCCCCCTTGGTATTCTAGCATAGTATTCTAATCCTGTCTCATTTCGGAGAGAACTGTGGCATTTTGGTTTATTTTTGATGCACAATCTACATTTTCCTAAGCTAAGCAGAGTTCCCAGGGAAGGATGCAAGCTCCTTGTCAGAGGACATTGTTCCCAAGTCCCAAACTGATCCTCTGTTTATAAAAGCGAACAATGCTTGCTTTCGCACCTAGGTTTTTTTTCATTAGGCTTTATGGCAGTGAAGTACTACCTCTGTCAAGAGAAAGGAAGGAAAAAAAAAATCCACATCTGAGCATCTCTAGCAAAACCAGCCCCAACTATAGGTCCTTGCTTAGGTTTACTAAACCTGTTGTGTCTGACCAAAGTCTGGAGCTGTTTAATGCAAAAGCTGTCAGGATTACCTTCACCATAGCGTGGCTAAGCTGGGAAGTGGAGAATTAGTTCATCATCTGTCTCCTGGATGACTTGCTTTGGTGAGCCCCTGGTGTCCCAGCTGGGATTTAAATCTTCTTGGCTATGGTGCCAGCTCCACAGGTTAGCAGTGGTGGCAGTCTCTGGGAATTGTTCCTTCATGCTTACAACGGCTATTTCTTCACTGTGGTTAATTGCACTGAAATGAGTTAAGTACTAAAGCAGAGTTCAGCAAGGAAACACACACCTTTGAAAAATGAACAGAACATTCACTCATTATTTGTACTGATCCACTGTGAGAACTCTAATGAAAAGTTAAAAAAATGTTTATCTTAGAACCATACAACTCATGGCTCTTGTGATGACTTGTGGCATAGAGTATATTTGGGGTGGGATTGTTGTGACAGGTGTGACTTGCAAGGCAACATAGCGACCAACATTTGGGAAAAGTTTTTGTCTTCTTTGACCCTGAACTAATTTACACACTTACAGGGACCCCAGACCTGTGCTGACAACAGATGTCTCAGAATATTCTCACAGGAGAGTATGAAACAAAAAACAGAGATGTTATTGGCCCCAAAGTCCAAATCTGTTACAGGCTGTGAAACAACGCAAAGAAATTGGTTGACCGCAATGGATGTGTTGCAGTAACAAGGTGAAACTCCATTGCCCTAAGTGTTGTTAATTCAGCTACTTAGCTGGGGTTGAACAGACCATACAAATCTGAGGACTGTCTTGTGCTTAATTTCATTATGTTTAAAAGTTTATGCTTCTGCCCATTTGGTTTGGTCATTTTTGTTGAATATATTCAAGAAAGAAAAAAGAACTGTGTGCAGTTGGAAGCATTTCCAGATGGGTTCTGTATTACAAGTGAGGATACACCCTGTGGGGTATTTGTGAGAAAGGATCTATGACAATGTACAGAAATAGAGAGTATCCCAGTGGCTTAAAACTACATTTTGCATAGGCTGTCGTAGTAAATCCCTAGAATACACCTGAAGGAGTGGAATGCACTCTGGAAGTGATGCTTCATGATCATCACGTATCATTACTGCTAGTGCCTCCCTCCAAATAAAATTTTCAAAGAGGTAGGAAATGTGGAGTGACAGTACACCAAGGAATGTGCTGCCACCTCTCAAGCCACATGGCAAAATTTCGGCTGGAGAATTGATCTATTTTGCTTCTAAGCTTATGTATATAGAGCTGGGAAATGCATACACAGGGTATTACAGAACACAGCATCAAAAGAAAACCCTAATGTGTTGGCTGTACAAGCTTCCTCCAGGGAATTTTATAGAAACCATAGCTTTGTATCTTGTGGCATATGTCTAAATAAATATTAAAGACAGGCATTTCACATAAGATATGCTATGGTACTACATCAAGATAATTAATTTCTTTGCCTCCGGCAAAAGCATTTAATGACTGTAGTCATCATCTCCAATTATTTGTTGTAGTGTCTTGACTCTTTTGAATATTGTTTATCCAACAGCATTTGAATAGAAGCTCTTTTGTTTGAGGTTTTAACATTTTTGGAGGTTGAAGTTGGTCTGTGTTTAACATAAATGCAAATTATTTTGGAAAATGAGGGCAAGACACACAGATCAAAACTGACTGTGAACTGCTGCTGAATTCACAGCAGGGAGCTGGATTTACATGGGTTTTAATACTTCAGATTCCCTCTCAATCCTTTTCTTTCCCCTGTAGCAATTTCCAGCAAAACCACATCTTATTTCCACTTGCTGAGGCAAACCCTTAGACAGACACCCAGGAATGTGTAATTTAAAAAAATTTAAAAAAAGAGTATGTATATAAAAATAAGGCAGCTGCGAGTACAATCCTGCATTCATAACAAATCCCAGAAAATAGAGACAAATATAAAATATCCTCTGAGTGTAAAAACTTAGTCACTACGTAAGAGTTTGCACTTGATAGATATTTGCATATATACATATTTGATAGGTAAACATTTGATTTGCATCCCAGAGATATGGATCATACTAAAAGATAGATTATTTTTCTGTTTTGTCTGCAACAGATACTGTTCCATGAAGATGACAAATGGATAAATCTCTCAAATTCTCTTATTAAAAAGAGAATTCTTGGACATTTTTCTCTTCCTTCAAGAACATTCTGTGAAAGGAAATGACAATATTTCTAGAGTGTGTTAAGTTCTTATTTTGTAACAGAAAATGCTGAGGATCTTCTTTTCCATTCTGTAGCCACCTTCATTCTACCAGCAAATCCCAAACCCTCCCTTAAATGTTTTAGGAATTAACCTCATGGTCTATCCTCCCACATTTCCCTCTGGAGCTTGAATGGCTATAGGATGGCTCTTTAGGTAGGGAAGAAGGGCTGCCAGATTGACAGCTGTGCAGATATCTTGGGCCCATATGTGCAGTACACTTCAAACAGTGCACCCAGTGTTGGTTCAAGATGAATCAAAAATAGTTCCTGCCATACCAGTGAGGGTTGCCAGACTTGGCAAACATCTGATGTTATGCTGATGGGAATGCAGCTGGTCATTTTTCGTAACCTGGCCAGTTTTCAAGGTCAATCAAATCCCAAAATCTTGTAGGATGAACATCAGCTAGAATTAGTTTTGTTGTAGGTTTTTCATCCCATTATTTGCACTTGCTACTTCTGGGCTAAGCAGCAGATAAAGGGCTTAATAAACCCTGGAGAAACCTGCCACTAGATTGTTGGTACTGATTTGATATAAATGAATCTTTTAATACTGCTATTTTGTTTTTAAATGAGAGTATCCACAGAAGAAAAAAACAGGGAGAACTTCTAAATAATGAGATTACTCCTTTGTATTTTCTATACAGGAAGGACTGATGAGGCTCTTCCTCTGTCTTGTTTCCCTGCTCAGGTTTTGAGGGAGGGTTGATTTTTGTCATAAATTCGTCTGTGACCTGGAAGAGCCATGACGACAAAGATTTTAAGATCATCTGCAGAGTCATCAAACCCCAGGGAAATGTTTCTTCTGTATCTAAAAAAGGCCAAGATATTGGATTATAACATAGTCACTTCCATAAATTTAGTGTTTCCTCTCTTTAAACTCACCAATTTAGGTCACACTGCCACTGCTTTCCTTCAAAAGTCTTTACAACTTAAACCATTCCAGAAGGTGAAAATTGAAATTTCCTGCCTGAGAAGTACTGAGAGAGAAAATCTGCCTTGTTTACTGTTTCTCTTCAAAATCCCACTGTTGCATAAGAAATGCCAGTTTCACATTAGTTGGTAATATTTGCATCATGAACTGTTAAATGAAAGTTGTAATTCATCAGCCCCTGTTGAATTCTTTTGATGTTGTGTACGTTGTTTTAGACTTATGGTAACTTCAGACATACTCACGTTGCCTGCTTATTCCCTGTGTTTTGTTGGTTTTTGTCTGGTGTGAGGAGCAAGCTTTCTGAGAATGGAAGCTGTCTCCACTGTATTAAAACACTGTCCAAACTAAAAGCAATGCAATGACTTTTTAATTAGTGGCAAACCTTAGAGTTTTTTGACTGTCATTTGGTGTTGGAATTGTAATTCTTGGATGTATACCTAATTGCTCTCTTGTGTAGACACATGTCATGAAGGTGATGTTCTCCTTCCAGCAAGTTTTCAGCTTGAAATGATAGAGCAGAAGTGAAGGTGTGAAGTAGCATCACAAAATGAGTCAAAGAATGATAAATAGATTCAGTTACTGAATGTGATGTAGGCTTGCACACAAAGAGAAAAGTTGTCTATTTTTACAAAGCTGAAAAATTTGCAGGATTTTCTAAAAATATTCCTTTAGTTGGGATTTTGTGAAGCAGAGATGTAAACCAGACAAATTAGTACAGAAAACAATTAATGAACATAATGCTTCGGCAGGTACAACCATGGGAGAAAGAGACTTTTTCTATGACAGTGGCATTCCTAAAAAACGGTAGGTGCAGTTATTTTCCTATTTGGTAGTTATTAACATTTCTAAAGTGTCTTGAAGCAACTGACTTGGCTCTAATGTAATGTAGTCTTTGAAATGACAGTGTTTTGTAATCCCGTTGTTTGGTGATGAACATGTGCACGTTTTCTTGGACTTCTGCCAGTGATTTACAAGGAGGTACTTTGTAGACTGTGGAAAACCCTAGAAAATTTCTTGTCTGAGTTAACTCAGACAAACTGAAATAAACCTTTATTTCAAAGGAATGATACATGCTATTCCCTTTTTGAACACTGTACCTTCATCACATGTGCCCTTGTTGTTTGATGATTTGGCACAATGTCACAGCATAATTCAATGATCCACTGAAAATTGTGATTCTTTCATGTGGAAAACAATAAAAAGCATATGGTATCAATTATGCTTCTCTATTTCTCCGAGAAGTCAAGCACCAGAAATAAAAAACACTGTCTGAAGACTTTGAATTTCCATTAACCGAAAACAATTGGTATAAATTATTTTTACTGAAACTGCTCTACCAGTTCTGGGTAATAAAAAAAATAACACTGGCATTTGATTGACTTCATAGGTGCAAAATATGTCATTCTCAGAGGAAGCATAAAATTCCAGATCAGTTAGTGGAATAGTTTTATTGAAAACCATATTTTTAATGGAAAAGTTTGGAAGAATGCATTTCCTTTTACCTTACTTTCTACAGTATCTATACCAAGCATGGTGATTTGCATGGTCGAATATAACTGGGCGAGGAATATGATGAGTAGCTACACTAAAAGCAGGAGATAAGAGAGGTTTCTAGAATAGTAAGAGTTTTGATGGAAATTAAAGCTGAGATATTAAAAAAAAGGTATTGTAAAAACATGGCTCTGATCCGTGTTTTAGAAATTTCAGAGCTGTATGTATTTTGGTGTGTTATTCTCCCAGTGAGCATTCTCATTATAGCTGACATTACAGAGATCAGTTACTATGCAAACAGGGGGCTTTTGTTTCTTTGTTCTTAAGCTTAAGATAGCTTTGACTTAAGACGGAATTACTCTACAGAATCTAGAGTAGTTCTGATGTGGCAACATCTCCAGTCAGTTGCAATTAAACTTATATTGCAGTGTGTTTGTTTTAGCACCCAAGATTTATCTTTTTTCTTACTACCAAATTGGGTAAACAGTATTTTTTCTACAGGTTCTTTAATAAGAACAACTGTAAAAGTAGTAGTGTGTACTCAAATAGAAGCTTAAACTGAGCTGATAGTAGCTCTCAGAAATTTAAAAACGAGGCAACTGGAATGATGATGGTAAAGCAAAAAGAAAGTCAATAAAATGCTTGTTAACCAGAAACTAAAATAGGAAGGCAAGAGAGCTTCTGGACTTCTAAATTTTCTACATGATGAATATATTCTTATCAATGTTAATATGACTTAAACCAGTAGGATTGCTTGTGTGATTAAATACCACCTGATATTCAGAGTTTGTGCCTGCAGATTTACAGTGTAGGTTTACTAGGCAATACTTGTAACTTTCTGTATTTATTTTAGAACTGTAATTGCATGAATCAGAAACTTAATTTGGCCTTCAAACTTAGTATAAGTCTCACTGAATGGGTTAGCAGAGCAGGTGAATAAATCAGTGTGCAAGAACAGCTGAACTTCAGAAAAAAAGAAAAAAAAATAGAATTTCGAAGTTGTGAAACGGCAATGGAGAGAAAGGAAATAACGTTACACTGAAGCTTTTCATCTGTAGGTAAAGTCTACCTGGTGACTGATACCTATAAAAGTGAGAAATTTGCTATAGATTATAAATAAATAAAAAAGCAGGTGAGGGCACTGAAAAGAAGCCAATAAATTCATGAAAGCTCCAGATGGGCCTCTCTGGGCTTCTGTTAGCATTTGTTGATGAGCAAGACTCCATTTGCATGTCTTTTGTACTGCAGTTAGGATCACTACTGTATTAATATATGCTATATTCTAATGCAGTGGTGAGAGTAGCAGTAGTACTGGGAAGTATAAGTGGACAGAAGAACTAAGTCCAATGCATTTGTGATAAAAGAGTGTATTAAAAATGTCTTCCTGTCCGTCTTGGAAGCTGGTGTCAGTGGGAGGAGCCTGGACCTCTTCCTCTGTCAGCCCATGTCCTGTTGTTGGCCCTTCGCACTGGCTGCAAGTCTGGTTCGTTATCTGTGGTGTGTTGTCACTGAAGACCAGTTTTGCCTGATATCCCTTCCAGTAGCTTATGATTTGAATGGTGACAGACAAAGCATCTTCCTGCAGATTCCTTCTGCAGCTTATTCCCTTTTAGACTATGAAGAACATATCAGACCTTGGAAAAATGGGACCTCTGGGAGTGTGCCCACAGCATGTTATTCTTCCTTTAGTTCTGGTTATTTGAAGATGGGTGTGTTATTGCATCCAAAACTTACATCTGAAACAAATTCAGGCAACACCCATCTGAATTATCCTTATATTTGCCTGCTTGCCCAACTAGTTATTTCCAGACACCGCCAAGAACAGAAGGGGACCAGGTAGCTCACCCGAGAGGAGTCCTGCTCTATATTGTCCATTTGACTCAGTTAAACTCCACGCTCACCTGGCTTACTAGGCAGGCAAGTTGCCCTAAAGTGCTTTTGTTCAACTGGGCAATCATCAAGGTCTCAAGACCATCTTCCCTCTTCTGAGAAGTGCGTGATGGTGGTCTGATGGGAAATACTGACTTTGCTATTTGCTGAGGTATTTGGTGATAATGGAATTTCATAAAATTAGCTGTAAATTACACCTACTTTTTCCAATAATTTTAGCTTCATTATTGATGGACCAATATACAAATGCTTTCACTAACAAAGCCAAATTTAGTGATATTAAGAAAAACATATGTATTTGGAAAACATTAGAATTTATGTTTATGAAGCAGCATCTGATAGTTAAACTACCATATTTTTTCCAGGCATCTTTCATTAGAGAGACTGATGACTATTACTACAGTCTATATCCCACAGAGTGTTCAATTATGCTGGAAGGAGGATGAAAATGACATGCCAGAAGTTATGCAAGAGATACACTTTATTCTAATTTTATGAGGTTGTAGATCTTGGGAAAAGGAGATATTTGTAATACCACTCCCTACAATGATTATGAAAGTGTGTGTCTTATTTATGTATATGTACTGGGAAAATGGGGTAATTTACTGAAAACACCACAGAAAACAGAATCTGTGAATAAAAATGATTTGTGCAATCTGTATTTTCTCAAGGTCATAGGGTCATAGAATCATTTCAGATGGAAGAGACTGTCAGGTTCATGGACTTCAACCATAACCCAAATCTAGCACTAAACCATGTCCCTAAGAATGTCATCTATACACCTTTCAAACACCTCCAGGGATGGTGATTCCACCACTTCCCTGGGCCACCTGTTCCAGTCCTTGACAACACAATTTCCATGGAGAAATGTTTCCTAATATCCAATCTAAACCTTTCTGGGTGCAATTTGAGGCCATTTCCTCTTGTCCTGTCGTTTGCTACCTGGGAGAAGAGACCAACACCTTCTATGCTACACCCTCCTTTCAGGTAGTTATAGGCAGCAATCAGGTCTCCCCTCAACCTCCTTTTCTCCAGGCTGAACAGCCCCAATTCCCTCAGCTGCTCCTCATCAGACTTGTGCTCCAGATCCCTTATCAGCCTCGTTGCCTCCTCTGCACTCTCTCTAGTATTTCAATGTCCTTCTTATGATGCAGGGCCCAAAACTGAACATAGTGTTCAAGGTGGGGCCTCAGCAGTGCTGAGTACAAAACTCCACATCTTCTACACTAGTAATGAGATAGAAATTTGTGCTTCAAATTGAAAATTATCTTTTGCTTTGGTAGTCAGACATCATTTTCTCTTTTGTTTACAGTGACTTGAAGCTAGAAATGCATGTTGTATTCAGTGAAAAGCAATATTGGTAAGCCGTCAACATAATATTTTGTAAATCTTCCCTTCTAAATGAGAACAGAAGTTAGGTAGTGATTATTTACTTCAAACTAAGCATTGGTCTAATTTGGCTGGTCAGTTAAGTGTGTGCTTGCTGTTAGTTCATAAATGTCGTTGAAATAACTTTTTTAAAGAAAAAATAAATTTGAGGAATTACTATTTTGCTGACTCAGGAGCAGAGAACAGCATCATGCTTATATACTGTGTTGACTTGAGGTCAAGGACATGTATGTCTGCAGATCTTCAGGTAGAGTTTGTTAAGGCAAGTTACTTTAAAAAAAACACAAACTTTGAGACCAGATCTTGTAATATAGTTTTCCTTCAATTCCAGCTCAAGATTTGGTCTTCAGATGGAAAGTGAAAGTGAAATAGATCAAGTTATTTGAAAGAAGTATGTTTTTGTATTCTTCAGGTTGCTTTCTTTGAAACTTTACTTTGCACTTGTTTCAAGAACACATAAGGAAAGCGAGCCCTCAGAAAGAATAAACTGTAGTTTCTACACGAAATTGTATCTAAAATTTGTCTAGTTTCAAGAGAAGGTGCAGGGACAGTAAGCTAATACTTCTTATTCTCGTAACTATTAATTAACATGTCATGCTGTGTTGTAGGCTTGATGAGACTCTCCTCTGGCAACATTTTCAAGGTAAAAACATGTCTTTTCTATTTTCTCCAGCAAATTCTGAATTTGACTCTGGTCTCACTTCCAGTTGTTTTAGACTAGCAAAACTCCACTGATGTTAAATAATCCTATTTTTTTTTTTTTTTCAATAGTGGATTCAATCAGAATAGTAAAAAATGGCACCATTGTGTCTTTCGTATTTCCCATTCAGAGTAAATACCAGGAATGCAGATCTGGTTTTGGCTTCTTTCTATGCAACATTAATGGACTGTTTATTAATTCAGACTTTCTAACTGCTGGTTTGGCTGAAAATGAGTTAATTTTCTTCCTGCAGTTAGAAACCTTTCTTTTCCATAGCTAGCACACTCATTATTTGAACTTAGTTTGAGAACGAGAGATAACACCCCAGCACAGAATTAATGTTTTTAATCCCTCTGGTCTGAGAGTCAAGGACACTCTGAGTGCTCTGCCCACAGGTGTGAGGCAGTGAGGAAGAAGGGCATGGATGGGGCAGAGCTTGACTGACATCCAGACTGATCAATAAGAGAATTCCATCCCATTAGAGTCACGCTTCATATTTAAAGGAGGGGAGGATCTTCTGCTCTCTCTCTGGGGCGTTCTTGCTCTTGGGCACTTTCTCTTGTGTGTGGTGGTTTTTTTTTTCTTCGCTTTTTTTGGTCAGAGCTGGGGGAGTTTTGGTGTGGGACATTTAGTTCGGCTTTTTGCCATTTTGCAGAGGTTTCTGAGCCTTTCCTCCTTTTTCCTGTTTTTGTCCTTTCTCAGGATCAGGATTGAGGTGCAGCTTCCTGGGACTTGCTGTTCAGTTGTGGACAGAATTTGTGGGAAATTGCCCTGAGTATCTTTTATTTCTATTATATATATATATATCTATATTTACCAGTAGTGTATTAGTATTTTTATGTTTTATTAAACTGCATTTATCTCAGTCCAGATTTCTCCCTTCCCTTTTGATTCTCTCCCCTATTGGTGGGGGGAGAAGGTGGGGGTGAGCGAGCAGCTGTCGGGGTTGTATTGCTAGTCTGAGTTAAACGACGACACTAACAAATGTGAAAACTGGCTTCATTGCCTGATTCATAGTTCATTGATATCAGTGGTGGGCTTCCTACTAGTGGTAGTAACCTTTTGCCCCTCATAATTATTGCTAACCCAAGAGCCTGTGCTTACAAGTGTGGAAGTAACTAACAAACTGGGTTCGTGCAAGGGTGCTTGACTGTGGTTTCCCCTTGCCCTCTCAACAAGGCAAAAGAAAACAAACATCAAAAAGTTTTTGCCTGTTAACTAGCAACAAGACAGCAGAGGAATTAAAACTGTGTTTGTGGGTATCTATAAATAAATATGAAAATACAACACCTGAAGAGTCAGTTTGTTATAGAAGTCATTTACTTTGTGTGCCTATAACTTTTCAAATGCTAATAACTTTTCAATGTACTGCTTATCTTCTAAAGCAAAAATCTGTAGCTGGCAGATATGGATTATAGCAGTGTAGCTAAGTTTTTAAACTCAAATATATGTTAGGAAAAGAAACTTGCTAAACATAGGTTAATTTAAGTACAATTAAGAAAAGAAAAAGTAAATGTGGCTTTGCAAGTTGATTTTCTTATATGCTTCTCTAAAGAGAGAAAGCATAAGTAAATATCTCTTGAATATGTGATTCTCCAGTGGTGTTATTTTTTGTTCTTACAAACTGGATAAAGTCACATGACTGCTGTTACATACACCTCTATTACTTGTTTCCAATTAAGTGTTCTACTCCTAATATTTTTAGCAGAGCAGGAAATATACTATGTGAAAAACTAACTCCCTTGAAATACCTTTATATCATACAGACATGCTGATTCATCCATATGTATGTGTCAGTCTGACCACTGGCTTATTTTAGCTTGTGTATAATGCATTTATTTGATGATCATAGCAAATTTCCTTCTTTACTGTGAGTAGCTCTGAGCTAGTCTCTTTCTCTCTCACCAGACCTGATCATCCACTGGAGAATGAAAAAAATAGACTAAGTGGACACTAAAGATAATATTTTTATGATGATGAACTTCTGTAAGTATAGTTCTGCATTACTTCTGGAGCAGTTTCTTCTCTGTCTCAACATTTTACTTCAAGTTTATGCTCTCATAAAAGCACTGCTGGCTTATGCCAGAAAGAGAAACATGGATTTGTGCATCTGGTCATCTTCCTCGTAGCACACAGAAATCATTACCAGGTATTCAAGACAGCCTTTGAACTCTCAAATGCTTACATTGAGATTGCAGCTGAAGACAGACTGTTGTTTTTCTAATTATTTTTCTGTTTCCAGGATTGCTTTATGTATTTACAAGATGACAGAAGCAGCATGTTGTTCTGAAGTTTGTATATAGTCGTGTCAAATGCATACATATTCTGTATTTCAGTGTGATGAAGAAGGAGTTTGTAGTCTCCAAGTCTTAGCTGTCCAGCTCTTCTCATGATCGTGCAAGTAATGAAAGCCAGCATTTAGAAATGTATTCCAGAAAGTAAACAAGTAATTATCAGTAAGAAGTTTTTGTTACAGGATCTCAGGACAGCCATGCACACGAGAATGAGGCCTCCTGTACGACTTGGAACTGGGATATATGCACACAGCTCTGGGTGTGAAACAATGACACTAAGAAATGGTAAGTACCCATTTTGGGGCTTGTACCAAATGATGCACTAGCTTCTTGCTGTCAACTGGTACTTTTTGCCTCTTTATGAGTAAGTTCATTGTAACAGTCGCAGGTGGCAGACCCCTTTTCTAAGCTTGCGTTCTTGTGTGTCCTGAGACATCAGAAGGAAATATCTGAGGTGGGGGATTGAACTGGGATGCTGTGCAAGTAGGATGAGGTTAATCCATGTGACTTCGCTGAGACAGAGAAAATACTAAGAAGGCTGGGGCTTGGGAAGTTGTTAGTGCTGTGTGAATGTGCATTTTGGGGAAAAAAAAAGGAAAAGGCATCTCTCACTGAATAGTCATATCAAAACAAGTCTGTCTCATTTATTTTTCTTTATCTTACCTATGAGTGAGAAGTGTATTTATTTGGACAGCTTGAATTAAATTCTGGTTTTTAGCTGGAAAAGTACAGCTAAATCCTTGTGTACTATGAGTTGGCACCCCTGCACTGAAATCAAGAAAGCTTCATTAATTTACACCAGCTGTTGCTTATTTTTCACTGGGAAACAGTATAATGCATGACGTGGGCAGATCCAAAGCTTTGCAAGTAATTTTTTCAGTTAACATGTCTAGATGACTGAAATATCCTGGAAAGTATTATTAGAAAATAAAATCTTATTAATTCAAATGAATATACTATCCAGGTCTTTCTGCTTGGGCTGTATTCTGTACCACAGTAATCCTAAGGATACTTGCTTAATATTTATGTTCTAAACATTGTTGTATTTAGTATATTTCCTGTTTTGAGAAAGCATTATTTATGCCTAATCAAGCATAGTGAAACTGTAAAACATGTAAAAACAAGAGGTGTTTAAACTGAGGATACGTACTGAATCTAACCATGGCACTAATGACGCAAGAAAATGGAAATTGCTAGAAACTGGGTTCATAGCTTTGTAGGGTTTACTCAACAGAATAAAAGCATCAAACTGAACTGATTGATTGATGTAATGCCAAAGCTCACACAGGGGCAGACTTAGAATTACTTGCCACAGCGCTGTTTTGTCCATAAGCTCAGAGGAGCAAATTTTGAGGAAGGCATCTGTAAGGGACGGTGTCTCCCATACCTCCTCAGATCAGAACTCAAAGGAAACCAGAAGCTTGAACAAAATGAATGTAATTGGTCTTGTCTTGCTTGGGAGGAAGAATTGTTTTCACTGGCATGTTTCCTCTTCAACTTGGAAAAGAGTGGTATGTTATGGCAAAACCTTGGAAGACTGTAGACTGTCTGTGGGCTGCTGCCCATCTTTCGTATGATTCAGCTTCAATACCGCAACATTTTTTCTTCACGAGATAGCAGGGTTGCAAATACAAGTTTTTTTTTCTGACAGTAAAACAGTTCCACATCCTCTCTCCAGGACAAGGTACCGCTTGAGCCAAGAAAACTTCAGTTTGAGTGCAGGGACACAGGCACACACTGCTTTTAGCTGTATTTACCAGGATTTGGCATTTGTATTTGTCTGACTCTTTGCCTGCAGTTGTAGCTTTTGCTATTCTTACATTTGTGTGTGAAAGGTACTCTGGGTCTTCTGCTAGTATGCTGTACCTTGGGCAGTTTTATAATGCCCCAAATGTATAAAAGAGAATTATTGGCATAACAAATCATCCAAACTATGCTGCCAGAGATGACCCACTGGTGATAGCTACATGGGAGATCTTTGTATCTTTACATGTTTATCCTTAACTTCAGCACATATTTGTTTCTTTGCCCCAAAGAGAAAGGAATGTGGGTTATGATGTCTTGTCACTGGTTCCCTGTTCTGAAACATTCCCAGGAATAAGTGAAGTCAAGAGAAGAACGGGCTTGTGTGGAGAGTAATGGTGTAAAAAGTGTTGTGAAAGAATGGCAGCAAAGTGTTGGAAAAGGCTTTGAATTAACATGCCTGTGAGATAAGAACTTGCAATTTCAACCTCTTTTTATTCCCCAGAGTGAAAGACTGAAAATTAGAGGTTTAACTTTCCATTAAAACAAAAGCTTTAAGCATAATCATCTACATCTGAGAGCAGACATTAGGTTGGAGAACAGGATTCAGCCTTTCAGGCTAGTAAGAGCCTACTATTCCTACAGAGCAAGTGAAAGATGCACAACAACGTACCTTATGGATAAGCATGGGTCACCTGCTCCTCAGAATACGAAGTAGAGGTAAATAGTGAAGAGGTGGCATTGAAAAAAGCAGTCCAAAGGATTGCCTCTGGGGGCCTTGTGAAATGAAAGTTAATCCTACTGTTGAGCAAAGTCCTTCTGGCAGTTTTTATCTGCACTCTTATCCAACAGCAGAACTGGCAGAGGAAGACAGCTTAGAGTTTTGGAATGCTTCGCCACATCAAGACAGTGCAGAGCTTCATCCAGCTCATTTATAACTCTCATCTCTCTCTCTCTCTCTCTCAAAAAAAAAAAAAAAAAAAAAAAAAAGGCTCATATACCTGGAAGCTTTCAAATAGCTCATGATTACTAGTGAGGTAAGAAAGAGAGGATCAGAATGGCTGTTGGGATTATTGGTCAACCGGATTTTCAAACCTCAAGAAGTTTGGCTTGCACCTTGAGTAAGGTTTGTTCTTACTGTAAATCAACAATGTCTTTGTACTCTGTTTATTTTGGCAAGTTGCTAATTAGTATATACGATTCTTGTCTGTGGATGTTTATATGAAGTATTCTCTGTTCTTAAGCACCCAAAACTCTCACAGGCTTTAATGCCAGTTTGTGTTATGCAATTCATGGCTAGGCTTCATTTTAGGGATCTGTATTTAGTGTTCTAAGACACTGTTGAAAGCAAGGAGTCTGCCCCAATAATACACCTCCAAAGAATGTTAGTGGTGTGAAACACTGTATTTATTGAACAATTTAGGACACCAGCAGAATACATCAGTGCTGGGTATAAAACCATGCAATTCTTGTAAAGTATATGTTACACTGAGTACCAAGATGATATGTTGCGTCTCTATGCCCTTTTTTTAATCTTGAATGTTACAATCATATCTCTTAGTTGTTGCAATCAGAAACTTAAAAAACAAAGGGTCATGCATAACACTGGGTCTCATGATCATGATAAGCCACCCACAAAAATCAGATGTAATTTCAGATTAAATGTCAGGGAAAAGCAGTTCTTCAAATATGTTTGCAACAGTGAAATGCATTCAAATTGCACTTAATTGTTTTCAAGAATGGCAGGGTGACCCCTGCTCGTCGTTGAATGACAAATGGGATGGATATGAACTCCTGAAATGTACACCACAGTGTGACAAAATGCATCTGCACTGTTAGATGAAAACCAGATAACCTTTCAAAGAGCTAGATGTGAAAATTCCATTTTTGAAAATCAATGAGACAAGAGTAATAAAAATGTCATTATAATTTGAATCAAATTAAGGGCCTACAACAAGAGTGATGTATTTAGTACTCACAGTTTTTCAGTCCTTGCCTGTATAAAGTAATTCCAGAGTGAAAAATAGCAAATGCAATTCAGTGTTAATTGTAAACAGAAAAGGTAACTTGGAACAGTTCGTTGAAATTTATACCTATGTTGGAATATATCCTTTTTTACGTTATGTGCCATATTATGGAAAGAAAAAACATAATTAGATTTATTATTTTACACCCAAGCGATGTCTACCAATAAGAATGCCCTCACATAGTGACATGACGTGATTTATACCTGTGCAGAACTGCTAATGTAAATATAAGCAGTTACCCAAGTAACGGAACTATCTAAACTAATAGTTACATGTGCCTCTATTTACACCTTCTCTCTGAATTTCAACTGCAGAACCAAAAATGCAGACTCAAACTGGTGCAAAATACAGGTGCAAACTATTCTGCAAATGAGACTACTGAGCTGAATGCAAATATAAATAATGGAATAATCTGCTTTCATATTTTGTCCTCTTACATGTCACTCTCATATCTTTGAAGTAGCAAGAGATTGATCCCAATTAATATACTTTATTGTGCTATAGTTCTATGTGTACCTCAAAAGACTAATAATAGAGCCTAAAGGATCCAGACAATAATGTAGTGCAAACAACTGTTCTAGCTCCCCTGCTGCCTTGTTTTCTAACATATAACCTTTCTTTGTTACTGGAAGATAAAATCTGGGTTTAATTACATCCTTGTATAGCCCATGCAAAATAAGAAATGGCAGGAAGGGGGGGCACTTAGAGGAGAAAAATACTTGGTTGAACTTCCTCTTGTATATTTGGAGAAGCATAGGACTTAAATTTCTCTGAAACATAAGCTGGCTTTTCTTCCTCTCCCCAGAGAACACGAGAGTAGTTAGTATGCAAAAATAGTAAACATATTCAGATGTTTAATCCACAGTGTTTCAGAGCACACGGCACTTTACTTGCGCTTACATCTCACCTTCGAAAAGCTATGTGAGAAATTAATTGAAGCCATGAGA
The DNA here is from genome assembly GCF_963082525.1 of Nesoenas mayeri. NCBI lineage: Eukaryota > Metazoa > Chordata > Aves > Columbiformes > Columbidae > Nesoenas > Nesoenas mayeri. The sequence continues at coordinate 11,655,949 of NC_137540.1, read as the reverse complement.
ATCCTTGAGCATCCCTGTATCACTCTGAAAAAACATGTTTTTTCAAAATGACTGGGGGATATTAAGCTGCCAGTGACTACCTACAGGCTGCGTAACCACCCCAACCAGTGGGCTAAGCTCCTAGGCACCCACAGCAGGCAAGCACAGAAATCTTTGATGACTCAGACCTGCAAAAAATAGCTGTGGTGTGCCCAGAAATCTCTTTTGCTCAGCAAGAGCAAAGTTACTATGTCACCTTGCATCCTGAAATGATACAGATTTGGACTGCTGGGTCTTTAGCCCTTTCTTGCATCAGAGGATTGCCAAGAAAAATTATAAATGGTTTTCTCAGCCAGAGAACCATGTATTCTATGCAAATGAAGGAAAATAGTTCTGGTGTTAATCATCTCACTTTCCATTGAGCAAAGCAAAGCTTTTGAAGCGAATTCAGAAATTTCCATCACATCAAAATGCAGGCTTTTCTGTCTCTACTAACCTGTGTACTGTTGTTCTCATACATACACATAAATAGGGTTGCCTTCATCCAAAATCTGACAGATATATCCCAATTTAGTGAAAGTCAGTTGGAAAACAGTATTGAATCCAGACTTCTTTATTCATTTTGAAAATGACTTGTTGGATGAATGTACGAAAACTTATGAAACGTACTGGTCATTAGTGGAAAACTGCCCTTGCAGTATGTAACAGCAAGCCCTGCTTTTAGTTCTGTGAATCTTGCCTGCCTCTGGTACAGCCTCCCAATCTACGACTTTCATCATCTTCAATCAGTTTGCAATAAAGATGTTGCCTTACTTTTGAGATACAAAGCAAACACAATTTTAAAAGTGAAGGTTTTTCTCTCTGAAGTCTGTAGAGATTTACATCTACATTGCTTTCTCTCTTTAGGAAGATCAAAGCATTTTACTAGCTTTAAATAGTAATGCTTTGTATCTGTCATCGTACCTGTCATTATCTCATTGTTAGAGTTTGTATGTTTGGTTAGTAACACATGCTCATTCACCTGATTAGCACCATGCTTTAATTTCATTTAATAAGTATATTTTGGAGTCAGAATGATCTTCATCAACTAGAATAATTTAACTTTGCCACATAGAATTAATTAAGACGAAGACTGTCAAATGAAATGTAAAATATAATCAGAGGTTCTCATTAAGAGATAATAACAAGATTTTTTTTTGTTTTTCAGTTTTGTTTTGGTCCCAGCATCAAATTTTAAAAACTGTTACATGTTGTGAACATTAATTTTAATACATTTGATGTCATCTGGCACCATGCAAATATGTAAAATCCTTAACCTTCTTTTGACAACCAATAATTAAGAGTGCAAACTAAATACTGAAAAAGAGCTTTAAGAACAGGTAGCTAATTTAGGCATACATCAGGAGTTTGATGAAATATGTAACACTTGAAAGATTAGCTGAAGCAATGTCTGTTAGAAATGAATTACTGTCTCCAAGAACTGAGAGAGTCCTGGTAAAATGTTGGGAGAGTTGAGACAAGCAAATAAAGGAAGTCCTGCTAAGAGGGGAAAAAAAAAGGAGGACCTGGGAAACTAAAGTAATCAAAGAATTGACAACTTTCACTTCCTTGCAGAATGTCCTGCTTTGGGAATATGACCATCATCCTTGTCATGTGTAGGTCTTTGCTTGCTGTCTGCACATCAAAGCACTACTCACAGTGTTGCTCAGCAGATTGCCTGTGTGCCTGTACTAGATGCACCTACTTTGGTATCTTAAAAGTTTTTACGAACGTCTAGTGGAATATGCACAGGCAACAAGTCTGTGGTGTTGTAATGTGCTTGTCAACTGGAGCAATATTTCAGGTGGGGACCTAAGGATGTTTTAAAAATCTAGTTCATTAATGACTTGGAGCAAAGTCAATTGAAAAGACTGGTGTAAAATATTTGTGGAACAAGTCCAGATCATAGGGGTTTGAAACAACTCGGAGTAGGAAAGTGAGGGTGGTGGATAAATTGGTGAAGTGATCTTAGGTAAAAGCATGAAATTCAATGCACAGACATGAATTATGACAATGAGGAAGGAAAAATGTAATGTAAAAGTGTAAAACAGGGACTATGTATGCAGTCAATAATGCTGTGGAGAAGGATGGAAAGGAGGTTTTACTGCGTCAAAAAGATGAGTCAACTAAGTGATGCTCTTGTGCAAAAAACTGTAAGAAGGATGGTGCTGGCCAATTCTGCATGTCCACTAGGGACAGAACAAGTAGTTTGCAGGTAAAAGGCAATTTGATGTCAGGAAGAGCTGATAGCCCAAAACAGACAGGAAGCTATGGCATCTCTTCCTTTGGTGATTTTTAAGAACAGAGCAGACAAGTATCTTCCAGAAGTGCTGGGATATACTTCCTCTGACTGGGGAGACTACTTGGAACCTTCTCTCTGCCCGTGTTCCTATTTTCTTCCAAGGGTGAGCAGATTGAGGAGGAAGGTAGCAGGCATTCATAAAGAGTGTACTTGCTTCACGGTATTGCCTCAGCCAAGGAGTCAAAATTTAGCCTAAAACACTCTATTTGTATAAAAGTTAAGTAATAGTCATAAGATGAAAGGATATGTAGGTTAAAACACAGATGCATGTTGATCTAGTGGAGACACTGTGGATTGGAAAATAATTTTGGAAATACAAAATGTCGGCTACGTTTCGAATCAGGGAAATTCTTCTGTGTAAATGTGAAGTTTCTACATGGTGGCAGCTTTGTTTGTTTTCTGGATTTCCTTTGTGTTGTTACATTTCAAAGACACTGATAAATCAAAAGGTCATCATAAACTGTTCAAAGAACATGAGCTTGCAGGGTTAGAGATGTCTTCCTGATTGCCTACAATTAAATGCAAGAAACAGAGGTCTCACGCTTTTCAGCTTGTTCTCGGGCAGTGAGCCCAATGAAGTAATTTTCCTTTGATTATGCAGCCAGTCTTGAACATAGGAATAGACTTGATGACTGCATGCTGAATTTTTTTGTTTCAGTTTATGGATTTTATTCTGACTAGAGGCTATACAATATGTTATGCTACCCATCAGACTTGGCTACAGAGTCAAGCTTGAAGAGCACTGTTCTTGCCAGCTTATTCAGCCTACAGTCACTCAGCCTACAACAGCTTGTCAGCTCTACTGGAAAGAGCCAAAAAAGACTTTACAATAATGTTTCTTCCCCTCTCTCCTGCAAAAGACAGTATGTTTTTTTAATTGGATTGAACAGAAGTTCAGAATAAAAGTAGGACCATCATGGCCAAGAGCTCTGTTAATAACTCTTGTGTTCGGAAAAGGCAGCCTGGTCCTGTTAACCATTGAGTGCTGAAGAGGAGCCAGGAAGAAAACAATTCCTTCTCAAGGAGCTACAGGAATGTTCTGTTCATAACACATCTATGTTTATATGATCTTCAGCAAACTAAATGGGAGGAGATGCAATTTCCACCATCAATCTGTGGCAAAGAGAAACAGCATATATCCTAAGATCACAAAATGAAGGGCTACTGAACTACACAGGAAGAAAAACATGGTTAGAAATAAAGTCCTCCAAAGGCATCCATGCAATGCATGGTATCATTGTCTGACACAAGCTGAGAAGAATGTTCTTCAGAAATGTTCTGAGGATAGTGGAAAAAAGTTTACAGGAAAAGCACATTTCAAGTGGAGGTTGCTTTGAGCACACTGCCAGCAGCAGAACAGAAACACCAACAAGAGGAATGAGTCATAACAGTAGAAGCAAGCCTGTCATTTGTGTTTAGGTAAAGACTGGCTACCTGTATTCTTCACATCTTGGATATCTCAGCATAGCCCTGGAGGACCTTATGAAGCCAGTGAGTACCAGAATCCCACAGATTAAACCTTGGTAATTTAACTTGATCACTCTTATGTACATTATATACTCTTGGGTTGGATTTTTTTTTTTCCTTAATATTCTTTAGTAAAGGAACCCAAATCATGTCTCTCTTCACCTTTTGCAGTTCTTGCTTGTGAGAACCCATTGTATACCAGTTTTGTTGTTGTGCATTTTTAGCACAACAAAGCGCCCACTAGATCATTTTGTGTAATCAGGCATCTTAGAATCTGGCAGGCTGAGTGAGTTAATGGCACAGTGGAGGATCTGCATCTGGCTACTCCGGCCGTGACGGCGATGAACAGAAGAGCAGGAAGTGGTGAAAGGCAGTAATTGTACCAGAGTAAAAGCAGGACTATCATACAGACCTAGACCATTGTTACAGCTCTAAAATTAGGGACATAGTCATGATAAGAACCTCATATTCTAACTTAATTTAGATTCTCCTAGAGGAATTGCAGATACTTTCATCCCACAAACCATGTTGCCTGGACAAATCTTCAGGAGCTGTATTTATCTGCATTGCTTGCTAGCCATGACAACACATGTGGCTGGGAAGGTTTTTGTGTTGTGGCCAAGCAACAATACAACTTTTCTCTCCCTGTCCTCCTCTCTCTCCCTCCCTTTTTCTCCTCCACTCTCTGCTTCTCTTTCTTCCTCCCAATCCCACTGGGGTTTTCCTTTCAAGTTTTTCTGCCAAATTTTCTATTTCTCTCCTGCCAGGCGCTCTTCTCATAAATTGCCAAAGCTCTCTTTCTCTAAGCATTCATTTTTTTTCTTCTCCTTTTCTCTAGTTGTTTCTCTTTAATTTCTAGTTAAATCCTCTTTAGTCTTTATTTTTTTTCCACTATTACCATCTTGTGCAGCTTTTGCCAACAAGTTTCTATAACTACAATTTGATAGTGCATATGTGATGTTTCCTTTTGCTATGACTGATGTAAATTGCCTTTCAGAGCAAATGTCAATACAGTTTTTTGCTTCCAAATAACTAGTTTAATACATCATAAAAAAACCCTTGAATTATTTATATACTGTAAAAGCACAGACATGTGAATTGATTTGAATGTTTTCAAATTATGTTTACTCAAAATTCAATTTTTTTTTTCCCATAAACCTCACAAGTTATTGTGAAGGAATATTAGTAAAATGGAAAAATATTTTAGCAGTAGTTTTCTGCAGTATCATATGTTCCACTTTTAACAAATGAATAGGGGACTTTGAAGTGTTCCGTTAAGCTGAGAGCAATATAGCATGAGAAATGGTGTCTTCTCTGTAAATACTGAGATGTGTATATTTTTAACACCAACTACACTATTATCAAAATTCTTCCTATCAGTTGTTGAAAACAACTTTCTCCATATTTGAATAATGTTTTGTATTCATTTATTTATCTAGGATGAGGAATAACAGGAACACAGGAGGTTTTCCTGGGAGTTCATCCAAGTGATAGTGGAGGCTTTCTAGTTAATCAGTTTGTCAAAAGGAATACTTTTTCCAGCATGCAACTTTATTAACTTAATTTTTCATTAGGCCTTCTAATGTAAGTACTATTAAAGCAAGCATCTGTGATATGGAAACTTTAATTTATGCCAGATCGCTTGGAAGTCCTGACTTTTCATCTTTGCAAGAACAAACTAATCTATAGGTCCTGAGCATTGCTAAATGATAGCAGCCACAACACAGCCAAGCTGAGTTAAGGCGGTTGAACTGCACACTCCCCCAAACACCACACACTTACTGCAATCTTCCTTACAGTTTGTTCTCTGTTCATATATCATAAGAGAGTGTTACTCATAAAGGATTTGAAGTCCCCAAGCATATGTGTCCACTTCCACCATTAAAGCGGATTCAGGTGCTTGGCATGACTGTCTCCAGGCAGACTTTCCTTAAATAATTGATAACTGCACTCCTGCTGCCCATGGTTCTCTGTCTGGATGTACTCACATTGTGTTTATAGGGCTTTCATAGGAAGTGCTGGCTGACAGAATGTGTGATAAGGCTCTCACATTTTCTTTTATTAATGTGACCTATTTTCACATTCTCAGGTGACAAATTATGCCAAATGAGCTTTCTTACACATACTATGATATGAGAAGAAATTTGTTCTTCAATCACAGCTGTCCTAAAAATGTTGTGGTGTGAGGCACTGAAATTTGATTGCCAGAAGATGTTGAATGAAACAAGGAGAGACACATCTTAGGAATTAACCATTCAAATATTTAACTGTAAAGTGTGTTGCATTTTGACTTACCCATTTTCTTAAGACACAGCTATAGCTCTTTTCTGTGTGATGTTACACTCAAAATCTTGTTACAAGCAAAAGGCAAAGTATCACATGAGTTGAACCACAAACTTAACATCAGTCTAGTTATTATTTTGTTACTCCAGTCAAACTTAATTAATTAATTTTTAAAAGTCTCATAAATGATATGATAAATATGTCATAGAATAAAGCCCTGCCATTATCTACCCCTTTTCTCTTGTTTTATATTTACCCTTCCTCTGTGTCCTCAGGGCACGGGTTATGGTCTTCCTCAAAAAGAAGTTTTTATGAAGACATGTCAGTATACTGAAAACAAAAATGGTTATTGTTTGTTATGTAGTGGCTGCCAATTTGTGTGTTAGTCCTTTCCCATATAGGCTTTTCCCAGAGCTAAGGCAGAAGAGATGAGACAACAAGCAATGGCTTGGCAATGGAGTGACTTTAAAAAAAAAAATTGCTAAATTAATAGAGTTAGCTAGTGTATTTTTTAATACTGTAATCATGCTTATCTAGCTTCACTTTCACCACCAAAGATGGACAGTCTTTTGCTAAGGAAAAAAAGATTTAGAGCCAGGAGGTGTTTGGGTGGTCATCCAATCCATTCTACTGGCTTAATGCGGAAACAAATGTGTTCAGAGAGCTCCTGACAGATATTTGTCAAACCTGTGTAGGACATATTATTGAAGTCTTTAGTTCCCTGGATCCTCCTTTTTATGTTTTATAAATAGATAAGAAATTATCTGTTTTCTTAGGGCACAAATTCATCTAGTTTGTGACACCAGAATTAGTAGACTTGCAGACATGATACATGCAAACAAAGCAAAACATTGCAGTGGTTAGGCTGAAGTTAACTTTAAACAAGGCATTGATGACATAATTCTATACATTTAATAATGTTTATTTGGTGGCTTTTCCAATGGAATGACTCTGGTTTCTTGATAAAACTTGTTTTGTTTGAAAACCATTACTTACAAATGGAACTATTTTTATTATAGCTGAACCAAGAACCAAGTGCTTTTCACTTGAAACTGCAGCAGAGAAACTGCAAGCTATGCTTTTTGTCATAAAAGAATAGCTACTCTGTGTACTGGGGTTCCCTCTAGAATAAAAGTAATTTTTATCCCTTAAATTTTTAATTATTTCATTGATATTTCAATGTTCAAAATTGTGTTGGAAAGTCTCTGCTGCAGTTCTGAAATTTCAAGGGCAAACCCCAAAAAGATTTAAAGACCGATTTATGAAAACAACTGTTAAAGACTAAATATTTCCCAAACAATGGGATATGAACAAAATCTGCATACCTTTGAAAGATATGAATGCTTAAGTCAAAGGAAAGTAGTAATGTTAAATCAACATTGGGAAAAGCTGATTCTGTTAGTTTTGGATGTGAATCATATAGACCTCTTCTGTATGGGGAGCCCTTGCAAAGAATCCGTAAAAGTCCATTTTTGCAAATAAGGCATTTTATTTTCCAGAAGTCTAAAACACAGATGATACTGTTTGCTTTCATGTTTTTGGAACTAAGGGGATGCCTTTGAAACTGTCTTGTGCTTGAAAGCTTGAAAAGTGCTGTTTTTGTCAGGATGCTGAACACCTGTAACCTCCATTTATTTCAGTAACGTGCAGTCACAGTCTCATCCTGTACCAGCTGTTCCACTAGCTCAGCGTCATCTCCTTAACCACAGCCCACCACATGTTGCCTAATAGAAAGCAGCTTTATCTCTTTTTACATCTCTGCTCCCTCAGTCCGTGTAATGGACTAAAGTACTAAAGTCCTGTTTGACCCCACAGTTAAGGACAGCTTTATTTCAGGACAAGGTAAGACCCAGTTTTGTAGACAGGATGCTGAATGCTGTATACCTCTGGGACTTCAATGCAGATGTTTTGTGGCAACTTTGTTTAAATTCAAAAAATTGAACTTATTTATACCTTATGAAAGCAATACAATTCAGTACAGTACCTTGTTCTGCGTTTTGTTCTTTTGTTTGTTTATCTTTATTAACCCTGGATCATTTATTCTATTAATTCACAGTTTTCAGTTGTGTAATTCTCAGTATGCTAAAGGCTATTGTATTGACAATTATCTAGGTATATGCATTCAGAAATTGTCCAAAGGAGATTAATTTTGGATGGCAGAAAACAGATGGGAGATGCTTGGACTTTTGGCCCTTGGGTGCGTGACAATGCTGACTCTTCTGTTGCCGTTACTGGCTCCAGAATGGGGCATTTGTTCAGATGAAAGGGATAGTTTACTTTTACCAGTTATTGTTTCAACCATGTTTACAAACAGGAGAAAACAAACCAAAACTTTGGTTTATTGTTCTTTCAGAGTTGTTGTGTTCTGTTAGGAAATCTGAGAATCCTACACACACTTCTGTAAGGCTGGAAACCTGGAGATACTGAAGGGTGATCTTGCCACATTCTTGGAGGTCAGAGAGCTAGAAAACTCCAGCTTTACATGGTCATTTCTTATCCTGGAGTAAGCAAGGTTATAGTTATATTGTGACTTTATTTTGCATGATCTATGCTTACCTTTTAGAATAGTGATTGCGTGCACCAAAATTGGTGAATGTCTTTCAGTTAGGATGACAGTATGTTGCAGCAGACAGTACTGTCAACAACATAAAGATGGGCTTTGGAGAGGCAACATAGTTTCTAGTTAAGGAAACACTGTCCAGGAACAAAGGAATGCACTATAGCAGAGGTCTTCACGTAATTAGATGCTGGGTTCTTTTGTTTGGTTGCTTGGGAGTTTTTTAACTGCTTTTTTTTTTTCTTTAGAAGGTGTCACAGAGACTACTTTTATCTAGAGGAGTACAATATTGACATTTCTTGAATGTAAATCAGCACACAAGCACGGTTTGTGTGCATCCTTTTGGTGCCTGTTTGCTGCGCTGAAAAGCTGCTGTGTTATGGGGATTCTGTGCTTTCCTACCTGGAGGGTGATACCTAACTGAATGGCTTCCACACGGGTAGCAGTTACGTATTTTGAAGTCTACTAGACTTCTGACTCTTAATTTACTGTGGGACCAGAATTTACTACATGCTTCCTGCTTTTGTGTTTGAGTTTCATTGAGGTTCATTCTTTCTTTTTTTTTTTTTTTTTTTTTTTTTTTTTTAAGTGTATCAATTTCTCACTAAAGGGCATAATCATTTGAAGTTAGTAAAATCTTTGTCTGCTCTGATCTTCACACTTCAGGGAGAGTAAACCAGAGAATCAAACTACGTACCATCATAATTATTGGTTTTCACTGTACTTTAAAAAAATAAAAAGTATCACATAGGATAGATCTTAAATTAAATTCCTTATGTTTGACACAGTGCTTTCATTAAGGTACTGGCAGATCTCAGAAGATGTGACGTGGTTACAGTCACCATGTTTCTGTAGAGCTCGTGAATGCATGGGAGGTGTGGTGCCCTTGGAAAACCCATAAAAATGGAAGGAATGCTATGAAAAGGCAATATTTGCTGGGCCAGTTTCCAAAGCATATGCTTCAATCTTGCAAACATAGCTTGCATGTTAAAGGAAAAGAAATTTGCATATGTGACCTATTCTGCCCAGTGCAGCAGCACGTTTGCCCTCAAGGAGGGTGTGTGGAATTGTCCTTATTCTGATGCTGGCTCTCAGGTGGGGAAGAGGGAGAAGGTAAGTGCAATACCCTGTACAAGCCTGTTTAGCCCGTTTCAGTCATTGTACAGCATAGAGCAGAGGTGAATCTTTAAAAGACACATGTCTTGCATGAGCGCTGTATGGGGAAAGACACATGGGGTGATCGTATGACAGCGTGACAAACAGATGGGCAGGGTGATGCTTGGTGATGGACTGGGAGGGACAGGCCAGTGCAAAGCTTGATGATTGGGACAAATAGTGAGGGAAAGAGCCATGTCAGGTTTTGAAGTGGGTGGAATTTTGTCTGGTAGCAGATGAGAATCTGGTAGGTGGATCTGAATGGGGAAGGGACACGATCAAATGCTGAGCAAGGAGGCCAGTTTGTGCTTGCTACATCTTATACGTTTCTTGAGAGGCAGAAAGGCAACTTGGAAAGCCAGGGAAAGGAATAACACAGTAGCTAGGACAGACTAAGGATCTGATGAAGAAATTAGTGGTGGGGTGTAATGTAAATAATTGCCCTCAGAGCTGTCACAGAAGAGCAATCAATAAATAGTTAGGAGGAGGAGGACATGGGTTTTATATTCCAGGTGAGCAATCTCCTACTGCAAAATCTGCAAAATCCCTGAGGAGGCAGTGGCAAGGAAGAGGAAATGAAGACATGTCAAATATTATATGAAAAGTCATAACTTAGTGTTTAGCTGCATTGTCCAAAGCCTGTCTGTCACTGTATGAAACCTCTATGACAAGCATGGATTTGGAATGAGAAGAGACTACTACATCAAATGAAACCTTCTCTGCTGGTATGTCTGAGACAAATGAAATAAAGCCACCTAAATACAGTGGCTCTGACATATATTCCCATTTCTAATTAGAAGTGTTTTAGAACTCACATCCCTAACAGAATTTGGGAGAAATTATTGCAACAATATATTGTTACAATGTATTTTTACAATGTATTGCAAGACCACAGTGGAATAATAGTTTTTAGCTTTAAACATTCTGCATCTGATCTAACATTGCAGTTAATTCATCACAAATTGATCCTGAAGTCTCTCAAAAATGGCTGCTGGTGGTGTAAATGCTTATAACGAATGCTAGCATTGCCTTGCTTAATAGGAAAATGGTATTCCGTAAGTCCTGAGAGCGACAAAAACAGATCAATAGCTTGTGGGAAGATATTCCCAACAGCATCTGATGGGCACTGATTTTCACCTCTCTAGATGATCAGTGCTGCAGTTCTCCACATCAAAAATAAGTTAGACATTGTTAAAGAGCTAGCATAGTCTCATTCAAATGACCAGAGCAGAGCTAAGCCCACTCAAGACAGGACTAACTATACCTAAACAACTATGCATACACCGAAACTGGGCACCTGCAGTTGCTCCCTTTGTGGCACTGGGTTTTTTTTTTTTACTATGATGAGTGACATTCCTGTACATGTGGATTGGGCAGGGGATTTTTTAATACTAAAGTTGGTGCTGTCCTTTGTTTCTTTGATTTTTGTGAACAAAGCAAGAAGTGTCATAGAACAAATTTTACAGCTCAGCAGTAAATTCCTGTTCTTAAAACCAGGTAAAGTCAAGATAAGTTTTATTGCAAGAAACACTGCACCAAACTCGGACATATGCTATATTTAAATAGTGAAAACAAATATAATAATTTAAGGACTAATCAATCTACAGGCTTGCTTATCAACAAAACAGGAATTTAAAGCCTACAGATTATGTTGGCCTCATGTGGAAATAGGTTTGTGTCACACTATCTTGTTACTTTTCTTATGAATGAGTTTTGAGAAAAAAGGAATGGCCAGAGCAACAGCAGACTATGCTAGTTGTGACTATTTATTTATTTTCCAATGCTTTTGGGCGACATATCCTTGAAATACTGGTGAATTAGCTTCTCTCAGCTCAGCTGTCAGAGCTGTTGTTTCTCCTCTGTAGGCATTTTGCTATGTCCCTGTTGCCATGTGTATTCACAAATGCAGCATTTCTTCAGGCCTCATATTTCACAAGAATACACAAAAAAGAGAAGTTTGGGTTATGTATCAGGAAAACTATTTTGCTGGAACAAACAGATGCTGGAAGAAGCTGAAGCTAGTTAGGCAAAGTGGACTTCCTGAGGAAGTTGTCTAAACACCAGTGAAAATTATAGAGGAAAGGAATAATTCTGCAAAATTAAGTGTAGAAACTGGATAATACAAGTGATCACTTCTGATGATTTATTTACTGTCTATTATTTGGATAGAGAAAGACAATGGTCTAGTTATGAGTTTCACGGAGAAAGAGAATTGAGACACTAGCATTTGCAGAATCTCGGTGAGTAATAATTTTAAAGCAATTATTTCACTATTCAGGATTTTATTAGAAATGGAGAAAAATGTGTTTATTTACTAACAAAGATGCATGGAATTTCCACATGAAATGTTCAGGTGCTGCTGGATAATGGCCTTTTTTTATCAGTTGATAAACTGTGAGAATTGAGCACATTTCATTTAAATTGCAAGAACACGAACAGCTCACATTCAAGTAGCATGGGCAGAATTTCAAGAGTTAAGATTAAGTAGCTGTTGCATGTGGAGTATTTATCCCATGTTTTCTGCACATTAATATTGAGTTCTCAACAGAAGTCTGCCTCTGGCCATGATTTCTGGCATTCTTTCCTATGGAACTCTTCTGTTTCTAAACCAGGCATTTAAGGAATTCTCTATTGAAGCTCATACAGGAGAACTGATAGAGAAGGAAGCGAGTAAACCCAAGGCAAACATGTATTTTGATCATTAATACTTTCTCATTCTGGATTTTTTGGTCATAGCTTTCAAAAACCATTTTAGAAGAGATATTATTGTTGTAATATGAAAGTCCTTAATTTTCTGGGTGTTTTGGGTTCACAGATATGCGCAATAGCAATGGTTGTTTAACAATAATTTCATAGTTTAAGACATAGCTGAAGACTACATCTCTTTTTTCACTACTCCATATGTTTTGCTTTTTCTAATTATGATGATTTAAAGAAACATTAGATGATTGTTGCTTCATGTAATCTTTGAGTTGGCATATAGTTGAAGATGAAATGGATGATACAAGAATTAGCTTTTAAATTGTAGAGCAGTAACTTAGAAACAGTGTAGGACAAGCTAGTACATGCTGAATGTTTGACTTTTTCCATAAATGCCTTATAATTCCTCATATTTTAAAGAGAAGAGAGCTATCTAGCGGTTACAGATGTCATCAGCTTTTGTCCAACAGCTATCAAGGACTGTATCCAGCTTGAAAAGAACAGAGTGGTTTAAATTATCTGTGAATAATGCAAGGTTTGGGATTAAGTTCTGTAACACAGGAGGACAAATTCTGACACCTGCTATGGCTTTAAAAACTCATTTTTTGAAATGCAGGTTTCTCCTCTGACTAACTGAAGCTCCCACAATATTTTTAAATAAAAGTAACAGCCAGAAATGTGAAATTGAAGTGGTTATGCTGGGAAACACAGTCTAAGACAAGTTGTAGACATGGGAGAAGAAAAAGAAAAGGCAAAATAGTTGGCAAGTGGCATACAGGAAATTCAGTTACCAAACATTTATCCTGTAGAAGTGAAACAAACCCTCTGTGGCCTACGTTACTATAGAGGATAATCAACATATTAACAGTTAGTGTGATATTCCGTGGCAAGTTGCAACAGTATGCTCTATATGGCCTAAACTCAAGTAACATTTGTTTGCCTTAAAAAGGCATGAGAAACTCCAGATGTAACTGAAATATCAGCATTTTTTTTTGTTTCAAGAAAAGAATTGGATCAAATCCCACTTGAACCACAATGGAAATTATCCCACCGCTCAGCAGAGGTTTTCTGTCTGAAGTGTGAGGTATACTCTAGCAAATACCCACATTGAAACAAAGTTGTGACTGCAACTTCAAAGCTATAGTAGGAGTTTATTTTCATTAATTTAGCATTAAGTTTTGCCCATTTAAACTAACGATGTCTTGAAGAATCACAGAACTCTCAGCTCACAGTCTGGCAGGTAAATGCAGAAACGAGCTCTGAAGTATCAGATCTTCTGAATAATTAGTTATAATGACAGAGGTTTTTCCAAATAGAATCTCAGTGCAAGGTATTCCATTGCATTATTCTTTTATAGAGAGTGCCAGTTTATTTTTTTACTTGCTTTATCTCACATACTTCTAAGCACACGCTGTTACCTTTCTTGTGCTACTTCATACCCCTATTACAGTTTCCCTTGCTTACGCCATTACAACATAGACATTGCACCTGTTTAAATACCTTTAAAACTACCTCTACAAATCCCTAAATCCATTACAGATGCAAATAAGAATCATGCAGCAAGACACTCTGTCTTTTGGACACCAAATTGTCATCAAAAATTTCACCATCACTTCTTCACCTGCTCATGTGGTACCCAGCTGTGCCTTGTTGGCCTCTCATTTGCCTGTAGTATGAGATTTGCTGTTCAGAGATGAGATATCCATTTCTGAAAGACTCCGTGTCAATCTTTAGTTGGCCCTTGTGTGTTCTTCCAGAGAATGTACAGAATTAGGCTTTGATGGGAGGAGAGGCATTTTTTTTCTTCTTCTTCTTCTTCTTCTTCTTCTTCCATGTGTGCTAAAATATAAGTGCATATTGTCAAGAAAATATAATTGCATAAGGAAGCAGAGTTGTTAGAGTGAAAACTTCTAATAACTTTGGAAGCCAGTATCTTTACATGTTTTACATTATAGTTCACTATGTTAACACTTGGCCACAATGCTGTGTATCTCCTAATGCATCGGAATTATAGAAACATCTGGGCTAAATAGCTTCGTGCCGATCCACTGAGAAAATTCACAAAGGATTCAATACTTTTAAAGATATTTCATTTTATATCTAGGATAGTAGGTTGCATTATGGTTATATACCGATTTATGAAATGCACAGAAACATTTTCTTTTTTTTTCTTTTTCTTGTAGTCTTTAAGTGCCTACAGGGCACATCTGTGCTTCTTTATTAAGAGCTGTGTTATAGCTGGGCCTTGCGTGGCTACAGTGAGGGAGAGGGAGCAAAGGGGTTCTTTTTCCCTTTGCTCAGCCCAACAGAAGCCTGCCAAAAATTACAGACCTTTCCAGAGCCAGGAGTAATCCTTTAAAAGAAGGAAAAGAAAGATGTTTCTGCTACATCTCTCTCCTGCTGGCCAGGAGAGCTGGCTGACCGTTTGGGAAAGTACCAAATTACCCTGCTGCAGCACAGCTGAGGTGCTCTGGTTTGAAGCCCCTTTGCTGCAGGCACTGCTTCCCACACACTGTCCATCACTGGCAGGCCCTTCTGGTTGGACTCCACAGGAGTAGCACGTTCACTGGCATCCTTGGATCTTGTAGTGATGCTATTCTGGAGTCTCTATTTTAGTGTGTGTGTGTCCTTCTGGTACAGAGAGAATGGTCCATAGCAGCTATTGGAATCAGCCTTCAGGTCTCTTGTAGGGCACACACAAGTCTAGCTCACTGTGAGGTCTGTCATGATGCAAGCAGGTCCGTCTAGTATCAGAAGTGACTTGTGTTTTCCAAAACTGCCTCCCTAAATTGTGTGCATGCTGTACATTGCACTGCTAGGTAACCCTTATAAAAACCTTATAGCAAGCTGTTGTTTCCACATATGAGTCTGGCCTTTGCATTGCAAGTTGGTGTTTGTCGAAATGTCTTGAATTTCAGTCCAGCAGATGATCAGTGTGGGATCAGTCTGGCAGCATGTAAGGTAACTGTCATTAAACTTTTATTACTGGCTGAGGCATACATCCTCTGTCTTAAAGAGGTGAGGGATTGCTACAGAACCTTTCTTTTTTTCCCATGGAAATGTTCATGTGGTGGGTACATCCTTTAATTGCTTCCTTCTGGCTCTGAAAGCTCAGCCTTCATCTGGTGTTCAGGTTGGACTTCAAATGAGGCAAGAAGCTGGAGAAGAGACTTTTTGCATGCAAGAGACTGGACTATCCTGTTGGCCTTACCTTCCGAGGTAGCAAAGTTTGCTCAAGTTAACCGATCAGGACAGAGTTCCGGACACGGATTAGAGATCTGCAGGACTGATAACACAGATTTACATTGTTATGAGGATGTAATCTTTCTGTGTGGAGAAGAGAATGTCATCATCTTTGTGTTTCTGTAAGTGGCAGATAAAGCAAATTCAGCCATGTTTGTGTAGCATAAAGAATACATGCTTTTTTTTTTTTTCCAAGTGAGAGCCTCAATTTTACCCACGTTCGAGAGCAGCAAATTAAAATGTTTCTCATGATGCCTGTTTCCAAATAGTCTGATACAAATTTTCTGTTCTGTGTCTTTAATTAACTTGAATGTCTTTTTTATTGCAATGAAAAGGATAATTTTCACTCACTGTACTGTTGTTGACATGGTAAGCTGTTACTTTAATGGAAAATCAGTTTATGCAAAGTACAGCAGCTTAAAGCAGAAAGGGGAGACCAATTGCAGAGCTGGAGACAGCAATACCAGCTTGTCATTCAACACTGATCTGCTTCAGTAGGAATGTGAACTTTGACTCTAGTGCCCCTTCTTTCAAAGGTATGAATTCTGTGGGGTATAAAGACTCTTCGTTCTTTGAGGGAGACCCTTCTATTTTGTGCTGACTTGTGCTTCGCCAGCAAAAGAAGTGTAGATAAAAAGGCACAAGAGCAGAAAGACATCCTCAAGATATGTTAGAAGACTGAGATAATGCCCTGAATGCTATTTCTCTTGGTTGTGGAAGCCTGATTGCAGTTTGTCCCTGATTTGGGGTAAGTACCTGAAGTAGCCAGCTGCACTAGGATGTTGCCACTGTCTTGCTTTCCTGTTACAACACTTATTTTGTTAATTAACTCTCAGCAGCTTGGTGAAAACCTGACTGTATAGCCTGGATTAACATTTGCAAACAGGGCCTTGAGGCACAGAAAGCAGTCTGCTAGCTGTTTCTTTCTACTTGATAGAGTCAACTAAGTTTTGAAATGTTGTTAACTTTTGCTTTGATTTATTTCTATCACAGGAAGAAACTGATTTTAAACATAGATCAGTACATTTTTAGGACAACACATAGTGTGGAGACCTAATCTAATTTTTATGCATATAAATTGCCTTTTTAGGGATCATTATCAACACAAACTCTTTTCTCATGTGCTTTGTACATAAAATTGTGTCATGTGCTTCTGTAAATAGTGGCTGCCTGGACCACTTCCGAGCATTTAGAGACAGCACAGTTCAACACTGGGAAAAGAACTCTTCAGGTCGTTGTGAATTTCCCAGCCTCAAAAAAGGCCATAAACAAAAGTGTAAAACCTCTGTGATGAGGCCTTTGAGAGTGTTAGCTTCTCAGGGTGCGATGGGATTTCTGAGACGAGAACAAAGCGCCTCTGTCTGAGGACGGAGCTTTCCTGGTGACTAATCTGAAGCTGTAGACTCAACCCCAACAGGAACTGGTTTCTCTGCTCTGTATTCCAGCTGCTGGGCACAGTTTGTTGACTTTACCCTCTCCAAACCTTGTAATATGTGTACTTAAAAGAAAAAAGAAAGTCTCCTACAAACTTCAAAAGATGAAAGACACCACTTCATAAGTCTTCCACCTCTGAGTACAGGAAGAAAGAGCCTACATGCAACCATGGTTAAATTAAATGCATTTTTGCCAACTATTCAGAAAATATATTGAGGAGTGCTGTATGATTTTTGCATGGACTGGAATTTGGATGTGGAAAACATGAATGGAGCTTCACTTCCTTCCTATGACTGTGGGTTATAATGACTTAGAATTGCTTAAAAGATTTTGTCAAAGTGTGGCACGTTGAAGAAAAAAAAAAATTACTGGTAGAAATTTTATTTTTCTCTCCTTTTTTTTTTGAGGTTGTGGGCCACCAAGAAAATATACCTCTCAAATCAAAAATGGCAGATTTTATTCCTTTCCTCCCTTTTCTTTCAACCACCTCTTTTAATTCCTTCCAAAAAGAAGCAAATAATCCAAAGTACTATTATTCCATTTATTAAAATCAAGGAAAGCTTTTTTTATTTCTTTTCCTGACAGCTTTAGCCACAATACAGAAGGTTTCTGCCATCTGCTTTTCTCCCCATTGTTGATCAGCCTGGTACCGCATCTTGTGATTACTGCTCGTGTTCTACCTTGACAACCCACTGCTTCTGTAGTTTCGGAAGCACAGTGATATAAATGTCCATAATGTAGCCGTCTCCCAAAGGTGAAAAGCTTGGGTATGTTAGAGAGATAAACTTCTAATGTCAATCTGCAGCATCTTCCACAGACTGGTGTATAAAGTTACCTGATTTTGAGAACCACTTTAAGATTCTTCTAATGACATAGCACTGTGTATTTCCATGCATTAAATACTAGATAAGTGATGCAGATGAACTTGTTCGTTTGGTATTTCAGATGTTCTCCGACTTAAGTCCCCAAATGTGCTGGTAATTGGTGTGTTTTCTAACATTCAGAAATACCCATGTATCAGCAAGAAAGAATTTCATGTTGTTTCTGCTTTGCACTATTTCAGAATCACTTTTCTCATCTATTTATAGTGCTAAAATCAGTCCTGCATTTCTAAAACACGTATGTCCAGGTATCACATTCAGACTGGTTAAGGAAATTCTTCATAAAATAAAATTGTATTTTCCAGGAAATGTGTACCTATTGACTGTGTGTCCGAGAGGATCGCATCTTCAGCTCAAGAGAGAAATTCTATTCTGAAGAATCACAGGATGATGCCTTAAAGCTCTCACGTGTTCTAACAGCACTGTGATCTCAATCCCTTTTCTCAGGTATTTTCAGGTGGAGAAGGATAAATGATGCTATTATGAAGCTATTATGTGGATCAGTTCCCTTTTTATTTAGAAATATTTATTTAGGCTTTGTCATTTATATTTTATTTTTTTTTACTATTCTACAAGATCTCTAGTAAAAATGGCATAGTGTTTGTTTGCAAGTTTTGGGAAAATATTTGATGCAGTTTATTTATGTTTTAAATCTTTTTAGTGGGTAGAAATAAAGTAGGGTTGTCAGCATGTTAAATGTCATCTATGAGCAAAATGCTTCATGGATGTTAATTGAGAAACCATTTGGCAGTCAGATGGTGGAACTTTCCTCAAAGAGGCTCTTTTAAGAATATTTTGTGTTTTGCAACAGAAATGTGGTGTTGAGGGAGGAAAAAAAATAGATGCCTTATATCCTTCACTAATTTCTTTTATTTACCCTTTAACACTGAGGGGTTTCTTCATAGCTGATAGGAAAAAAATCCTTTGCTTCCTGTTCAACTCTTAATGTCTTATATAAAAAATGGTATTCCAAAACAGATTGCCTGCAGAAAAGTGACAATTATACCAAGCTTCTCTGGGCAGTGAAGCACTGAGGTTGGTCACATAGCACCTCCACGTTCATTTTAAGAGACACATGCTCTGCATTCTCTGCTTTCCTAATGGCAAAAACGTCTGTGGAAGGCCAGAAGAAAGAACTTGATTGTGCCATACATCAGATTCAATGAATATCATTGGCATGCCTTTAGATGGCATTTTCACTGCAACATCTGAAGACTCCTTTAATGACTGTTACTTCTGTTTTACAGCTGGTAAAATTAATTCAATGAGAGCGTAAGTGGTTCACCTGAAGATCAGATAATAAATCCAGAGCGTGTTAAACACCAAACTCCCCAGCTCTCACTCAGCCTTTGGCAACATAGCTCCATTTAGTATAATAGAAAAGGGAAAAAAATCTCCAACCCCTTTAATTAGTCATGGAAGGAATACATGTGCATGAATCTCATACATTTTCAGTCACACAGTTATTTTTCATTCATGCAAAGCTATTCTGGAGCGTGAGTTCGCAGGGAGAAAGGGTGACTAAGGTGAGAAGTGTTCCAACAGCTGAGCAAACTGCACAGGCACTTTAAAATTCTACAGGGTTTCCAAGTTCATAAAAGCCTCATAACTCTAAGATTTATTAGCCAGCAAAATAATTTTCCAAGGCAAACAGGGGAAGATGTGAGGTAATTAACCCACCCCTATACTGCATGTGCTACAGTACTGGAGAAATAAATATATATTTTTTTCTTATTTTTTTTCTTTTTTTTTTCCTTTTAATTTTCCTCTGCATGTGTGTGATTGACCAATACAATGGTGATCTAGAGAGTTGTGTAGCTATTAAAAACCAAAACCCCAAAACACAACCCGGAGTGATACTAAGGATGTATTACATTGAAAAGCTTCCAGTAGAGAGAACTCATTGTCAGTGCTCTTGCTCACAACAAGGCAGCCTTTGGGGAACATTTGTCTGGATGGCTCTCTGTCATTTTTCTCATTCACCTCTAAAAACGTTGAATTTACACTGGAGCATCTTTAGAGAAATGAACAAGAGAATGGAAGGATAAACTTCCAAAACAGGATGAACAGTAAATGATATGGATAACATTGCAAAAAAAGGACAGAAAGGCAGTATGACTGCAGAAACTGGTATTTATTAGAAGGAAGAAGGGAAAACCAAACATATAAAAGATACAGAATAGGTCACCAGTATTAGCCCTTGAGCAAAAATGAGATTTCTGACCAACACATGTTCAGATGGGTGTTACAGGAACAAGAATCCGTGCTCCTGGTTTTGTGTGTTGTTTGATTTTCAATGTTTTTTAAAGATGAAATTTGTGAAAAGGAATTTGTGAGGTGTCTACCTATGACACAAGATCACAATCAGTGGTTTAAGAGGTTCTTTCCAATTTTGGGTCCCTAATAACAGGCAATATTTACATGATGCAAATGGAAACAGCATTGGCTAACTGCAAGAGACAGGCTGACTTGCTGCAAAAGTGATTTTACTAAGAGTTCTTCTAATAGGTCTGTCACAAAAGGTGTGTATTTTGGGGGAAAAAAAACCAGAAAATCAGTTTTGCAGTCTTCTCAAGATACAGCATACAACCCATCACCAGATCAGTGAAATCAATTTTTTCATTAGTGACGGCATGGTAAACAAGCACCTTATTGTGAATTTCAAAGCAAAAAAGCTTCAAAGCAAAATATGTATTAATTTGTACGATGCACAATGTCTCGTAGCGAATAGTGAAGTTTAGTACTGTTGGGCTCAGGTAGAGATTCATGGATACATTTCTATGACCCTGACCTCAGGCAGCACATTTTCTGCAAATGCTGGATAAGCTCTTTTCTACTGTTCAGGGAATACAGTCTACACCTTGCATCCAAATACTTAGACATTTGCAATAGAATATTAGCATAAGTGTTAGAGAAATGTTGTTGATTAAATGAGGGATGGAAGGAGAGCACTTTGTTTTGTCATAATTGTATGGATTTGAGTGTTTGCTTTAACCTTTTTATTTGCTGATGAGAAATCAAAAGCACTGGATCATGCAAGCACAGTGATTATCAGAGGCCCTGATTTAAATAAGTCATGATCAGCTTGCCCTAAGTCACCGATATGTACAGCAACTTAGTCGTCCACATTATTTTTGCATTGATTTTCCCATGCTTGTCATCGTCACAGGGTTAAAATGGCAAAGAAAATAAATATTTTTCTGTATATTTGTGCATTTGAAAAATAACTGAAAATTTCTCCAAAATACTACTCTAAAGGCTACTTCTACGAAGAGATAGAACCTGTTACTTCTGAGGCAGAAAAAAGAAAATTTGATGTGCAGTTGTATTTTTTCAACTGTAAACTGTTATGCTGCTTCAAATAAGCAGGATGATCCACCAGTCTAGGATTAAGATAAATGGTCAGCGGTCTCAGTTAAGTCCATTTCCTGCACTCACTTCTCAGCATGCAGTTGTCTAAAATGTAAATGACAATTACCTTGTGCAATTGTGAGCGATCTGAATGGACACACTGATACAGTGCTAGGTAAAAAACAAGTAGGTGGTCAGTCCCATGGCTGGTCCTTTGCAATGTTTTGTTCAGAGGCTTTCAACCTCATTTGCAAACAAACATGCTTCTGAGAGGAGGTTGTTTTGTTTTTTCTTGAATGTGCAATATCAGTTAGTAGGGAAAAGTCTAAAAGAAGAAGATTCAGAGGGTTGGGGATTAAATCCATTAATAAAACAGATCATGCACTTTTTCTGTGTGTAACAGAATAGCTGTGTTTCCCCCAAGGAAAAGAAAGGACATTTGTCATTTAGAAAGATGATTGTCAACCTGGTTATGTTACCTGAAGAATTTTTTTCCTAGGTGTGAAAATAGACTGTTCAGCTGAGTGGATTTACTCCTAAGTGGGATTCACTTGCCAGTTTGGGAGACTAAGAGATAGTTTGGGAGACTAATGGATAGTCAAGGTAAAGGCTTTGGACATCTGAGATTAAAAGCAGTGGAACAGAATCCAGTGTTACAGCGTGAGCGTTACAGTGTGAGCTCATCTACCTACTGCCTTCTTGCTTGGCATGTCTGTTCTGCAGGCAGGCAACCTCTCCAGCCAGCAGTGAGCCCCAGGCAGGTCCACACGTGCCTCACCAGAGCTCAAGAGGGCACCACATAGGTTATCTGTGCGACCAGTGGGCCTGCTTAGGGCAGAGAGTGCGCTGTGAATTAATTTTGGAGTGTCGCATGCTTCTGCTTTAGGAGAATCTGTATTATAGCAACAGTCAAGTCTTCACAGAAACTGAGAATGCTATTTGCCAGGCATGGTTCTTGCTCATAGCATGAATTGCCTTTTAGCAAACCTGTGATTTAAATGTGGAAGGTAATTGACATTTCTTGCTTGGGATCAAAAAGGAGAGTCTCTCTGTTGCCAGATGGGAAGAGAAATTAGTGTATCAGCTGAGCAAAATAATCCTGAGTCTGTCCAAGATGCAAGGATCTCAGTGTGATTGAAAGGTCAAGTATTTAGTAAGTTTTCCTTGGAAAAGGAAGAAGCAAGGCAGGTAAGGCCCTCCAGAGTTGTTTGCAGCTGAAGAGATTTCGAGTTTAGCAGAAGGTTCTTGGTCACTTGGATAACTTTAGAAAGTTTCCAGATACTGATGAGAGACTTGACAGCAGAATACCAGAAATACCAATCCAAATTAAGCAGTCTTTGAGTCCACTTTTTTGCTTTTAACTTCCTTTTGAATCTCTGTGATTTTTTTATAAGGGTAAGGTACAGCAGACAATGATGCCTCTGTGGCAATGTTACTTCTCCTTAATCTTGAAGGTATACTAATTTGGAAGAATCCTGTATTTCTTACCTTCCATAGTTTATTTACTGGCATTGCCTCTGATGCTTGTAGAAAGACCGTAAGAGCTGAGTAATGCAAGTAATGGTTCATCGGGGAAACTGATGAGCTCCCAGCAGGTTATCTGATGTTTGATGCCATGTTGCAGGAAACTTAGAGAAACTCTTCAAATCACCAGGTGCTTTTACCTTTCAGGACTTGCTGCTGCAGAGTTTCAGCATTTCCTTTGAATGGTTTATGATTCCTCTTTGTGTCCTGTGGGAGACCAGAGACTGCTGTATAAAGCCAGCTGTTATGGGGATCCTCACTGGTGTTCTACTAGAAGTAATGTACTAGGTGCCATTGCAAAAAGATGGATTGCAGAAATACATATATAGAGAGTGGATGATAAATATAGGTGACAACAAATAAACATTAAAAAGAACCTGATATAGGAAAGCTACAGAACCAACTGAGCCGAAGTCTCCTTCAGTAAAAATGAGTGTGGTTGATCAGCTTTGGCTATTTCAGTAAAGTACAGAGCTTAGTTTATCACATTATCAGTCTGATCTAAGCTTACTGAAACATTTATTGGAGACTTAAACTGTGCATAAAACCAAAAACCTTGAAAACATCAAAATTTCACTGTGACTTTTTGTTTGTTTGTTTTGGTTTTTTTTCCCTCATTGAGCCATTTCTGTTGAAATAAATTTTTTCTACCATCTGAGGACACAAACTGGTGAATTAGTATCCATGAGCTAATAATCATTCTGATGGGGCCTTCAACCTAGAGAAGACAGAAAGCAAGCATGCTTTGTTATGCTCTTGAGAGTAAAAGGCAAATAAAATGAGTGTGGGGAATCTCTCTGCTTTGATGTTTTTCAGACAGATGTTAATTCAAGCGGAGGCAGGAGCAGTGTTTCCCCCAGCCACCACTGTGAAGTTGAGCCAGAGCTTTCTGCAAGCCAAAGTGGCTTCATGGTCAAGCGAGTCTGGACCCTTGATTTATTATTCCCTACCAGTTTGGGGTGCTCAGTGCTCTAGAAAACTCATGCTAGCTAAAAGTACAGCAGTTAGGTGCCACGTTTAGCAGCCAGAGAGCCTGAAGCAGCAGTTGGGAGCCACGTTCACCTGCAGCACCTCATGGCAAGACTTCTGCTGGCCAAAAAGAGGTGAAAAGGACTAGGTGCGGTGGTGGTGGGGGCAGCTCCAGCCGTGCAGGACAGGAGGCAGGAGTGGGGCTGCCCAGCTGTGATGGATGTTCTCCTCCTACAGCGACCTGTGGTTCTTGGCAGCCCTGGTAAGAAAAGGGGCAACACCAAACAGAGGAAGGGTTTCTGTTTTCAGTGCATCAGCCAGCTTTTGGTCACTGCTGCCAAAAATACAGTTTTTATTAGCACTGCAAAAGGAGACTCTGTTCAGGAGTCTTTATTTTCAATTCCCATTTAATACAAGCCAATAGTGCAAAGCATATTCCACTCTCTACTAGCCTAATACCATTTCACAACCTTGAGTGGAGTTGCCCTCATGTGATGGAGTAGAAATGGGTTTTAGGTCTTTGTGGAGTCTAATTTATTATACCAGATTCAATGCATCAATGAGCAAATTATGGGGGTGGGGGAGAGATGAAGATAGGGAGAGAGAGGCCTGAGATATGTGAATGGTTTCAATAAGAACCAGTGTGAAATTTCAGCCCCTTCTCAAGAAGAAGCTAGCCAACTAGCTTTTTCAAAATCTCTCCCATTTTTCCAGGCTTAAAGTAAATAAGTTAATACACATATTCCCACTTGTTGGCTTCAAATGGAACCCAGAACCAGGGGGTATAAGGAGACACAAAAGGCCATTTAATGGCTTGAAAGAAATTATTTCCAAATGGCTCAGGATGAGGTAGGGTCAGTTATTAAGAATTTCCACATTTGGTTTCTGTGGCAGAGGATAGCAACTGAAGAATTTATCATCTATTCCAACATTTTCTATATGCCAAATACCAGTGCCAGGTACTTGAATAAATAATTACTTAATTACAAAAACTCTAATTTACATTAGCTCTAAAAACTCATTTTGTTACTTTCTTTAATTATCTAAGCCAAATAAACATTCAAGATTATCTCTCACTTCAATTTAGGACCTGATTTGGCAAGATAATTTAGTTAAGCATGAGTATAATTCACAGCACATTAGAAGTCCCTCTGAAATCTGCTCTTGCTGTTTTGTAGTTGTTTCAAAGCTGGTTTTATTTCTTGATGCACCAAGACAAGCCAAGCTTATATTTCTCATTTTAGCTCAAGTTGTGAGCAGGGGAGAAAGGCAATTTAAGGTTAAGTGCAGAAGAATTTTACAGACTTGGGGAAAAGCTGCCTTTTATGTATCAAAGGATGCAGAAGAATGTGTGACCTGCATGTTTCTCACGCTGCAGGTGGATGCTGCTTGCTGTACGTGGCAGTACCCAAGGAGTTGCTTGCGCTGGGATCTGCGAGGATGAGACAGGAGGTAGCACTTTACTAAATACCCCAGCACCACACAGGACTGGTCCATAATGTGCTCCTCACCAGAAGCGGTGGGCACGTAGCCACGTCCTCTGTGCTTTAAACCTTTGCAAACATGTGTTAGTCATTGTGTCCTGGGTGGTGGCTGAAACCAGATCTCTGCTTGGTTGCCCACCTGGGTAGCTCTAACTGTCTTGAAGGTGTCTGATGAAGCTGTGACAGAGGATTTACCTGGATGAATTTCTATTAAAAAGCTACAAAGAAACACTGACTTTGACATTGGCTTGGTTGGAATACTTATTTTTAAGATCTGGCTTGACCAGAGTGTGGTCCTGCTCACTCTGGTATGAATAACTCCATTATATTAAAAAAAATTATAACTCCATAAATTAGAAGAAACTTGGATCTTGTGCCTATCTTTCAAGAAACTGTAAATGCAGCTTGGGAATTGACAAATATTTGGTATATAAATTGAAAACATATGGAGGATACATGCTATCTGTTGTTATAGATATAACCATATTATAACTCAATTTGTTTTAGCTTTGAATAGTCATCTAGATAACAAAATACTTAGTTTAAAAGCTACTAAAATAATGCTATTAAAATTATTGACAGTCTTATAAAAAAAGTAGAAGAAACTTAGCCTGTGCAAAATGTTTTTTTATTTGAGGAAAATACCTGAACAACTTTCTTGAAGTTTAGGACAATTTTGACTGAACCTCTGGTCTAATGCTGGAAGATTAGCATTTTAAAACAATTTTTTTGTGCGTAATACAAGAATACTTAATCATCATGTTAAATGGGAGGGAATGTAACAATGAAGCAATTTATCAAATGCAAATGCAGGCTTATGAATAGACTCCAAGAAAGCACTTAACTTCTTGTCCAGAGAGTGTAGTGCAGAGCTACTTTCCCACAAAGTTAATATTATGTCCCTAACAGAGTTGCTGGGAAACTGGGATATTTGCACGTAGAAAATTTGTATGAAAAATGTTTCCATTTTTTGATTCATCAACATATAGTTCTGAAAAATATATTTCTTCTTTTCTTTCTCTCCTTACCCTGTCCTTTTTTCTGTTTCCCCAAAATTTCAACTGGGAATCACACTTCCTCAAGTGAATGATGGTGCTTGGAAATATTTTAACTCTAAAGTACATTTATATGCAAAATTGTTACTTTAAAAAATAAATTAATGAAATAGTTATTTAGGAATGGCACTACTGTGCTTTCAAGAAAGAAGAAAATCCTTTCAGTTGTTACTGATAGCTGTTTGTAGATTAATTCCCAAAAATCCTGCAGATTGGGTTGGGAGAGCAGAAGATGCAAAGTCTCTTTCTCATGGAATTCATATTGAGA
This sequence comes from Nesoenas mayeri, assembly GCF_963082525.1. Taxonomy (NCBI): domain Eukaryota; kingdom Metazoa; phylum Chordata; class Aves; order Columbiformes; family Columbidae; genus Nesoenas; species Nesoenas mayeri. Next base: position 11,629,258 of record NC_137540.1, on the reverse strand, counting down.
AACTCTCATTTTATGCTGGGAAAAAACCCCACAGTATAGCTAGATAAAAAACTTGATCAAGTGGCAGCAATTTCTTTAGCTTATGACAGATAGAAAGATGGATGTTTTTTTGCTTAGTTATTGATCTTTGAAAGACCAATAAGTGCAAAGCAAAAGTATTAGTTGACCTGTAGCTTCTGAGTCCTGGCAGTGTAAATACCAAAGATGGACCAGGCTGCTGCTCCAGGTCTTCTCCATTGTTGGTGAAGGCATGTAAGCTATTGCTGATGAAGCTGCTCTTTGATCTCTTCTACTCTGCTGTTCTCCACAAGCAGTTACTTGGTTGTGTGATTGCTTGGTCAGAAAAATGAAAAAACAAACAAACAACAACAATGCCAACCAAGCAAAAAAACCCAACCAAACAAAAAACCCCAAAAGCCCGAAGCCAACAAACAAAAAACCCAAACAAACAAAAGCCTTGGGAAATGGTTTGGCAGAGTTGATTTCAGAAGTGGTTCAGCTGGAATATACCTGGTCCAGAGTCACTTGGTTTCTTCCATGTGAAGAATACCCTTTCTGCATTATTAAGTAGGACATGGACGGTACCTGCTTGCTACTATACATACTCACTGATCTCACTTGATTTACACAGACTTACACAGCCTCAGCCACTCACTTGAACTGCAGCCTATGTAAGATGTTGTGGAGCTGCATTTGTCAACCAATACTTTGAATTTTCAGTACTTCAAACCATTTAAAAATGTTTACAAATGTTCAGAGCTCTAAAATTAAAGGACAGATTAAATATATCCCATCATTAGTAGGGCTTGCAGGGAGAAAGAGAATGAATTTGCTGTGTGTCTTTAATTCTTATGGCCTATATTACTAGTCTCCAATTGATTGTTAAAGTTTGATCAGAAATTTAATAATTGTATGTATTATGAGTCATGAGGTATGCATATTGTGTCCTGATTTTCCACAGGGAACTATCTCTTTGCATGAGGTACTAGTTTCATAATTCTGAGACCTGTTTCCATCAGGCACAACACAGATCTGTCCTTGGCAGAAGACACAGCAATTTTTTCGATAGAAGTAATTTGTGGATTCATAACCTGGAGGGCTTTGAGTTTTACCCGAGGTTGTGATGAAACACTGGCCTCCCACAGATGGACAAGGGGTGCACTATGAAAATGTGACGTGAAAGGAAAAAGGGAGACATAAATTTTGAATTTTTGTATTTGACTTTAAATAATCCTTCTTACTATAGTAAAAATTTGTAATATAAATAAATATGAAATTGTACAAACATATACATTTAAGTTCTGTTGAAATTCAAGCTATTTAAGGAAAAAGGGAATGACTCTTATTGTCCCTGCAATAGCTAACATGGACCATACTGTATAATGGGAAAAAAATATTAAGTTATTTGGGGTGGTTTAATTGTACTGTGATTCTGTCCAAGACTGGCAGTTGGGTAGCTGAAGTAGGAGTGTCAGGATAATTCTGAATAGCTTGTTTTTAGTTAAGTCAAACATCCCTGATTATTTTTGTTTATGATAATACCTCTTACGTAATTTTACCACATTGTCTTTATCTGTAAAAGGACTTGTGGCGTTGGGAAGATAACTGAAATACAATATGGGTGACAACCAGTGATAAGACAAGGGGCAATGGGTATAAATTGGAAGACAGGAGGTTCCATTTAAATCTGAGAAGAAACTTCTTCATGGTGATGGTGACAGACACTGGAACAGGCTGCCCAGGGAGGTTGTGGAGTCTCCTTCTCTGGAGACATTCAAAACTCGCCTGGACATCTTCCTGTGTAACCTCATCTGGGTGTTCCTGCTATAATGAGGGAATTGGACTGGATGATCTTTTGAGGTCCCTTCCAATCACTAACATTCTGTGATTCTGTGATACAAAGGAGCTGTAGGAATACCTTCCATGACATGATACTTTCACAGAAAACCCAGGATTTAAGCCACCAAGCATAAATAGCACTTCATTTTGTATTTTTTCCTGAATTATCTTACACCTTTATCTTTTTTTTTTTTTTTTTTTTTTTTTTGGTTAGGTCATTTATCCCATGAAAGGAACAAACTTACTGAATCTAAAGGGATTCATTATGATCCCCATAGATCTGAGACCCTGAATGTGCTTTACAGGATAATTAACTTCTTGTCTAAAACACCATTCACCTATTTCTCACTTGCTCTCTGGATTTAGCCTCTGCTCTGGTAGCTGGCAGGCATACACCAAATGTGCACATTTGTTCCTGGATGCCTTGTCTTTCACATTTTGCTGCTTTTTGTTTAAATAAACTCCAGATACCTTCCAGTCATATTCAGTGCTTCTCCTGTTTTTGTAGAACAGGTAATCTATCAGTTGTAGCTTTGTCAGTTATAAATGATTTTAAATGAGTTGTTTGTTGAATGTGCACCACGTCTTCTGTGAAAGCTAGCAGGTCTGTGGAAGCTACCAGATCACTCCTGTTTCTTTAGCTGTTCCTAGTGGAGAAGTGCAATGTGTTTCTGAGTCAGCAAAGGGAACCCAGCACATTTTCCAAGGCTGAGAAGCAGGCTTGGAAAAAGAGAGGCAAACCACTAATGAACTAGTAACAGAAAGGAGGAAGATCAAAGCAGAGCAGCTTGAAATGAAGGGCCAAGTGGACACCAGAAGGAAAGCTGAGCACTATGTTGTTTGGCAATGAGGGAACACAACTTCAGTGCAAACACATCTGTACAAGGAATGCATCAGCTAGCAAGATCACGATTAATTTTTCAGAAAGTACCGAAATCATAGTACACAAACTTATCATTCCTAGGATATTAAAAGTCACAGCAGGGGTGCTTGCCTCAGTCTTGTCTCTGGCACTCCACACTCTTCAGCGACCTTAACGCTGTCCAAGGGTCTGGGAGGTTGCAGGGGAAACTATTCCCATTCTTCCTAACCCCTCTTCACATGTCTGCAGACTGCCGCAATGAAGGCTGCTTCCCTGCTCCCTTGAACAAGCAACCCTGATCCTTCAACCTTTTCTAATAAGCCACCTTCCCCAGCCCCCTCCTCATCCTTGTTCCTGTTTTTGAGGGTTTTTTTTTCCATTCTGTCCACAGCTTTTTGGGCTGATGGTGCCCACAGCTGAGCAGCCTGCTTCCCACCACTGAAGCATATGCAAGTATTAGTCCATGTGTTTTACAGATGATATTTCTGTTTATTTTTCCCAGAATGGTTTTCCATTTTTTCCCAGCAGCGTGATACTGTTGACTCATATTTATGTTTTAATATATTATAGCTCAGTAGTGAAATGCCTGAGGGTTTGGGGGTTTTTCGGGCTTTTTTTTTTTTGTTGGGGGGTAGAGAGGGATTGTCTTAAAGCAGTCAGAAATGCTATAGAATCACTGGCACATTTAGCCTTCTCAGTAAATTGGTTTTCTCAATGTTAAGGTTGAAATGCCACATTCACAAAAGTACCTGCTGATTACATCAATGTTATTAGGATTGTAGTAGGCTATCAGGAGAGTTATACTGCTCCTTCTTTTGATTGGTATTAGGTGAGAGTTTGTGCTTGACTTCAGGTTTGTCTGTCTTCACTAATAATTTAAGTTGTAATTGGTTTTATTTGTTTGGAAGTGGAGTTAAAATCTAGTCCTTATTTTTGCTTGTTTTAGGGAAGCAAAAAGATTGTAGACCCTTTGCTGTCTGTGTTGCAACAGTCTGAACTTCAGCCAATACATTATCTGTGTGTCAAAGATATTTTTCCTCCTGATGATTGCAGGCTCAATTTTCTTTTACCTGTTTAAAACTGTGTGTGTTTCACCTTGCAGACCTTTACTGAAGCCATTATGTCATGAGAAGCATCAGAGAAATATGAAGTCCTGCAAAGCCACAATTTGTGTTCAGGCTGACATGCTTCACAAGCATGGATTGGAAAAGAAGTATTTTTAAAATTATTTTTAACAGTTTGGAAGCAGATGAATACTTAACCTCTTGAGAGCTGACATATGTTAGTATGAAGTAGTGAACTTGTATGTTTGCTGCCCATTTCATGACTACAAGCTAAAAATATTTTGACATCACTAGTTAAAGTTTGATAAAGATAATTATTTTGGAGAAACACCCAAAATGTTTGCCATGTTGGCTGCCTTTCAGTACATCCCACACAATATTTCATTGCTTTCCAGTCAGATGTTAGAGCCCATTTCATGAATGCATATAACAACCTGGCAGAGTTTCCTTCCACTGAATGTGCACTGGCTGCATAAACCTCAGGGCATTTATTCCTGTCTATGTAATTTTCTTGTTAGGGAACCATTTAATACACAAACTATCTCTTCTGCACACATGCAAGTGGCAAAAAGAGAAAAAAGAAAACAAAAATCTTCCAATAGCTTCTTTTCAGCTTATGTTTTGTGTTTGAAATAAGTTTGTGGAAGTTGCAACAGCTGTAGTAGACTCTGTGCAAAGCAAAGTGTTTCTTGTTTTAGTCTGTGACATGATTTTGCTCATTCTTCCACTGCTTCCTGAGCTCAGCATGTCCCACTGTTGTTTGAGCGAGATACCAAGTCATCTGGCTGCTTTTCCAGGCAGCATTGCTCTCACCAGGCCTTTCCCTACTGACAGCAACTTCTGTGATAAGGACAAGTTTTTGGCTCTGAGCATTCATCATAGAGCACTGGTCCTTTAACAAATATGTTTAACTAAGATCTCTGATGCATGTCCAATTTGTCTCCTGCACAACACTCTCTTGGTTTGCTGATTTAATGCAGCAGGATCAGAAATAATCAGACTTTCAAAGAATACCATGTGGCTGAGCACACAGTATAAGAAACTAGAATGTTTGAAAATTGCGTAATTATCTGTATCATACAGATGGAGCAGCCCATGAGAGAAAGAGCTTTATATTGCAAACACAGCGGTGGAAATCAGAGTCAGTTCTCTCGCTCCCTGTCCTGTGTTCTGGACAGTAGATCGGACAACAGCATGAATTGTTCAAGCTGCTCTGTTTAGCTTTTTGGTTTTTTGGTTCTCTTTCTTTTTCTTTTTGTCTTTCCTTTCTTTCTCTATTTCTCTAGCTTATCCCTCCCTGCCTCGCAACAGCCTTCTCGATGCTCATGTACCCCTGGTGAACCAGACACTCACTTTCATCTTCAGTCTCTTCTACTTTTTTGCCAAATCTACTTTCTGCTCCCAAGTGGTCAGGGGAGCACTGGTCATAGCTGGAATGAGGTGGATGTTAGGCAGAAATCGAGTACAGGAGAGTGTGGTCTCTTACCAGCAATGAGAAAAGTCTGTAGACAGTTTAGCAGCCATCAGATGGGATGGGGACCAAATACTGTGAGTGTTGCCGATTCATGCAGAATTATACTAGAATGGGTATTTCTGACTTCAGGGGGAAAAAACCCTCCCAATAAAGAATAGGGTTGGTTTAGTTCTTAGGACATTTAATGATGTACTGGCACATGGTAACTGCACTATAAATACAGTCTGAAAAAATATGAGCTTAGTTTGGAAGCTGCTTTCAGCTAAATTATGGGGTTTTGATCCTGACCTAAACTGATCCCACATGTTCCTGGATTCTCCCAACATTTGACTGCACAGTAAATCAACTGTAGTTTTTACTTTTTATTGCAAAGAATGGACAGAAGAGATTGGGAATTGGCATCTGTTTATCAAATGGTTTAGCATTGTTTGATATCTTTTTAGCTTTAAGATTTAAATAAAGTTTAAAACAGGTATACAGGGTCAAAATTTAGATGCCTACACATCTCTGTCAGAGGCCAAACTAGTTAACTGGCATTAGTTTACAGAAAGTAGTCTGAGGTTTGCCAAAGAGTTTGTTTCAGAAATATTCAGTGGCTCTACAAAGAAGAATGTTAGTATTGATCTTGCACATATTAATGTGTTCTCCTCACACATATTTCACATTATTAACTACATGAAGAAATAGTGCCACAGTAGTAAACTAGAAAAAAAGAAAATCATTTCAAGCAATTTCCTTGTTAATAATATCTAGTGCTTTAAAGCAACAGCTGTTGTACTCCTGGATTATACTGCCTCTGCTTTGAAAAATGTTTGTGATCAACATTTCTCCTTTTTTCCTCTTTTAAGGCCAGCTCTTCCCTCTTTTTCACTCCTCACTGTATCAACACCAGTGCTGTTACAAGCAAAGTCTGTTCTGCAGCACAGATCTTAGCCTTCCCACCTCAACTCTAAAGCTCTTTGCAGTACTGTTCATGGACACATTTGTGTCATCTGATCCCTGCTCACCTGCCCACCAGCCTTTTTTACTCTTAAAATGTTTTGTACTTTTGTACCTGGTAGCTTCTTCCCATTCTCTGGCTTCTTTTTTTCAAATCATTTTTGCTTGTTTGTTTGTTTTCCTTGAGAGTTAGTATTTACATTCTTTAACAGTATTAATAGTATCAAAGTATGTGTAAATTCTGGAACTTGGCTCTCCTAATGGGCTGACTTTCTCCCTTGAAACATTAGTCTTGAAGCATGATTTTTGTGAGCTGACTGCCCACACAAGTCTGTTGCCATGTGGGCTGTACAGCCAGCTTGTCTGAAGCCTTACTCAGTAATTACCAGGTAGTAAAAGTTAACTGCCCCATAAAACCACGTGGAAGAACCATGTTATTGCTGGCTTGTCCTACTCAGCCATCCTCTTCCTGTGCACTGGATCTTTTGGGCAGGGAACAGGACTAACAAAGGTCCCTTTTGACTCTCTTCTCTAGGCTTCTGTGATAACTGGTGGCCTGGTTACAGGCTGCTGAAGTCAAGGCTCAGAGGGCGTCTGTAACAAACTGAGAGACTTAAGCAGTGAATCTGAACTACATAGTTCCTATTTTATTTAGGTGAGGGAGTGAGCGGAGAGATAAATAAGTCACTCTACAGTTATCCTCTGACACTTAGCTGTTTTCTAGGCATCTTGAAAAATATTTCACCTAGTGATGCTTCAAAGCTGATCTACTGCAGCACTGAACTAGCTGGTTTAGATTAAAGGTGTCTAACATGGACCAAACAGACAGCGGCTTTGCAACTGACCTAAATTGGCTATGACTCAGACTGGCAGAACTAGTCTTAATTCTCCAGTCCTGGAGGGGTGCATAACAGCTTTATGGAAAAATGAAAAATGTCAGGTTTCTTCCAGCCTGCTTACAGGATTTATATCCCTGTTGTAACTCATAGTTTATGCTATTGTGGTTCTGATATCTTCTTTCATCATGAGTGTCTTCTGCCCCGTTTTTTATTTCTCAATGAGATAACAATCCCATTTGTTTTGTTCTTTCTTTCTTTTTTCTTACTAAGTAACTGAGATCTCAGTCTTCATCTGAGGTTGCAGGTGTATCTGAGAAGAGTTCCCAGGGGGAATTGTGAAGGAGTTTAAAAATGCTACAGAAGGTGATTAAATAGAGGGTGGCTAACTTGGGAGGGAAGGCTGTCGAGTTGTAGAGTCAGGCAACCACAGAGGATCTTAAGATGTCATTTGATCCATGTGCCTATCCCAAAGGAGAATATTTACACTAATATTCCTAGGAGATGCTTACCTAAACTGACCTTAAATATTTCCAATAATGACAACCTTTCAACTTCACTGGGCAACAGCTTACCCATAATATTAGAAAGTTTTTCTTAGGATTGAATCCAAGTATTCCAGATTGTTGTTTATGTCACATCTGGATCCCAGACATAACCTGTTTGGAAAAGTGCAATAAGAATTCAGCTTCTTTCCTGCTTGTTGCACTGATTTTCTAGGAGTGGAGAAGGAGAGAAGCAAAATGTGAAAGTTCCTTTTAGAATGAAGTAACTATTTTCAATCTTTTTTTTTGTCATATTGATCATTATAGTGCCAATGATGCCAGCAGACAGTTGAGAGTCTCCTCTTTACAAAAGTGATCACAGCTAAGTGTTTCCGGCACTGAAATAAAAATCCTGAGCCTTCTGCAATGGCTGCATATGACCATTCTGATTTTAATTAAAAACCAACATGCTGTTACACTGAAATCTAGGCAAGGGAGCTGTGAAGGGAAAACACACAAGAATGCCTTGATTAATAGCATCCCTAAATGACAATGTCTGTTTTATAGCTTTTATAAGGATTGTAGTGGTTCTCAAATATAAAAAAAGGACAAGATGTGGTTGTGATTAATGGAGAAGCTTTTTGTTGAAGCTGTTGACTGTAGGAAAGAATCCAAGGGTTTCTCAGGCTTCTCAGCTGTAAAACTAACTAAATACATCTAAGGCTGCCTTGTGTCACTCCATGGCATCTTTCAAAGCTGGAATTAGCAGATACCTAATGAGTTGTGGTTACAGCGTGTGGATCAGATGACTCAAATATTTGCTTTAGGCCTCTGACTCTTTCTTCACGTAGGGGAGAATAATTTGGTTTTAACATTTAGAGACTCATTTTTCTTAGGTCATCTTGCTTCAAAACCTCACTGTTTTCCAGTACTCTGTCAGACTGAGCCTTCTCTAGTGTCTTCAGCAGCAAGATACATCTAAAACATTTAGTCTTAAGAAGGTTGCCCAAAAGCCATATTTTCACTACTATTGTTAGAGTCTCACGCATAAAATGCAGTTGGCCCTATGACAGTTATAAAGGAACAAATGACAGTGACATCATTACCCTCCTTGCATTTTTAGCAAGACTGCAGTTGTCCCATTGCTTCACAGTGGAACTGGTGAGTGTAGGACTGCATCTCATTAATGGCGAGTGGAAACATTTTTAACTATAAAAGAGATTCAGCAATTTTACCAGCAGGGCAAGGCAAGAATACTTAGGAATCTGGGTCCCTGACACTTACCTGTCACAACAGTCTCTTCAGCCAGAGACCATGAAGTGTGATGCCAGTAATAAGTTAGATGTAATTTAGTCTTGTGAGCTCGGTCCTGTGTAGACCACCTCTTTTTCTGTACTGGTGTGGCTTTCTGCCTCCCAAATTTTGTATTAATTTACCTATCTGTGATGACTGAAGCACAGGACAGACAAATAAGTTTTATCATTGTGTTGTGACTATGAAAGATCTTTTCAAAATTACCCACTGCAACAGTCAAGAATGGTGGCAAATTAATACTACGTGTTAGAATATTCAGTACATGTGGGTAACACAGCTATCTGCTGTTTAGCTGTGGAGAAACGTAGTATGGTGAGAGTGTGAAAAGACTGAAAAATTAGGCTGTAACTGTTCTTTCTGGCCTAGACTGAATGGTGCTAGTGTAGCCCTTTATCCTAGCTAGAATAGGGCTGTGCTGCTTGAGGAACTTTAGTGTTGTTGTGATGTGTCTGTGGGACAGCAGCAATGAAATAGGAATGCAATTCTCTTGGGTAGACTGGAGAACCATAGGCTGGGTGTGGTGTGCAGGAGCAAACCCTCCCATGCTTGGGTGCACCTTGCAATATGCAGGGCCAGGAAAGGTAAGGGATGGCTACAGCCATTACACTGATATAGTTTTGGACAAAGGTTGTTAACACTTCACAATGTCGAGAAAGAAGTTGTTTTCAGGACAAGAGTCTGTGTGTCAGTTTGAACTCCCTAGTTTGCAGTCTTCCTGGTTTTGTCAGTCCACAACATTCTACAGGCATTCCTTCTACAGTCTTTGCTTAGCCCATTTGAAAATTTGGAATATTAGCTTTAGCAGCAATTTCATATTGACTGTGCTTGAGTTGACCTTGGCTCAGAAATTTCCTAAGTGCTCCCTGTCCTCAGCGACTTCCAATGCAAAGAGTAAATCAGATACAAATCAAATATGGAAGCAAATCAAATATGGAAGCAAATCAAATATAAATATCTTCAGGTCAGCTGTTTTCCTACAGAGCTGGTTGTTCCTGAAGACTGTTCAAAGCCATTTTTTAAGAAATAACTGCATGACTTGAGATGTGAGAACAACGGTACATCAAGACACATAACTGCAAATAGTGTATTATGAGCAACTTACATTTCATGTACCTAAAATTGATTTATTCCTGGAATCAGTGCTTTTCTAGACATATGTCTCAGGTGACCTGAACTGAATGTTCAAAAGGTTTTGGATAAGGAAAGAAAAAGTGTGGGGGAGGTCAGCATGTGCTGTAAGAGTATCTGTTTTATAGCAGTCATGGTTGTCACAATAAACATGATTAATTTGTTCTCCATCGTCAGCCACTCTCTTAATTCTTTAGATGGTGACAAAGATGAATAGAGAGCAAGCTTCATCCTTCTCAAAAGCTGTGAATTTAAACAGTGCCAATCTCATAGTTACAGGCAGTTGACTGAATAACACGTGAGTTGCAATCAGACCAGTAGTCCTTTTCCTAACAATGCTTTTAATGTGCCAGTCTTATTTTTCCCTCATACCAGTCATATTTTTTCAATGATGAAATATAGGAGTACTTTTTCCTTTATAGAATTTGCTTTGGTCAGTGGGCACTGAGTAATTAATAGATATTATACAGTTCATAGAAGACAGGCATTACTTTGGCTCCAGGTTCCCCCAAAATACGTAGCATAGTTGTAAATTCTTTGAATCTACCTTCTCACTATGATCCAAGCTTCTATAAATCACTTTCATTTTTATTTTTAAATTTATCTTGATTTTTGATAGTTACAGGGAAATAATGCCAGTAGCCTCTGTGAGGCATGCCTAAAATAAATTTATACAAAAAACATTACTGGTTATCCTCCACAGATTTTCTCTTCTGTTGACCCCCTGCTGTCACTTCTGATGTGCAGTGTTGATTCGCTCTTGTCAAATTGCTATTGCTTATTTTTTGTGGTCATCAATCTTGTCCATCAGATGTTTATCTGGAGTGACATGTGCTTACCCGCTAATTAGCAAAGTGACTTAGATGTATGGTAGGTCTGCCTGTTTTTAAAGAGGCCTGGACATTGCTAGATTAAGTTGCATTCCTGTGGCTGCTCTTTGGATAGCTGTCAGGTAATAATTGTAAATTTTGGGCTGTATCTTACAAGAGATCAGGAAATTTGTTTGCTGATTTACACAGATGGTCAAAATGGGCAGGCAGAGGTTTGAAATGCAGTGGTTGTCCCTTCTTTTTAAGATAGTTTATAATGGCTGTTTGTGACCTAGGAGCATGGGGTAAGTAGTTAAGATTCATGTGTGTCTTATACCATGACCATAGCAGAGTTATGAATGGCAAAGTCAGGTTATCTAAACTAGCCAAAAAAATGATTAATGTCTGTGCTTGAGAATTGACATATGAGGATTTGGTCAATCAACCTCAAAGCAGAGAAAAGTAATATTCTCTGTCTCAGTGAAGGGCACTTGCTGCTGCCTTGACGTAAGTGCAGTATCTGAACTGTGTATAGATGCTTACTTAAAATAGATGTGGTGATGTAAAGTGTTAAATACACATCTCATGTGGCATTTCAAATTCCATTTGGATGCGAGGTTGAAATCGTTGTTTGTAATAACCCAAAATGACATATAATTGACAGACAATGAAAACAGTATTAAAGGATATGTGTTTTGATTGTACTATACGGGTAAAAGCCAAGGTTACATAAATGCTCAAGGGACACTGAATGCATCTGGTGGCAATGCTACAGCCAAACACCCACCCGCCAACCTACGCTCCCAGTTCTGGATTGTCTATCATTAATATACTAGAAATAGCCTTTCTACTATGGGATGATGATGATTTGTGATATAGCCTAAAGTTCTGGAGATGGGGGTGGTTAGGGTTTTGTGTATGTTGTTGCTGGCTTGTTTGGTTTTTAACCTTATGCAAAGCTTTGTAACTGACTCATGTTACTCGTGGGACACAAGTTTCCATGATCATAAAGTAAATTATTTCTGCTAGCAAGATACTCTGCCTTGGCTGTCAGTCAAATAGATCTTGTTGTTCTATTGTTTGTTTTCAGATGATTTTTAATGGACTGTGTTAGAGGAAAAGGCCTCTAAGCGAGAATCTTCTTGCTCTAAAAATGTTTGTAATTCTCACTATGAAACCTTCCCCAAAATGAGCTGTTTACTATCTGTTTAAAATTAAGGAGAAAATCCAGAAATGAAACAGGTAATGAGAGTCAGTTAAGTACTTCAAGCTATAGGGAAAGTAATTCCCAAGGGAATAATTTAGGCTACTGGCCTCTAGTCTACAGCTGAGGGTCTGAACTGCATAGTGTTATCTGCAACTGAGAACAGAGAGAGTATAAACCGCCTGTGCCATCCCTACTCCACCAGAACTCACCACTTACAAAATAAATGAGTATAACCACACAAAGACTGGAAATAGTGAGCCTGAGAGATGCATGGCACGACATGACTCTTTCCATTAAAGCCTTCTACCTCTTGGTGAAGTCCTTGGGCAAAAATACTTGTAATATTCCATCCTTTTCTTCCAAAGAAGTGACTCATGTCTGAGATCCTGCAACTTTTCCTAAAAGGGAAAGACTTCAACTCCTGCTGTTGTAGAATTGATTTCAATGTTTGTCCTCCCTTCAGACCAACATTTTTAAATGAATGAACAAACTGGCAGATATTCTGTCAGTTTTCTGTCTGGTATTCCCAAACCATTAAAAACAACAAAGCCTGTATCTGATTTACAAGAGTGGACGTGGGTAAATGACACAACTGCATTTGCAGATTAGTGGATGAATTGACTGTTAGGTCTTTCCAAATTGCTTGCAACGGCTAATGTCAAGTTAGTATACCAAAAAAAATGGAGTTGTGTTATTATTTACAAAGTAGTTGCTAAACTGTATGTGCAACATAGTTGAAGGCTGTCTTCTAATTATGAGGGTTTGGATATTTGTGCTGAATGAAAGGAACGGGCTGCTTTTAAGTTGGCACACCAGCCCTTTGCAGTCCGCCTCCCAGTCTGCCAGCCAGTCTCTCCATAACTTTGGAAATAGCTCAGCAATTTTAACGACGTTTGAGATGGGATTTAATCGCCTTACTTGCCTATGAGATCTATGAGCACTAGTGGCAGGATAGAAGGAAAAGATTCATGTTAGTGCCCACACTGACAGAATGGCTGTCAGGAACCATCGGTTACCTGGTGGGTTTGGCAGGAGCTGCTGAGCCAGCCCATGTCTCCAGCTCCAGAGCAACTGCGGCAGCTATCTGCAATTCAGGCTGTTGTAGGGGAAGAGCAGATGGCCAGGGACTTCTAAATATGATTGGGGATTCTAGGATTTTCTTTCATTTCAAAAATGTTTGTTGAAAACATATATACATATATATATGAAGTTAGTTGTATGAGACCATAACCTGCATTTGTGTACTACCTACAGGGATCAAAATATAAACAGGCTGGTATTTTACTTTCTTGGTGTGTTTTACTGTCCTTGTAAATTGTCTTCAATCGACTTTGAAGAAGGTCAGAACTTAAAATACCAGGTAACAGGTTTGTGAACGATATTCAAAGATACAGCAGCTGGAGAAGATTACAGCTTAATTTCATAACTTGTGGCATGCCATTGCAGAGTAGATATCATTTTATATATATATATATATATATATATAAAGTCACAATGAGTGGATGTTATTGACAGATCAGTGAATGAAGAACCAAGTTGCAACCAGTAAACTCCAACTTTTGTGCTCAATCGGATAAGCATTGGGGCTGAGCAGCTCTTGAAATCTAGTAGATGCTTTAAATTGTTATTCAGTAACTTTGGAATTTGATCCCTGAATAATAGGTGGAGGTTATTTTCTCTCTTTGACTTATGTTGTGGTGGTCTAGAGCAGAGTGTGATGTGCTCATGTGGAAATAAGATACTCTAAGACAGAGCAGCCTTGGGTAATTGAGTGAATTTCAACTTTCAGCCTGGCCTTTTTTTTTATTTATTTGTTCAGGGGTGAGGGAGAATACTGAAAAAAATATGCATTACAACAGTGAACAGTTGGCTGCAGCTCTAATAAAGAGACAAAGTCATGCCTAATGACTAAAACAGACAGCAGGTTGCAAATTTTGGCTTCATGATTCATTCCAATCAGTGACATGAAAGACAGGAAATACCTTAAATGTGCTGCTTCTGGGGAACAAGAGAAGATACAAAGTCAAGCATGGCTTTACTATGTTTGCTGATAAATCTTTTCAATAGTGGGTTGTGGGGTTGGTTTGTTTGCTTGCTTGTTTGTTTCCCAAGCAGTGTGGTATTGCTTGCAAAGCAGTGGGTAGATCAAACAGCCTTTCAGCCAGCTGCTCAACATTGGTCACTGCCTTTGGAGAATGATGAACCCATCAGCGCAGCTGAGCACTGCTGTACATCACCCAGCACGTGCAGAGGTAAGATGCAAATGACCTTGAGCAATGTACCAGCAGCATTTGGCCAAGACCAGTAATAGTGTCAATCCATTATCTCCTGATGCAATCCAACAAGCTACTGGAGACAGGGATGACTCTTGGAGCAGTTTTTAATTGCTTTGTGTTTGAAAGCACATCTAAATTCAATCTAGTGAAATGACTGCAACCTTTGAAACCATTACTGTTATTAGGATTGACAGAGCTCTGCATCTGTATTCCTTTACACTCTTTTGTAAAACTAAGATAACATCTTATTTCTGGCAGCAAATTTTGTGCAAATCACTTGAAATATGGTTATCTTAGTGAGGCAATGAACACAGTGAAATTGTGGGGTTTGTCTTTATAAATTCAAAAAAGCTGTAAAAAATGGCAACTTCACAGCTGCTATCCAAACACATCATAATACAGCAAATTACATAATGTAGTTCCTAATCTTTTGGCTGTTACTGTTGCTACTAGAATGACAAGTTAATATCACCTACTTCAACGGTTACTGAGGAGAAGGATCCTTGTTCCAAACAGTTGTCATTTGCAAAAAAAAAGAGTAGAAGTGAAGGAATCCATTTCATGCAACTGATGGATTTCTCTTGCTCAGCTATTTAATCACTTTATGGTGGCAGTGATAATTATGATGATTTTCTAGATGACCATAGTAAAAAATTAGCTCTTCAATGTAAGGAAGAATAATGGGTCCCAGCCTTTAGATTAGAGAAAGTAGAGAAGAATATAGACATACACAGGATCAATCTTGTAGCATATTTCTCCAGTAATTGCATTGGCTTCACAAGGTCTACAAGTGTGCTTAGATTTAGGCACATGGTTAAGCACTTTGGGCCAGGACCAAGGTGTTTCTGAATGAAGATGATGTAATAGTGTCCATGGTAGTGCCAAGGCACCCCTGTGCCACCATGGCTTGACTGCAGTCCTCGGGGTAATATAAAAACTGGATGAGCATTTGCTGCCTGCCATGATGCAGCTTTAGGATTCCATTCAGACATGTTAGCAGTTTAGATTAATGGCTTTGACTGACTTCAAGTGAGAAATGTAAGGGTTTTAGCTTCTCAGTTGATAATTTTCTTTTAATTCATATTCAAGATATATCGATCTGTCCTGTAAAGAAATTTTGTCAGATTTCAGATTCTAGGCCACACTAGGAATGCAGATATGCATGGAAAAAATAATAACCAGAATATACATGCTCCAGCAGGGCGATTGGACTAGATTATCTTTTGAGATCCCTTCCAATCCTAAACATACTGTGATACTGTGATACATTGATTGATTGGTTCACAATGTGTTCCAGGAAGAGAAGGGGGCAAAAAGAGGGTGTAATTTTTCTCAATTTCAATAGAAGGTAAAGAAAATTATTTTATTATTTTAAAATGTGTAAGGATTTTTCCTGACTCCCTTTTTAATACTGTAATAACCTATGCAGTTTAGAAATACCAGGGCAAGAGTAAATACAGGACTTTATTTATGTGTTCATAGAGTTTCAGCCATCTGGGTCTGGAGACTTACCTAAGCAACCAGGTACGTGCTGAATTTAAATTCATTCCTGTTTCAGCTGAAGTCAATAACAAAACTTAGAATAATTTCAACATTATAGATTCAGGGTTGCAATCTCTGCTTTAAAGTGCAATAAAAACATACTGGAAGCACAGAGAATCAGCAAAAAATATTTTTAAAAGTCTGGATTTCCTCTGCACAATGAATTGTCAGAGCATCTTGTTGCCCAAGAAGGTACAAATTAGTTTGTTAGTTTCCCAGCTGCAAGTTATTTGTGTGGGGAATGACACGCATCAACAAAGTTGCTTGTGCATATACATCTTTCTAGACTTTAAAGAGCTAGTGACAAGGTAATTGCTTGATAGATGCAATATGTTATGGGATCGCTATCCAAATAATACAAGCATCAATATTTGGTCATACTGTCAGCGTATGAGCAATCTGTTGTCAAATTGTGTCTGAAAGCAACAAAACCACATTTTCTCAGAAAAAGTTGCCTTTACATGTTCAGTGGAGAAAAATCTTCGCTGGTGATAATATGTTCTGGTTAAGTTTATCAAAATTGCTGAGTATTCTGTCACACAAATAGGCACTGCATATATTCTGTGAGAACTAAGCATGTACTTGGCTGGTAAAGCACAACCATACTCAGAGATGCTTATTCTCTAAATGAACTCAGAGTCTTTAAATTCCAATTCACTGAGTTCAAACTCACATTGCTCTGAGCAACATTGAGCATTTGCTGACTTAGTCAATAGGATAATTTTTTTTTAATTTGAGCCTTTCAGAAAACAAATTAGAAAAAAGTTAGTCAGATTAATGATGCTGAAAATGTCCATTATTATTATTATACTTAAGTCTGCTTACATTTTTCTCCTCAGTCATGTTGTCATTGTCCATTGAAAGTAAAAAGTGAACAACCTTTTTATTTTTTCAGTCTAATGAATTTTTAGGAAGAAAAACTGAACAACATTTCCATAAATTTGAAAGCGTGATTGGACCAGGGAGGAGAGAACTTGTTTCAGTGAGACAGAAGATTTCACTCTTTCAGAAAGTTCTTTTTCTAAGTTGCATTTTTATGCATTTGGAACATCTTAGAATGAAGTTAAAGGGCAGTTTTGATGTATGAGGTTGTTAATATGACTGAAGAAAGAAAATGAACACTACTGGATTTTAAAGCATTTAAAACTACTTTGCCCTTAGCAGTGTATCTCTTGTTAAACCTATAGATTAGAAGAGAGTATGCGTTATATTAATAACAAATATAAGTAGACTTGAAATTTCTGTCACATTTCCTGTACACATCAGTGAAAAATAGCTGTGATGTTTTCTCTTGTAGCTTTCTGAATCAGCCAGCGTTTCTATTTAAACAGGCATTTTCAGTCCTTCACCAATTTGAAAATATAGACCCAGCTAAGAACTGACACACAGGGTCACATCCTAGGAGACTGTTGGAAACATGGCTAGAGCATAGTGCATACTCTTGGAGCATGTCTATATATACAGCATATCCCATTTTATTAGAGGGATATGGTGTGGATTTTTCTATGTACAACTTATTTGCATGTATAACTTCTTAAGGAGGTCTGGTCTGAGGAGATCCCACTCTCAAGTCTCACTCTTGGTACGTCACCAGCAGCATCTCTAGCAAGGATCTCTGCTCTTCTGTGTGGAAAGCAGCTGATTTTTATGTCATAGCTGCACTTCTGGGGACAGGAGGACGCAGCAGTAGTTGTTACCACACAGCCAGGCACATCTGGTACGTGGCTGTGGTTCATTCCCGTGTGGGATGTGTTTCCAGTTATGAGGGGGAAAATTGGCAGGACCCTCGGGGAAGGGGAAACCGAGGGTGGGCAGTTTTTCCAGGGTACAGTCCTGCACTGCCTATTCATGTAGGGGGGCTGTGGGAAAAGGCTGGCAGGGTGTGGACAACAAGCCAGTGGTTTTCCTGCCAGAACAGGCTTTTGGTTTCTTTTTGCATTATATGAAAGAGTTTCTTTATTCAGAAGTTTTGTAGAAAGCAGTTTGTATAGTTTTTTCAAAGAGCTATGAAGTTTACAGCACAATCAAGTGCAAAAACGAGACACAAGGCCAACCAGCAACCCCCAGCAGCTGACTCAGGTGCTGACATCAGCGTGGCAATGGCTGGGAGTGCTCAGCTTGGGCAGATTTTGAGCAATGCAGACTGGTGTAGCTTAATCAACAGCTTCATGGAGACCTGTGGATCGGAGCTGAGCCAGCTTACAGCAAGCTTTCAAAGGGGAACTGCTCTGTTGAAATACTAAGGGCACATGACGAACATGGTGTTTCTTAGGAACAAAGTCTCATGAGCTAAAGAAACAAAGAAAACAACATCTTTATTAATTCGAAGAAAACAACCACCTGAAATGTTCCTTGAGAGATATGCCTGCTGCTTGCGCACTTTAATTTGTTTCAGAGGGAACGACAGGCAACAGGATGCTTCATTTTCAGATGTAGTCAGGCCTTGACCACCATGAAATGATTCAGTGGTTGCCAACAAGAGGCTATTAAATCTTGGGTTTACTTAACAACCAAAATTAAAATGTTTCAGCAGGTCCGAGAACCTATCAGAACTAACCCAGAACTAATCAGCTCAGTTCCTGGATTTCCTTGTCCTCTTCTCTCTACATTTTTTTTCTGTATTTCTTCTCTGAGTTATGTTTGGTTTGTGGTCTTTGTAAGCGTGAGGAGAGCCGGCACGACTGGCAGAGGTGACTGAAGCTGGATACATCTCCTGTGCAGATTTCTAGGTGGTGTATTTCCCTTTCCAACACCAGAGTCTCTGAGCTGTTCCTGCTCAGATTAGGAGACATTACAAGCCACCAAACAGACTCTTGCAGGGAGTCACATTTTCATGAAGCAAAGAGGAAAGGAAGACACAAATGCTGGGATAAGACCACACTGCTATCTTTAAAGGAATGGTGTACTTCCTTAGGGACAAATGTAATTTGTATTCAAAATTTATTACCTATTACTTTGTTTCAGATTTGTCAACTGTGAGAGCAAGGTCCTGCAAGGAATAACCAAGAATGGCTATTTTTTGGAGAGAAAAAAATTGCTGAGACTTTGAAGAAGGCTCATGAATTAAAAATCAAAAGTACCAAGGAAAAATTGACTTCTGAAAGTTCAAAGCCAGGAGTTGGGATGTGCAAGGAGGCCACGCTGGCCTTTCAGTTTGCAGTTTCACAGCCCGTGTTTACAGTCACAAATGTTGATTCAGTTCTTTACAGAGATCTCAGTTGGGATAAACAAGTTGCAGGATGTGCGAGAGGATCTTTGCCAGCAGCTGAAGTCTGTCTCAGGGGCCAAACTGCCCATGGGGTGGGGGACAGCTCGTCTTGGGGTCAGTATCGGCACATCTGAATAACAGGGCTCTGCATCCATGTTCCAGTTGCACGTCAGTTGTGACATGACAAAAATACAGGGAGAGCAGTATTGCAGGCTTCTTGAATTCATGCTGGCATCTTGTCTCTTGAAGACTCTTTTTTGTGAACTTGAAGGTATGGCAGCTGTTTACAAGGCAGCTTTATTTTTCTCCTGTTTCAGTAATAGGCAAAAATACTTTAGAAAGCTAACCCCTCTAATCAGACATTCCTAATGAGGAATTACTGCCTGTCCTGTACTGTTCCCCTCAGACTGTTGCTGTTGTTTAATGACTCAAGTATGTGACTTGTAGCATGCTTCTGGGGGAACTGTCCTATCATGTAACAACCTTTTTGGAAGACTGTTTGCAATATGAAGCTGTGAGCTTCATTCAAATTCATATTGCTTTAAAGCTGTTCCTCAGATGAACACACTCATTTTTCTTACATCAATTTATCGTTTTCTTTCTTGGGAAGCTTGCAGGGATCTATTATTTATTTCTCCCCACCACTCATCCCCAAATGAGAATTTTAAACCTAAGGAAGACCATGAGAGAAGTTTCCATTAAACTGTTCCAAAATCAGGCTGTTGCACTGGACCTGTTCCGTTCAGAATAAACTCCAACACAAATAGGTCTCCTTGTACTCCAGGTTTTCCCCAATGTTTTTCAGCCATGGATGCATGCAAAACATTACATATTGTCCTTTGTTTAGTGTCACCACTGCCACTCCATACAGGAAGCCCACTTGGCTAGTCCTGGGATTAAAAAAACCTCTAAACTTGTCCTTAACACTCTTTTCTTGTTTCAGGGTCCTGCATGCTTTTTTCTCACTCCAAAATGGTTCAGCATTATTGTTCCATCTTTCATTTTTTACCCCATTTTCCTACTTTTCGTGTATTTTTCATTAGCGTGCCATGATTCATTTGGAAATTCAGCATGCATGCCCATATTTTTAACTTTTTGGTCTGTTCATGCATGAGCTATTTACTTGCATGCAGAGAGCAGATAAGCTATAACAGGTCTTACTGAGCATTTGTGGGTTTTATCATGATTATTTTTTGACTAGACAAAATAACAAGTAAAAAAGGGGAATGAAAGCACTCCCCTGTGTGCACCACCACAGGTTCCCAACAGAAGAGTGACAGTGACATCATGCTGGTCATTCGTTCATCACAGAATCCAGGGCAGAGTGAGGTGTCTCCGTGAGTCCCAGCTGATTTCCCCAGCAGCCTTGGCACCAGTGGGACAGGACCTCCTCCCAGTCCTGTCACACGTCTAAAAGCGGCAAACCCTGGCATTGGCCTTCTGCTTAAATTTCCAAAATTGAATTTGCTATTTTCTAACTCTTAAATGACATTTTGAATTACCTGTGTTTCTGTAAATATCCTCTTTGCTTGTGACAGCTGTGTTGATGATAAAATGACCACTTGCATGGTTACAAATAATTGGCAGGAACACAAGTGAAAAATAATCAGGACTAGTGTTTTTTCCTGTTTTCTTGAATCTAGATATTGCTTACTGAAGATGCAGATCTGCTGAAAAACAGTACTATCTAAAAAGAAAACAGTTTCCCTTTACCAATTAATCTCTCAAAATGAGTTGATTAAAAGTTCTCAAAAACTGAATGTGTTTAAAGATGAATGGGAAGACATGCTTTTGTAATGGAGAACGTTTTAGGTAGCATAAATTTTATGAAAGTAGTAAAGTTTAATGAATTTTTAATGGATGCCCTTCTCAGAAGAACTTGAATCTCATTGTCAGTATATTATCTGGGAAGGTTTCAACAGATCTGTTCCTAAATGAAAGGCATTTGCAAATGGGAGATTACATAGGTTTGGGAAGAGAGTTTACAATAAATCCCTACATGCACTTCAGTGTTTGTGCTGAGGGAAGTGCACAGCTGATTTAGCAAAACCAGAGGCATGTCTTCAGAAGCCTCTGTGTCTAAAAACTTGCGAATATTTATGCCATGCAGGATTTCTCTTCTGTAACAGCAACTTGTCTCCCTTTCTTAAGACAAATAAGAGATGGTCTGCTCACTATTCTAATAAGCTGAAAGTTGCTAAACTTCAGATTTATAGCCAAACTTCAGAAAACCCGTCCCTGAAATCACTGTGTGTCCGTGTCCTAGCTGCTCACTGGGTGGCACCCAGCCTGTAGCTCCACTGAGCTCAAAATATAATACACCAGTCACCTTGAGGTGCATGCTGAATTTAATTCCAATATTAGCCTGGGACACAAACCATGTTACAATTGCTGATTCAAACCCCATTACATTTATGTATCAAACTTGCAGGATGATCCTATGAAACGGTACAAGTCCTGTTTCAGCGGAAACTGGGAAGCAATGATTTTAACCGATTTTTTTTCCTGTTAACTTTAAACTGTTGACACGCTGCTAAATTCGGTATGCTGAAGGTGTTTCCATGTGTCACTTCTAATAGGATACAGGTGTCAGACAATTTGAGATTATTTCAAACCTAATTTTCCTAGAGTGAAGATACAAACAGTTATACCAGAAGCAGATGTTGGGCCCTTCTCACCCCTCCAAAATGCGGTTTGGCATCCATCCAGACTGAATCTATGGGGAAAAAAGAGAAAATTGTATTTAATTTTAGCTTGCTTGGTTTCCTCCTTTCAAAATCTACATGAATGTGCAATAAAAAACCCATCCCTTTTCCTTCTGCTTACACAGGGACTAAGTATCTTGTTGCAAACAGATGGAGTACAGGCAGGTTGGGATGTGAATGCTTTTCCTTCTCCTCACTGTCACTGTGTGGCCCAAAATCTGTCATGAAGTGTTATCTTTTCCTTTTTTCCCTTTTCCTCCCATGTCTGTAAGTTAATTTTCTAGTGTGTTGGTTGGAAGTAACAGCCAGGAAATAGGGGTTGCCAGGTCTGTGCCTAAACCACCAGTTCAGAGTCCTACCTCTGGCCCACCTTCACCGACCTATCTGGGGGTGGTCACTGGGACCTGAGCAAGAAGCCCTGAGAGCATATTCTTCCTTCTACCTTCAAGCTGCTAAGATTTTCCCGAGTTCTTCTTATTTTTGCAAGCAATGGTCCTTTTCCTCCTTTTGTTGTTCATGCAATTTTACATACGATTGGAAGTAAAATCTCAGTTATACAGCCATGGATACAAAAATTAGATCACTTGCTGGCACTGGGCTCTCCCAAGGCTGGTACATGTTTTCCATTGAGAGTGGCTTCTCTGAGTTCAGTTATGCTTCATCAGAACTCACGTAGATGACAGAAAAATTGATCTTGTAATCCTGGTATTACAGCCTTGTAAAAAAAAGTGACCTTATGCTGAGGATCGCTGTTCAGATTATGGTTTCTGCTGCTCAAATACATCCTTCTCCACCTGGCGCTAGTAAATGAATCTTATGACTATAAATCCCACTGATGTTACAACTGTACATAAAGTCAAATTACCATAAAATGCTACGGTTGAATAGCTTTAGTCCAAAGAACTGCACATGAATTAAAAAAAAATAAAATAATAATAATAATTAAGGATTTCTTAAAATATACTATGGAGGTGGATATCAATCTTTTTTTAATCGGTATTTGTTGCTCATGCAAATGCTACTGAAAAGTTGCCATTATAACCCAACAGCAAAAGCTTTTAATAGTTAAGAGCCAGAAATGTATAGTGGGACATCAAGGAGCGGAATATTTATGTCAGCCAGAGGAAGGAGGGCCCAAAGTCATTCCACAGACAGTGAGGACTCCACAGACTGGTAAATACACAGTGGAACAATCGTTAGGCGATGGATGGTTGGCATTACTGCTGCTGCTCCTACGCATAGTGTTGGTACAGATTGCAGAATGCTCCTGAGTCAGACACGTGCCGAGGCCACTGATGGAGGTGGGTAAATACAGCAAATAGAAAGCATCAAGGGCTGGCTTGTGAATCAAAGGCAAAACTATGGAAACGCCACTCTGCAAATTGGGCTTTAACTGCGCTGCCAGGAAGTTATCTAGAGGCATTTGAAGACCAACCCGGTAACAGGAAATTAATCAAAAGCATTTTAGAGTGGATTCTCAGCCAATGAGTGCTGCTGTGGCTATTTCTGCTGCTAACTATGGCAATTTACCCCAGTTAAGGATCTGCTCAGATGTCAGAGATTAGCCACTGCCAGAACGAGTGATCTTTCTGCACATTACATTAAGAGGAGAACAAAAAGATGGAAATTCCCATTTTCCAAGCATGGTCCAAATAAACCTCTGTGCTCTTGTTAAACCAGCTGCGTTGAAGAGGAGTGATTATAACAAGCCCTTTTTTTTTTAGCCTGCACCTGTCTCTCCTTCCGCAGCTGAGGATACACACTGGAATCTACCTCCCTATAGACTTAATGATGTAAAAGCTTCAGGTGGAAATTAAATTCATTATCTACATCTATTTTGCTTAACCACTTGAGGGGAAAAAAACACCTGAAGGCCAGCAGTTACTGGAACATGCAGTAGATAGTCACCTGCAGTGAAGAAAAGCTCCATCCTCGAATAGATGACATATTATTTTTCTTTTTAGTTTTCAGTCTCATGGCCATCAAGGTCTTGCAAAGGAGAAAGGAGGACTGGCTTCAAGCAGCCTCACATGGCCAGTACCTGCAGTCAGTCTCTTGAAAAGATGACAGCTTGGCCTGTACCCGTTTGGGGAGGGTGGCAGTCTCCAGGTTGCACAGCAGTGGCCTTGGAGACCAGCTGGGACTGTGTCCTGCACCTCTTGCTTCAGGCACAACTACATGGATCAAGCCAGTAACTCCATTTTATCAAGAAATACACAGGAAAGAAGTGTGCCAAACTCCTGTCAAAAACACGTAAGTGCGATTTTTTTTTTTTCTGTGGAATTTAAAACTTTCCTAGATCAAAACTTGGTTCAGCACTGTCCCTGGAGAAATGGGACACCGCAAAACCATCATTTGTCCTCCTAGCAGTATCCTTTTATCATAAAAAATGTAAATGGATTTTTAAAGTCCATAAAGTGCCATGAGGTATTCCACTTATTCATTTTATGTAAACAAGCAGTGTTATGTAAGCAACCCAGTATGGGTTTCATTTAAACTATCTTCTTATTTTCATAGGAATAAATTTTTATTCTTGATTATTTTGCTCAGATAATTCTGACACGTTGATCTCATCCACCTTCGGAACTGCAGTTTCTCCATGTTCCCTCAGTTGCTATTCACCTATGAACACACATAGTGCTGGAAGTTTGATTTCTGGCCCAGTGACACAAGAAAACCAATAGCTTCAAAATTGGCACTATTGGCTTTTACTTTTGATCCAAAATTATTGGATTTTTCAGCCTTTAAATTGTGATGCCTGGAAACTGGCTGGAACTGTATAAGCAAATTGTTCTTTTTACAGTGGGCCAGGCTCCTACATAATTATATTTCAAAGTAGAACTTGTTTTGTGACAAGTTGTTGTATATGACAGAGGCAAGACAGCATCATGCTCACTGAAAATTAGTAGCCAAAAATGTCTAGCACTAAAATTTGTCAAAACAGGTTGAAAATAACAAATTATTGTCAAACAAAATGCTGCTCCATGTTAACCTAAAGTGTCACACTGCATTTTACCAGCTTGCAATTAGGTATGAGGTTCTACAAAGATTAATTTTCCAGAGGAGTTGTAGCTATTGCTATTGTGGATTAATTCTACTCTTCTCACTGCCTACTTGAAATAATGATAAAATTAGATTTTTCAAAGCAAGATTTTTTAACTCAAATGTATTTAATGCAAACAATATCCCCAATAATGTCTTGCTACAAAATAAAAACCAAGCTAAACAAGAAATTTGTAAAACTGTCTTAAATATTTTAAGGGATAAATTTTAGAAAGATGCCAGGTTTAGTGAGGCTTTTTTTTGCTTCCTAAAAAGAGTCATTAATATATTTATCTCCTATAATATTAAAGCACTCACTGTAGGTTTTTATTTGTTTGATTTTGGTTTTGATTTCAAGGCAGTACCTGCATTTCTGGAATTTTGTGTAGTTTGATTCTCTGTCTTTTGAGCAGAATTACTTCCACAAGTGCAGGCATTAAGGATTATGATTGCATGATAGAAAATTACTACTTTTGGCATGCTAATCAGAAAGTGAATAGAATCCATAAAAACTGGGGATACGAACCAGAAAATGTTATTCATTAATTTTGTTTATGGTTATTTAATTTTAATTATAATACTTTAAGGCTCTTGAAATCTACAACTTCATCATATGTAAGTTAATGTAGCATATTCTGCAAAAATAATCAAGGCCTGGTAATATAGATCACTATAGAGCCTGTAATTAAATCTTTGATGAGAGTTTCAAAGGGATTTCTAAATGTGCATGTGGCTTATAAAATGTTCTTTACGAAAGCACTTTACAAAAGTTTTTCTAGCATTGTCCAAGTTCAGTTTTTGTTCAAATTCAAAATGGAAATGTTTGTAATTGAATCCTTTTGCAAATAAATATTCTCTGTAGGTACACAAAACAATTAATTTTCATACCTGTTTTCCTATACTAGTGATAATAAGGAGTATTTTTCTACAGTTCATAATGGTCTCTGTTATTATTATTGTCATTATGCCTTGCAGAACAGAGCATTGATTATATCCATTTCAAGTATCTCTGAAGAGATAATACAGGATCTGATCTTGCAGCCCTGATTTTGGCACCACCGTTACAGTCAAAGAGAATTTCACCTTGCCATTGACAACAGAATAAATCTCACCACTTATCCATTACTCTTATCACAGGTTTTGTTACCATTTGTGCATTCTCAAATGGCGCTCAAAAAGCTGCACCCTTGCAGGAGTCCATCAGGAATTGTGTCACCTTACCTGTGTCAGCAAGCCCCCGGCCCACCTGCACCTCGGACAGCAGAAAAATGAGGTAGATTTTTTATTTTTTTCCTGGAATAATTACCTTGTAATTAAATTACATGTTTAAGACAGCCTTTCACTGCCTCATGTTACAACATGGGAGCTCGCAGGTTTCCAGCAATAAGCAGGCTGGCTGCAGGCAATTAGAAAACCTCAGGGTTTTAAGAGTCTAGTCACTAAAATATGTTATAGCTCAAGTCATTGTTTAACAATCCGAGTCTCTTACAGCTGTGAAACACTCCCATCATCAAGTAGGTCTCTGGGACTCCCTCAGGAATGGCAGGCTCTAGATATCCAGCTGCTAGGAACAAAAATAAATCTCTTTGAAGACTTATTTGCCATCACATTGTGCAAGGACTCAGAAAGGCTGAAATATTTTAATCATTAATCTCCATTCATCAGACCTTGTCATTCTTAACAAAACTCCAAAATAGTTTCAGCTGTGAGTTGAATGTTGATGACACCAGACTCTGCACATAGATATCAATTTTGTGGTTAAGATATGCCACACACAAGACATGCCTCTTGCAATCAGAGCAACTCCTGCCCTTACAGAAACACTAGAGAGCATTTCATAACTCATAATTATTTATGCTCTTAGCTATCATGGAGGGATAACAGCAGAACTTCAATAACTATTGATCACAAACATTCGTTAACCAGCATTATAATATTTTTCATTAATGATCAAACAGCTGATGATACTGACATAGAATGTTTGTTATCATTACTCTGGTATAATACTAGCAGCAGTAATTACTGCTATTAGAAGGGGTCACCTCATAGAAATATTTGTTCAGAAGCTTGGTTGGAAAAATATCTTAATGCCTGATCAAAATCTCAACAGAATGTGTAGGTCTTTATTTCACTGGGGTGGAAAGAATACTCATTTTTTTCTCTTTTCTGAGCTGCTTGTTTTAAAGTAGTAACTGTTTCTATTTTTTTTTTTTTTTAATCAAGATTTTTAAATTTTTATTGCTGGCCTAAAAAGAAAGGAAATAATAGAAAACAAAGTCAAGGAAACTTTGGCTATAGTTAAAACATTCCTTGACCTCTTCCTTAGTTGTACTTATGAACATAGGATAAATTAATAGCAAACCTGTTGCACAACGTAGAGGTGAGTTCTTAGTGACTAAAAGACTTTTAGGCTGGCAAATATTTCCAAACAAAGGGACCCCAACACCAGAGACCATTAGTGCTACATTTGTGATGTTGCACTAGTCAGCAGAAGAAAAGGTTACTATACATGGAGAAACATAGTCTCTATATGCACGAATATCTGAAGCGTGCACTTCAAAGGGAGAGCAGTCTGCTGTTAGCCAAGTGCGTGGCTGTTGGATGAACATCCTAATGATTCTTTGCTCTTCTAGAATTTAATGTGAGGGCCTCCAAGATCAGTGGAGACAAATGCCTCCAGACTTCATGAAAACTTTGCATCAGCCCTTCTTAATATCCTCTGTTTAAGGACCAAAAAGCCCCACAATCATTTAGGGAGAAAAGCCTTATCCCACTTCAGAGACAAGATAACTTCCAGGGGTGCAGAGGTTAGGTTGTCCTCCCAAATGGATACAGCATGAGAATGAGTTAAAAAAAAGCCCTAGCACAAGAGTTATTTTCAAGGACTTTTATTTATTCTTTTGAAGCATGAGCCAAAACCAGTTGCAGACTCCCATGGAAATGTTCATATTAACATCAGTATTATCTAGGTTTTGGATTTATTTGAAGGAGGACAGAGAATAATGTTAAAATTGCTGTAAACTGCTGAAAATATTTGTTCTCCTGTTCTCCTGCTCTTTTTTATTCTTGTTCCCTTTCTTTCTTAGTGCAGTTTTCCACCAAGTTTTCTGTAGCTTCTGATATTTTATTTAAGTATTCCCTTCCACAGAAGGTTTTTCCAACAGCTTTCTGTCTGATTTATTTTCTATTTTCAGTACTCAATGAAACAGAAAAACAATGTTAGTCTTTGGTGAGCAGGGAAAATAACAAAAGTTCATGAAGGGGGGCTCCAGATGATATAGCCCTCGGTGAAGCAATCACTCTGTTCTGTGTTTCCCCCAACAAGGGAGCAAATCTACAACAGCAGCAAGCCTGGCAACAGCAGGTAAGCTGCCTCCACTGAACGTGCTAAGAAATCACCAGCACAAACACATTCCAGCTTCGGCAGTATTCGAGTAATGGCTATTACTGCTCCAGGGAGGAAATAATTAAAGCCATTTCTTGACTCTGACAGTTTGATACTGGTGGTTTTCAATAGCAAATTACCAACATCTGTACTGCAAAATTCAGCTACTGAAGCAATTATTCAGCAGGATAACCACAGAGGTGCTAGGACTTTCTCATTTTCTGTGTGTCCTCTAGTTATATGTGACCTACAATTGAGACCTAAACTACACACGATGGCAAGCTAGGTCTCTTGCATTGGAAATGTAAATGAAACCATATGCAAGGCTTAATATTCCGTGAAAGACCCAGTGGCAAATGCATCAAAGACAGAAAATGAAAGCTGGAAAGACATCTGAATGGATTTCTTAATTATGTAACAATTTCAAGTTTCCAGTGCAATTCAGGAATAAAATTTATACAATTAATTCAATTCCACAAAAATGATGGCCTTTCATTCCCACAAACTGTTACAACGTTTTTGTATAGTAAACATCAATAGAGTGTGACTCCACAAGCTGAAAATTCACATCTATGGCTCAGAACAAACAACACAGCACTGCAAATTTTCATGGCTTGTGAAAGAAAAGGGTAGCAAGAAAAGTTAAATAAGCTATATGTATCTCTAACTCAAACACTTATTTTTAAACACTACCTAGAAGACAGAATACAAATCTGAGCAGGAGTGAGAGCCCGTGATATGAAATATATTTCTAAGAGAGAATTGGTTTGGGATTCATAATAAATATACTGTTGTATTATTCCACTGCTTATGTTGTAACTAACCGTCTATTAGGGCTTTCTGTTATAATCTGGTCAAGGATTTACTGATGTATAAAGCTTTAGTTTGGTTTGGAAATTGGTACTCAGAATGAAGCTCCATATCACTGTTATTTAAGCTTCAGAACTAGATCAAGGCGTAACACAATTGCTGTAAAAAAATGCAGTCATTTTAGATTTGCACTTCAAACTTCAGAAATCTTTTGGGTGGCCTGGTGTGGAATAAAAATAACTTGTGCACCCATCATCTGGTAATTGAAAGGCTTTAAAATATCACTGGAAGCTCTGGTTACCTTGGCTAAATAGTGACAGTGGGACAAACACAAGAAAGAATATGCTGATTTCTAATATAACAAAGTAATCAATGCCTCATTTGAAAATATTTGATATGTGTTAATGCAAAGATAAAAGTATAACTCAATTGTGAAACGAACAGCCTGCCTTTGAGAATTGCTCTAAATGGCGGCTCATCCTCGGTTCGCAGCTGCGTGGAGTGAACTGGCTGTGGCCGTGAAAAGGGTGAAGGTTTCTCTGGTGTTTGGTGCTCAGGTGGGTGTGTGGGCTGTCACGCCAGGCAGCTGCACATCTGCACCCCCCACTAATTCTGCCTTCAGCTGCTTCCTTGCCAAGGAAGCAGAAGAAAGTTATTATCATGCATCAACTTCTTCTGGCCACATAGTTACTAATGCATTGGCACGCAAGAGCAGATCCCCAGCTTTAGGAGATTTGCAATAAAAGATTTTATACAAACTGTGCAGTGCGGGATAACAGAAAATTAAGGAGTTGCTTTGCATGACTACACAGCCTGAACTGAATCAGAAATGTTACGTGACTGAATAGGCAATTTATTTTCATGTCTTTATTTTCTCTTTTAAAATTTCCACATAAATACTATTTATAATAAGCAATAAATTTGTACTGCTACAAAATAAGCACATTGAGTTAACTAAATTATAGAAACTGGTAAGCAAAAACTGTAGAGAGAAGGTGTATAAAAGACAATATTCTTTCATTTCTGTTGTGTTAGAGCCACAGGATACTAAACAGTAGTAAAGAAAACTTTTGATGTTGCTGATCAATTATGGTCTTTATGGACTTAACCAACTAACTAGGCTGTGGTAAAAATCAGTTATAGACACTGGACAATTCAACATTTACCTCCCTTTAGAGAACAGAGAAACACGGTTGAACTCTTAGGAAATCTGAGGAAGTAACCCAGAGTTAACTATTTTGCAGTCAGTAGAAGATTCCATGCGAATCAAAGAACATGTGAAGGAATAACTTTGTATTGGTGGAAAAAGGGAACTTGTTTTTTTCATTTGTTAGGTATAATGTGGTTAGTTCAATCTAATTTACATGTTCATAGGAAAGTGCAAATCAACCAAATAAAATGTGTAGTAGATTGTAGACAGTTATATTTAATAATTGATTAGGAAGAGAGCATCTCATTGTAATGATGCATTATCATAACTGTAATACAGCAATTTTCAGTTTTCTTTCCAAGCTGAGCATTGTGCAGGTTCTTTTCAAATCAGTGGGTCAAAGGACATACATTTAACCAGTATCCCCATCATGCAAGTCCTTCTTATAAGTCTCAGGAAAAAGTCACTGAATTTTTTGTGGTAGTGCAAAATTCAAGTGCTGGAAAGAGAAATTAAATGCAAACTAAGCAGACTGGGAAATATTTGTACTGCTTTGAAAAGCCAGGGAAGCTACTCTATATACAGTCAGACATAGATTATATAGAAGAAAATAGCTAGGTGAATGTTTATTTTCACTCTTAGTCTTCATTTGACATGAAAATGGACAGAGCAAGTCTAGATATTATATTCATATCAGTAGCACCTTAAAGCGTTTTCATGACTTATTGCAGTAACACCCATACGAATCAATATTGATTTGCCTCGTACTTTAAGGCTGCTAAATTAAGAGTAACGTGATGGCACAGCTTCCAGACAAAACTGCACTGCCTTGATTTATGAGTGGATTTGGAGGAAAACGATAAGGATAAGGTGTAACACATACCTTTATCACATACTTTTATTTTGTGATTGAGACTTTTTTTCATGTAACATTAAATTCAGAGTTTAAAAAAAAAAAAAAAAAAAAGAACTAAATGAGTGCAGGAAATAAACTGAAAGGACCATTTTGTCAGTATCTTGGCTGTTTGAGAGAAGTTTTGGCTTCTTACCAGGGTACCTAACTGTCTCTTGTGTGTCTGAGTCATCCTGGAGCATCCAGCATGAATGTGTCTAATGTTAATGACAAAAGAAAATTACTTCCCTGTAACTGGGGTTGCAGTGAGCGTAAGTTGCATCACTATTTTGTTATGTTGATCTTTTGTGTTTCTGCTGATTGAATTTAACAAACGTAACAAATTGTAGCTCTTTATTTACAATATCTCCATTTAGGGAAATCCATCGAGCTAATTTGAAGTGTATTTTTTCCTAGATATCTACATAATCCATTACTTATTTTTACCTACCTCTCAATGCTTAGGGAGCAGTCATTCATTTTTATCAGGTTGGTTTAGGCAACTAGTTGTACTATATCTGGCAGCCTTTTGCATTGTCTATGTATTTTTGACTGGAGCCATGTGCAAGTTGCGGAGCAGAGAATCCAGCCCACTGTGTCACTAACAGAACCCTGGGGCTTTGCACTTCCATATATTTCTGTTTCTCAACAGCCAGGGAAGAGAAAAAACAAGGAAAATCTCAGAGTGAATGCCATAAGGAATTGTTTCTCATCTGTTCATATTTACAGAGAAATACATGTAGAAAATTACGCTTTTAAAAGTTCAAGGCTTTGAATGGAGGTTTGTGCTTAGCAGGCATAAGTCAAGAAGTCACTTGCAACAGCACTGGGTTTGTTTTTTATCATTTGCAATATCCTGAATCTCTGCTAGCTGTTGCAAACAGTTTGGTGAGCAAGCAAATGAGATGTCAGAGAAGAAGGTATCACCCTCTAAGGACAAAATCTTGGACATCGCTAAGATAAAAGGAAGGCATAGTATAGAAAAGTGTCATTTAGGCAGCAAATTGATTTTTTTTTAATATAACTTTTCTACAAAAGTAAGAAACAAACCTTAGGAAAAAAAAAAAAATATATATATATATTTACAGCTGATTCTAGAAGAAACAAAGCTTTTTCCAACTCCTTATTGTTCTGAATGATAATTTGAGTTTTCTGAATGTTATGAATAAAGCCAGACAACTCCATAGTTTCTGGAGAATTTTACCGATAGCTTTTTAACTGAAGTGATGATCGTGGCTGAAATCATCCACTTCATTACAGATTTTAATTTTTGTTCAGGTGTATTAGTTCCTATTAATTCAGTAGCACCTTAAAGCATTTTCATGACTTATTGCAGTAACACCCATACGAATCAATATTGATTTGCCCCGTACTTCCGGACTTCCAAGCATCAATTCTCTGTATTCAAAAGGTTGAATTTTTGAAGGTTTTGAAGCGACAGAACTTGTTGTTTAAAGTATTTCTTCTTGGAGCTTTGTCAGAAGTCTGAAAAATTCTGCTTTTTTTTTGAGTCATCTGTAAGGGACATTAAGTTTTCCCAACAAACATGCATTTGAGTGTGTCCTGGTTTTGTTAAAAAACAAGTTTCCCTTTTAGTGAATTTTGCCTGTCAGCTAAAGCTTTCATATTAGCTGCATTTTCCTGGAGAACCAGATACATATTTTGGTAAACATAGCAATGGAATGCAAACTTATTGATAAGCATGGATGGACATCTTGTGAGAGGGGTAACGAGAAACAGGTGACCAAGAAACTGACCAACTGTGTATAATGTTCCATTCACATGAATACTTCATATAAAAGTGGGACATCACAAGGATCTCGTCCCTTTTGCCTTCTTTTCCTTTCTGCTTATGGCCGACATTAGGAGAGGATCTTGCTGGTTGTCCCTGCGAACTGAGGCCTAGTGACAGACTGAATCCAGCTCCAGTTGGCTGCAGAGTCCAATCCAGGACTTCAGGTGCTGGGACTTTCAAGATTGGTTTTGTATATTTTGTATTATTTTCTCTATTCTTATTAGTAGCATCAGTAAAACATTTTTAATTTTTCTAACTCTCTTCTCTCTGTCCTTCTTTCCCTCCCGATTGCCTGTCCTGAGTGGGAAGGGGGGAGAGAGAGGGGCAAATGGGGGAAGGGGGGAGAAGAGGAGGTTAACAATACATCTGCCAGGGTTTTATTGTCACCCCGCAATCTAAACCCTGGACAGAGTGGTATAAAGAGGTCTTGAGAATTTGGAGTATTTTATTGGATACAGAGACTATTTTGCACAAAACTCCTTGAATCACCTGGTTACTGTTTCTTAGTATTTGCTCATTTTCTTCATGGTGTTTATAGCATCGGTGTTATGATTTTATGTGGAACAGTGTCTCTGACTTTAGGCTTTAGGAAAGACCATGGTACAGTTTTGTTTCTGAAAAAAATTTTCATGCCCTCCATGTGAAGCTGTATCTTGCTGCCTCTATAAATGCATCAACATTCATTTGTCAAAGGCTTCCATTCCATTCCTTTAAATCTGCACTGGGTCATGTTCAGTTGCTCCACCAACTGCAGAGCAAGCACACAGGAGGGAACAGCTCTTTGCCTTCTCTTTCTGGTCCTGGACATAGTTAATGCATGATGGTATTAATTCTATCTCTGTGATAGCTTTAGTGACTATGACAATGGAAGCATGATGTTTATTAATATATATAAAAGATAAGGGAAGAGGAATTGTGACACAAACCTTCAAAGATGAAAGATGAGTATATGTAACTCTCTGCCACTCTGTGTTAGCACTGGAAGAGTGTGTCAGTGCTCTGATAAATGTTTGCATGTTGATTTAACTGGGCAGAAGCCCTCAGCCTTTTGTGTGGGCGAAAACATTGCTGTCTTGTGATCTAGCATTAACACAGACAACACTAATAAATTGCAGAACTTACTGTGCTATTTCCCTGTCTTATGAAAAAAAAAAAGAAAATAATGTCAAGTAATATTTCTCTCCACTGCCATCTAGTGAAGTTATTACGCTGTGTAAATGTTTTGATACTCTTAGTTGAATGTTATAATAGCTAACTATATCTTAGTAACACACAGGACTTTGTGAAGAAAATAGAGCTCGAATGCAGAGTATTTAATATTCATCCTTAGGAGTAATAGCAAATAGTGCAAAATAAATGAGGTATAATAAATTTAATTATAGAATTCTATGATTATGATGATAGAGGTACTTAAAATAGTTTATGCAAGTTACCAGAAGAACAGAAGTGACTGGCAACCCCAAGATTCATATCACCAAGTTTTGAATAAAGCAAGGGCCAAATCTCTGCAGGTTGGTGGAATGGTTTAAATTAATGCTTTTTTTTTGTTTGTTTTTGCAGAAAGTGCATAGGTGACCTAGGGAAGAAAGCAGTATCCATTATAAAATAGAAACGTAACTCTTGTGGTAAGTTTATGGTTTCTGTTTTGTGAACCATCCTAAAAGGCTTTAAGCTTTAGATGAAGTTACTGTCTGTTGTTACTAAGAGCTTCTGGAACCGCACGGAAAGTTTATTCTCATATAACATATCCCTTCACTAAGGTCTGAAAGGGACCTCAGAGGTCATTTGGACATTGCCCTGCCACAAATCAAGCTCATAATCAAGAAACTATTACTTCCTTCATTTTCATATATTTTAAGAGTGTTGTCATGCAGCCCCTCAGTTTTCCTACCTTGAGCTAGGTCACTCCATCCTTTCAAATACATCTCTGATCATTCCTGATCTGCCTCTTTCTGTGTCTCATTTATCAGGCTGTATCTTCCACTTCAAGTCCACAGAGTGATGCTCACCAAAATCCTCACTGAAGTTCTTTGGCCTAGAATTTGAATAACACTCTTTTAAAACAAGCTTCTAAGATTTTCAATAATCCCCAGTTCATTTTGGGCAAAACACGCTGTGGGTGTGCTCTGATGGTTTTACTGGTTACAGTGCCAGGATGGGCAAGCAACCGAGTTGTGCTGTGAGCACATTACACCTCTCCATTTCTGTTCAGCTCAATGAGAGTGATTTTTGTTTAAAGATCCTTGGCTATTTTTGTAACACAAATAGGTCAACTCATCTTTTCCTGATAGTGCAAATAGTTAAAATAGGACATGCAGCTCTACAATTGTTACTCTCTTTATGTATAATTTGGTGAGCAAAATGTCTCTCCTAATACTCTTGTGAACATCTTCTTAAAAACAGGAGCTGTTCACAACACAAGAAATTAAAATTAATTTCAGTGGAAAAGGAGACATAACATTAACATGATTTAGAAGAAGGAAAAATCAAGACAAGTGAAAACCAAATCCTTTTGATGGTTGAAATCTGTATTTCCATTGCCATAGCTGGGCAGTATCTCTGCACTCTGATTCAGTTACCATATTTCCATTTCAGTTTCACAGATTTGATGGAAAAGCACTAATTCATACAAGGCTACTCTGTTCGCTTCTGCATGTCGCATCAATAGCACCGGTGGTTTGTTAATCTGTTTTTCAGTTTTGTTCTACCCAACTTATTTTCCACAAAATCTACTACTCAACATTTATTGGCAAACTGTATCCTTCAGCCTAAACTAATTAAATATGATCTTAAAATAGAAATGAAACATGAGTTAATTTATATTTTAACTTGGAGATGACTGCTGAAGTCTGTGGTTCCAGGCAGGAACTGTAGATATATGGACTTGCTCTATTTTCTGAAGTTGTGAAAGGGAAGTGAAACAAACCGGTTATCTGGCAAATAAAAGACAAGTGCAGGGTGGAATAAGCTTCTGGTTATGACTTTTAAAAAGTCTTCCATTGAATTGTGTCATAAAGCATAAATTATAGAACAAACTTTCTTAATGTTGTTTGCTAAATGTTTGGGAAATTCACAAGACTGAAAAATCTGATGCTTATAGTTCAGAATGAGCTTGCTATATTCAGCAATTGGAGCCATATTTAAACAAAAGGAAAATAATCCTTTATTTAGTTTACTGAAGAAAGGCTAAATAGGATTGAGTTTTAGCCACTACCCCCCTGAGCCAAGCTAAGTGGCTGAGGGAAGTTGTTTTACCTGTCTCTTGAGACAATGAATACCTGTCTCCTAAATAATCTTAAATCAGGCAATCTGCCCAGGCTTATTTACAGAATGCAAGGGCAGCCAGACAATGACCATGTTGCTAACTGTAAGTAAAAATACAGTTTGCTTCATTGGCAACTTCAGTACTGATCTTTTGTTGAAAAACATTTAATTTTAATTCAAATTGCATTTAACCTTCTTTGTTCAAGGAATACCCTTCCTGAGTTAGAAGCAATGACATTTGAACACTTAATTGCATATTGCCATAATACTTACACTTAATTTTGCTTGGAAAAATACAGTTCTGAGTAAAAAAAAACCCAGCCACTGCATTATCTTTATTTACAGTTTCATGCAAAGTGTTACAAGTGAATGACATCTAGAGAACTCAAAATGTGGTTCCTAAGCTAAGAAAGTACATTAGGTACTTAAAGATATCAAGCACATCAGAAGGAAGAAAGAAGTTGAATTATTGTGGCATTGCATGGTTCACATTGTGTTCTCAAACAGAATTTTAATTCCTTGTTTTGAAGTTGCCAAGCACGGTTTTAGTATAAAAAAAATTCTCTTTTGTTTTTCCATGATTGCTTATGTTGGACCTCACATACCCTAAGCTCTTTTATTAGTTCCTCAAGAAAAACCACCAGAGGCTGTGGACATTCCTACAGCTGATAAACCTATGTAAATTGCCTTTATGTCTTAGGCTAAAAAGCAGTGTGGCAGATTAAATGGGATGCCTCCCTTTGAAAAGTGACAAAAAAGAAAAATTCCACTAGTGCAAAGCCACTTGTTCTTCACTTTCAGAGTAAGCTGCTTGATGGATAGATAGCTATAGAAGAGCTATGAATATAGGGCATTTTATTGAGACACTGGGAAGTTCAAGATTGATTACATACTCTAGTTTTGCACAGTGCTTCTTCTACACATTAAATCCAGACTGGAGAACAAAGGTAAAATATTGTAGGATGTGCTGAATATGGCTTTATACTGACTCTAATGCTGTCTTCTTTTCATTGCATTAGTGTTTTTAATTCCATACTGTAAAAATGTTCTGTTGAAAAGATGAATTAAGCTGATCAGGCATATGAATGTTCAGCTATGCAGAATTACTGCAGCTGGATTTTATAAAGCAATACTACAGTTTTTCACTCTGCCAGTAAGTTGAATGCTCTTCTATTTCCAGAAGGAAAAGGTAACAAAAAATGGGGCATCAACAATAATTTTTAAATAGTTTCCCTGTGAAAAATATATGGATTTTACTTCTAGTTTCCAATAACTTACAGTATTTGCAGAAATGACTTGTTTTCAGTCAAACTTTTCTAATCACACGTGAAAGTAGGATTTTGGATTTTTTTCCAGTCATCCTGGCCACTATATCCTTCTCTCTTTCTGCTTTCCTGCAGAGTAGTAATTGTATTCCACTTTGTAGGTAGGGTTTCCATTAAATATAGAAATGGATGCATATTAAAAAACATAGGGAGAAAGGACAAAGATGTAAGTTACAAACTTTGAAGGTGATACTGTCACATCAGAACAGTGTCAGATCAAAGATCCACCTCACGCAAAACCCTGTATCCTGAAACCGCCAAGAGTGAACACTTAGGAAAAGTGTAAGTATACACAAGCAAATAGTGAAATTTGCCCTGAATTATTTTCTGACATATTGCTGTGTGGCTTTAGATCTTTGTGAGCCAGAGGTGGTGCCGGCTTGATCCAACTCTAAATGAGATTTGTCTTCCATGATTTTTCACATTCCCTGTATGAATCTAGGGAGACTTTTGTCATTCTCATCCTGACTCCATAACCACCCCTGTAAACCTGAGTTTGGTTAGGTGTCATGCAATCCGGGGCAATTTTGGAGGGCCTGAGCCTACTGAAGTTGACTGACTTGCTCCAACCAGGTCTCCATGCTTGATTCCATGAGTACAGGTTGTACCTGACGTGCAGGCTGTCAGAGAGCCTGGTTTTTCTTCAGAAATGGCCTAAAAGTAAAGACTTCTAGGGAAATGTTTTCACAGTCTACCTGGCTCAGGCTATCTTGGTGGACTTAAAAGTAATGTCATAACAACTACTTCATATTTGTAGAGAAAAGCAGAACTTGTTGGCAATATATTATTATGCACATTTATTCAGTTTGATTTTCTTTCCATTTGCTGAAAGAGTAAGATGATTAAGTAAATTTAAAAAAAAAAACAAAACAAATGAGCATTTTTTTTCCAGGAAGAAGGCATAGAGATATTGCTAATACGGGCAGATTCCTTTGAAGTCAGGCCTCATGCTGCATAAACTTCATGGACCCATCATTAGTTCTTGTCATCTCTTAGGTTCTTTTGACTTACGGCCAAACAATTGATATAGTAGAGAGCTTCCAGCTAAAATAACAGCCTCTGCGTCTTTATCTTCCCATCCATCAGATTGCTGGTGGAAGATAGGGCTAATTTGTCATTCTACCCACTTGGAAAAGTTTGATAAATGGCTTAATTAGACTTTTTTTTTTTTTTTTTTTCCTATTTCTGGAGAACTAGAGAGTACAAAAACAATGGCAAAGGATTTAATTAGAAAAGGAAAATATTTTTCTTTAGTAACAATCAGAGGGAACATGACCATTATGGAAGCATGAGAAGTGAAGAGTGTACAGTTGGTTGGAATGATGAAACTCCTTTACTGGGGAGAAAAACTTCAAAACACCACAATAAACAAATGTTCTCTGAGCAGTTACCCAAGGGCAGACCGTATTTCTATAGAAATGTAAACCTGCAGAGTGCCATTTTAAATAAACTGCCCCCCACATTAGAGTGCATTTAAGTCTTTGCGTTCAGACCTCTAAAACAGATAACAAGGTACCATTTTCCTTAGAAGAACATAT
Source organism: Nesoenas mayeri (assembly GCF_963082525.1). NCBI lineage: Eukaryota > Metazoa > Chordata > Aves > Columbiformes > Columbidae > Nesoenas > Nesoenas mayeri. The sequence continues at coordinate 11,590,369 of NC_137540.1, read as the reverse complement.
AAATATACAACTAACTACATCTGTTTAATGGTTTTCAAATCTTGCAGCTTGTCATCTGTACTGAAGGGAACCATGCTTTCCAGGAGGTTCTTGGTGTTAGTGCCTACACCAGTCAAAGTGAGGACTTTGCTTCAAAACTCTTTTGTTTTGGGAAAAAGTGGACCAGTCCAAGGCCACATGCAATTATTCTCTGGATGGGTCTGGTACTGAGAAAGCCTGGATTACAGCTTTGGAATGCTCCTGCTCAGAACATGCTAAAGGTAAAAGGATATTTGCATTTTCTCCTTTTTGTAAGGTCATTTCATGGCTTACGAATCAAAAACCTACATGGATTAAAATAAGTGGTTTTAATGTTTTTTGAAGCTTTCAGCAAGGAAAAAAAGGGAGAGAGAAGGCACATAATGTTCTTTTCTCAGCTGGTGCCTCAACCACCAAGTTTGGACAATTATCCATCCAATTTGCATGCATAATTATGACATACATGCACATGTATTCACACATGTGGATGTGTCTATGACAGCTGGCAAATCTTAACAAGTTAGTTATGTCTGGACTTTGTATTTCTAATCATCTTTTTATGTAACTCTTCCATTTGGGTCTCTGTGGAAATATATTTCTCTTTTCTCTGGTCTGCAATAAATTAACAAGGCAACACACTAACTTCTTCCTCTTTTTGAGAAACTGTACAGAAATTGAATGGAATTCAGATTTAATTTTCAAACTCAACCTCTAGGCAAAAACTTGCTTTAGTAAGCAAAAGACAAATATTTTTCAATTAAAAAGATTTAGAATCCCTTTCTCTGTAGTACACTAATCTGAAATGACACCGAGCGGTAATAGGCCTGGTATTAGTGCTTCCCCAAGGAAATGTCTTATCTTTTGCACTAAATTAGCTGTGTCTTTCTCACACATCCTAAAGCTGTCAGTTTGGGCATTCTGTTCAAGGAAACTTCTTCTGATTTAAAGTTTCTGAGAAGAAAAGTAAAGCAAATGTGTTTAAACAATAATGACCTCTTACGCCCCAGTCTCCACAACTCTTTCTGAAGTGGATAGCTATTAGCATTAAATCATTAACACTCCTGGAAAGGTCACGGGGACAGATTGTGGGAGTAGCCTCTGTGTCGGTCAAATCCTGCAGGCGTTACATGCATAAAGGTGGCAAATGCCAGGATAAAGTGATGATGAATCAGGATGACGTAGAGCCCTGTGTAAGGGGACTATTGAAGCAAGTTTTGCTGGCCAGCCTCCAGGCAACCAGTATAGTTACAACCAGAAATGACTGCAGGTTGCTGATCTCTCCTGACTCTTTGGTGGCCTGAGACCAAATAATTACAATGCAAATGCTACATTGCAAGTGTTCTACAAGCCAAGGTCACCAAAATGGGACCTCGGGACCTGCCGTTGCTGCTATGAGATGTATAATTCATCAGGGGCCTTGCCCAGGCCACTCTTGCTTGATCTTCACTGCTGCTCTCACCAGGACTGTGGCAGGAGGGATATGCTGCTTTCCAGCTCAGCAGATGTTGTTTGTAGAGTCAGTTTTGCAAAAATGCCTCATGCACTATTCGTTCTTGGCATCAGTTATGACAAAATGCCCTGTATTGGTGTTTGTGGATGGCAGCAAATAAGAGCTCTAAATTGAGTCTTCTAAAAATAGGGGGAAAAAATATGTAAAAAAAAGCATTTAGTGACCATTTGATGTTCCTGGCTTTAGTTTATTTCTTTGTGCAATCTTTTTACTGTTTTCTGTTAAAATATCGAGGCTGGTACCCTGCAAACATTTTCCACATCAGGGAGCAATTTGACACACCCTAACTCACATGAACAGTGTAATGGTCATCACTGGACCAGCTGTTAATGGTGAAGCTATTCAGGCGCATGTTTACAGGATCTGATCCTAAGATAGTAACTGTACACATCACTAGTGAGCTGAAGAGAAATTGTACTTGCAGCTTTAGATCTTCACTAGGAAATCTGATTTATCTAATTGCAGAATTTAAAAGTTCAACAAAGTGGCTACACATTGGGACATGAAAAGTGCATTTACAGGATTATTTTTGTATTGAAGGGAAAAGATATCAGGCATTTTCTTCAGTATGAAGAAATGTCTTAGATATGAGGAAAAGAGGAATATGTTGATCTCTGTGTTCTTCATTTGCTGTTTTAAAGTAAGTGAATATATGCAATATGCTTTACTATACTTTAAAAATAAGAGCTGTCAGAAATAAAACTTACTAAGTCTAGCATAATTCTTTTTGATTTAGAGCCAGTTATGGATATTAATGCTTTAAATTAATTCAGTATGTTTTAAATTGCTCTGCCACTTAGTTTACTTGGAAACTAAAACCATTTCTAAAAAAGCAGATAGACTAGTTTTAAGTCAAACCAGTGTATAAGAACATGTAGAACTAATGGTGGACTTCAGACTGTCAAAAAAGAAACTTCTGGACTATACAAATGACAATTATTTTAATTTATGTATGTTAGAAACCAAATCTAAAACTCTACAGGCACTTTAAGAAGAAAAATAATTCTCCACACTTCCACACTTCCACTTTCTATCTTGCAAAAAAAAAATCATTCATTTTGAAGGAAACTTAAGGGTCAGAGGGTGAGATTTCTACAGATATTGAGTATCCAGGAGAGTTAGCAAGAGTGGATTGGAACTAGCGGGAAGATTTGCAGCCATGTCTTTTATAAATGCCATGAATGACATACCTACAGGTTTTGTTATGATATGGCACAGCACCAAGCATGTTCCATTTTAGTCAATCAGTGGCAAAGGCTGGAGAGTAGACCTAATGGAAGCCCTGATCATGCAGTGAACACCTAGACTGGAAGAAAGCTTTAGGCATTTCCAAGACTGGAACTGTGTTGTGGGATGAGAAATGATCAGTAGCTGGAAATAGTCTTTGACATCTTGTACAACAGTGCAGTAGTTAGTCTAATATGGTCATGATGCTTAACCTTCAGCTCGTCAATGATCTTGCAAGGTATTGGTTTATTTAAAGATTAGATGGTTCTCATGCACAGGGAGATTGTCAGGTGTCCTCTTTTTTTTTTTCTTCTTTCTTTTTTTCTTTCTATTTTTTTTTTTTTTTATTTTCAGTAGCATACTACACATAAAGTAGGCTCAGATATTTGTGCATTTAATACCATTTCCAAAACAATTGTAATTCTGCCATCAATTTGCCTTTTTAGATTTATGATCAAGTAACTTTAGAAGAACCCCTTACATGTAAGTAGAGATGAATGGCTCATAATCTTTTAAAATTACTGTACAGAAGCCATAGCTGGGAGTCTGTCCTAAGACATGAAATAAAGCATACTTTTATTACTTCCCCTTACAATAAAGTTACTTGTATTCAAACTAAATTTTTACTTATTTTATTTAGAGACTGAGCTGAAATTTGTACTCTTAATCTCTTCATAGAATGTTTGAAAAATAGACATTTTGTAAGGGATTTCGAAGTGATGCCTTCATTTTTATTCAGTTGAAAACTTTAGACTGTGAACAGAGGACAACAGAAGTAAAGGGCCAGATTTATTGAAGCATAAAAAACTATACAAATGGATCCCAGGTGGGATTCAGTAAAGACTTCAGGATTTGGTCATAGTGATGGCCTGCAGATTGCTCATAGACCAAGTTCACTTCTGGAAAGAGTTAGGTGGAATCTGTTACATTAATGGCTCTTTCTCAAAAACGAAGAAAATTGCCAACCTTCCATCCTCTTATAGCATTATAATCTTTGAACAGCAATTTTAGTTGTGGGGAGCTCTGTCCTTAGGGTTCATCAGATAAATAGAAGTTTTGTTTAAGTTAATGTGTATTATTCATGGTTTGGTGATCTGGGTGATAGCTATTTTCAGAGGGAAGAAAAACAACACAATTAGGAAAGTGCTTAATTGTCTCTCTAATGAGTTTGATAGTAACAGATCTTCTAGCCTAGTGTACCAGCTGAGATAATCTCTGCCTGAAGTTTTTAGTACATTATATATTACCAGTGAATTAAATTAACTACATTTTTTTTTTTCAATACAGATTCCAGTTGCTCATCCAGTTGCTCCTGGACTCACTAAGAAGGTAGAAGAGAAATACAGTGATAACTGAATATAAAATAAAGAGGAAGGACACAAGCAGAGGTTATGTAGGTACTCAAAATTGTTTATATATGTTTGCTTTTATCTTTAAATCACAACTGAATAATTGATTACCAGAAGCAGATTTACCTATCACTGTAGCATAAAACTTGAGGTAATGATAGCAGCATGAAAAATAGCTCCTAAGTTGGCAGCATGAAGAATAGCTTCTAGGTTGCTAATGCTTTGGACTCTTCTGGCTTTTCTTTGCCTGTAGAACCAGAAATGAATGCATTATCCTTCCAAATTGCTTTGATAAATCTCATTCCCTTTAGGATTGAACATTCTTGAACATTTTTATGCCTCACTGAGCTCTTTCAAGCAAACATAAATTAATTCTTCAGCTCAAAATTTATACTCTTGAGACCTCATTCCCCTTCCTTCTAGCATTATTCTAGTCATGTTCATTTGTGCAAAGCGACCATAATATTACTCCTCTGATGTCATACATACCTGCTCTGTGCATTTAGAGAGGTACAGAGATCACATGTGGCATTGAGCAGTCAGAAACAAGACTCAGAGTTTGATTCTAGCAGTGTCCTACAGGGGCAAGTTAGATGTCAAATGTCAACTTTAGACGCAAATCCAGGGTACTTTAGTGCTTTACGTGAGTGCAAATGCAGACTTAGCCACTAGGTACTAGCTGCTCTGTGATTTAGCTTATATTCACTGAATTCTGGCTAAGCGGAATACACATATAGACAAGAGTTCACTCCTCATAAATACTCATGCACAAATATTTGCAAAATTGGTACCGGCACAGCATGACTCAGCTCTCTTGAAATAATGGAGCCACCTGATTTATATTGCTAATTTTAGTTCTCTGCACTGTAAACTCCTACAAGCTGACCCTGTTCAAAATAATGTGATAGAGAAAACAGAAAATTTAGTTTTGTGTAGGAAAGATACCCCACTGAAAATAATAGATATAACTTAAAACACTACAAATCTCTACCAGAGTGCTAAATTTCCACATAGCCAAGATTTCATTTATTTTTATGGACACACTAGGGACCACTTGACTTTGCTGGTGTGTGCGTTCATTTATATTCATGTGGACAGTGCTGGTTAGAAACAGCATTGCTATCTGGGCCAGAGGGAGAGCAAGCAAGCATGTGGTGGGAATCCTCTGGTGTACCTGGTTTGCTCACCTGCAACCTGCTGGCAGGGGGTGTAGAGGGAAAGAAACATATGGTGAGGAGCAGAGAGGGACAACATCTGCCACCCGCCCTGGTGCTGCTGGGCAGGGCAGCAACTGGCCAAGGTGTTTGTGGGGAGCTGGGTTGATCAGGTTGCCTTTTAGGGGACCTGAAAAAGCTGGGCACTCCTTGGATTACTTCATTGCACAGTGATTAGGCCTCCTGAGTTGGTCCAAGCAGACAACAGGCAGCCAGTGAGTTTGGTATGAGAGACGGTGGTTTTACAGGGCAACATGGGCACAGCTGATCAGGTTTGAATGGCTCTCAAGTGGTGACCTCCGTTTCAAGCTCCTTGGAAAGATATCTTACTCAGCCACAATTCTTATGGTTGTCTGACCCTCAGTGCTGGTAAAACATCTTTCCAAGGTGGCCGAGGTAAAAACCTAACAACTTTGTGAACAGCTCAGGCTTTATACTATGAGAATTTGCTGTGACATGGCTTATCTGAAGCCATTCAACATTTTCTAACAGCCTGATATATCCAACCTGTACATTTACACAATGACCATCCCAATAAACAGTTCATGTACAGTATTCAATATTTGTATAGTAACTTAGAGGAGGTAAATAGCTGATAAAGTGCAATGAAGATGATACAGACTTGACAGAAGCTGAATTCTTGTCCCAACATATCTTTGTCAGGAAACGAGTGTTTAGGAGGAAGGAATGACCCATCTCAGCTCAGGAAAAGCCTGCAGCACCTATATATTAGTTTAATAATTAATTTTTAATTTGTATTTGTAAGTTATATGTCCAGTGATATAGCAGTACCTGAGTGAGTTAGATGGCTCATACACACCAGATAATATGAAAAAAAGTTAAAGAGAACAAGAAGAAAACCACAATTTATGCTTCAGATTATGACTATTTTAGAATTAATGGGACTTTTAAAAAGTTCGTCTGCTTTTTTCTTCATGTGCCTCGTATGTCATACAGACAAACTATGAGTTCTCTGATTCAAGAACAAGGCTTTATACATGATCTAGTACAATTCTGAAGTATTGAGTTGTAATACACAAAAGCAATCTACAAGGAAATACATCTAATTTGTCTTTTGATTTGATTTGACCCGATGTTTGGCTGCTAAACAGTCATCTGTAATTTGACTTACAAAATTACCCTCTCATTTCCTTTAGTGACAGGGAACTGCTATAGGAAATCTCTGCCATACTCACTTTAATTTAGATGATCATCCAAATGCACAGATGCTTTTTCAAATCTCCTCTGGAAAGAGAAGTGGGACTCTTCCAATCAAACTGCTGTGACATTTCCAGTACTCTGGACATGGCAGGATCCATGCAAAAATGCTCTCCCTTGCTCTGAAGTATTGCTACACTGCTGATATTAATTCAGCTCCAGTAGGGAGTGAAAAAAATGGAGAAATGGCTTAAAGCAGCCAGCAAAATATATTTTTTTCCAAGTTGCTTGATTTTATGAATAAAATATAAAATTCACATTGTCTGCTATTCTATTCAAATTGATAAATACATTTCTAACTCACATATTTTATTTTTGCATATTATGGATCTAGTTAAATGTGGCAGCAAGATAAATGTAATTCCAAATGAAATTAAACAGAGTTGACCCATAATATTAAACTTGAGTGCTTTCATATACTGGTTTCCTATTAGATTTCATGTCAAGTTTAGAATTTACCACTACCAGTGACGCTACGTTTATACTTAAGAGTTATTTCCTGTCATTGGCGCATTTTTACTAGTGATAAATTTAATCATATTCCCATTACATCTATTATAAACTGAATGTATTATATATTAAAAATTTACCACATAAACCTTTCCAGGTAAAAACAAACCAAACAAAATACACTGATAGCGACATGATAATAATAGTGACATAATAATGATAATGATAGCAACATAATAAACATTATTTCAATAGTAGTGGTTTTATAGCAGTTTAATTCAGTTGGTTTCAGAATTATACCTCTGGTGTTATTTTCCTTTGGGGAAAAAAAAAAAGAAAAGAAGAAAAAAGGAACTATAAAGAATTGTAATCATTGCTATGAAGAAATGTTCTGCTACCAGAAAAACTCTTCCTCACTAACCAATTCAAGAATCTCTAAAACACAGAGCTTAATGAAATGATTATGTTTAGGAACACAAAGGTACCACAGAACTTTGGAAAAAGATGGACCACTGTTAGTGCTCTGATCGTTTCTGTATATAAGCAAAGGATTTTTGGTATTTTTCCCAAATATCTGTATTTACTTCTAGTGTATATTTTCCCTTAATTCTTCTATGATACTTGCACATACAAACTTAGTCCAGTGAAGGCACTGTTGTTGCAAATTAAAGAAGCAGCTTTGAATCTAATGTTTATTCTAATATTTAATCTTAGAAGAGAGAATAATTTAAAAAAAACACTAGCCAAGTTTAAAAAGTTCAGCAGAAGCAAAACTTACAGTTAAGAACAAACAAGTTGTGAAAGCTCCATATCTAAAATGGCTTAAGTGTCCTTTAAGAAAGTTTGAGGCAGTGCCAACATTCATCCACCCCCATATGATAACTGTATTTTGGAAAAAAAAAAGTCAGCATTTGGGAGCTATATTTCCACAGGTAACATTGGTAAAGCACATAAAATTCCTCCCATTTAAGCCAATGTAAGCCTGTAAAATCTGTGCACTTCTATGCAGCGTTTATAAAAATGTTATGGTGTTGGACCCTGCTTGCAAAGGCCTTTCTGTGGTGAATGCCAGAAGAAGTACCGTATACAGGACGTATTTTTAATATTGACGAAAGTGGAAAAAACAACTGCAGCCAAATTGCACTCCAGGCTTGGACTGTGAACACTGACAAGCTCTCTCAGCTATGTCCAACTGTGGAGTTCACAAAGTGCACAGTCCATCAATGGCTCCTATGTGCTTCTTGCTGCTTTTGTATTTGAATGTCCCCGGGTCATCTTCCTACCTCTTCTGGATCTTAAGGACTGATAAAATGTTTGTTTCACAGAGAAAACTGAGTTTCAAATGTACCAGCGCTTTCTTCCCAGGTGGATTCCACCCACAGCCCAGACTTCTCTTTCCCCATTGAAAGTAGAGGGAGATGGGATGGTAAGTTAGACCCGGTGCCTGTCTTTTATGTGGTTAAGATAGGAAAAATTAACCTACATTAACTGACTTGCTTTGCAACACACGTAATGGTTAGCTAGGGCAGCTAACTGTCTGCTGGAATCCTGGTTACATCTATCATAACGGAGGTTTTTGTGTTGGTGTACGAATATGGAAAATAAACAACAACACAAAAGCAAACAAACAAACAAAAAAACTAACAAACAAAATCAAGTTCCACTGACCCCCCCAAAAATAAGTTTTTGTGTTTGGTTGGTTGTTGGGTTTTTTTTAAAGTTTTTAAAAAACATGTTTTGATTGCCCTAGAATGTTTTTCTCAACTAGTCTAACTTTTAAAAACCATAAGTTATTTAGCTCTGTCTATCTTCTAATTGTTTAACTTAGTTCAGTTCTGGTTTGCACATAATTTTGTCTCTAGAGTTGTTCTCTTTATGAACTATATGAGGAAAAAGAAATCCTTCAGCCCTCAGTTTAAACACTCTCCCTTGGCCCTGCTGCTCTTCTGGGCAGTGGCACCATTCATGTAGGAGAAGTAATGAATACTTATATGATCTTGACTGTAGAACTTGCAATATCTCACACTGATAAAGTGCCTTGAGAAAACAATAGGATAGGCTGGCACATGTACCATAACATACTGCATTAATATAGCCAGGATAAATACCTAAAAATGCCACCATATATTAAACTAATGTATCAGCAGTGAATGGCTGTTATTCCCACCTCATTGAATTTCAGGAAAGAACTTCCATTTTCCTGGAGGGCCTCTCTTTTAATACTGGGGCAACTGAGATTGATAAATAATCAAGCAAAACCACAAGGAAAATGGTGCCAGGCTCCAGCCTGAATCTCCTTTATGTGATCCCAACAGCTCCAAACTGCCAGCAGGCAATTACTGTTTTCAACAGCAAGGCATCTCCAGGGTGCCAGGTCTGCTGTGATCATTTATCAGCTCTATATTGAAAAATTCATCACTATAACTGAAGTTCATATTTTGTTCTGCTTCCCTGAAATGCAAGGGCAGCCCTTAACATGGGGATAGCAGAATCCTTCCCCACCGGAACTTTATGAATCTTGCTAAAATCTTTCTTTGCTGTTTTGTCTTAATAATCACATGCACTGGGCACATAATACAAGGAAGGTTACTTTTGTCATACAACAAAGTTTATAAAAGACCTTGTACAAAATTCTTACAGCAAATGCTGAAATGTGCAGCATGGTATGATGCACTGACTACTCACATGCTCAAGCAGCAGACCTCAGCACAGATTTTGTGGATTATTCCCAACAGCACGGATGGCCATGGGAAAGTGGCAAGTTGGGCTGAGCGTGGAAAGGGCTGCACCGGAGAACGTAACAAGTTCTATTACTAGGAAATGGCCATTTTCACTAAAATACCACAACTGAGTACTTTGTCCTTGTTAGTGTTGCTTTGATGATGATTAATACCCCGCTGTTCTTTTTTATAACATTGTGCTCTTAAGCCTACATTGTATTATGTATATACATACATATCTACTACATGTATGTATGTACATACATGCACAATGACAAATCTACTACAAGAATTTCTGTTGAGGTTCTACTACATGTATGTATGTACATACATGCACAATGACAAATCTACTACAAGAATCTCTGTTGAGGTTCTACTACATGTATGTATGTACATACATGCACAATGACAAATCTACTACAAGAATCTCTGTTGAGGTTCTACTACATGTATGTATGTACATACATGCACAATGACAAATCTACTACAAGAATCTCTGTTGAGGTTCTACTACATGTATGTATGTACATACGTGCACAATGACAAATCTACTACAAGAATTTCTGTTGAGGTTCCAAGCAGCTAAAAAAGCGTCATTTCAGCCACCAACAATTAAGTATTTTACAGCCAAGAGTGCTGGTTAAGCTTACAATGGATGCCAGAGCTTTCAGGAGGCAAAGGGAAAAAAACAAAATCAGCCCTCCCTCAAGGAGAAGAAGCAGTTTGGCCATAGTATTGTGGGACTCTGGGTGTACTCTGCATTATTGTGGGTGATTCCACATTACTGCAAAAATTCTTGACAGAATTAACAAGCCTGTGCTCAATTTGGTGTGTAGTGTTGACACATCTGAACGTAAAATATGGTATGGATTTGAGTCTAAATTTCAGATTATATGTTTGAGTTCCCTCCACAGGAATAATTTAGTTTAAAAAGTTGTATGTGATGGATTTGTTCCTGGTTTTGGTGGTGGTGGGTTTTTCTTGTTTGTTTGTTGTGCTTTGTTTTGTCTTTCCCCCCCCCCCCCCACCTTTCCCCGATCTGCATTTTGGAGTTAATTCTGCTTACTGTAGCATTCTCCTGATGCAACATCAAGCAGTATTTCCAAAAAATAATACATTTTGATCTATCTGTTGCCCCTGTTGACTAAATCTAGAATTGTCTTCACCACAGTCTCCTGAAACTCCATATGACTGTACTGAGATGACTCAACAGAATTTTGGAAATACTAAATTACCAGTAATGTTCTACTGGCACTGCAGCTGAACTAAGGGAGAACATGCACTGTATTTGCCAATGCAGTGCAGTGGCATCACTGGGACTCGATCACTAGTGCCTATCAGATAGATAGCCATTCTATATAGATCAGATATCTATTGTTAGATATACCTGGTATAAACAATTTCTAAAGAAGAGAGGGAACAAGGGAAAAGGAGTAAGACTCTGGACTCTTTGGTTAGAATATTTTCTAGAGAAATGGTATAGACAGGTAATGAGATGCTCTCTGCTTTTATTTTCAGAGACTGCAAAATAGCTAGATATTTTTCAGAACATCTTAATACTCTGCACATGGTGCAAAGCATAGCATGGTCTGCAGAGGGTCCTCAGAGAGAAATTGAAACCTCCAGTGGCAGACTTCATTTTTTTGGGAAAACATGGTCTAGGTCAGTATCCATAGGTCTGTAACACACTACAGTGCCTTCTAAAGAAATACAAGTAATAACAAAAGAGGAATAGAGTCTGTTAAGATGAAATTTTGTTCTATTATGAACAACCAAGTTCTAAATTCTACTGAATGTTATTTACTATAGCACAGAAAACATTTTTCCATAAAAAACAGCTGCAGTATCTTCCTGTGCATCAGGAATGTTTGCACTATGGATTTTGCTTCCATTCATCTCTTGATGCAGTTATTCCTTCTCATGGACTTGACGACACTTTCAAGAGACAGGCAAATTGATAGGCATGCATAGTGGAATATACAAAATCATCAGGAATTATTTGAATTTTGCTTTTATATCACATTAAAGCAACCATCGAGCTTTCCTGTATGATGGGAAGACAAAAGAGTACAACAGAATAAGGTTCAGTAAACTCAGAACAACCTGAGTTTCAGGAACAACCAAATCAAAATGTAACCTTAACATTTCACATCTCTCTAGGACTAGTAAGCCTATCTGGAAGTAATTTTCATTACTTTTTCATTTTCTAAAGGCTTTTTAATTTATTGGATCATGAATGGTTACTTTTTAGTGCGTGTATTTTCTGGTGACTTGTTTTATCTCTCTCTGATGGTTACTACACCTGGTTTTTAATGATAAGATAAATATTATTGATGCTTCCAACAGCGTCACCAAAGAGCTTCTAGTCAATAGTTCTCAAATTTCTTAGCATTTATTTTTAGCCTAATGTAAAGATTTTTATTATTTGACTACTGCAAAGCTTTCCTAGTGTAGAAAATTCCGAACAACCAACCTAAAGTCCAGCCTCTGAATCCTCTGCTTTGTTCCTTGTGGTGTCTGAAGCCAAATGTGCACCTTCCTCTATCTTAATTCCCCACTGAGAGATTTTGGGGTGGTTTTCTAGGAATTTGCCTATATTCAGTAATTTTGTAATTTTAAAGTTTGGGTTATTTTTTTATATACTAACCCATCTGCAGTCAAAAAGTGTCAAATATCTATTTGAATCTCATTTACAATTTCTTTAACTATCTGCATAAATAGTCCCTATTTTGCTTCAATGATGATATTTCTACAGTTGCAAACATCATTGTTGTCCAAGCACAAGATCTGTCAAGAAACAGATGAGTTCTTCTACAAAACCTTCTAAAAAAAAAAAGTGAGAAACTGTAAGAAAAACCACTTTCTTACACTGAAGTTTGGCAGTGCATTTAACTTGGTCAATTTAATGAATTTCCACAACAGCCTGTGTTCATTCAAAGACAGGTCACATTTACCTTGCAGGCTCCTTGTCAAGTGTATGTGTACAAGCTGCAGAACAAACAGAAAATGTGAGAATGCTTTTGATGTACTTGCCATCTCTCAACTGAGGTCTTGGACCTTCCCACCGTGCTCTGTGTGTCCTGGAGTCAGCGACAGACACAGATCTGAAGACATAACTTCTATGGCTTGCCTTGAATTAGGCACCTGCATCTATATTTGTGCTTTGAAAAGTGCACTTCTTCCCTGGGTCTGTGAGTTTAGGTAGTATGCTTCAGTATTGTCCTGAATATTTATCTATGACAGTAGATGGAGCTGGGCAAGTATATAGATTACATTGCTAACACAGAGTTAGTTGAAGGAACAGTGTATGCAGTTTCCACTGATGATCTAACAAGCTCAGGTGAGGGAAGTTTCAGAAGGGTGATCTTAACATACACATTAGCAAAAAAATGGCCAAAAGGGAACACTTTGTTTTGTCGGGAGATAAAGCTTATACCAAACTGAAATCTTTTCTCTGTTCATGATTTAATTCCTGTATCTCTTTACTACACTTCTGTATCTCTACTGGTATAACATTAAGGGTTAAAAAAAACCCAAAACAAAATCACTCTTCCTTTCTTTCTTTCCTGTTCTTTTTCAGTACTGACTGATAAAAGGAAAAATGGGAATTGCACAAACTTTCAGACTGAGTTTAGCTGCCACAACCTTAAAAAAAATAAAACCTTTTTAGGAATTACAAAGTGCTTCAACTTGGGCACCAACAGAAAAATTGAAGAAAATACACTGAACATGTGTACAGATGTATTTGCTTTAAACATATTTTGCATGGGAAGCTGTTCTTTTCTTAATACTCATAGCTGAGTTTTTCCAGTGGAAGATGGTTTAAGTGGGTCATATTGAAAAGGTGTAAGCATGGGTTAAAATGGATTGTATATTATTAGTTCAAGCATGACAAAACCAACATTGACCAAGTTTTACAGAAATACAGGACAAAAGCCTAGTCTGGATATTGCAAATTCCAGAAGGAGTCTGAGGATGTTATGATCAATGCTAAATGGAGAGGTTTTGTAGTTAAAACAAAATTCAATCTTAGCTAGATTTTTCACAGAATGAGCTGATGAAATTACTGGCTAGGTTGCCAGGCACACCACAGAGGAACAGAAATTCCTCAGGTCTCTGCTGGTGCTTTGTTTCTATCTGGCCTAACAGGCAGACCGGAGTCTGGCCTGCAACGTTATCATTATAATGTCAATATAGATATAATTACATTTTCTCCCGCAATGGAATTAGTGCCACTAGGAAACAAAATCATTTCAGGTTTCTCCCGCTGTGTTTGTATGAGCTCAGGGTCTAACTGGCAACCAGGGAAATTTGGCCTTTGTGCTCAAATAATGTAATGTTGTGATTTCTATTTCAAGAAGAAATTACTACTAGTGGGATTTATGCCATAGGAAAAGAATTTTTGTTGCTAAATCTTCTGGTTGTTCAGGCTGCTTTGTCTCACCACATAAAGATCACTATTTACATAACTTCACATACACAGATACACTGATAGAAATATATATGTGTGTGTGTGTTGGATTGGGATGTCTTTTTAGGGAAGTTAGTGTGAAAGGTATCATGATGCTGTTAACCATTCTGCCGAGTGTCATTTTTTTGGGACAGATGGTGAGCCTCCTGTACCTATTCCCTGTATCCTTGAGCACACTTGTTTTCTAAGACTCTGGAGGAGGATGAGGCATGTTGGCTGACAGCTCACCAGTTTTCACCAGCTCTGACATTACTTCACTGACCTCTCTGAACACAAACTGCTCCATCCCCTCTGGGAGCACTCAGTAGTAACCCTGGGATGCTGCTCCCTGTGTCTCCATACTGGGGTTCCAGACAAGGTGTGCTAATGATTTCCTGGCAGGCCATGTGCCCATGTTTTTCCTGGTGCAAGCAAGGACTGGGGATAGGGATGGGGAAGGGCTTGATTAACCACAGCCTTATATTCTCCATTTATTGTACAATGCAATTAGGTAATAAGCAAATCACTGTAGATTCCTGGAGCATTTCTTGTGTGTCAGTAGATCTACTCTTCACTTAATGTCACAGAAAGCATTCTGTTAGCTTAGAGCAATAGGGAAGAGCTAATTCTCCCTATTTAATATTGTACCTCCTATGTCAATGTTGCAGTGGACCGAAATGTTCTCAACATTTTTTCTCAAATGAGATAAAATCAACAAACCGAAGCCAATTCTCCTTACACATAGCCATAAGTGTCTTTCAAAGAAGTCTGAAATTATACTACATTTTAAGTATTTCAGCTGCTGCTTTAGCTTTGCCCAACTTCGGTGATGTAGCCCAAAGCCTTACCTGTGTTTTGATGAAAGGGAAAATTTGTACTCAGTCTTGCCTGGCCAGATGCATTCTGAGTGCAAATAGTGCCCTTGTGCTGCCCTTATTCAGTGACAAGGGTGCAAACAGGGGTGAAGGTAGGTTGCTATTTCAGATCAGAAGTGCACTTTTGAAGTGAATCTCCTGATTACTCCCACTGACTGTGCTTTTCTGGGTTTTTTTTTTTGTCTGTATGTCAGAGCATATGAACCAGACTTCTGGGTGAAACCAACAACAGAAATGTACTCTAGAAGGACAATTCCTGTACTCCAGCCATTCCACACAAGGGGCCAGACTGAAAAACCTAACCATGAATATAATACGGATCTGGGGTCCTCAATACCAACTGTGGATCTGCTCCTGTTTGGCTGCTCAGCTTCCTAATGTACATACAGCCATCTGATGCCCAGAATCCACTGGTATTTAAAAAATTATTATTGCAGTACAGACCATTGGTTTTACTACTAAAATTGTTTCAAATGAGCACTGGAAAACCTAAAATCCCAAAATTATTCTCATGATTTAAACTCGAGGCTTTCAAATCCCCAGGACAGGGGGATTCCACTATGACTTACACAACAAATGTGCTTATTTACTCTGAGGTAGAATGTATCGTGGCTTTAATTAATTTTTGCTAATTACATGCTTTTAATCTATGGTTTAGTGATTTATTTGCTACAGCTGCAGTGGGCAAAATACACATAGACAAGAGGAAATGTATCCCTTTGTAGATGGCCGCTGTAGGTCCTTTTCAAATGCTACCAAGCCTTGAGTTAAGGGCTTAGTAGTTTATAGGCTTTGAGCAAGTAGGTATATTTTAGTCTTTTAGGACATCATTGCCATCTCCCTATTAGGCACAAAAAACTTTCCACAGAAAACTTAAGATCACATACTTTTAGACAGGATTTTGTTCAAACATTCTGTATTGCTTTTAATTTTCCTCTCGTTTTTCTGTCATTGCAATGAAATTGCAAGTGGGCCAGAGTCCTCAAGTCAGGATAAGGTAAAATAGTTCACGAACTTTCTGGGTATCTGGATTTAAAGTTTTAGTTGGATCTGTTTCTAGCATATAAAATTGTACACTTGTATCACTTTTCCCTTCTGAACATCTGAAAATGACAACCTTAAAGAATTAGTCCCCCGAGTATTGTTATCCACTTCCAACTGATGGAGTCCAAAGAGTCTTGATGAATTCTTCAACACACTGTGGTAAAGCTAGGAAAGGAACACAGATGTCCTGGGTCCTCATCCTGTCCCTGAACCACAAACCACACGTCCTTGCCTTATTAGCGACAATCACAGCACATGAAAACACACTATTTATATCTAAATATTTCATCTGTTCTCACTCATTATTCTCTCACTAACCAATGTAATTATGTTGGCAAGGTGACAATATCTTTTTCCCAGTAAGCACAAACAGATTGTTAGGTTTTCTGCTGAGATACAAGCTGCAGAAGAAGAGCTCACAAATAACTAAGATCAAACGGACTGTGTTTTCATTGAAACATCGTTGGTAATGCAGCAATGGGAGAGATTTCTTAACATCGATCAAAGAGGTTAGCACTGTAAAGAATATCGACCCAGAATGAATTAAGCCAAAGAAGAAAAAAAAAAAAATTCTAAAAAGAGATTTTTAAAGTTCTGTTTTTTCAATCAGTTCAATTTCTGCCTAGTATTCCCTGGGACGGGGCAGTGGACAGGCCTGTCCCTTCAGTGAGTCCCCTGTGGGATGTCCTCTGTCCTGGAGTGAGTTCCCTGCTTGGAACCTTACAGCACAGGTGAGGGTGTAAAACCTATTCGGAAATGGCTACAGGCAGGGATGGAGGGGCTGGAGGTCTCAGCCGGTGTCACAGCTCAATCCCCATCGTTCGCACACCCCTGGCAACACCACAGCCACACATCTGGAGGCAACGTGCTGTGGAAAGGCTCGCAAGCCTGCAAACGAGAGATGGGACCTCTGCACAGTGCAGGTCTAACAAGGATGGGACTGAAATGAGCAGGGTATTTAGCTGAGTGCTTCAGCTGAGTTTCTACGTGTTAAAGCAAATAGAGCATTGCCAGCTATTTTGTATTTGATAATCTGCATGTTTCTTTTATACAGACAAGGGAGAAAATGGAGAAGGCTGTAAGAACAAAAACTCACAATGTTTGAAGATGTTAAACTGGATCCATAATGAGAAGAACAAATTGTTTAAAGTAAGCTAACAAACATGAAGAAATGCAATTTTTTTTCTACATCAATACAAATCTAGTGAATTGTATTCATTTGGGAGGTTTGCTCTAAGGTTGTAGCCAGATCTGTTTCTAAGTCCTTTCCAAACACACTACTCATAATACTGTGGAAAAGTTAATCAAGCAACATTTAACAGTCCTCAGAGTTTGTATAACAAGCAACTTTGGATAGAAAAATATATCTGCAATATATATTCAAGATAGAAATTTCATAAATATTGTTACAAATTGTCTAAGGGATTACATATTTTCTGATTAGCAAAAATTATGCCTGTTCTGTCAAAAATATTTGCTTCCATATATGGGGAATAACGATGTATCCAGGGCAAAACACAAAAGTTATTGAGAATTTTGCTACTGAAGTCAGTAATACCACATTTCACTCTATATAAGGCAAGTCCCTTTCAGCTCTTGACACTGCCTTCCCTGCCTCAGCCCAGAATTGAAGTGGCAGCTACGGTCTGTCCCCCAGATGCAGACGTCTTCACATTGTATTATAGATATCCCATGTGTGCAATCCTTTTTATTTTTCAGTGAAATGCACGAGCATGGTTTGGTTTGGTAGTATTTAGACAACACGAACACTAGTCCTTCTCAACAGGATACTGGAGTTTATTGCCATGAAGCTTTAGGTTACTAATCCCAAGCAGACTCAGAGCAAAGGCTGAAAATACAGCACTGATTCACAATGTCCAGGTTTCAAAAATGATCATCAATTAACAGGAACATTTTGTCTGGAACTTTCAGTCTGCTGACCACGCACTCTCAGTCTCCGCAGTAGTGGAGCTCAACTTGTTGTACCTGAGAGTACTATAGGGAGAGGACAGGTAAAGAGCACTGTATTTTCATTGGTTACTAAGTCAGAAACACTTCACTGTACAGGTACTCTTCTGGTTTTTTTGTCTGGTGTTCAGCAAGTCAGTACAGCCCAAGTGCAATCCTGAAGGCCTCTGTTGTTTAACACAGCCAGTGAAATGGGCACCATAACCTCTGCACGGCCCTGGAGCTGCATAGGAATTATTTCCTTCTCTCTGCAGAGGAAGATGCCTTCAGATTTTGTTAAATGATAATAAATAAGGAAAATGAGCCCTCCTCTAGTTCTAGAAATTCTATCCCTCCCACTGGGCTTTCCTGGAGGTGGCAGAGTTGAAACTCCCAGGTTTTATTTTCAGAACATGGTCATTTCTCATTTTGATATTTTAAAGTAAACAATTCTTGGTTCCGGTGTATTATTCAAGTAGAGAGAAGTGGGTATCCAGTGCATACATAATCAAACATCCAGCCTGCACCAGACAGCCTTCTCAAATCACTTGAGAAATTTCCCTGTTGCTATTGTTATCATTCTCTATTCACTTCCTCTGATTATTTAACACCTCAAACACTGTATCTTGTGTTGGCCCCACAGCTGTGGGGTGAAGCAAGCAAGAGTTGTTTTGATTCAAGCTCCCTTGGACAGTGCTTGCCCACAGAAGAGAGATAGCTGTACAGATGTTGCTGGTATCATGTTAATGAAGAAATAACCTGTTGAAAATAGATTTGTTTTCCAACCTTTCAGTGGCAAAATATCAGTTTTGGAGAGAAGAATTAGTGATTTTTAACCTGCCTATCATGCTCTTTCATTGATGGCATGTAAAATCCTTACTGGTGTTTCAAGCTGTATGTAGCAATGTTGAGGATATTTTCATTCCTGTCAAAACATTTACATGAAACTGATATTCAGATCAAATTATCTTGAAACTGCAAAGCATGGGCAGATTCCAAATTACTCAACTTGGAAAGATGGTTGCATTTTAAAATTACACAGTGGAAACCAGCAAAACACCACAATTGTTTCAGATTCACAAGAATGGCAAAATAGCTCTTAAAATAATTCCTCTTAAATGTGCTATGGTAATGGACACAGTATTTCCCTATATTTAAACCAGTATTTCACTACCAGAAAAACAAAGCTTTTCAGTGTTTTGGGCAGACTATTGTTTCCACAACACTTTAAACACAAACAGCACTGCTCAGAGAGAACAAGTGTGGTGGGTCACAGGGTGTGGAGGTGATGCGTTAATAAACCAAAGCACAAACGGTGAAGAGCTATGGCTATTTGTGGAATGACAGACTGAAAAAATATATTCAAAAAGTGCAGTAAACTGTCAGAGCTGGTCAGTGTTGGTAGGATCTTATTAACTGCTCTATTTTATTTGTTTATATCTCATGTTTATCTTTCAGCAGTTATGGAAGAGACTCAAAGATATCAACAAAAAGATAACCGGGGCAATATTGTGAATTTCAAGACTTCGATGAGCCATCATTTAAGGTATTTCAATGTGTTTTCCCCTGCATATAATCCTAAATAGCGTTACTGCTGCTTTTGAATAAGGATTCTGTAGCACAATGAAAGAACAATATGGCAACATTTAAGGCTTCCCTAAAAGAACCATGAAGGTTCCTGTTATATCAAAGAATAACAGGAAGGACTGAGTAATTTGGCAACAGAGGTCAGAGGTAATTTCTTTGGCAGAGAAGGGATAGACAGCAGAAACGTTTATATGCAGTGAGAAACTAAAGTGATAACACCAGCAACTTCCAACTTTGCTGTCAGAAAGGAGTTGACAAAGAAAAGTGAGGGCTGTAGAAAAGGCTAACCTGTGAGGAATATTGAGTCTGGCACTGGGACGGGGTCCTTTGACCTCTTAGTCGCTGATAATCAGAGATTGCAATCTGAAGTGTGTGTGCTTTTTCTGTGCAAGTTTGTAGTTGATTTGTACTCATTCATTCAGTGAAATATCCTAAAAAGCAACAAGAAATCAATAGGATAAGACAGGTTCCCCAGATGTCCTAAGGAGTGCTCAATGGTTGTTTGTCTGTAACCAGCAATAACTGCTTCAATGTTTTATTGTGGCATAAAATCATAGTGATTTCAGAATCAACTGCCTATGTTTTGATAAAAAGACAGCGTGCTCTAGTGAGCGTCCATTGTAGATAAGGCATCCCTTCTAGAACAATCTCATATACTTCTCTGGGAAAGGGAAAAAAAATTCAAGAAATAACCATATTGGGAGGAATAAAATAGTAATGATCTCTTCAGACACTGTGCTTTTTGCACATTTTCTTTTAACATGCGTGCAATAGCAGCTATGTTAGTAGAATATGAAGAATGTCCACAAGCGCACACAGTGCATAGGTGTTTCAAAAAAAATCTATAATATCTACTTTCTACCATATTCAGATGAAGTGGCTTTTTCCTTAAAAGGAACTAGGGATTAAGGTTTGCTTGTCTTGGAGGAGAAAAGAACGCCTCCCCCCCCCCCCCTCTTCAGTTTCACAAAATCAGAACAATTACTATTGTACTAGCCTTTAAATTCTTCATCCAGACTTAGAAGGGAGAAGCAATGAGTGATGCTGCAAAACACTAAGGATAGCATAGCATTGGCTTTTTAAAATTTAACAAGTTTCTTGCAAGTTGCACATAAATTCTTGCAAAGCCATTTTGATGAGAAACAGGATAAAACTGAAATAGCTCTTTAAAAAGAAGATACTATCTTGTAACCTGGGATTTCCTTCATAAGTGTTTAATGCAATTCTTTCTGAACAGGCCTGTCCTCTGTAATGCTGTCTTTTGGAAGAGTTTATAGTCTTCTCCTATGCTTTCCATGATATTTTCATTAACTGAAGAGATGTTTATCTCCTCAAATACAGCTACAAAATACACACATGCAAAGCCAATGATCTGAGAATGCTTGAAATAGTGATGAAGGAGCTGATGCTGCCACACCACACCTCACTGTCTGGAGTACTTTTGACCGGTCAGATTTGGCAGTACACTTGACATCACCCAGGAGAAGAGGAATACAAAGTTTACCACATCTACTCCTTTCTTACAAAATCTTGTGGCTTCCAGGAGGAACAGTGAACTCTTCATTCTCCACCTTAAAAAACGAAATCTAAATTGTGGCTCTGATTCAGTAGGGCATTTCAACACGTAGTTTAGAGCATCGGACAAGTTCCAGTGAGTACAGGAAGTGTGTAGGCAATCTGAATGACATAGGCACATATGTCAATATTCTGCTGAATGGGACTTCAAGTTGCATTTGGGGAAACATGCATTTAAATTAAAAAGAACACAGTAATTCCTTTACTTTCCCTCTCTTTCAGTATTATTTAACTACAGTTTTCTCACAGTAGGAGTGTGTGAAAAGCTGCATTATTGTAGATAAAAATATATAAAATATGATAAATTAAAGATTTGGAAATTAATTTCTCAGGAGACCTTTTTCAGTCTAGACTCTATTGACATATCCTGCCAATTTGTTTCTCTGTTCTCCCTGTGAACATAACATTTGATACTATAGGCAACTTAAAGATCTTTGATAAGCTTGCTACTTCCTGCAGCACTCTGTGTTCACAATGATCTTTTTAAATACAATTTATAGCATTTGGCATTCGATTCACCAAGAATGGAGATTATCCAGTGAATTATCCAGCTTTCAGAGACGGCGATTTGTGTTCCTTGTGCTTCCCATTCTTGGCAACACCAGGATGGAGCATCCGCTAGTAAAAGCTCTGTAGAAATAAAGTTTAAATCCAGAGCAGACAGGCAGTGTTTCCAAAGCCACCAGACAAAACCAACAATCCATGACCCTGACTGCAGAAGGACGCTACAGAAAACAAGTCCACTAGTGTATTTGGAGATCACTTAGATGCACTGACACAGGAGCTCATCTTGAATCTGTGTTGATGGATGTATCCTTGGTACGTGTCATTATTGGAGAGATCTTTGACACCTTTCAGATAGAAGTGGGTAGAGAGGTTGTGCTTTCCCTGTGTGTTCAGTGGCCACTCCAAGACAGGTATCTTCGCAGTGAATTTTTTTAATTAAAAAAATAAAACAAAACCAACAATACCAAAACAAGATGACACACAAAACAAAACACACGAACAAAAACAACACCCTATTCTTTAAAAAGTGTTATCTTTGTCAAAAAGAGATTATTCTTCCCTTTCCACACCTACAAC
This sequence comes from Nesoenas mayeri, assembly GCF_963082525.1. NCBI lineage: Eukaryota > Metazoa > Chordata > Aves > Columbiformes > Columbidae > Nesoenas > Nesoenas mayeri. The sequence goes on along the minus strand of NC_137540.1, from coordinate 11,568,102 downwards.
TTTCCTTCAGTCTTACTAAACTATTTTCCATAAATACATCAGTAAAAACGTGATTTTTTTAAATGTTGTGGGATACTTCCTCAAAGCCTGTGTACTGGAAGTTGCAGAGCAATTCTGTAGCACTTCTTACTGAGTTACTCCGCCTTTAGGGAAGGCTTGTTTTCAACTTCCAAAACTTAAAGTTGGCCAAGTCCTAAGTCCTTGAAGAGACAGTAGAATGCTAAGTATCTCAAGAATGCCTAATATCTTGAAGTTGTTCATAGTGAGAAGTTCTAGGACATATGGACAATTCAGTGCTGTCTTCTCTGCATCACCCCAATCCTGCATGTTTTCACCATGTGCCTTCATCCTATGGTAGACTATTCTCAACTTTAAGGAAAGGCCCTTTTGAGTTGTTGCTTCTGTAACAACATTCTCTAACATTCTCTTGTTGAGTTTACCCTCTGCATAGTGGAAACATTCTGCTGATCTGCTATGATTAGATTGTGATCTTGCTCATTATGTCAATCCTCACCCTTTGGTAGCTGTTTACACTAGTACCAACTAACTGGAGACTTCTGGTTATGGACCAATGGAGACAAAGCTGAACATAAGAAATAAAATGTATTTCCACCAGAAAGATTCCAGTAACTAAGCTGATCATCAGGGGGTGATGCTGACTCATTAATGGTGCTTCTTGCAGTGCCTTTATTACTTTTCAGTTAAGCACACAATGCAGCTGTATAATTAAGCCACAGGCATAAAACACATGTGAGTTTTCTGCTGGTTTTAATTTCCTTCTTTCTAGTTATTACTGGACCCACTCTAGTGGCAGCAGTGAGACATGAAGAAGAGTTGTGCTTAAATTTTGCCATGTTAGTTTTATTTGTAAAATTCATGTTGTTTTCTGAAAACACTATTTTGTACTACAAGAAGTTAGATAAAGTACATTTTTTTCAAAATGCCTTCATTAGTCCAGATATTTTCATTTTAAATAGAAGGGCAAGAATATTTGGAATTCAAATAAAGAAACTATTGCAGTATGCCAGTGATTAACAGGGCACTTGCTAAGTGATACCATTTCTGCTTCAGGACTGTTCAGCAGCAGTGGAATAAAAATATTTTTTCCCCATATGTCTTTAAATATTGCACTAATTTTGTCAGCATAGTCTGTAACTGGGCAATAGTTCAAATTCCACTATGGAGTAAAGGGGTAGCATGAAATAGTATTCACAGAAAACATATCATTTAGACTACCTGTAGTCTTATTAACCATAATTACTTTGGACTAGATGAGTAATGTTTGAGCCCATAAGCAGGCAAACATGAATGCTGTCTATTCGAAGTCTGCTAAGAAGTTCTGTTTTGCCTCAGTCTCTGCCTTCCCCAAATGCAAAGTGAAATGTAGCAATCTTCTGTGGATCTTGTGGCATTCTTTCTAGGATGCTTTTAGGATGTTTTTCATACTCTGTACATTGTGTAATGACACAAAAGGCCTCTAGGCTTGTAACTGCATTCTGTCTTTTTATATGGAGAGCTACAGAAATACCAGAGCGGTAGCTAGTGGTCCAGCCACGTACACGAAGGCTGGCGTCCCCACAGCCCTGTAGACATCTTCACCCATCAGTCTAAGTTCTTTTCTTCAAGTCCTGTTAAGTTTGGTTCACCTCTCCTTCCTGTTGTGTCTCTACAGATCATCTGAGGCCAGAGATTACCAGGAATGTGGCTTTCGGACATACCCTGTAACATCTTGCCATGGTAGGCTGGTAAGTTCTCTAGTTGCGTCATTGTTATGTTGTTAGGGTTTAAGGCAAGAGGCTCCTTTCAGGCTGCTGTTTGCTTCATTCCATAGTGGGATTCCCAGCTGGTTCTCTCTGCTTCTCACATACCACAGTTCTGTGTCTGAAGCTCGCATCTGAGGTTTTTCCTATTGCTTCCTAGTGCTACTTTTCACCTTTTATGAGGAGTATTGTTTCCTTGCAGTCCTCTTCTATTCCCCTTCCACTCAGCTCTCAAGCCTGCAGCTCCCGTGCACCGCCTAGATCATCCCACCCCTGGGATGTTTGCCTCTTGTCACCTGTCAGGTGACTTTTATGTAGCTGGACCAAATTATATCACTAAAACTATATCATCATAAATCCAAAGAGTGTCACTGTGTTTTCCTTTGCTGAGCCACCTTCCCTCTGATCAATAAGGCTCTCTTTGATCACATCAGGGGTGATCAGTAGCAGTTTGGCCAACTCTTCTATTTTTAAAAGAGTGGGATTTGGAGTGGGCCAGTGTTTGAAATATTATACAATATAGTAACTGTAAGGATAAACTCCGGAAGCCAGCGATGCCTGTGAATAAGTCATTATTATAACAGGCTGCAAGCACCATTTTCTGTTTCTTACTGGAGGATCTTCCTGTGCTTGGGGCTTTTCCTAACACTGCTTCCAGGATTGCCTTTAGATTGCCATCCATAGGTCAGAGTCTAACAAGCCAAATCCTATTCAACTAATTTTTTCTAATGATGATACTTGTTTCTGTTGGGTTTGTTTGTTTTTTAAATATATACATCCTGGGAATCTCTGAAACAGTCTCAGCAATTGTACTAATTACTACTGGCATGCTCTTCTCCAAAGGTGCTAAACTTAAGCCGTGGTACAGTTAGGTTTTAAGTTGGCATATGCTGACTCAAAATCAGACCTCAGTTCAATCTGCCTTTCCTGAGGTTTAAAACCAGATTTTTTTCTCCCACCTGACCTTTTTAAACCTTTGCAGAGGAGAATTATGACAAGAGGAAAATACAGATCTTGGAGGAGACAATGCCTTTCAAAAAAATAGGCCTGCTCTTCTAGAACTTGTTTTAGTGTCAAATCAAACACAGTTATCTGCCTTCTTGTTCCATACCATTAGCAGCTCTATCTGCCATGCCCCGAATGTAGATTCTTAATACCTTCTTTATGCTTCCTGAGCTTTTCTTAATGCATCCAGTTCATTCCCAGGTTCCCTATGAAGGAAGATATTCAGCCCCTCTGTTTGCAGGCTGTGTGGATGCACGGCTTCCAGCTGATTGGGTGAGCAGTCACCAGCTGCCCTCATTTCCCTGTCAAAAATGGAGGAAGGGAGACAAGTCAAACTTACAGCGAACCCACAGAAATATATGTTTGCGCTTATATGCAAGTTTGTGATGACATGGGTCCTGATTCCATAGGCAGTGATGGTGTTTCACATTGTACTGGGGTTCTTTTGTGAAGCTGCTAAGCAATTTTTCTTCAGGTGGCTACTCATAGTAAAATGAAACTATATGGTATAGGTGTTATTTCCATTGGCAACTGTTCATGACCTAAAAGCCCACCTTCCCTGAACTTTTTTTTTTTTTTTTAATAAGAATAGGAAATACTTTGCTGAGGAATATTTTCTTTATTTTTCTTTAATTTGTTTGTTTGAAATCCAGTACAATAGAAGTTTCATTTTGGTGGGAGGCCGCCTGGCATTAACACAATGCAAACAATAAGCAGTCAATAAAATGCTTTCTTGTTTGCAACTCACAATAATATCTAACAAAAATTCACTTTTTGCTTATTTAACAGAGCTGATTCACTTGATGCATGTTCACTACATCCAGATGTAATTCCAGTTTCAGTAGATAGTTGTTTTTCAATAGATCTTTGACAGCCTATTTTATAAGTGGGTTTGGGTAAGCAGTTTTCACCATATAGGACTTTTGTCTTTTGTTTCGGTGACACTGTACTACAGCTAGAGTTAGAAAAAGGTCTGTGTGTCTTGCTTGGCCACATGAAGAACACAAGCCCAGGAAATACACTAGGAAAGCATATAAATGTAATAACAGTCTACCATACAAAAGTGGCACTTGGATGCATGAGGAAATTATTTGAGATTGAGATAGGGAAGTGTTATCACCATTGTACAAGATGCTAAGAAGAGTGCTCTGTACAAGGAAGGCTGTGTAAAATTTCAGCCACCTACAGTTAAGAAAGACAAGCTCAAACTGATGGTGAAAAGGGTGATAGGATGATGGGAGGAATGGGGTATCTCTCATACATGAGAAAAGTAGAGATCATGGCTTCCACCTTTTGCACAAGACAAAAACTGTCCCAGACCGCTCCTAATCCAGGGGTCACTTGGATTTCAGGCTGGTATAATCAGAGCTCCATGGTTTTCAGTTCTTCAGCATAAGCAGTATTGCTAGAATTCACAGAGCAAAAGTAAATGCTAAAGGAAACAACTGCAGATTTTTTTTTAATAAATATCAATGCTTCAAATTAATTATATTTTTCGAATTAGCCAAATACCTGGCAGCAAATTGAATGTGAGTGAACAGTATGATACAAGGAATTGAAAAAAAAGGCACAAAACTAATAGCTTTTACTCAATAGATATATTCAGACATTTTAAGGTGTATTTCATTTCCACATGGGCTGTTGTGAGCTGAAGAGGGGAAGCTAGATGATAATTTTTGTGACTTCTATTGTGATGTTTCTGGTGAATAAATGAGCAGGTTTGCATATGGCACAGAAGGGGAAAAAAAAACACTACTAGGGAAAACTGTATTTACCTTGCATAACAAGTCATTTTGCAATGAATTCTTTCCTGTAAAGGGGCTTCTATGAAATGTGTTAAATAAAATAATCTTCCAAACCCTTTCTTTCTTTTCTATCTCTTTATGTTTTTTAAAGTGTATCCCTGAAATATTAAAAAAACCCCTCATATTCTTCCAGTGACCTAAATTAGCAGAAAGACAAATGAATTGTCTTCAAACAGCATATGAACATGCAGTGTTGTAAACTGCAGATCCCCCCCCCCTGCCCAAACTAAAGAAAATGTCTGTTAACCAATCTCTATATTGTCTTATGGCAGCGAATTGGGAAAATACCCTGGTTTGGTTTTTTATTTTCTGTCCTGAAAAACTATTTTCTTTATTTTTTTCAGGAGTCTATACTAGGGCTTAATCCTCCAAATTATCAGCCTCACAGGCAGGTACTCAGAGGCGGCCCATGCCACCTTCCTGCCTCCCCTGTTCCTGTGGGTACCCTTGCTCTGAGCAAGGATCTTGTCAGACTAGAACAGCCACAGGGCTACTTTAATTTTCATCATTAAAATGGAAAGGTTGGGATTAAGAAATCAGCTGCACATGCTATTTCACCTCTGCCCCTCAACAGCCCTGAAATGCTGCCTGTGCTGCTCAGCTCTCCGTGTCTCTGAGAAAGGAAGAGGACCTGGAATAAACCTTGTACCCTGATGCTACGCAACTAACTGGCTGTTTAAAACTTCTGTAGATGGTAAAACATGAGTCTAGCAGGCTCAGAGACCTCTCTCTTAGAGAACCTGGCATGTAATCACTAGCCTCAAAAAAAAACCAAAGCAAACCAAATCAAACCAAACCAAAAAAAGCCCCCATAACAACAAAACAAACAAACAAAAAACCCACCATGACAAACAAACAAAAAAACAAATACAAAACACAGAAGAAAATAATTCTTTTGGAAATACGTGTTTCTGTACCTGGGCTCCTTAATCTCATCAAGTGGTAGAGATGTACAAATTTTCTTTAGCAAGAATGCAATATAGCTTGCAAGGAATGACCTTTATGGATCTTTGTGTGTATCTAGCATTGACAAGTTAACAAATACTTTGCACCTTAAACATTTTCTCTGGGAAGCTTGCTTCCTCTGGCTGATAGCAAGTTTCCAGTAAACTCAGTTTGTGCTATAGATGCAGAGGAGCTTTTGTCAAAAGGAAATTCCTTCCAAACCATGGATAATCATTATCCACTATGAATTACCTAATTATCTTTTTTGGAAAAAAAATGTGTGGAAAAAGAAACAAGGAGTTCTGCTGCCAAATCCTGCAGAAGTGGCCTAAATGCTCATTGTCTAACTGAGATCACAGATTCAGACTGCTGTCCCATTGTCCAGCATCAGTGTATGCAATAGTCTGGCCCCATAAAACAGACATTTAACTGAACAGAACCAATTAGCCCTCCATCGTGGCCCCTGTTCACAATAGAAAAAACAGCTGATGTTCCCTTAATTTGAAACAATGGGTGGATATGCATGGGCTGTGTAACTCTTACAAGCGGAGTAACTCTTTCCAGAGTGGGACCGTGAGAAAGTAAAGCCCATAAATGGCCTTTCAGTGGATGAACTCCTGAACGGTCTTTTATAATGTGAACTCATCAGTCAGCTGTCTGTGGATGCATTTTCTTTAGAAAATCTCAGTTTGACTGCAACATGCCAGTTTTTAGTGATAAACCATTCTGCTGAATGATATTCTGTCGCCGCACTGTGTTCACCCCAGTACGGGTTTATTCAGCAGCACCTTTTCCCTCTGGTCCTCTTTTACATTCCTTACCATGCTTGTACCTCTTCCAAATGATCTCAGAATAGCAATGACCATCGATGTGAGTGTGGTGAGAACTGAATGTTGCTCCTAACAATGGCAGGGAGGCTTCATTTAAGATTTGGATGCTGAGAAAAATCAAGCAAAGAAGCTGATGAGCTCAGTAATTCAGCTTTTCCATATGATGCCGGTAATTTACTTTCTTTTGACTACTTTCTGCTTCACCTAATTGGGATCTTGCCATCACATCTAATCAGTGGATACCCAGAATCCAGCTAGAGCCTCTGCTAGCAACAAGACCATGTTAAAAAAATTGATGCCCCTCCCTTTGAAGTTAGTGTACAGCATTGTGTCCCTTCCCATCCAGAATTTTTTCCAAGTGCCTTCAGGCAATAGTTCACTTGCAAGTGTGAAACTCTTTGAAAATAAAGAGGCCTTTGCTAATGGCAAGGCAAAGATACCATTAACTTTGGGAAAACAATGCACAATAAATAAAACCATGTCCTTCATTCAGTACCTTTGGCAACTGTCCATTGACTTGGTCAGCAGCTGATGCACTGCCTTTCCTGTAGGTACCCATTCTTCCTCAACATCATTTCTCCTTTCCTATCTGCTACATTTCTCTGTAGCTTAGCACTGCTTGGACACCGTAGCTCCAGAGGTCCAACTCCTGCCTGGGCAGGCCTATTTCCAAAGCCCTGCGAATAGGTATTCCGTCATTTTCTTAATATTTTTCCTAAAACCCAGTCTGAATGTTTCATTTTATTTCATGGCCGAGCAAAGGAGTTTTCAGTGAAGGCCACAGAATTGTTTGGGTTAGAAAGGATCTTTAAAGATCATCTATTCCAACCTCAAGATGTCTCAGTTCTGCTGCTGTTACCATGATTTCCATGAAAAAAAAGCTTTCTTTTGTCCAGCTCTGCCACTGACTTGTCTCTTCATCATGTCTGCTCATTAAATCCCTTGCAAGAGCTCTTACAGAGAAGTCCTCCCAATACAGATGCTGAGAAGTGTGGTAGGACTTTGTGGTCACTGAAATGTAATGATGAATCCCCCCAGAGTGCCACTGGAAGAGTGATAGACAAAGAAGGGCCATATTTTTTTTACTAACCAACAGATGGTATCAGGATTAACTGTCTATCCAGTGATCTGGGTAAAACACCTAAACAAATCAAATAGTTTTATGGACATTCTTGTCTTGCTCATCAATAGATGGGAGCAGAGATTTCTCTACTCATGAAATGTTTACGCTACAACTCTTCCATTTTTTTGAAGGCTACAAGGAGAAAAAATAAAACCAAACGATGATATAACTCATTCATGTGTCCACAGGGAGAAGTATATTTTTTCATTTAGTAGCATAGAAATGAGGTTCATAATGGGACTCAAATGGAAGCCAGGAGTCTGCACTCTTGAATTCTTTAACCTTGGAAATCTTTGTTTTGGAATCTAGTACTGGTCAAAGGTATTTAGTACATTTACAACCTCTCATTGTTATTTGCCAGATATATGTCTGTTTTGCTTGGATCCAAGCCTTTACAAAAGCAAATAAACATGTCCTAAACTTCCATTCATTTTTTTTACCAGATCAAAGAGGACAAGCTGTCTGGATGTAAATAGCTAAGCCTCTAATGAAATGATCAGTGAATTGTTTCTCTCTTGTACTATAAGCATTTAAATTAAAATATTGCACTTAGGACACTCTGCACTTGTAACTTTTGTATAGCAGGATCCAAGTGTCCAACACAAGCCAAACAAATAACTTCAGCAATTAGCTTTCAATATAGGTCCCTAGCCTCTGACCTTTCTTATTCAACAGAGGCAAGCCAAATGCTTTGTTAAAGAATATTAATTGTGCCTGGCACTTCTCTAGGACCAAAGACATCACAAATAGTTTCCTACTAGCAAGAAGCTGTTGGCAAGAAGCAAAATCTCATGCATTTTTCTGCTCAACTGGAGGCTGCCTCATCTGTACCAGAGGTGAAGAAAAGTCTGATCCGGTGCTCCCTGTGCAACACTTGGAAATGGAAGTGGAATGGCTACACAGGTAACATCTGTATGACTCTGCTCTGTGCTGCTCTTTACCATCTCGGGCTCAGAAGCAAACCCTTTGTGTTCCACTACACCCTGTACTTCCCAGTCTCTGCAGCCACCCTATCTCACTTCGTACATTTAGTTGGAGTGTCCAGGTTAGCACTCCCTTGAACTGTCAGTGAGAGGTGTCTGGAGAGCCACAACTGAGCTTTACTGAGCTGCTTCTTGGCGCTGCTTCTCTGCACTGGGCACAGCTGGGTCCTGGGGCTGGTAGAAGCTTAGCCCAGTGCCATGGTAAGGCAGGGTGAACCTAGGATACAAATCTTGATTTCTGCATGCATTTCAAGACAGAAAGCTGCAGCTATACCTGCAGGAATTTTCAAAATCCTTCACAATTGACTAGATTTGCAGAGGTCCCGAGTCACTGACTCAGGAGCTGCCAAACCTTTTTATAATTCTGTGCCATTTAACAAGAAAATACCTTTTTTAAAAAACCTGTTTACTGAGATCAATTTGAATAGCTTGGGGTTTGTTTGTTGGGGGATTTTTTGTCAATTCTCTCTATTCACACCTGAATATTTTGTGCAATCATAGTGAGAATCCAAGCGCCCCTGGGGCTGCCTGTAAAGACAAGGGTTGGTGGGACAGAAAAGTTATCCCATCATTTTCCCTAGTACCTCTTATTCTCAGGTCATCTTTCAGTCTCCAGATGGGCCATAAGCAAAATAAATGTTCTGCTGGCAAGAAGAAGTTACAACAGTAGCTAGTCTCATGTTAAATGGAATTTGAAGTTACTGTCTAATATCAAGGGCCTAAACATGATGCGTCGCATTTTGTCTGCACTCAAACTGGTGTCAAGTCACTGTAACTTCTCTGACCTCCATGGACTTTCTCCTGTTCTGCAACATGGTGAGGCTAAAGTTCTTCAGCTCATCTTAAAAACTGTTTTGTTTTGTTTTCATGCATTTGTTTCCTGCTTTCCTTATATACACAATGCCAAAGCTATTAAGTAATCATAGAATCATAGTCCATAGCACAACCTAGCTGTAGCTGATTGCACTTATCACTGGCTAGTCCTGGTGTTCTCAATTCTGAAAAAAAAAAACCCACATAGAAATTCAGAATGTGAAAAAAAACCTCTTTTCATTCACAACAAATGAGCTATTGGTATTATAATTTGTGCTGATCCCAGCTGACATATTAAAAGTAAAGAGCAGCATTTGCCTTGGCTTCATAGATTTCACATTTTTCTATCTCTGCATTTTAAAGAATAACAGCTTCTCAGCTCATTTTACAGTTAAACACCAAGTATGTGCTTAGGAAGAGTTTGGGTTGAGATATTATACATGCTAGTCAAAATTGTAGTCTGAGCTATTCTGTTTCTTTCAGCTTGGCCAACAGTAAATGTGTTGGAAATTCCTTCAGGGAAAACCTCTCTCCTGGAACCCTATGCTGTACGTATCTTTGCACATACCAGAGCCTGAGCTTCCTCTTTCTTCCCATGTTCATTTGTCTTGTTCTCTTCAAAGCTCCTCCATCGTAAAACATCGAGAAAATCTTTTTATGGTCCTGGTAGCTGGAGTTACTGCTTCTGGATTATTAGAAATTGTACACAAAATTGACATTAAAACAGTCCAGTAGGAGCAACCTGTATAACCCTCAGCTTTGATTACCAAAGAGTTTTATTTACCTAGTTTGGTCTTGCTGGCTGGTGAGTAAGTGCTTTGGGCCACGGACTGATGTTTTACTGTACTCTCTGTTGCAGGAGACCTATCACATTTGTGATTTATAGCTGAAAATTTCAGAGCAAAGTAGGAGAAAGAAACATCTGTTAGTTTTAATAAGAAATGGGCATCCAAGCTCCTGCAGAGTTACTAATGAAATTTCAGCCCACAACTCAGAACTAAAAAAGACAAAGGAATAGTTTTAGTAAATGTGTCAAACTGTAGATCACAAAATGGGGAAAATCACAGCAAATATCATGCTTCTGTTTAAAATGCATGTGTCTGTATGTAAGACAGGGCACTGAGGAGGATGCACACAATCCCAGCTCTTTGAACCGAACATGTTACTAGGGCAGTGAAAGTCAGCTGTGTTCACCAATTCTGCCAAATATTATTTTCAAAAATAAAATCTGGTTAGTATCGACCAGGAACATAGATGACCGTGATCTCCATGTTTGACAGGGATTAGGGTAAGTTAGTAGTGAAAAGATTCACCTTGATATCTCCACTGTCTACTGTACTGAAAGAACAGCTCTAGGAACTGAGTAGCTGAGACTTTAGATCTGCTGCTGCTTTTTCTGACATGTCACCAGCATGTTACTATCAGGAGCCATGGAAAAATGGGTATTCCCAGGCCTACAAGCTATTTGGTGAGCATTTTGACACTGTACTTGCTATTGTTTTTGCAATACACTTGTGTGAGCACAGTCTAAGACCTGTCTGGATGGCAGCTCTTTCACCTAGTTCAGCATGCTATGTACTCACCACACACACTATGTTGCATGTGCCTGTGCTACCACAAACTTTCCATTTTCTTCTTTAGCTTAAATGCCAATGCCACATCTCTTCCTGGCCCTAGTGAGTCAAAGTGTGCCAGACCATAATTCGCTTTGTTTGTTCTAGCAGATGTCATAGTACCCTTCCTTCACTAAAAGGCAACTAAAGAGCACAAACCTCAATCTAGCATGGCATTTACTTGAGAAAGCACTTTGCTTTTTATGTAATTACAAAGAACTCTTGCTCTTTGAACACAATTTGGCTTCAGAAAAGGTTTTGAGGTACTGATGATTTCCATTGCACCTTAAAAGAACCCATTTTTTTTTCAGTTTACAATTATGATGATAGGTAAATCTTTCCTTAATAGCTTAAGTGCAGAAGACAGAGCTTTTGTTTTCTGTCTGCATAATTCAGAGCAGTTTGCAAGTAAGATCAGGTGGTCCAGGCAGAACCAGAGCAGGGAATGTTCTTCAGCCCAGATCCATTGCTGAGACACTTACTGACGAAGAGATGCAAATGAAAGTGTCCATGGCCATGGCCACACACATGGTCTGTGTGATACGGTGGCCATGGCAGTGCTCCTCTGGGCACTCTGGCCCAGGCGCTGAAACCACCTGTGTGTGTGGGTTGCAGGGACCTGTTTGACTTTGCTCTGAGCAGCTGGAAGCTGTTGCACAGTCAGACATCACCCGCCAGCTGGAAACAGCTGACCAACAGCCAAAGAGTCCAGAGAAGCTTTTTGCATGGCCTCTCTGCAAACCCCAGGGTTTCTCAGCAGTCACATGAGCATGTTTACCCCAACTCCCACAGTGAATGCTTACATACCAAGGCAAATATAATTTTGGAATTTTCAATGTTGTTCTCCTTAGAATATTCCATGAGGCATTTGTAGTATTTATTGTACACTTACCTAAACTCATTCACTCTCCATTTTTAAGAGATTTCTTCTTATATTAGAAGTCAATTTATCACCTTTCCTATGAACCCAGCTTTCCAAGACCCAGAAACCTTCCAGAGTCCTGATCTTGTCCCTGGGTATGATCCTGGCTTTGAATTGCATTTCTCAGCATTTTTCCATGTCATTTGCTTTACTTCAGGGGGAAGATCTCTCCAGCTCCCTTTCATGACAGGGGTCCTTCTGGCAGTAGTCCGACAGATATCACTGGTCTTAACTAGTACAGCTAGAGCAGAAGTTGCCAGGAGTTTCACTGCAAGCCAAGGAGGACGTTTTTGGAAGTGTTAACAAAAACATTGATTTGTAGTTTGAGTGTGTTCCAAATTTATCAAAGCTATGTCTTCGTTCTAGAAATAAGCTCTACTGAAAACCAAACTGTTCTACCCAAAACTGACTTCTGACTTTTTAATTTAACAATAATAGCAGCCTTTCTGAAATTATAGTTCATGCCATTGATCAGTTTGAAATTAAAATGAAAACATCCTGCTAAGGGAGCAATTTTACACTTTTTTATACAGTTTATAATAAGAGGGGGGAGGAATTTCACAAAATTACCCAGCAATGCATCATATTAAGATGCTGTGGTGATTCAACATTTAAGAGCATAATGAAGGGGAATGCCTCTTACCCAGCTACAGCTGATTAGGAGTCAAGGATTAACTATGTTACAGCCATGCTATGGAGGGAACTTTTCCCCTGTGAAGAAATATCTCTCTGTTCATTCACTATGGAGTAAGACAAAGCAAGCAGCTTAGGCTAGATGCTCAACTTTTAGACACCTAAAGTTATGCACGTTAAATCCTGCCCCGGTTATGTGGCATCTGAGGTACCAGTTTTTTCCTGAGTAACAGATTCTGTTGCAATTATCAGTGGAAGTATCAGTCCTAAGGCAAAGACTGCTCCCTTTGACGTGGTCTAAAATGAAGTTTGTGGATATCGGCAGCATGCCTGCATTCATGGAAAGAAAAAGAATCCACTTAATCATATGTTCTTTTTTTAAAAAAATATACATAAACGTGATATATGAGACAGAGCTAATGTATAAAATTCAAACCCTTAGCAAAAGTCTTTGGTTTTTCCTGGGCTACAATTTATTCAGCACTGCGAATGAGTACGGCTTCTATTACACATCAAAAGTCTTTTACAGGCAAATACTTCACTCCAGATTGTTTATATTAAAGCCTCACATATTCTGCCAGTGCTCCCTGTCTTCTGTGCCCCATCCAATGCAGAAGCAAGAGATGTACAAAAGCAATTGTGAGACTTGTGTCAAGAGGCTGACACAATCCCATTAATAAGAAGAACCGCAGCAGAGACCTGGACAGGGGCCACGCACCGGCTGGACTGCCCTGCTCAGCAGCACACGTTCTCACTCCACTCCCACAAAGGCATCCCTCTTGCTCCACAATCCAGCTGTGGCTCAGGGCCCAGGCTGTGATTTGTGGTGAGGATACTTTGCTTTGACAGCCCAATGTCGCTGTGCTTTTACATAATCAGCCCTTTTTGCTATAATCCATGGGCTTCAAATAACCGCAGTGAAAAACTTTTTCAAGTGGAAGCAGTGCCCTGGGTACAGACTGAGACAGAAAACATTCAGAAGAAAACCCAAATATTTCCTATTTCTTGCAATCACCTGTGTTATAGCAATCACATGTTGACAAGTGTTCGCTGATAACTTGCTATGCAGGAAAGATGAAATGAAAGAGCACAGGAAGAGAGATTCTTTTGCATTTTTAATAAGCCTCTAGTTATGTCCTTCATGAACAGGTTTGCCAACAGCAAAAAGTAAGACAAATATCTGCGAGCTGAAGTGGCTAGAAGTGAACTCACTAGGCTTTTATTTGGAGAACCTTCGCATCTGGATGAGTAGCATGACGGTAAAGCATTTGAAGCAGGGAAAACTACCATGTTACTGTCTATAAACCACTGATACAATTTCTATGTGGAACGTTAAAGAGAATGAGACATAGTACATTTTTTTTTCCCCAAATCCAAGAGCTCAGATGTTTGCAAGCAAACCAAAATAAACTCAGACATTCAGACTCATTCCTGAAAGCTGTCTGGTGGCTGATCCCGTGGCATGTACCCCAAACCCAGGCATTGTGCAAGCTTTGCATCTTGTATACCCTTCCACTGTCACGAGTACAACAGCACTACCACTATGATACTGCTACTGGCACCAACTCCACAAAAGGGAAGGTAATTAACAGAGAAATGACTATTGATGCAGCTAGAAAGTAGACAAGCAATCTTTTGGATTTCAGTTCATTGCATCGTTGTTTTCAAACCACTGCCTAACCTTCCCAAACCCCACTTTGTGGCTGTTCCTTTCTTTCTTTTCTTCTTCCCCCATTTTGCAGGGACTATGGCTTATTCTGATTCACTCCACTTCTTTCCTCTTTAATAGCTATAGGGCAGCCTCACTGTTGCCAAGGATATGGCAAATGCATGCGACATCGTGCCACCACAAACAATTGAGTGAGTCACATTTATTCCTGGAGCAACGGTGCTGGAATCAGTAAAGCTAGACTGGGAGCAGGGCTTCTAAGCTACAAAATTATAAAAAGAATTTTCTTTAAATAAAGTGTTCTTAAAAATAGCTTTCAGGGAGAAATGTGCAAGTTTTGTTTGTAAAATGATTGTTGGCAAAGGTTTTGTTGCCAAACTCAAGTGAGAGCATAGATGAGAGGTGCTAAACATCCACCATTTTGACAAGAAATTAGTAGGAAACATAGTACTGTGGAAAATATTAGAATTTTTTTTTTCCCCTAGTCACAAAGAGCCTGTTAGGAGATTAAGAATCTCCAGCTCTCAAAGGTATAGCTGTTTTACTAAAATTTAATTACTGGATAATAAGATTTTGGGAACAAGAGAAAACACCTTTGTAGGATGTGGAGTGTTAGGAATAGATGGAAAGTTGCTCATATAAACAGTTCAGCAACTCTGGGATAAATTACAGGAGCATTTGTATGCACGATTGCCCATCTGTGTAAAACAAGACATGCAGCCACACACAGGAATGATGTGCAAGTCAGACATGTGGGGCTGATATTACGTTGATCCAGATCAACAGAAGGTCTGTCCCATCACATTCGAGTTTGATCCGACAAAGTTTAAACAACGCTAAATGAGTAAATAAATAGAGGAGAAGGTCTCACTGAGAGCACTAAAAGGAAACTCAGGGTATGCTATCTACATATCTGTTTCTGGGTTTGGGGTTTATTTAGACTCAGCTCAGACTTTGGACTGTTATTTCTCCATTGGAAGGTTTTTCTGGCAGTTTCAGGAAGGCTGAAGGCTCAGCTCCAGCGTGCTCCATGGCCCAATGTAGTCCATGTGCGTGGGCAGGGGCATGGAGAGCCAGAGGACTCCGAACCAGGGCTGCTGTCAAGAACTTTGCATTCTACAGCTCCTCTCTCAATTACCAGCTGCCAACTGTCAACACCAGCTTCCTCAGAGAACACAATTAATTAAATGAGGCTTAATTAATTAGTGTCAATAAAGCAGATGTAGCAATTATGGTGGAAGTAAATAAATGTACATATTGTAAATTATTATCTTCTCTGCAAAAGATTTGTTCTGAAATCCCCATGGCCATTTTACTCCTCCACACAATGCTACTGGGAACACTACTGGGGAACGTTCAAAGATAAACTGCAAATTGATGAGGACCTAATGCACTTTTACAAGTTTATATTGTAGAAAAACAAACAGCAAGCAGACTTCTTTACCAACCTATTGTGGACTTAATGCTGAAATACAACCTAAATATTTAATTTCCATATCATGCTACAACATGTGCCACAAATAAGTCAACTGTTTGGGGGGGTTATATGAAATGTTTTACACCTGACAACACCACTAGGGTTTTGTATTTTCTACTAAGGCAAATCTTCTGTAGGGCAGGAGGAGAAAATAAGGAGGCTATGGCAATCTAAGCTGCCTCATGTGAAGATAATAATCAATTGTGTATCTTATTCTGAGTGTTTAACCACTTGAGCAGATTTTTATCTCACTTGCTATACTGAGAATCAGGAATAATGATGCTAAACTTGGCTTAGTTACACTGAATGTAAGCCTGATATCAGTAAAGGAGCATCAGAACCTCACCTACTTAATACACCCCATCTCAGGCAATGGGACATCTTTTGTAATGTTAGTAGGTACTGATGAAAAGGAGTCATTCATCCCTGGCTCATAGGTTGATGTCAAGGGAAAGAAAAGGGAAAAAAAAAGCAGGCATGGGAATGAACAAATGAAAACTAGTAGTCATGAAGTTATTTATTGTATGTGTCTGTGCAGCTGGTATTCTGCAAAGGCTAAATGTGAGTCTGAAAAAGCAACTCTGGAGCCACACCAGACTGATGCTTTTGTGAAGCCTTTGGCAGCTTTGAAATGCAGACTTATTAGTAATGAAATGTATTGGCAATCCTTACAAGAAGTTCAGCTATTATAGAGGACTTGCAAGGAATGAAATTTCTCGTGCCTTGCAGATATGAGGACGATGCAAACTCAATATAATGGACACTATAACAGTGAAGCACACTTGGAAAAAGGCAGAGAAGCTTCTGAGTTGCCTTTCAAAATTTCTTCAAAATAATAAAAAGGACAAATTAAGTTAGAGATCCTAGCTATAAAAGCAAACGGGACTAAGGTACAGGAAGAAGCAGTCAATATATCAAGAAACTACCTATGAAAGATTATGCATGGCACAGTACCATGTTGAGGGGAATAGCTAGGCTGACATAACTCATAGAGGCAGCCAGACAGAGGAATAATTTTCTAGTTATCAACAGCTCACACATGAGATTTTTATCTTCCACTCTACACTCTTTTTGCTCTGCAGATAACAGCTTTGGTAGAGAGACGATGGGAGCTGGGATTTATTTTACTATGAGTATAACCACCTCACTAACTCAGGCTGTACAGAAGCCAAGAAGTGGGAAAAATATACTCTTGCTTCGCTGATGAAGTAAATGGATTAAGGTAAGTAGCAGCATATGGCCAGGGGTGCTTCAAGAGATAAATTTCAGCCAGAGGCCGCTGGGCTTCCTGCCTGTGTGCATTTTTTCCACCTAGATAATACTAATATCAGTTGGCCCTTGTGCAAGAAAAGTTTCCATGGCCCATACCAAGATGTCTCCTTTTTTTCTGCAGGTGACAGTGTTTCCTCTGCAACAGACTGCCAAGTAAAGAGCTGCTTATGAATGCATCTTTAGGGGTACTGGCTGTTTCCCGCCAGGGATAGTGCTGTGAGTATATTGCCTTACTACTATGAGATATTTCTGGATTTTCAGTTTTATATCAGGTGTTTTTTTGCCTATGTGTTTCTCTCCCTGCTTCTCCTTTTCTGTGATTCAAGGGTAAATATATATCTGGTTTATGATGGTGCAGTGAGATGTTAACCGCATGAGGTGAATGAATTTTGTTTCTGTTCGCAGACAGGCACTTCTTCATGCCTGTATCAACTTAATCAATTTTTGTCCCAGTGAGTAAATGAGCAGTGAAATGAGTAATGAGACGAGTGAAGGTACAAACAGAAAAATAGCTAGTACAAAGTTTACATATAATTTAAACCAAAATCGAAATAAACAAAACATAACAACAACAACCCCCACACTCATTCACAGAGCAAATTGTGTGAATGAGAAGAGGAAAGGCAGCTGTTTCCTCTGCCTGGCCAGAGGATGAAGAATCTCTCCAAAGTGTTCAGGCCCCTGACGAGGCAGATTGGTCATCAGGATCGGGGCAGGCACTGCACAGTTGCCTTTCAACACTTGATTTGAAAATCTCTTTCTCCCATTTTAAACAGGTAACAGTAGAGTCACACAGGTAAAATGTACACAGGACCAGCTTACATTAGTGGTTGGGTCAGCGACAAAAGAAGTGAGCTTGAACTTTTTGCTCCAAAAAGGAAAATTTTAAAATAACATTTCAAATCCCCTTTTTAGTTGTCTCAAAGGGTGAATTCTCCTCTTCTAAAGGGGATACTGGGCTTTTTTCTTCTTCTTTTCTCTCATTTATAAAATTACTTTTTGTGTACATTTTATAGAGTTTTTAAAAGACAGCTTTACCAGCTGTCAGCTCCCAACTGCACTTAACTTTCTATGATTTAAACACCTATTCAGGCAATGTTAACTTTACATTTAATAGTCAATGATTTTTACATAAACACAAAATATAAACAATTTTCAGGAGCTTAATGCACCAAAATCTACCCAGCTCTCCATAACATCAGGTCCTTTTTTCATAACCTTGTTTTATATTTTTCATAACACTTAAAAGGGGAAGAGTGGTGAAGGGTGAGGAGAAGCCCTCTAATTAAGGCAGTTGAGTGGAATGCTCTGATAAGAAAAACTCAATATTTTCATGTTTGCAAAAAGTCACTGGTCAGATTATACGACCTCTTCTTACATAGGAATTTATGAGAGGAAGTGCAGTGACTGTAGCAGCATTATCGCATTACAGGGTCCAAGGACATTTGTAGGCTCTGTACTAGTGGCAGATGTAGACATGCATCACCTTTTCTGTTTCTTCCCATTTGCTCATCCTCATGCCGCACCTACGCAACGCTTGTAATGACTTTCCATTTTCACTGTACATTATTCTCGTTGCCTTTCTCCATACCTTCCATGCCTTGCATGTTTATCAAGATAAATTTGGGTTCATAAAGTTAATAACTTTAACCCCAGTCCAGAGGAAGACAGCCAACCTATGAACAGTTCCACAGACATGACTACTTACAGGCTTAAATTTAAGCAGGCGTTGCTGACTACAGGAAAAAGGTGCAGTGTTCCCAGCCCATATTTGAATGGCTCTTCCAAGGAAAAATATTTGCAAAGTTTTCAGACAGTGAAACAATAAGCTATCGCCCTCCTTGAACCCTTTCTTTGACTTCCACCACTTTTTTCAGATAATTCTCACTCCCCCAAGTCTCTGTTCTCTTCCAATAGTCAATGCATGACAGGCTTAAAGCAACTTGGATAAAATTTGGCCAGGCTGGGGAATGTCAAAATGAGGCTCAGTCAGGGTAATACAGTTGCAGTCTTTGCTACTGCTCCCATAATAAGCTGAACAATTTCCATCATCATGTCCTGTACATTGGGCTTAATTTGCCCAATCTCTCTGAGGAAAGGCAGCAGTATTGATTTACTGCACTGTATAAATGTGTTTATAGCTTGGCACTAGCACACTTATACTCACTTTTTGCCAATGTGGATTTCAAATAAGCCCTTTGCTCAAATGAGTTTATTAACTTTAAAATGCCTGAAGCTAAATCTGAATTACGAGAGGCAAGCTTTGGGAAGCTCCAGGAATTACTCCTGGAGTCTTCTGTTAGTACCAGTTGTGATTGATTTGTAAGCATCACCAGTGGAAAAATAATTAAGTAAAAGCAAACCTCAGTCTGAGCCGCCTTTTGCTTCAGTTGGCACTCAGGCACAGTGGATTCTATGGGATTGCTTGAGCAGCTCTTGATTTAAGCCAATGTGAAATCAGAGTATAACCTATTGCTTCCTCTTTTTATGAATTTCATTTTGAATAGTCCTATTTCCCTGTTTCTGTACTGGGCTGCAATAGACTGGGGAGAAGATCATTTGCGATCCCTTCAGCAGCGGGTTTCATGGGTCTGTTTTGGTCTCCAGTATCTTAGAGGTGGGACACAGTTCCCTCTCTCCCAGCCCGGCACTGCACAGAGCTCTTCTCAGCGCTCATCAGTGCTGCCCTGTAACGCTGCTGCAGGGGCTGTGCCGCTGCACCGTCCTTGAGACTTCCATAGGTAACAACAATTATCATCCCCGCAGGGACAGTTAATCAAGCAGAAAGTTTCAGCGGACCCCTAAGTACAATCCGTAATTACCTATACCTCCTCAAGATTAGGTCTCTCCACCTAAGGAATAATACAATTTTTCAGTTGCTAGTAGTTTGACTTTATCTAGAATGAAAAAAAAGGAACACCTTAATACCTATGGAGAAAAAATGATTTGTAGAGAACAGAATTAAATTAAGAAAAGTAAAATTTAGGATGAATGTCAGGGGTGAAAAATGCCATAGTAATATTTACTAAAGTGTGGAGCAATCTCCCAAGGTGAGTGATGGAGTTCTGGGGTGTGAAGAACTAAAACTGCATCAGGCAAAGCCTCAGGCAAAAAAAAGCCCGAAGAAGCGGCTGTAGCAGTGCAGAGGTGGTGCATGGCAACAGGAAGCCGTAGCACGATCTTCTGCTCAGACATTTGCAATGTAGCAAGTACATTGTATGTGAGAAGGCACACTGAACATACAGGTGTCCTGTACTAAAATCTGTGTGTATTTCTTAGATACGTATGATCTGCATAGTTTGAAATCCTACCTGCATTTAAACTAATGGAAATTTTACAGGTTAAACACACATCAATCTGTCAGGGGACACCAGTGAATCTGGCTTCCAATATCTTTAAAGATTCTTCAGGTTTATATGTAAGTGACTTTTCAAAGCATCGCTATGAGTTAGAACATGATTATTACTGTGTATTTAAAATTTAAAATCCTCTGAGGTTTTGGTTGGTTTCATTTTTTTTGTGTGTGTAGTTTTTTCATTTGTGATGTTATGTTTTTTGTTTGGTTGGTTTTGGGTTTTTTTGTGTTTTATTTTGTTTTATTAAGTCTCCTTTTACTTTTACAATTATCCCTAGTATTCAGCTCTAATATGTACAGGTAGGAAAGGAGAGACAAGAGGAAAGCATTTCTCACTTGCCAGAGGGAAATAAAAATACAACCGGACTTACTACAGAAAAAGAACTAGATGCATTTCTCTGCTATGTTTTATTTTGCTTGCTTCCCAGGGATTTTGTTTGTAGTTTGTGGTGGATAATGAGGAAGTACAATACCTCCTGTACTGCAGCCCTCTGGGGAATCCCTTTTCTAGAGGAAATTTTGAGCACAATATTATCACAAGTTATAGTCTGATCTGAGGCAGCATGGCTGCTCTGTGAATTGGGAACTGCTTGCTTCCCAGCGTGCCATTCATTACAACACCATGCCTGCTGATTACTTTTTGTGCCAGTGAGTTGTTTATGTGATGACAGAAAAACACCCTGTCTGTACACCAAGGTCAGGATGCGATGTCCCATTCACTGTGGAGATTAGCTCGCCTTGCCTTTTCTTTCTGAGTGGCAGCCATAGGGACGAGCTGCAGATGTTACGAAGGGACACAATTTTTATTTAAATATCATAATGTGCTGGTATCAGATGATAATACAAATTGAACACTTTTGCAGAGTACCTAAATTTAGGAAACATTATTTTCGCTGCAGTATTTCTTGGTTCTGCTGTGATTGGTAAATACTGGATTGCCTAGACATTTATTCAAATGAAAGGCATTGTGATCAGACAAGGGAAAATTCACTGAAGATATAAGATTCAGGCAATCTGCTCCATGTACAAAGATTTTGCCATCCAAAACAAAGGCACGGAGATGTATTAGTCATGACCCATTTACCTGTTCTCTGGAGATTTTTGTATCTCCATAAAACAAGAAACAGGGCAGAGAAGCTGAAAGTGAGGAAATAATCCAAATAGACTGGAGACAGATCAAGTGTGGGAAGCTGAGGGCAAGAGGGCTGGTGAGCTGAGTCCTGGATGAACCAACCTACAGGTGGGAGAATGAAACCATCTCCAGTGGCTTGACTCCTGCTGGGCCTGGGGAACATAACCTTCACAGGTAAGCAGGCTTGCTTTAAAGATACCCTGTGACAACACCGATTTTCCTTTTTAACACAGAATACTTGGAGACCCTGCATTTTGTCCCACCACTTAGATCAAGACACTCACAGCCAACTTTGTCTTGTTCCCTTGCACCAGCCATGAGGCAAAGGTGATGGACTCTTTCCAAAGTCTTGTCATTTGTGTCTGTTCAGGTAAAAAAAGTGTCTATTGCCACTCACCAGATCCATGGGAGGGCTCAAAAAAATAGACACGGAAAAAGCAACGGCTGTAGCTACTGTCCTGGCTCTCCTGTAGATGTTGGCTTTTCCATTTGTTCAGGTTAGACTACTGCCACTTCACAGTGCACTGCACCTGCTGGAATGAGATTGGTGCCATTTGTATTTATCATATGTATTTGTACTGATATTTCTTATTTTTATATTTTGTAAAGCTTCTCCCCTACAATTTTTGCTTTTACTGGACTGGCCCAAAGTGATTCAGAGTGTGCGTTTGATTAGCCAGGGGCTGCACAAGTTGGGAGACCCAAGATCTCCCTGGAGCTCTACAGCTGCCTGAGTGACCCGAGGGAGGTTCCTCTCTCAGCCCCACATCCTTTCATACTAATAGTTGTAGAGATAATAATAGAGGTTTGCCTCTTGTACTTAAAAGGACTCCAGACTCTCAGCTGCAAGGTTGTCCTACTTTATGCAGTGTATCTATGTCTCGTCTGGTGTATCCAATGCCTTGACATGAAAGGGTTTTTCCTTGCAAAGAAGGCTTTTATTTTCTTTTTAAGTTCAGGAATCACGAGATCAGGATGCTGGGTTTTTTTAGTTTACCACAAAACCAGTCAATCAGTGAAAGGTTTTAACACATTTTCTCTTGTTCCAAAGGAAAAAAAAAATGTTGTCCACTGCAATTCACACACTCTGTTAACTAAAAGGGTTAGACAGACCTTGGGGATACAACAGGCATATGTAATCAACAGAAAAGTCTGTCCTGCTCAGCCAAATTTTCTCATGGGGACACAAATGCCAAAATGCTGTGACTTTGACGAAGTTGGGGCCTCCTGGTAGCAAACAGATTTTCATTTGTGGGAAATGGAGACAAGGCTACAGCAAAGCAGGGACTCAAATCACAGCACACCCCTGCTACACACAGGTTCAGCAAAGATGCCTGATCCAGCCAAAATGTGCATAATTAGCCTTGGACACAAGATGAATAGTTGTGATGGAAGCTGAATCTTTCTTTTGTTCTTTATATTTTCTGCCTTTTCTTTGGGTTTGTTTTCCTCTCTTTTCTTCCTTTGCAATTGTCAAGGAAGCATCTGTGAGTTTTACTAAACAAATGTTGCACATTAAAAACCCATTTCTGCCTGCCAGAAATGAAAATGGCATCTTATTTGAAAACAATATGTAATTGTTATTGCTGTCTTGTTGCAAGTTACGCCCTTGAAAAATTACAGGGACTTATTTAGTAGCAACTGATGCTGAGGAAAAGCATTATAACTAAAGCAGAAAATTAACTGTTGCTTTATCTTTGAGAAATACAATACACAGTTCCAAACACCATAATCCAAATGGCTGACATATTTTGCTCTTAAATGTGTTTACAAGCACTTCAAGGAGAAAGTACTAATACTTAAAGACAGAATGAAGTTAAATTAGTTCCGTGAGCGAGGCTGCGCCGGGCCAAGGCCTGTGCTGCAGGGACAGCAAATCCAGCCCAGCTCTCAAAGGAGGAGGAACAGACCTACTGCAAATATTAGAACACCAACTTGGAGAATGCCTATAGGTCCAACGCCAATATGCAACGCCTGGAAATACAATTTTTACCAAAAGTCGGCACCCTTAACACCTACACTGCCAGGCAAAACAGCTAACAGTCACTTCTGGATTGGATTTTTATTGTTCATTTTTAATGTTTTCTTCTCTTTTTTTTTCTTTGCTTTATTTTGTATTTTCTATTATTCAGTCATATTAAGTAACTTAATTAGTATTAACAGCTTTATACAAAGTAGAGCAGGAAACACAGAAGACTACTCATCATAGCTCTATAATGTTGGAAACCCTTGGAAACCTAGCATTAATTTCAGCACACCCCCATTTCAAAACCCCCTCTCTCAGTAGAAATTTAGCCACTATTTTTCACAGTTACCTGCTATTTATTCAACAAGCATGTTAAATGTAATTTTCTCCTCACACACCAGGGAAAACATATAAATACATTTTTATTATAAATTATGGAAAGATTTTATAAATGCTGGGTAAACCAGTATACAAAAAAATGTGGGAGCTAGTGTAAAGTATTTCTCCTTCTTGTTCATCCAAGTGGGTTGGAACTATAATTCAGAAGAGGTTAAAAGACTGATAACAGAAGTAGTTTATTGTTAAAACTACAGAATCAGCAGCGTAACCTGTATTCACAGATGAAGTGAGCTCTGAAAAAGAGCTGTAATATAGTTTTAGTAATACTTCCCACCTTCTACTCTTACTAATTGTCCTGTTACTAAAAGTATCCCTTTAAAAGTCTTATGAACTTTTTATTTAAACAAACAAAAAAATTTAAATATTTAATTTGTAATTTTAAATTATTATAGTAAAAAAAAAATGTGACCTTGGATGATGTGATTTTTCCCAATAGCTGATTAAACCTTTGGAATTCCAAAATAGGACTGAGTGAAATGCTCCCATTTCCATCTTCCCTCCATCTTGAATAAAAAAAAACCCCGTTGCTCTGAATGTTTGTAATTCATTATTCGTATTGTGATACTATCAAACCACTCCTTTCCTAGGGTAGAAACGGTCAGATGAGGCCCAAAAACCTCTGCCAAGAGCTCACTGAGACACGTTAAGAGCTGAACGCTTAGGGCTGATACAGCAAAATTTCATCTATGTAAAACTGTCTGGAGCCCCCTCTACTGATATTTTGATACCTCTGAAACAAAGCCCTGAGGAAATGCAACCCTCTGACGGCAATATGGGAAATAATGGTTTAAGTTGTAATCCATCTTATGTATATATTAATATAAAACGTGTCTTTTGAAGCATATATTCATTCTTCTATATATTTTTTTTTTCAGATTACTGATTTAAAAACAGCAAACACAATATTCTCTGTTTGACCTAGGGAAACACCTAAATACATTTTAATGTAGAAGAAAAGATTCTACCTAATTCAAAAAGTGAAGGATAGGAAGAAGTGTATTTTCCTTTCTCAGCTGGCTGGCCCTGTGTTGGTGCGACTAGTTCTGTTTTCTCAGAGTGGGGTGCAGAGTGTGAGTTGCAGGTAACAGCCTGGTGTGGTTGTCTGGGTGATGATTACACAGCAAATCCGCACAGTGTTGCTTACTGAGATTTCAACACTAAACGATCTGGCCAAGCCAAATTTCAAGAGTCTGGAAGCCAAATTCCTAGGATCTCACTGGCAAGAAAGGAGGCTAATACATCCATCATTTTAAAAAGGTGGCTGTGAAGAATTTGTCCATGCCCTCCCACTGGTGAGAAATTTCAATATATAGTGTATGGCAGTTGATGTCACTATACCACATAGACTGTAACTGAAACTAGCAGTGGAACTCATCTTTATTAAGATTGATCTACCATTAATAGAATATAAATATGACTGAGTGTAATGGCTTAAATCTCTGACAGCTTCAAGTTTGCCAGCAGTGGATTTCCATTCGTTTTCAGCTGGGAATTAGGAGCATTGGCTGAGCAAGAACATTTAATGTGCCACAGACAGTGCCTTAAGATTTCCTATGCATACACGTGCAGAGGAGGGATACTTGGGAAAAGCTTTGTTCTCCACCTTTCTCAAGATAATGGTGGAATGGAAATTTTGCCTGTTGTACTCAGGGTGTGCCATAAAGGCACCTCATCACCTTTGCCATAACACCTCATAGCCCCTTATTAGCTTTTTTCTTTTTATAGTCCTGTAGGTAAAAGGGTTCATCTTATTTAAAAATCCCTGAGGCTACTAGCACAAAACTATTGAACTGCGTAAGAAAAAACTCAGATACAAAAACCAGACGCATACATTCGCCTTGGGGATAAACATGTTATGATATGGGCAGAAACTCTGCTCCAGCTCTATTTAACGGCAATGTAAAGCAGTCCCAGTGCAGCCAGAAGATTTCTGAGTTTACGCCAGGTTGAAGGAGAGCAGCGTTTGTGCGAGGATTATCATCAGGCCCCTCACAATCACATTTTCACTTGCTCCATGTGGATGGGGACTTGCTGACAATTCTCTGGATTTACATTTGGAAGAAAGAGTTTCGTGTTTGACATTGTAACTCCAATGTCATGTGTCTGCTTGCCTCACCCACACACTTTATATCGATCCTGTTACATATCGATCAGTTACATATGATGTAAGCTATAGTAGCAACGCCTGCTCTTTCTTTCTGCTTCGTTTTTGGCTTAGAGGAATATCAAGCAGTCCCCAGTTTTTGTGTCTGCATTCACTTCAGTTGTTTTATAAAACTGCCTCAGCCAATTTGGATGACTGAGAAGGGGTGAACTTTCTCTCACCCTCAGCTGCTGCAATCTGAATTTGTAAAAACTCTTCAGACTGAACAAATGCAGAGGATATTATTAACAATTTTCAAATAGTTCAAAGATTTTTCATGCATAAGTACTCAGAATTACAGAGTTTTATCTGAACCAAATCCAGATGCTCTGAAAACTTCCGAAGGCCTCACAAGTATGAAGATACTTTTCTTACCATCACTAGGAGGAGTGGACAACTGCTGGCAGTGGCAATAACATTCCTCACAAGAAGATAATGTGTGCTTTCCCCAGCCACTAGTAGAATACATCCCAGAGCTAAATATATTGATATTCATTTAGTATCTAAAAGTACCTACTCATAGTAACAGAGGCCACATGTGGACCACACATGGGTGGTTTGTGGTACCCAGCTGAAGCAGTGGGTGTCCCTCAGTTTCTTGTCAAAATTTTATGTTCTAGTAAGTCATTTAAAAAATGATCGTCTCTAATCTTGAGATTATAGTCCTCAAAGTCACATGAGGATTAAAAGAGAAAGAAACAAGGACATTACAAAAAAAGAAAGTCAGCTGGATAGTAATTTCCTCTGGAAGGCATTTAGGGTGATGGACACTCAAGTCTAAAACCCAGTAGCTGAGAAAGGCAACACAGAGACAGGAATGAAGGGCTACCTTAACAAGAGGCAACCTGGCATGTTTTGACTCTGCTGTGATTAGTTGCTTTTCCCCCCTCCCCATCATGTTTGAGACCCCACAAAACAAACAAACAAACAAACAACAAAGCAGATTAATTTTAATAAAAGAATGTTAAGTAACTGGCACTTTCTTTCCTGAAAACTTGTAAAACGAATTATAGCTCTGTGCAATTAAGTTGCAGTATCCTGCAAAATTAGACATCCATAATGGGAGCGTTGACAAGCCCTTCACTGTAGCAATACAGTGGTACCCACTCAGAGGACGAAGCAAAGCTCATGGGAAATAATTAAAGAACATTTTGGTCAGCTTGTGATGCAAATAAGAATTATTTCAGATTATGCAGAAATAAGCTGGAAATTCACAGAACATCAGCAAAAAAGACTAAAGTAATAAAACCGATTGATGTTTGTCCAAACAGTCCTGAAAGCAAAAGGCTGGGCGAAGAGAGGACAGGAAGGTTTTTGAGTAGCTGGGGTTCAGGAAAATGCCTCTCTCCTCTTTGCCTCTCTAACCTTTTATTTTTGCAGTCTTGTGCTGGAAACAAACTAACCTGTCTTTTCATTAATCCTACATCCTTCTCCTTCATCTGGAAAAACGGCACCAATTCTAACTTTAGATTCACATTTTACTAATTCGGAATCTTGTTACAGAATAGCATTTCCATACTCAAATGTATTATTTTCACTCATCCATGGCTATATTCTGTGTCAAGCCAAGCTTTTATTTATGTCACCTTTCAATGGTGCTACACATAGCAGAGCCTGTTGATTACACAGACTATTTTCAATTGCAGTTATTGTGAATTAAAGTCAAGCAATTTTGGTGAAATCACTAGATACCACCTAGATTTAAACAGATCTATCATCTGGCATGAGAATACAACTCTATACTGTAATCTAGCTCCTCAAGTTCACTAATGACTGAAGGAAATTTAGAAAAACATTCCCTCCAGCTAAGCATACTAATTCTCAAATTAAATGCATCCTATTTTGTGCTAAGTTGATGAAATAATGATGGTCAATGATAATATGGAATAGCTATATCCAAGAGTTAACACTTTCATGTGTACCTTTCATACTTAGCTTGCTCAGTATTTCCAACTGTTCTTCAACTGTATTACTTTCTGCTTCAAGAAGCAAATTTAGTGCAAAAAATATCCACGGAAAACAGAGATATAAGTATTGATTTAATAATTGTTGATGTCTATCTGAAAAAGTAATGTTTTGTTTATTTTGTCAACATGGTAAATTTAGGCAGTACCTTTTCTTCAAGGGGACTTTCTGTATAAGAAAACAGTCAAATTTAGAATCAAGACTTTAAACTACAAGGAGGAGTCAAGTCATAAAGTCTCTTAGTTCTCTCCTTGCAGGTTCTTATTTACTTCTTCCCCAATCTTCCTCATACAGCCCTAATTCACTAAAGGACTGTGTTGAACATTTCCACAAATGCAGGCATTTGGACAGGATGAATTTTAAATATTAGCCCATAGATACTGGTCTCCTTATATTCAAAGGTGCAAGCCTGAAAAATTGAAAGGTGTGAAGTAGGTAAAGCCATAAGGCGTGAAGAAGACACAGTCATGTTTACATCACTTTTTATCAGTTTTTGTATATACTGATTATTAACACAGTATTGTTTAATGACACCGTATATTTTCTAATGTACCCTAGAGTTCCTACTTGGTGCTTAAGCCACCTGATGGATTATTGAATTTTTAAATAATTTCTACTGCTGAATTAGGGAATCACATATTCTCGATGCTGGCTGCACGAGCAACTGGTTCTGGTTTGAGTTGCCTGACACAGAGAGTTTTCTATTTCATGAACTACTGTGAGAAAAAAAATCATGTGATAAAGGTGTAACCCAGCAATGAATCAGTAAATAGCTGTTCCTCTGAAGATCAGCTCATTAAGAAGCAGACATCTGAATGAAATAAGATTCCTGGGGAGTCTGTGGCACCAGACATGCCAGAAAGCGAGGCATGAAACCTTGTTATATGCCATGACCAACCAAAAGGAATTTTTACCTAGGCAGGATTTGTGGTTAATATTCTGGTCTTGTGCTTTGCCTATTGAGGCCCCAGTGTGCTTTTGTTTATGATGTGGTTCTTGTTCAGCGCATTTACATGCAACCGTGGCTCCGTCACCTCTGGTACAAAACAGAGCTGGGCTGAAATGCCAAAGGCTAAAGCTTTGTTTTCAACATGAAGGAAACCCAAACGAAAATATCAGAACTTCCGCTTTTTTGTTTTTTGTTTTTTGTTTTTTTTCAACAAAAGGCTTAATTATAGCTTCTTATTCAGTAGAAAAGTGTTGTATGGCTATATGACAGCTGGTTAAAAGACTCCAAGAATGTTTAAGTTATAACAAACTTTTTAAACTTTTAATTAAGTTTGTTCATCTGAGATAGCTGAATGACACAGCATTTGTTTAACTTTGCAATACGCAGCAATATTCACAGCTTAATTAAATACTTCATTTGCCAATGTCTAGTTGTGATATAAAAAGACCAAGAAGAAAAAAATTAAATAGTCTTTAACGCTCTTAGCCAATTTCTTCAGAAAGAAGATTGGGTTCTGTTAAAAACACATGGTAAGCAATCTTTTTTATGAAACGGCAAACTAAAGCACAGTACTACTACCCTGTGTTAAGAGCTGCTGTCCTTTTGCACAACATATTTAAAAACACACTCTCTCTACTAGCAGCAGGTATGTAACTTCAATAGTTGCACCAGCATTCTACCACGTAACATGGCTGCAATGAATTGAAAGGGAGAAAGGCAGAAAGGGGATGAAATACCACAAATAAAAATCACAATTTCCCTTTTTTTAAAAAAAATTCTAATTTATACAGTTGGAAATTTGTGAAATGTGACTAATAAGGAAATAACTGAAAAGGCCCGCTGCACTCAAATGTGTCTCTGCCAACATACATGCCAGTAAAAATAGGCGTTGGATTTAAGTTCAGTTGAATGAAGCACCTATTCTATCTGGAGTGAGGAATTAAGCCATAGACTTAGTTGCTGTAAAGCTGCCAAGGTTTGGGTTTGTTTTTTTTTTCTTAGTTCATGCCTCCATACCTAATAATCCTGTTGTGATATATGCATATTCTATGCAAAGAAGTATGTATTTTTTTTTTGTACCTAGCACAAAAAAAAATCTGTAGCAGCAACTATGCATTGCTATTCATTGTGCTTTGCAAGCATTTCCCAATGAGTGAACAAAGACCATGATTTCCAATAACAATGTTCTTATATTGACTAAATTCTCTGTTATGGTTATGATAATCCTGGCTTCACACAACCAGGCTGAAGGAGGTGTGCAGGGGAATCCACTGGAGACAGAATGGCAGCGCAATGGTACAGTGATCTGTTTGTTCATATTTTGCTGTTGCACATTGGAAAAGGTCAGACCCAAATAAAACTGCCAAGATATGATATTCCTCTGAGAGGATGAACATGGTTTATGTGTCTCAGCTTTGCCAAAAAAACTATGGAAACAAATGCTTCATTTTGTGAATAAAGATTTAGGCACAAATACTGCCTCAAGGAGGGTGAAGACCACCCTTGGGCAGAAGTGTTTAGGCGTTGCAGTGGTGAAAGGTTGGGGGGGTGTGCTTTGTTTTGCAGAACGTTTGGGTGTGTATAACAGGCCTGTCTAAACAGAATTGGTGTGTCTGATGGCTGATCCAATATTCCAAGGAGGTCCTCTATTCAGAACTTGTTTTCCTTCCACACTTACCCTACTTTGTGTATTGTGCTAGATTATACTGGTTTCATAAGTAAGTGGCAGTCACAGTTACTGTCCATCTGGAGATGTTTTGAGGCTCTATATAAAGTTTTAACAACTGTGAAGGGGAAAAAATACTAAAGTATGCAGCCAGGCTGAAGTGGTTATCTCAAGATTTAACCTACTGTCGCCAGGAATGCACAAAGGACATTTCATAGTCAATGTAAAACTTATTTAGATCTGTGGCCTTATTAAAGCAGCGAGAAGCATTCTCTTGAGGTAAGAGATTGTCTCTCTGTAACCTCCTAATGAATGAAATAGTTATAAAATTAAAACCAGACTAAAAAATCTCTACATATTCAATCTTGATTCAGGGCATTTATAACTGAATCAGATACTTGGTTAACTCCTGCATTTGTCCTGTTTTTTGCTTTTTAATACACAGATTTTATGTTTTTCGATATCCTTTACTAAGATTTTGGTTTGCTGTAATGTGTTCTTGTGCTATTCATTATGGAATAAGATCCCACAGAATGAAATTCCCTTATAGATTCACTAACACATTACAGCAAGTGGCAGGAAAAAATAGGCAATATGTTCATTTTTTGGAACAAGTGTACACATAGAGAAACATTTTGATAAATTGACGTACTACACTAGTAACCTGTAAATCAGATTTTCCTTTGGGAAAATTTAAAAAAAAAATTAATCACATAAAAACTTAACATATAAATCTTTAACTTCTACCTCTGTGATGACAGATTATATATTTTCAAACATCTGGCTAGGCAAGAGTGATGGTTCTGAAAATAAACCACTCAGGTGCACATCCTGAAACTATGGAGTAGGCCTTTTGAAGTCAAGATGATATAGACTGGTCATCTTTAAGTTTATAAGTAGGTAGGTACTTGTGTCAGGGTCAAAGGGGCACATCAGGGCTTTAGGACGGACCACATCTCTGTAAACTACTGTCTTCATGTCATCTGATAATAAGCTGCTTGCCCATTTTCCTCTAGAGAGCCTGGGTTGCTTGTGTAGTGCTCAGAAATAAGCAGGATGCTGGGCAACCGCAGTCCACAATTCCCAGTATCTCATTGTAAACCCGTTGTGCTTGGGCTGATACAAATGAGTGGCTACAAGTGGACAGCCACCAGTGCCAGGTCTGTGCTATCCTGAGGTCTGCCGGTGTGAGAGGAGATTTATCAGTACAGCATGGCCGACTGGATCTTGAAGCTGAGTCTGTAATGCCTTTCTACTCGGGGAGTGGTACAAAAGGGCAGGGCATTTGCCAGGCCCTGCTCCCCAGCATGCCACTATTCTGCTCCATTACTCCAGCCTCCAGTCAATTCCAAGTCACGCTGTCTCCCAGGTTTGCTTTCAGTTGGGCTCTTTTTGCTCCTGATGTATTGATGAATACGTAGCACCAGAGAAGCCAAATTACACAAAACTGTCTTGTTCTGATATATTGGGCAGTTAGTTACCACCAACCCCCAGAGCAAAATAATACCTGGGCTGAAAATAGTGTCAGGGTTCTTTGCACAGCAGCTGAAACCATGCCAGCAATTGCAAGTGTGATTTAAGTCTCTCATGTTCATGTATAGCTTTTTGGTACTTCGTCCCTTGGCTATCCCAGAGAGGCTGATAAATTTTTTTTTGCCATTTGTAAGAGAGGATTAAACCATGTTGGGTTGGAGAAAACCTCTCCTGCTGCGGGAGGAAAGAAAAAGGAATGGCAAGACTATCACAAAGCAGAGATGCTGTTAGAACAGAGAAGGATTTTCCTGTGGTTTCTTAGTACCCATCTGCAATAAATTTTTATGAGGATTCGAAGGAAATAGAGGCCTAGGCTAACCAGCAGGTTCAGTGGTTTGGAAAGCTGCACAGTATAGTTACTTGCAGATCTTTGTTTTATCCCTTCTGACAGGTTCTGCCATATTATACAGGTATTTATTTTTCTAATGCAATATTATAAATCACTGTCAGGTCGTCAGCATTCCTATAGTCTTCCAAGGCATTCTTGCATCTGCCAAAAGTTCCCACCAGACCTATAGGCCTCGGATGCTATATAAGCTCCTTTAATGGGGCGTGTAGTGCTGAACTGTGCTCTGCTGCAACATTCCTGCTCGGAGGAAGAGGAATAAGGAAAAGGGTGGTCCCAAGAGTTATGGTTTAAGGATAACATGAGTCTTGTATTAAAGACCACCTCTAATAACAGTCTGTCCCGAACAATCATAGCAAAGTAAACAAATATTCTATTTAAACAAAAGCTTGTTTCCTTTTACTGTTCACTTAGGAAAGGTTGACTAATTAATTT
Organism: Nesoenas mayeri; assembly: GCF_963082525.1. Taxonomy (NCBI): domain Eukaryota; kingdom Metazoa; phylum Chordata; class Aves; order Columbiformes; family Columbidae; genus Nesoenas; species Nesoenas mayeri. The sequence continues at coordinate 11,535,363 of NC_137540.1, read as the reverse complement.
GGTTAATAAGATGAGAAGTCCTCCTGTTATTGTACTGCCCATGCAGTACTGTCTTAAATCTAAATGCTTCGTATGTATTTATAAATGAAAAGCTATTCAGTTCTCCGGGTTAAGCAAGACTTATTGGTTCTATGTTAGTTATAGGAGAGCCATGATTAAGGTCATTTGCCTAAGGCCGTATTTCAAATTGTATATGAGGATCCTGGGGCAAAGTAAGATACAATCAGGAGAGCTGCATCTATGCTTGCCTCCAGAGGAACATCCTCCAGCTGAGAATAGCTGGAGTGCAATGTGTACTGGCCATGCATTCTCCATTGCCTTGTTGTTCAGCCCAACACCAGTCACTTTTCCTTTAGGCGAGTGAACATTTTTAATCTTCTTTTCCTAAACTGTGGTGGAACACTCTCAAGAAATGTCAAAAATTAAGCAGAATTAAGTTCATTCATCATTTTGTGAGAATCTTGCTTGTCACTAGTAGGTGAAATAACTGACTCTACCAGCTAATAACACTACAAAAGTGCTGATGATAGGAAATCGTGTCTCAATGTTGAGATTACCAGTGTCACACAGGGTTGCTTATGCTGTGCCACGGTGATGCTGCAGTGCTCTTGTGCTGCCCTGCTTTGCTAAAGGTTAGGAGATCAAAGCTAGAACCACACCTAATTATTTGAAGTAAAACAGGCCCTTTATTTTCAGACCATCTCAAAGGCCTTTGAGAGCAGGAGGAAACAAAATGACAGTTAATGGATCTAGGAGGACCTGACCTGAGGATAAGGTTAAGTGGTGTAATAATCTCCACACTGAACTTGGTGCTGCACAGCAGCTTCCATAATGTGCTTGGTCACAAGGTGAAACACTCCGAGCAAACCTCACAGATTTTCTGGCCATACCACTTAAAGCAAAGTTTCAGGTTCTGTTAAACAAGGGACAACCCCTTCTCTTTTTGAGAATTTACTTTTGTTCCATCACATTTTCTAAATCTAAAACATTTCTTAGATTATATGATTTCTTGTTTGGGAATCAAAAAAGTTAATGCATGACTTCTCTTTTTTTGGCTTCATTGTTAGAGAAGGGAATGGTCTGGCTGAAGAATTGTTTCTTTTCAGAGAGTGTTGGATGGGCATATCAGTCAATTTTTTTTTCTTCTTTTTTGAAGGAAAGATAAAACTAGCTAATGAATTGCAGAGTTTCTCTAGGCAATGGCCTCTTTATGTTTGTTATTAAGACCAGCAGAGGCAATATTATCCACAAACCTCATTAAGGAAAAATGTTTTAATGTCCTCTCAGAGACATTACAGATATCTGCCCAGTGCAGGAAAAAATAGCTGAGCTAAATTTGGAAATAAGAAAGAGACTTTCAGCTAAGATTAGAATCCATGAGGATTTATTCCCTGATGGTTTGAGAAGGACTTTTTGCCAACATGTTCCAACACAACCCAGCCACACTCTTGGTATGCCACTGGCTTGGAGAAGCTCTTTACCTTGCAAGATAAAACACCAACTTACTGCCGCTGTCATACATATTCCAATATGTAGAGAAGCAACAGCCATCTGTTTAAAAAATAAAACAGTGACTAGAGGAAGGAAAGCTTATTGTGCTGAAGACAAAAAAACAAAGGAAAGCCTACTCATGTCTCATGCAGAGCCCTTCACTAAGCAAGATGACAGATTAGTGTCGTTAATTCAGGATGATGTATGAAGTAATAAACATAACTGAAAGTAGCTACATTGAAATACTATACACTATCTGAATATACTACTTGAAATTTCAAAAGATAAGGATACGGAACCGGTAAAAGAATCAGTCAAAAAAAACACTGGGGTAGGAGATAAACATTCGGTGTATACAAAAAGGACTTTCATATGAGCTAGGAAAAGCAGATGGAACTTGAGTAGTAGGCTACATGGCCAAGTAGATGGCCAAGAAAAATGGAAAGGAAAAACAGGAGGGATGAAAATAATCCTTCTAAGGAAGTTACTAATCTCCTGGACAGGATGGAGAGGATACTAAGAAATGGTTTTGGAAACAGTGACAGCCACAATCAAAAAGTCCACTGTATTCATAACAAAGGAACATAGATAGACTTGTTCATCCATGACCTGTACAAATAAGAACGAAAGTACAATCAGATACTTGAGAGAGATTTACAAAATAACTCCTGCTTTTAAATTTAAGTGCTCATATGGGTGAAGGAAATTAAAAGAGTATTCAGAAACAGATGCAATTTGTTTATAACACAAGCATTAAATATAATATGGCTTTGTTTTGTTTGCATTCAGAAAAGACATCTGAATAACCTGTTGCCAGTCATTTGTTCCGGAAAATTTATTCTTCTTTCCTAAAGAAGTCATGTGTGATTGATCTCTGAAGCAACTGCTGAGTTACCATCCCACAAATAACACGGGATTTCTGTCTGTTAATGTTCTTCAGCAAGCTCAGCCTTTTCATTTAATTTAGACTGTAGCCCAAGTTGTCAAGGCTCATGTTTTCAGCTCTGGAAATCCTTTGTGTGGCCCACTCAGTTGGCCAAGGGAATCACTGTATAAATACACTTAAACAATTTGGTACCAAGGGTCTTGTCTTCTGTTTAAGCCTCAAAAGGTCAACGTATCTTCAGTTTTGGTTGATTTCCCTGAACTGAGGAGGAACACAGTAGTGCAGAGAAATCACACTCATCCCAACCCACAAAACGGCTAATAATTAAGGTACTAATGAATGATCATTAGGCTTTCAGATTGACACAACCGTCTAGAAGGGAAAAAAATATCTAGTGTCCTTGCTTTCTCTATTTTATAGTATCATAAGGCCTAGTAGGAGCTCGTAATTCTACATCCATCTCAGTGCTCAGTCCCATAGACATACTTTCTGACCAATACCTTGAGTAACCTAAACACTGCCCTTCCACCAAAGCAGTCACAAATCCCACTGATTTTATACCACCTTGTGTATCAGAGAGATATAGAAAAATTTAGTGCCCTTTTTTTGCTGAAATAGTTTTCAACATTTTGCCATTTATATAAGCATGTAAATCTACTAAATCAAAGACACATGGAGATAAAAGAACACTTTTTAGAAAATTACAAAGCAAAAAGCATAATAAAAGGAAGCATTAATCTAATCTAAAAGCCAAAGCTGCTGAATATAAAACAAACTGGGTTAACATATTCTTACATCCAAGCACCTTGATTAAAGAAAAAGAGAGAGAGAGAGAGAGAAAAAAAATTCAGTGTCAATAAACCAGTAAGTGTAGCAGAAAGGATAATGAAACGTTGGAAATTATTTTTGGTGTTATTGATCACTCTATATGTCTTTACAGAAAGAAAACATCCAAATTACCTCAGCTTTAATAACCGTATTCCCAGTGACTGCAGATGAGGAACTTAAAATGTATGTATGAGACTGGAAATGGTTATAAAAGATCTGAGTCTTTCAAAATGCACTGTGTACCAGGTCTAGTGAGTATAATGCCAAGAGTAATATATGAAATCTGATCTGACAGTTTCACAATTTTCCCTTGTTGTTGGAGATCCCCACGCAACGAAACTGTACAGCAACATGCCAAAACTGAAAGAGTCAGTGGAAAGGACTCAGAGGTAACAACCACTGCTCAGTTTCTCACTGGCAAAGTATAAAAAGAAGACGAAGAATTAATTACATTAAGAAATCCCAAGGAACATGGTTTAGATTAAAGGAAGATCTTTTTAACCAGTCATCTGGAAGGTTGGTGCAGATGTTTGGAAAGTATTTCACAAACTTTAATTTTGGAGAGTGCTTCTAAAGGCTATTGGTCTTCCACTGCTTTGTGCCATCTCCAGTTTATCTTAAGTATAAAATACAAAAAATAATAGAAACTACAGCTTCTAGTTAAATAGGAGTGTTATTTTTAAAGAAACCTAATAAACTAAGATATTATGGTCCAAACTTTGTAGTTCTAGAATCTATAGTAGGTTGGCAGGTCCTGTTTTACCTATAACCAATAAAAATGAAGTAAAAGCCAACCTGTCAAAACTCAGCAGGTTTAATTCAGTTCCTTGGCACATATTGCCTACATGAGAACACTGCACAGAACAGTAAATTGCTGTACTGAAATCTTGGAGTTCAGAACTGATTGTGTGGTTTATCTTTAAAAGTCCGGTTCTGTATTACTCTCTAGCTAGTAATTCTTAGCAGGACTCTGCACCTCGTCCTGTGCCTACAGAGGTAACAGCTTTTTCTTAGCTTGGTGTCAGCCCGTCTCCATTGGCAGTTTCTGATATAGTCAGAGCTCCACTGTATTCACTAAACATTAAGCAAAGAGGTTACTTAGTAAGGTCTCAAGGAAAGGACTAAGGCAGAATGGCAGACACACATTTCTGAAAAAGGTGGCCGACCTTCCTTATGAGCTTATGACATTCACAAGAAGCTTTAACTTATTTAAAATCAGGATGTGCCAAGACAAAACTGAAAGTTCACTGTTAAGGTAGAGCAGGTTGTCTTGTGCCAGTAAATACCACAGCAACTGTTCTCAAATGTGTTCTGTTCTCAAAGCAGAAAAAATTCCAAGGAAAAGGGTTGTCATCTTGACCTCTTCACAATATAACTGTATCAATTCAATATTGTGCAAGTCAGAGGAAATGCCTCTGTCCTTGAAGGTGAGCCATTCTACTAACAATTCTTTATACACCAGCAACTTAAAGTGACAGACAAGGAAAAAGGGTCTTGTAGTGTTAACATTTGCAGGGGCTCAGAGCCTGAGAGGTTCCATCCTGCTGTCCTGATCTGGCTCAGCCTGGGACAGAACTGGACGACCAGCCCTGGAGCCTCTGCCAGTGACAGCAGATGTCTCAGAGGTGGTGGTGGGACAAGGGCGGTGGCACAAAGCAGTGTGGAGTCAGAAGCAGAGTGATGAAGAATAAGAAGATGTATGAGGAAGCAGGCAGAGAAGGGGAAGAATGAAAGACAAGGTCTTGCCAACAAGTTTTGGAACAAAAAATTGAGAATCTCTGAGCCTGTGTTTGGGCCAAATTCTGGGCCAATGCTCTGGGGTTTGTTAGTTTTGCAGCTTCTTGCTAAAATTCTGTCTTTCCATTGATGAGGAGCCTTGAGTGCCCTTCAAGTTGAAGGTTGAGAGTTTCCTCTTCTCTCAAACAAAAATAAACCCTGTTTACTGGTGCCAGTTCAGCTTTGAAACAGTGGCAAGCCAGCTCTGACTGTTTATGGTCTCTATATTACATTTTCCTGGAGCAAACAGAGTCCACGCTCCCTCTTAGAGCTCTTTTCAAATGATTTTGCTTCCTTCTTTCTCTACCTTCAAGGTATCAGGCCAGACCCAGTGACAGGTTCTGCAAGGAGAAATGGTTAATGTTGCTTCTCCCTGTCTGCTCTCCTTTCTGACTTTATGCATTTTTATATTTTCTTATCATGTCTCAAAATCTCTCTCCTTCTCTCATTGTGTAGAAAAGGTGTTACCCAATAGTAATACCCCAATGGGACAGTTTGTCCTTTACTATCCACATTCCATTGCCACAAGTATGATGATGAGGGATATCTCTTGCCTTAATGAAAGAGAGTAAAGTTTCCATTGACATTGCCAGGGTCAAAACTTCACCCTCAGGGACCTATTGGTAGCAATGGAAAAGAATTTCCACTTTCACAGTGAATTTGCAGCCCCTTGTGTTGAAATCTCAAATATTTTCTTCACAAAGTTCGTTTCTTATTTCAGATGAATGTAGTGGCTGAGCGTCATCTGCTGCTGGAAAACCTTTAGAAGTTGCTTAAAACTAAAACAGGCACAAAAGAGAAGCGGAGTGGGAAAGTGCTGTTTGCTACTAAACACCAACACAAACCAAGCTGGGCTTTTTGTCTGTTCCCTCCCCCATTTTGTTCACACAGTCCTCTTCACCCTTCAGACAGCCTTAGAATGTAAATTTTTCTAATCACTTGGAGAATGAAAACTATTGGAGAAATCAACTGAAATAGTATTTTAAACTTCATTTAATTAGCCTGGATTCACACCTATAAATAAACTCCTTATCTTTCCCTTCTTAACTTCTGAGAATGGTAGTTCCCACACCCTATACAACCTGACACATTCAAATTAGAAGTAAATATTCAAAAATATTTTCAAAAAGAGTTATTTTAATACAAACTGGCAGGTGGGGTTTGTGAAGAAATGATTTTAAATAGAAATCTAATTGTCGTCTTTCCACAGCTGTTTAGGATTTATCTTTACATAGCAGCAGATGACAATGCTCAAAAGGAGCCAGTGAAATCATAATGTAATGATAAAGCTCAGATTAGCTTTATTCTTTGTTAAACTTTCCACCACTTTCTGAACTTCAAGCCATTCAATTGTTCTGTTTTTCTCTGGGGTAAAATCTGTGTGCATGTAACCCTCAGTTAACACTAATAACAATGTGAAAACCTTCACACATCAAAGATGTGGCTACATGCTTTTGTCTAGCCTAAAAAATCAAGGAGGTTTTCTTTCTTTCTTTCTTTCTTTCTTTCTTTCTTTCTTTCTTTCTTTCTTTCTTTCGCACTGATTAGATAAAAAATAATAGGGAAGCTGTCAATCTGTTTTCTTTTCAGGTCTTCTCTGTCTCTTTCTAAATTAGTTACAGCCTGCTTTTTGTAGCTTTATAGCCAGCCTGACCTAATTTAATTACCATGACTTGTGTGGCTTAAAGATAAATAGTTTTATTCAGTTAGTCTACTTTTGTATAAGTTTTCCCTTTCACACGTCTCTCTATATTTTGGCATTCAGAATTCTGGTTCTCTGTTCTTCAGTAGGTTAACACAAGGTTAGTTTTATAGCATTGTCCCTATTTTCACAAAAAGGCCTTTGATGCTGTTCTGCTTACTCCCTGCTTTGCTAGATCTGTGTGTGTGCCGTGAGTGTGTGGGCCTTTGTGGCGCACAAACGAAACTCCTGGAGCAACCAGCAACATTCCCACAAGTTTCTCCGCAAGGGCTCAGACATATCATGCTCCAGCCCAGTGGCATTACCTGGGACTTGGAAGCATGGGATGGAAAATACATGCACATATGCAACATGAGGCAGAAATCCTCAAATCATCAAAGCTTGTTCTTATATTATCTACTGTCTAAGATTTTTTTCTTATTTGAGGAAAATCATTCAGAAATCAAAGCTCAAGACACTGTAGAAGTAGAACTAGAGTGGTGTGGGAGGACTGACAACCACTATGTACTTGTAAAAATACTTGACATGGAAATACTAATCTCCTGCTCATCACAGGTCATATTTTTGTTTGCTCCACGTTTAGAGGGCAAATGAAGAGTAGTAAACCTTCCAGGATTATGACCAGACCCTCATTAATAATAATGAGCTTAATAAAAAGAATAAACTAAAAAAAAGCCCAAAACATTACTTCTGCATGTAGGTTGTTTGTTCAATGGATCCTTTGAAATTATATGGGTGGGATAAGCGCCATGCTTGAGAACAGGAAATAAACTATAATCAGAGCTGTGCTCTCAACAGCCATGACTCCTCTGTAGGTGCCGCAGTAGCACTTTGCCTGTATCAGAAACCTTGTGTCTTAAAACAAGCTGCCCCAGGACAGCACTTGTGCAAAACATCTGACAGCAAAAGTACTTAAATAAAAACTTGCATGTGTTGAGCTGTTTAGAAATGCATGAAAAATTTTGCCACTCCTTTACAAAGGTGACTCTGGTGACACTGGTAAAACGAAGGTAAAGAAATGCGTTTAAATGGCATTTCACTTTTCAACGATTTCAAGTCATTTGTACAAAGCCATAAAAATATGTTTTGTTCTGCAGATGAATCAAAAGGGACATCTTTAAACCAGGTTCCAGAGGAACTATGTAAACAGGACCTGAAAACGAACACAACCAGTCTTTGTGCACAAGCCACGAACTTACATGCTATAGATACAAAGTAGAAACAGTATTTACACACGTTAACACCTACAGCAAGGAAGGAGTCCATTGACACTTCCACGCTTGGAAAATGGAGAGGTGAATAATTTATTTTCAGTCATTATTAACTAGAAAACTCTATAGAATAAATGAAGTGGTAAACAAAGGAAGAGGCATTTGATTCCTGTTTATACTAAACTAACCAAACAGTGCAGGGGTGGATTTTTTCCTAAATATTCACTAGTGCCCTGCCTCAGCTTGTCTTAAAGCCTGTGACTGGCCTCAATGAGCAAATAATTTGATTATTAATCACTTCTTTTGAAAAAAACCTCAGTGAATACCTTATCTAGTTCTTCCCTTCACAAACAGTACCAAAATAATTAAAAAGCAGCCACCTCTGAAGTGCAATGCTACATCCACTCAGAAAACAAGCTGCTATGACTCTGGAAGGAGACGGCCTGAGGTCAGTGGGGCAAACCTCCACTGTTGTTTCTGCTGGGTTTAAGAAAAAAAAGCCTGCTGGGAAGATAAGATTGTAAAGGTCCTCAGACAGATGCAGACCCACAGGAAACTTTACGGCACACTATTAATCTTTCTTAGAAAGATGAAGTGTTGATGCAACCTTGATGAAATTTGAAGCTGCCATTTGGAAGGGGAAAAAAGAGGAGACTAGGGTGCTTTTAATACAACATTTTCATCACCAAAGTACACCTATCAGACTGAGGCTCTTTTTTGCTAAGAGAAAATTCTTGTTTTGATTTCTAATGTATGACATTTCTCACTTGAATTAACATTTTTGTAGTCGCCCACTACCACCTTCTCTCATAAAACATTTATCTGAGCAAATCTCTCCTTACCAGCTTGGAAATCACACTTCCCGGCCTTCTGCTGAGATAGCACAAGTGCTGCTGATAACGGGCCAGCTGTAGCCAGAATTTTGTGTCTTCTCTAAATATGTCCACACTCATAGCTAGACGGGATGAACCATATGTCCATTAATTGGGTAGACACTTGTTTCCCTCTTAAGTCATGGACCAAACAAGAACCTCCACTTTATGGACTTCTACTACTGGCTCAAAATTGCTGCAGCCATGCAATACAACTTACCAATCTGGAGGTGGCTCACTCCACAGACTTGGGGGTTTTGTTTTGGTTTGGTTTTAGGGTGTGTGTATGTTTTTAAAGAACATCTGAAAACATAAAAATGACAGAAAGATTGAACTAAATGTGCTGGCTTACTCAACTGAAATGCAACCGTATTCCTGTGCCTAATCCAGATCACATTTGCATCACTCTGTGCATCAGTAAAGACTTTGTTTGTATCAATAATTATGGAATCACAGCCTGCAACTGTACAATGTAAGAAGTAATTTACTTCCTTCATCTTTGCAGAACAAAGCCACTTGATACATCTCTGGTTTATAAGCCTGTGGAATTTATTGGCACTTACTTTGGATCTGATTAATAATGATCATATGCTCTAAATACTAAAAATAAAATATGAAAAACCCTAACTTCTCTACAGATTACTTTAAACTGTGACATAAGTAGATATAAGATCTCAAGTAACACAATTTTGTACTATGAAAATGCCTTCAAGCTGTCCAAGGATACAAATGCTTAACCCAGAGGTATGTCCCCTATACACATAACCATGAATTTCCTGACAAGAACACCAACAAATCCTTCTGCTACCCTGTTGGACACTTTAAAATACAGAAAGCAAACAACCAGCTTATACAACTACAAAATCCTACTTAAAAGAAGGGATTGTGATGTTTCTTCCTCTCCGTCAAAAGGGAGAAAGATTGAACAGAAAAATGAGAGAGATAATAAATATATTTTTTTAAACTCGTAAGTTTCTATTACATTCCGATAATCACACATTTTTTTATGATCTCACATACAACATTCAGATGGATGTTAGTATTGTTGTACAAAGACTATCTCCATATAAATACATAACAGTTCACCTATAAACACTAAATACATTTTACAGTAGTTTAAAAAATAATTCTGTTGAGGTTTACTGAAGTTTTTAATACAAATGTAGATACATAATTTAGAAGTGTCATTTCATGCTTTATCTTGATATTGTTAGAAGGGCCTTCAGTCCTTTTTTAAAAAGGCATCTACTTGTGTTTAAAAAGAGTATATTTGAAGTCATTAGCAAAGGAAATTGCTACCATTAATTCTGACCTACCACAGGTTTTAAAAGAAAGAACAAACCATGAAACTTAAAAGAAAACCCAACAAATGTGTTTTATGAATCCATGTGCAATATTTTGGTTACAATGAAATAAAATGCTGATATGTGCCAGACACCCTGAAGTTGCTCTCCTGTGACTAATTCTTCTGAGCTAGTTTTTAAATTAATCTCCCAGCACTTGGCCTCTTCCCACCCTTGTTATTAAACTAACAAAAGCAGTTTATACCAACCACACTATAAGCAAAGTAGTAAAATAAAAACTCTTTCAAGCGTTTGCTTTGCCGTGTTGGACAGCTTTACCTAAAATCACATTAATGGTGTATTAAATAAAACTCCATGCATAAAAATTTATTTCAACGTATAACATATTTTGTTTCCAAATGTGATACTTAAATGTCTTACTTGGGTAGTGATGGTTTATTTACCTGAAGGGAATTTTCATAAGCAACTTGCATGAAACTAATCTGAATAGCTGCAAAGTTCCCATGGAGCTGATTTACTTCAGAACAGAAGATTACAGCTTTTCTGTAGGTGCAAAAATAATCACGCCAAACCCTTCATATAAACTTTTCAATGCAATCCTCAGCAAAATCACAATCATTTCACTTCAATAAAGTGTTCAAAACTTCAGGGCCTGAGGCCATATTTCTCATACACATATGTTCACCTACAAAAGAAGAATTCATGGAAATCCAGTCTAAGATATCTGAGTGGTCCAGCTGGGCTTCCCCACTGTCCTTTTTATATTTAATGATCTTTATTTGAAACTTTTCTTTGACTGAACTGATGTATAACTTCAGCGTGGCACCGCATAAATACAAACAGACCTGATTTTGATAGCGGATCCAGCTGCTATCCTTGCCTTTAGCTCGACCTCTTTCCTGTGTGCCACTGTATCTGGGAAGAGAAAAGCTGAGACAAAGGGACAGGTAAGCAGTTCCTGAATGGCTCAAGCTCAGTTTACTATGGTAACTTAAATCTATAGTTCTGACAATAAAAACAAAATTAACACTCTGATGGTAAAAAAGGCATCAATGGTGGACAAGAACAGTAGAAGCAGATACACAGCAAATAGGACAGGAAAGATGGGTGGGAAATCTGCTGCAGGACTGGAATGAGAGCAACTGGCCTCTTTGAGACATTCTTCTGACAAAGGCAAGGTGTTCTTGGCAGCCGTGACTGTTCACTTCTACTCTTCTTTCTAGGAAGGTGTAAAATTGTTTCTTTTATCTATCCACAGTATTTAGATTTTAAATGCTTCACAAAAGGCTACCTCTTCCAGCATAAGAGTGCAATGGTCCTCGATCTCATTTGGTGTTTAAAAAATTATTTTCATTTTACCAACAGTAATATAAGAAAAGCAACCACAGATGAATTCTAGAACAGGTCATTCCTTATTTCCATATCTGTCTTTGTTAAAACCTTTACAAAAATTGTCAGAATGACATATACCATGAGAAAAAAAAAAAAAAATATATATATAGATCAATTCACTGATCTGTATGTGGATCAAACAGTGACTACATTTGGCAGAACTACACATCTGATCATCACTGCAGCCAGATTCAAGAAAACAAAGGGCAGAATATGGCATAGATTCCACGGCTCTGATCATGCACAGAAACCAGCTGATATTTTGAGGCTCTGAGGTTACAACATGTGGCCCTTCTAAAGAGCATACTGTAACCTTGAGGGGTTTGTTTTGGTTTTGTTTTTTCAGCTGAAATCTGATGTGCATTACATGTGAACATTTGGAAGTCATATTGTTCATTATGCATTACATATAATTGCTTTAACTTTCATAGTATGCAGCCATTAAACTGACTTTCAAAATAATAGAGCACTTAACAAAACCCTTACTGACATGAGACCCAATAAAGATGAATGACCGCGGTGTCTAACTTTACAAAATCTGTTTACTGTAGTGTAGATGCATACATCCCCTTTTTAAATTAGGGATGATGCTTACAAATGGAAGAGGCGTATAAGAAGCAGGCCACATTGTGATCTATGAACAGATATACACATATAAGTATAAATTATTTCTGGCATAGATTTATCTTACTCCAGATTCTCTGACCAGCAGGGAGAGATCTGATATGTGAAAGAGTAGGCCCCAGCCAATTAGTCTATGACAGATAAGGACCATTCCTTAAGTTGTGCTGGTGGGCTTATAACTGGTCTGTTTCTTCAGTGATTTCATGTTCCCCTCTGACTGCACTGAAATCCAATTTTTATCAGCTGGGATCCTGACATTCTTTCCAGGTACAGCAAAGAAATAACCCATTTGGAAGGAATGCAGTATGATATGTGGGCCTTGCTTCTGTGTTATGGGAAGGAATGTTTTTGTAGTTCTACTCCCCAAAAAACCTGTGAACAAGGAAAACAACTAATTTATTATACACACAAGCGTATGCTTTCAAAGCATCACAGTGGGACTCAACCAAGTTAACATCCATTAATATCTGTAACAGCAGCAAGACCCAAGTATGCTGCTTTGGAAATTTGCCGAGCCCTAGTTGTGCAGAAAAGATTCCTTTAAAAATAGTCAGGAAAAGTTTAGAAAATCTCCTACATCACTACTATCTTGTATTGCTTTTGATATCTGTACAGCTTCCACTGCTCCTCTAGTCTGGGAAGGACACTAGACCTTGGCATCCTTGGAGATTCACTGATAGGAGAGCAGGTGGCTGACAAGCACTAGTAGTCATTGAGCTAAGACATGTCTGCTACTTGCACATGGCCCTGAAAAATCTCTGACCAAGAAAACCAATTCATTTATTAGATAGGCAGCAATGTAGTGTGGTGAGTGCGGAGGCTGGGAAAGAGGCTACTCTAGTTAAACATCTCTTACTGACCAAGAGTCTGGCTTCTGCAGCCAGCAAGATTCCTCATCACTTCTGATCTCTGATCTGCTACCGAGGTACACAGTTTCTAGTAGAATCATAGAATAATTTAAGTTGGAGTGAACCACTGGATATCATCTAGTTCATATCAGTAAACTAAACTGACCTCACCAGGTATGTTTACAGAAGACCATTCCTTCTTTTCTCCTCCTCTACTTGGTTTCCACACAAAGCAAGCCATGCATGTTGGGGGGCTGGAGGACACTCCTCTGGGTACTATAGAGATTATTGGCTCCACAGATGGAAACAGTGTCAGTGACCTGGTATAGAACATACTAGACCAAATGTTCTAGGAAGCAAGAACTACCTTCTCAAACACATCTATCTCAAATTAAAATTAAAATGAAAAAAAAAAAAAAGTAGTTCTTTTTGGTGAAGTAGTGAGTAATTATTTTGGAGGCCTTACAGGAGGGACCTTTTCTTTCTGCTTGCTGTTGTTAACTTGATTTATTTGTATGTATCCAACAAAAGAGGTCCATGCTTCTGACAAAAAAATAAGTAAAACTCAGATTCAAAGTCCTCTTTTACTTCTGTGACCTGGGGCAACTACTGCTGCTTTTTAAAATATACGTACTTATCCTGTCCCTGGTGATTGTTATTAATACAGTTTAGGGAAAGTGGTGATAAAGATCAATCCCCTACCCAGAAAAGAAACATGAACTGCTTCTTTCATGTCTTCCATAGTGAGTGAGCAGCTACAGTTTCAAATGATCCCCAGATGTTTACTGCTTCTTGTGTTCAAAAGCAGTTCAGGTTTTCTCCAGAGCAGCTGTGCCATGTTGGGTATTTCTGGTTATCCTGCAGGCTTCAACCTCTTGTCCTCTGAAGAAAATGTAAAGGTCAAACAGAAAGCCTGTGTGGTGTAGAAGTCCCCAGTGAAAAATAAACCAAGGATGGTCTCTTACCATTGGTCAACTTAAGCTATGCCTCTGCATGCTAAACAAAATATTCAAGGAATTCCTACAGAGATGGGTATGTGAACACCACAAGCCTTACACTTAATTACAGAAAGGTTTAATGATTCCAGTGAAAGAATAAGATCTCTCACAGAAATAAGATCTCTCACAGAAAAGTTTAAAAAAAAAAAAGAAAAAAAAAAGTTATTTTTCTGGTTCTTTCCAGCAGTGTTTTCTTATTTATTTATTTTTACTCAGAGCTTGGACTTCTCTCATTCCTCCTGCCTGAAGTCCTTTCATCATGTGGTCAAAGATTTCTGCTACTTTAGCCATTACTGGGATCCATGTTCACTGTGTGCCCCAGCATGACTCCCTGTGACTGGGCTTCTTTCTCCTTCTGAGGTGAAATAGCCGGGGCGAGGGTGACAGGGCTGACTGGTTAGAGAGCAGCTGTGCACCAGAGGCAGAAAGACATTTTCTTAAATGTGGGAATTGATCATGGTATTTGTCTGACCTCAGGCTTGTGAATCATGATGTCCACTGGTCCTGTGGTCAGTGAAACTTACCTCCATTGAGGAAAATCCTATGTGTGATTGGTAAGTTAGGTAATCAGGAACCACAATAAAAGAGGTGATAACATTTTGCTTTTTACATATGGGTTATTCTTTAATGTCCCAGAGAGTGACTGCAGTGAGGTGCACTTATACCACTGAAAAATGCACTGTTTTAGAGATTATACAGTGCTTATATTAGAAAGCTATGTATTACACAAAGAGAAAATAAGTTAGCTACTAAACCTGACCCTCATGAGCCTTCAAGAATTTTAATAACCAGAAACAACAACAACAACAAATTTCATCTTGTTACATCACTGAAGGCAGCCTGACCAGCTCACATTGCTGCCTTGAAGAACTATGGTTGCTGCAGAACCTCTGGGCAAGGGATTCGTCTCATGTCTGGGCTGCTGCGTTCATGGAAACGTTGACTTGCCTGCTCATTCTCAGAAGTGATAGTGAGCAGCTGGGGAAAAAAATGGTTTTCTATTTTCTATTTATATTGATTTCCTTTTACTTTTGGTTGCATTAAAACAGATTGTTAAATCAAGCCAGCAGGGTTATCACTACAAAATTGTCAGATAAGGCTCTGAATAAAAGCAGGAAACAAATATTGTATTTTTTCTTTGAAAGTATTGGTAAATATTCATCTCAGATACACTAGTCATATGTATATACAATAACAATGTAAAACATCTATAGCTATATCTAATACTATACATCCAGTAAACTATATAGAGTATGAAACTATTACAAGACTAAAACTATCTTGTTCTTTCATCCCTCCATCAGTAATCTTTCAAAAATGTCAAATAAAGAGGGAGTATAGTCCACCTAAATTTGTAAACACGATGATCAAAAAATGAAATAACTAATATACTTCCTCCTTAGCTAATGCATACCTCATGTTTCTCCATACGCATCCAGGTAAAGTCACTAATGAAAGATCAACCTCAAGCTTTTTGGCAGTGGCTGTGTTCCTCGAATAGAACAGTAAACTCTTTGGATACTTGATCTTCACAAGCCTGGCTTCCACTGAAAGCAGCATCAAAACCAAACATTAATTGGTAGCATTTATGTAAATATATGAAAAATAAGAATGAATAACACTATAAAACTATAACACTAATAGGTAACATTACAAGCAAGAAACAGAAACGTGTGCTGTTAGGGTCAGAACACAATAAATAGCAAGATTAAGAATAATAAGAACTATTTTCATTCTACTTCTCTTTCCTTTGTACTTTTACTAATTTGTCCCTGATGATATAAAGACTTACCTTTAGTTGTGCTTAGTCCGACTGGAAGCAATTAATGCTGATAAAAACAAGCACTTTCCCAGAGATTTAAACACATTATTATCTGAAGAGCCCAACAATTTTGTTGTTATTATAACTAAGTAAGTAAAGACAGAAGATCATACTGTACAGGGCATTATTTTTCTTTTACCTTCTGGTATGCACCGTTCCTTTCCCGGTCTTGTCAGGAATGTTGCCTACAAGGTTTAATGTTGCATGAACAACAGAGATGGAGAAAAAATACCTCAAATCATGGCAGGACTCAAAAACAATCCCTTACACCTGATATGGTGCATATAATTTAAAGGACATAATGAAAAACAAAAGCTTCTGATCCTAATTTCAGGGCAGTTATTTTGACTGAGCACTCAAACAACTGAGGTGGGTCCCTCTTTTTAATTAATGCAAAGATGCCATTTTGACTTAATTGGATCAGACCACATGGAAATTAAACATTTACATATATTGTTAAAGTATCTCTTTCATGTCAAATAGGCAGGCTTAAAATTGACTTCTCTGGTCATGTGCAATGATCAAAATTAACCAAGTCGTTAGGTCTCCTTAGGATCAGAACCAAAATACTATGTGAAAGGTATTTTGGACAGGCTGGATGATCTTGGTATATTCTGTGAGGCTTCCACTGACTTTTCTGTGTCAGAGGAAAGCTGGCTGAATTTGGCTGTTGTTAGGAGCTATTTTGTCAGATTGACTCACAGTTACATCACCTTACACACAGTCTTACTGCCATTCCTGCACACACCACGGCACCCATTTGGTAACCAGTTTTGGGTAGTGCTGTGTTCTCTCCTTCCTCCCACATCAGTGGTGTCCTTTAGACAACACAACTGTGTGTGTTGCCTAAGAGGCTATTAATTTTTAATATTACAAGAGCATCAATTGAATGTATTCTGCAGTGTATGAAATAATTTGACTTTATTATTTTCCCTGATACTGAGAAGGCACTAGGATGGCCCTTTCACACAATAATGTATTCCCACAGTGGGAGCAGGAAGGATTGAATAAAACCATTTTAATACAGCGCAGTTCTTCCAATCAGTAGCCTGGCTCAACATAAAGCTACTCTTTATTCTACTGCTAAAATGTTACACAGGCAAACATTTAATTATGAACAGAACAGTACCTTGTTCATATGTGAAACATTTTCATCTGTTGGCATATAAATGTTAATAAATGTTGAGTTAATAATCCATTAATATCGGATTAATATTAGTCACAGGTTTGTTCAAATTGAACTGTGAATTAACTTATTCAGTTACTCCTGACTATACACAATTTTACTTTTGTTTCAAAATCATGTTACTTACTGATATATTTCACCCAGCTTGTCAAAAGCAGGTGGGAAGGCTCTGAAATGCATACACCACAGGCAGACGTCTTCCAATGTAAAGAGGCCAATCTTCCCTGCTGAGAAAGCTGAAAAAACAATAAAGTGCATAGCTGATTCTCTATTCACTAGGAAAAGGCACATGTGTAAGTTTAAGGATTAAATACAAATTGGAATCTCTCTTCCATAGCCCTGAAATGGAACTGTGAAAGAAAAACTAAAATGTCCGTCTTCGAACTATGCCAACAATTTGGTATTCTGGCTTGCTGAGAAAAAAATGGTAGAAATGCTGGAAAGCAATTTCATCAATAATTTCTACACAGTTTATCCTGCTTGCGATTCACTTTATTTCAAGTTTTCTTTCCCCATTCCCAAGTCTTTAACCTTTTTTGCTTGGGCACTTTAAAAGAAATCTTTCATTTACAGATTCCCAGTTCTTTCCTCCTATTTTCCCCATTTCATTTCTCTCCCATTTTAGCTCTGGGAAAATCAATTTTCAAAATTAGCTGTATGGCTGCAAAGAAGAAAAAAATGTGAACGCAGAAAAAAATACATATAATATTAACATTTTGCTCCAAAGTAATGATCAGCTCAATTATAATTAATTATGGGACCATATGGCTACTAGCAACATCAAGGATTTCCTGAGTCCTCACGAGCTAAGTTGTCTTAAAAGCAAGAATGGCTTAGTTTACAGAATTGTGTAGGTCACCCAGTGAGTATGTCTGGGAAAGTGTAACAGAAATGGGACTCCAGTCACACACCTCCTTAGGATGAACTGGCTGGTAAAAGTCACAAGGCAGGAATCAACAGTCCTTCCCTGCCCCTGAGAATATATTGCACCCATGGCTCTTTGTAGGAATTAGAATAGAAAGTCTCCATTCACCCTTCAAGCAGACAAGGCAACAGCACACCTTGAAGTGGCCATGACAGAAATGGGACTTAATTGTATGCATAAAATTAAAAATGGATTTAGGGACTTCCCAGAATAGGACCAGGTTCCAACAACACATTCTTTTGTCTGTCTATCACCAGGAAAGGTGATTACAACCCTAAGATATTATTAAAGCTGCTGAGACTGTGGGGCTTTTAAAATCTTTCATGTCCAAAATTATCCAGTGTCTTTTTGAGGTGTTATTTTTTTATAGATTAGCTTGTGTCTTCCACCTTCATAAAATGAAACTGCAGTGTGATCTTTTCTTTTTTTCCTTATTTTTTTAAATTTGTGTTACTTACCACAGATTTTAAAATAGGAAATAATAGTGAGCTTATTGTGCTTGAAGACAATCCCTAGTGGTACACACTTTAACTGGGGTGTGGTTGTTAATATGTCTGTGATATAATTCCCCACAAGTGAAAGTTAGCCAGAGATCATACTTTCTTAAAGCACAATGATGGTCAGGGCAAATGTCCTGGGATCTGTAAAATCTACTGTTTCTAAAACTAATGTCCTTTACTCTATGAAAGACGGCTATGAGAATTATACACCTGGGAAGCTGCAAAGAGCACTATATTACACTTAGCTAAAACGGACCCAATTCTTTCCTCATGCAAACTTCTGAATTCAGTGGAGTTACAAAACCTGTGGGTTTGGCCTGCAGAACCTGATGGGTGACTGGTGCAGCAGATCTTAGGGGCACTTCATGCAGCATTAATGTCAGATAGAATTTTGTAATAGGTAATGAAACAGCCTTAGGAAGATTTCCAGTAAAATGACATGCATGTACTTTTAAAATATTGGGACTTCTGGCATAGTCTGACTAATGTTTCTAAGTCTGAAACTAATTGTGCATGCTCAGTTGCACAGTAACCAAGTCTACAAATAGTTACATTGTGCCACACACCCACACAACTATCCCTTAAAATAAAAACTGATGACAAGTGTAGACATGGTCCTGAGACGACTCCTGATCTGTGCAAAACAAAATCAGCTTATGAGGACAGACAAAAGTACAGCTGAACAGTAGTCCCCTCTCTTCCCTCCTTTCTCCTATTTCAAACCATGGTGCCTTCTTGTCCACCCCTGTTGAAGTCTAAAGCACCAACGACACAGTTTCGGAGTGTGCAGAAAGAGTGAAAAATTGTGGTTTGTGTCCTTTACATGAGGTGCGTGGTAGCAAAATAGGAGTTCTGCTCTTTTGTAGTCAGATAAACTTTTAATGCATCTGTGATAACTGTATCTCCTCAAACTATCTGCGATTTAACACCTTTCCTAAAATTAATAAACTTCTAAAATCAGAATTAAAAACAGTTGAAGCACTGCATAGGTACTTCTGTTTTATTCTTCATTAAGTGTTCTGGATGCAAAGCCACTTAGTTGCATTTCAGCATGTTCTTCTACAAGATGCAGACCTTACTTTCTTGAAATATTTTCATTCCTAATCTGAACAGCTACCTCAACACCCCCAAGAATACCGGGTTTTTAAAGGCAGACTTTTTTTTCCAGGATGAGAAGACTGAAAATGCCATCAGATTATACAGAGATTACACATAGATCCTGAGTGATATCAATACATACACACATATATTGTGTTTGTGGTTCGTATGTTATTATCGTGCCTCATCAGCTTCCTCAGGAATGAAGGCCCTACTCAGTGAAAGACTGCAGATGAAATGAACATCACCTACAGCAACACTGACAGGTCCTGTGCCCTAAACAGTTGCAGTCAGACAAGATAGAAGGGTAAGCAAACAGCAAAATGTGGAGGAGTCAGGCAAGACAATGGCAAAATAAAATCACAGAATCACAGAATGGTTGGGGTTGGAAGGGACCTCTAGAGATCTTCTAGTCCAACCCACTTGCTAAAGCAGTTTCACCTGGAGTAGATTGCACAGGAATGAGTACAGGCGGGTCTTGAATGTCTCCAGAGCAGGAGACCCCACAACCTCTCTGGGCAGCCTGTTCCAGTGTTCTGGCATCCTCAAGGTAAAAAAGTTTCTCCTCATATTCAGATGGAACCTTCTGTGCTTCATCCTGTGTTCGTTGCCCCTCATCCTATCGTTGGGTAGCACTGAAAAGATTCTGGTCCCATTCTTTTGACACCCAGCCTTGAGATATTTATAAGCATTGATGACATCCCCTCTCAGCCTTCTCTTCTCCAGGCTGAACAGACCCAGCTCTCTCTCTTTCCTCACAAGAAAGATGCTCCAGGCCCCTAATCATCTTGGTAGCCTGTCGCTTGACTCCCTCCAGTAATTCCTTGTCCTTCTTAAACTGGAGAGCCCAGAACTGGACACAGAACTCCAGATAGGGCATCACCAGGGGAGAGCAGAGGGGCAGGAGAACCTCCCTCGAACTACTGGTCACACTCTTCTTAATGCCTCCCAGGTACCATTGGCCTTCTTGACCACAAGGGTACATTGCTCGTTCATGGTCAACCTGTTGTCAACCAGAACTCCCAGGTCCCTCTCTGCAGTGCTGCTTTCCAGCAGGTCAACCCCTAACCTGTACTGGTGCCTGGGATTTAACAGAAAGCAAAAAAGTAGAAAGCTCAGCTTGTCTTTATATGATTCACGCTACATTTGCAAGTGAACACACTTTCTACTAATAGATATAAAGTTCTACACTGAGAGTGTTTTACGTGAAACTGAAGGATAATAAGTTATTTAAAACAGAAATATCATGAGTGCACAAAACACTTTGCAGAAGCTCACACTCTAACACTTTTAGCTTACTGGACACTTTGAAACATAAACTGAACATTTCAGCAGAAGTTAACCCAGCTCAAGAGTCCTTAAGAATGGCTTTTGTTTGTCACCCATAGATTATCTACTTTCATGACCCCTCTTTCCTTTCTGCACTCTCTTCTTTTACTATTATTCATAATTTGTCAGCAGCCAAGAAATTCCTCAGGGTTTCAGTGATTAAGTGCTTCATTTGGACTAATTGTTTCATTTACTTTAAAAGAACAAAGAAATATGTCAAAGCACATTTATTCTTTTGAGGCCACTTTTGGATAGCTGTTGCCAGTCCTTACAATTTTAGAACTGAAAACTGAAGATTTAACTTTCAAAAATACTTTCAGTCAAAACAGCACACACTACAGATGTTATGGAGACATGCTGAACACAGCATCAAAGTTCTTGCATTTGTGCAACTATACATTTCACATTAAGATCACTAATTTTCAGGAGGATGAAACATTTGATGAGTAAGCATGGGTTGCCATAAGATTTCAAGCCTAAGACAACACAGCATGTTTAGGTAACTTTGCCCAGTCATCTAGCTATGCAGGCTCTTGCAAAAAAGCTGAGTTATACTGGTTAAATAAATGGGAAAACAGGTTTCACTCTTCAGTGAAACTGCATTTGCTTACATTTCAGTTGAATCTAGTGCTCAGTTTCTTTTTATTTCACATCTCTTGGTACAGTTAATGGATCCTCTCCCATTCTGTGTGAAGGGCAACATAGATTTAAATAGCTTACAGAGGGGAAAAAAAAAACAAACCAAACCAAACCAAACCAACCAAAACCAACCAACCAAAAAGCAACTAAAAAAAACCCCAAACTAACCAACCAACCAAACAAACTCCTTCATTAAAAAATAACTCAAAATTAAGAGAGAAGTATGACATGGGTTATAAATAAAAAAGAAAAAAAACAAAACAGGCTAACAGCAGAGTAGGTATTTTTAGGTATTCATTCCCGAATTGTGTTTCAGGGACAAATGACCTATGTGTCAGCCTGGTCAATCATCTCCAACTGGTCTCCTAGAAAACATTAAACTATATGTTCACCCGATACTGTGCATCATGGGTTTTAAGAACATGGTTTGTGTTCAGCATGCTCTATTTGTCAAAAAAAAAAAAAAATTGAAAATCACTGTTTTAAAGTGTATTTTTTCTTTTGGTTGTACCTGGACTGCTGTCCATTTAAACTACTTTCTAGTCTCCCATCCAGTACTTTTGTGGCTAACAGATTAAAACTCTACTACCAAGAGAATGTAGTGTACCTTTTCATTATGGACTTTTAGGGAGTTACTTCCTTATTATACCAGTACTCAATAATAATAATAATAATAATAATGTTAACAGCCATTTGAACTCAACCATTTGCATGTCTCTGCATATTATACAGTCATTAAGGTAATAAACAATAAACCTCCATGTTATAGTTTCTTAAGTTGAACTTCTTGCCTCACCAACAACAAGCCACCTGTGATTCTAATTCTGTGATACATTATAAGCTTTTGTGCAAGACCAAAAGGAGTTATTTTGCTGCTACAGTGATTGACCCTGAGACAAATAGAATAAATAAAGGAAAAAAGACTTAATTTTCACAGTTTACAATTGGGGCATGTACCCTGATACCGTACACAGATTATTCTTTTCCTTTATGGACAAACCGATTAATGCTATTCTGTGAAGCATACTCTACTTGCCCATTGTGTCCAGTCTACTGAAGAAGAACAGTTCCCATTACTTTGCTGTACCACCTGGCATGATCTCTGGTATATCGCATCTTCAGATGACATGTGCAGCGGAGTCTGTGGCAGCTGTTAAATCAGTATTTAGTTCACTGACGCGAGACACCAAATTGAAAGAGATTGACTTAGTGTCCTGGGCATTCTTCTAGCCATAAAATGTGACATACTGTGCCTACTTAAGTATTGCTGTCTGGAGAAGACATATTTAGGGGGAAAATCTATGATTGCTACTAGCTCTGTTGTGCAATATAACCCGTGTTCAGGTAATGCTGCCTGCATACAGCATATTTAAACCAATATTCTTTTAGCTGGAACAACTTAGAGTGTTTCTTCTTTCAACGGTCTTTGGTGTTTTCAGGCAGATTTCTTTCAAGTACTTTATCAAGTGGAAATAAAACAAATACCAAGTGGATAAAACAGCTCGGTAGTTTGGAAATGCAGCTGGTAATATCAACAGTTACATAAGTGTCTGTGTATTCTGAAAGTCAGCTGCAAAGTTTTCAGGGATATGGCCACATTTTTCCCTGTTTAGTATTTACCAACTTTTAAGATTTATTTGTTTGTCAAATGATATTTAAAAACAGTAGAAACTTGAATTTTAAATGGAATTACACTGAGAATTTGCCTGTCACACTAAATAGACTTGTTCATTTGATGTTTTTCTTTATATAGAGCAGAAAATAAATAGCATATCTGCTTTTTCTGTCATGTACTTGGGCATGGTTGTATAAACATTGCTCTTCCTCAGCTTGAAGCCAAACAGATGGTAGTTTTTTACTTAGTATTTGAGCAAACCTGAGGAAAAGCTCTTATACAAGAAGTTCTGTTTTTCTTCCAGGGAATTCAAAGCCAACCTGTCTTTCATAAACCATTCAGGCTGTATAAAGACTTGAGCTCCAGTTTCTACTGTGAAGAGCAAAGAGGATTTTGATACCATAAGATAAATGGAATGGAGTTGTCCTGGCTCTCTCCAGTAATCACAGAAGACCATAGATAATTTGCCTGTGCTAGACACCCAGCCCTTGGGTGGCCGACAGCATGTAAAGTGAGTGCCATGCAAGAGAAGCCCTTCCTCACTTCTTATGGGATCAACTGAAACTTCAGTGCATGTCCCCAGACTATTCCAAGCGTAGTGGAGCTAACAGTTACACTGGAATGTCACTCTGATTTCAAATTTATAGTTAATATTGAATTAAAAATCATTCTGATTTGCTAATGTATCATTTTCTATAAGACTCTTCAGGTTTTATAAGGCATGTATGTATCAATTTTCAACTCCAATATTAAAGAAGTACCTTGCATGGGTTAAGAAACAAACAAATAGCTGATGCTGATGATGGCAGGATCGAAAAGAAATTCCAGTACTCAAGTATAAAATAATCTCTCCAGCAGCAGCTCAGCACCATCCTTAGTTCTGGGCCTGCTGGCCAATCTCAAGATTTCTCCAACAAGGCAGAAGAGGAAAGATTATTGATTACATAGATCATCTTCTTCAGCCAGAGTATGTCCCATAAGGTCTACTTAGTGCAAAGTGAGTTCTGTAGAGGCAGATCCTGTAACACCATGTTTTGAAAAAGTATTTACTTAAAAGTACATGGCTGAAATCCAGGACTGCAGTTCAAGACCACATTTACAGGCATCTGACAGGCATTGCATTCAACATGCCAAGCAACCCATCCAGAGGAGTGAACACTGCTTCCTACAACAGACCACCATCTTTGCAAGCTATTAGCCTTTTCTCCCGCGTTGCCCCTCTTCTCCTGCCTTCTACTATTCCATGTTCCTATAGGCAAGGAAATACTGAACTTCTTGCGTTCTTCCACTTCTTTGGCCTCATAATTCCTAATGGCTTGCTATCATTAGGTTTACTCAAGGCAGCTCCCTCAGATCAACAGCCTTTTTCTGACAGAGTAGAACCATAAAGAAACCAAGAGCCTAAGGCTTTCCTTGTAAGACATGCTTGTCCCATCTCAAAACCTTGCTGAGTACAAGGTTTTTCCTTTTATTTTGAATTCACATTACTCTAAGATTTTCAAATAAATAATTTTGGTACTCTGGTACTCTGGTACTCTGGTACATTAAGACAACCTCTTTTTGTACAAGTTTCACTCCAAGTCAATAGTTTTTGTTGCTTTTCCAACTTCAGACCCTATTCCTGCCGCTTCAGTCTCTGTCTTTCTAGGCAAATAAGTAGTTTCCCTTCACTACACATTTTTATTGGTTTTGTTTTCCTTCTTTTTTTCCTTTTGCACATCCTGACTCTTCATGTCAGTGTCCTTGGACTTGATTCCACATTATAGCTTCCTTCCAGGAATACTTGCAATGCTCTGATCATTCTCTCCCCTTGTTAGTCTGTTTGTCAATTGGGAAAGGTATACTAACAGATATACTAACACTAGAAGCTTTCCATTCTAGATAAGAGAGCACCTTTCTCCTTGTGACACTGTCTGTCCTGTCTAGTTTCACATTTTGCCTTGTTATTGATATTAAACTGACAATGAATCTTGATAACTTATGGCAACTGAGGACATAATTCCCACCATAAAACATTTACTAGAGTAAAATCAATGCAGCAAACAAATTGATGTACACAAGGGGAACAATACAAAAGCTATCAGCAGGGCACACATTTATTTTATGCAGATGTGCAGTTTGCATATTATGGGACTCAACAGCACTCAAGTTTCCAATAACTTCTCTTTTTGCTTGACCAATTTTCTTCAACCCTTATAGGTCCCTGCAGAATTCAGAGCTGTTATTACAAACATATACATTACAGAAGGAACATGGTCTGACATGCATAGCTTTTTAATAAGGTTTTCATCAGCTACTTTTACTGACATTTTTCCATTTTTCTTACACCCTATTTTTAATGTCTCAGTCTTCATTCGATACTATAAAACAAAAAAAAATATTGAATATTACCACAGAATGGGTTCATGGCTGAGTATAAAAGTACTCACACAATGCACTTGAAGCATGAAGGCTCTGTAGGCAATTTCCGTTCCTGTTTGTATATGCAATCTATGCATCTAGATTGGAAAAGTTATCCTCTTTTCCTGTATCAGCTTGACACCCAAAAAAAGGCATTCTCAAAGCTTAGATTCATAATTGAAAATAATCCATATTGAGCTTTGAGTCTAACATTCAATAGTAAGCATGCATGTTTGTGCAAAGGATTTTGTGAAATCTTCTTAGATCTGAATTTGTGAAACTTTACAGAAGTTCAAGTTCAAAACTCATTCTATCTCAAAGGATATAAGCCAAAATAAAGTGTCCTTTTATCACTAAGGAGTGATTGTGATATCCAAAAATCCAACTACTAGATGTAACAGAGTCAGAAAAAATAAGAGGCAATTCTCTGTCCTACCACAGATGTCAATAAAGTGGTTGTCAGTTCAGGTCCACCAGGACCTGAGGCAAGATTATTCTGGCTCCAGGACACAGCTCTGATTCATACCAAAGCAGCATATTTTAGGTATGGCTACATTTACTAAAGAGTGCTCTGTACCCAAAATCAAATTGTTTGTCATGATCCAAACATTTAAAGAAAAGTAAAAAACACCTGCTAATTTTCTCTGTTCACATGCCAGTGCTAGTGGTAAGAGAATCAAATGGATGAATCTAATATCCCTGTCAGCCAACCTTTCTCAGCAGAAAAGATGTTGAAAGAAGCTTTAGTGCAATTTTTTTCTACATGTTTTTTGCTTTGGTGTGGAGTATAACATGTGCTCCCTCTTCAACATGAGATGCTTTGTGATATGAAGAGGAGAGAGTGAAGCTTCCCACACTGTGGTCAAAGAAGGTGAAAAGTAAGCTTGCAGTGGGATTGCATCAGTAGGGAAACACACCCCTAGTCACTTCAGTGGATTTCCATCAACGATTATTCTTACTAAACCTCTCTTTGCCTTAGCTCACAGCTTAGCTCTGATGCATGGGGTTGGTTTTGTCCCAGCTACGCTCTACCTCCAGCAGTTATGATGGATGAGGGATTCAATTTCATGATCCTTTTACTTGCATTTGAAATAGGCTACAACATTCTGGGTAAGTCCATTTTATTTCTTTCCATCCCCATAAATATCAACAGGCACCATGAAATCTGACCTGCATTAGCTCAGATCTGATAGCCACCACTGATGCACTACTCACAGCACTGCCAGAAGACGGTCACGTTGAAGTGTTCTGAACAGCTTTACAGATTGAAAATGCCAGTGCCAGCATGTCTCAGAATACTCTCAAACCTTGACTGTTGGTAAAATAAATCTGAAGAAGAGGTATTCAACAATGGCACAGAATGGAGAAAAGCTGTAAAGAGCAAGGGAGGAAACTGGGAGTGAAATAAAAAAAAAAGGTGGGGGGGTAGGCTAAAATGTGTGAAGTTGGTGTTCACCATTATGAATATTGCCTAATTTTTTTGTCAAGAGCTCTCCATTCATAGATCATGCAGGATGCTTAGGCTCATATCTGTAATGGTGAGGGAACACATCCAGAATTAGTCAGACAGAGTCTGATGACTAAAATGATTCACAAATGTTCTGATACCTTGCAATGTGGCAAGTAAACGTGCTGCCTACAGATATTCCTATAAACATCTGCTGGTGTGATTATTCTGAGCATGTGCTTGCTCATTCACCCTCACAAAGACAGGCTATTGCCCATGCTGCTAGATTTCTAAAGCAAAATTCAAATAGTATGTTACCAAGGATATGACTCTTGAGGAGTGTGTTCACGTCACTGCAATACTTCAATAAAATTACAGTTTTACATTCCTCTTGGCTCTGGCTGTACTGTATAAACATCCACAGGGCAAAGAAGGAAGGGGTTGAAATTCAAAATAAATCACCCGAAAATTCAGAAGCTAAAAGCTGCAGGCCATCCCACTATAAAGAGAACAAGATAGGTCTGAAAATTTTCTTCCATTATTGGCAAATTCTGATTGATAACCAGGGAAGTTATTAGTACACGCCCATATATATACATACCTACTGTACTTTAGAAGTGAAATTCAGTAGCAGATCATTACACATTGAGGACTAATATTAGTGCATAACCAGAAATTAAGTGTAAAATATCCTTCTTGCAATAATCTAACTAAATTATCACAGGGCTAATTTCTTGAAAGGCCCTAGTTCCTACTTTGCTGGTCATTTACTCATGCAAGGAGCTATTCTGCCTGTCTTCAGCCTCTTTTAATATAGATATTAAGAGCTGGATCCCAAATTTCATGTGCCTATAATGGAGCTATCATAGTTACTAGGAGTACTCAGTGAAGTTATTTCACAACACTCTGCTCATTTGTCAGAAGCAGAAGTATTTTTGTTATTAAATTTTACTGTGCTGTGGCATCTACTTAAGACTCTGCCAACTGCAAGCCTTTGTATATTGTGCTAAGACATTTCCTCTCCTTTAGTTAGGTCCAAGTCTTATTACAATTAAATGGGTATTTTGTGTCTGTTTTGAGTCAGCTCTAATTGCTTAAGCTTTGGTTGTATAATCAGACAAAAAAACACCAAATAAACAAACACCACAAAAAAGAACCAAAACACCTAACTAAAAATTGTCAAGAAATATATATTAATTACCTTTTTTTAAAACCTGCAATTTACAGTGACATTTAACCCATTTTTCAAGAGCTGCAATTTGACGAATATGTAATTACATTTCACTGGTGATAATCAGAGACAAATAAGTCACATTTAAGATGACCTTTCTTAACTTATCTTTCATGCAATTGATTATTAATTGTCTGCGTGTGTATAATTCACAATCAAGAAACAATTTATAATAATCTTATATGATTGCATCATACTTTTCTAGATGAAAAATGATGTCATGACTTGCTTATTTTCTTCTAACCCAACTCCACAGGTGTTTTGAAAAAGAATATATGAATATTTAGCCTG
Organism: Nesoenas mayeri; assembly: GCF_963082525.1. Classification (NCBI taxonomy): domain Eukaryota; kingdom Metazoa; phylum Chordata; class Aves; order Columbiformes; family Columbidae; genus Nesoenas; species Nesoenas mayeri. The sequence continues at coordinate 11,506,948 of NC_137540.1, read as the reverse complement.
AAAAGGAGAAGATTCAATATCAGAGGCACAATATTCTGCTTTACGTGAATTAATAAAAGACCTAAGCAGCAGAAGTAGCTGACTTCAGCATAATGAATGCTAGTCTGCAAATAGAAACCACATCATTTCTGGGATTAGAGCTGAGTTCTATATTCCCCATTTTCAAACTTGGTTCCTTCTGTTTGTTGTTTTTGTTTGTTTTGTTTGTTTTTTAAATCTTGCTTCCTTTAATTTAAATTATTTTCTTCCCGATCTTTCTATAGCAGCGGCATTATAGTGCAAGTAATAGAAAAAGGAGAGGAGAGAATAAGGTCTAAAGCAGCTGCTCATTTCCCATCATCTTCACCTCTGCCAGGCAGCACAATCCTGACATGGCCCACGTACACCAGGCAGGAGACTTGTGAATTTTAGGTCAAGATTGGTTCTCCTCCCCCTCTACTCTGCCCTGGTGAGACCACACCTGGAATATTGTGTCCAGTTCTGGGCCCCTCGGTTCCAGAAGCACAGGGAACTGCTGGAGAGAGTCCAGCGCAGGGCAACAAAGATGATGAAGGTACTGGAGCATCTCCCATATGAGGAAAGGCTGAGGGAGCTGGGGCTTTTTAGCTTGGAGAAGAGGAGACTGAGGAGTGACCTTATTCATGTTTACAGATACATAAAGGGTGAGTGTCAGGAGGATGGAGCCAGGCTCTTCTCGGTGACAACCAACAGTAGGACAAGGGGTAATGGGTTCAAACTGGAACACAAGAGGTTCCACTTAAATTTGGGAAGAAATTTCTTCTCAGTGAGGGTGACAGACACTGGAACAGGCTGCCCAGAGGGGTTGTGGAGTCTCCTTCTCTGGAAATATTCAAAACCCACCTGGACACCTTCCTGTGTAACCTCATCTGAGTGTTCCTGCTCCGACGGGGCGATTGGACTGGATGATCTTTTGAGGTCCCTTCCAATCCCTGACATTCTGTGATTCTGTGAACATCTGTGTTGACTTCACCACCTGCATTTCAGATCATGGCCCCCCATTGTTTGTGATGATGACAACGCTAAGCTTTCCTCTTTAGCTCAAGGAAAAAAAAAGAATGCATTTTGCACCTGTAAACAGCTAAATCACACTGATCCACAAAGAGCCACTTAGAAATACCTTAGAATAAGTATTTAGGCAACCCATGACTGACCACTTATTCATCTCCAAGCCCAACTTCCAGTGCTAAAGGAGAAATATAGCCTGCATCCCTAATTCGTTCCCCACAGATATTTGTCTTTCATCCCTACCCTTATTTTAGCACTTAATGAGGTCAATATAAGCTTTCCAATTCATTTCAGTGGTCTCAAGTAGAAGGCTCCAGCCCTGCCTCTGGGAGCTGCTTTCAGTCCTCTTGGTCTAAATGGAATTTGCAGCATTACATATTAATTTATACCACCATGTCTGACAGCCTCATCTACTACCTGGGGGGCAGAAAGGCTGTAATCTAATATTTTAAGGTATATTTTGTTCATTAAATGATGTGTATACATTAACTGAACGTAGAAGTTAACAGAAATTAATTTCTATATAATAGAGCACAGTTTAACTAATGAGAAATAAAAGAATGTTAGTCACCACACCATAAAAACATATTCTCACATATAAACATGACCCTTGAGAATTGTTACCTCATGCTCTGTGTGATGGATGCCTAATAACAGTGGGCTTTGTTGTCTGAGGTGACACACCTGGAATTAGTTAATGCTTCTAAAAGAAGCCAAGGAATGTTAACATTTTAAAGAGCTCAGTGATACAATAAACCTTTACATTGGATTTACAGTATAGGCATGATATTTAATTTTAGTATCTGTAATGTTTTTCCACTTTACATGTAGAAAAGTTGCTGAGGGGTTACAATTAAATTCTGGAATACCCCTACACTACCATTAAAACCTCTTTTTACTCCTCTAAGCCAAAGCTAGAATGACTTTGTTTTCTGTATTTATCCACCATTACCTCAAGTTAAACTGATACGTATCTTTAAAACTATATTCTATGATATGTAAGTTGACACACCACATAAACAAATTACTAAAATGACACCAAAAGAAGGAGGAACAAAAGATTTATAAACCATATTGCTATTCCTGCTGGATATTAAACACCTGATTTTTTCATGCCATATTTATTCCACCTTCGTGTACACTCCTTAGGACAGACTATTTATTATGGTATCAGAAGGCAGAAAATTCTATAAAAATTTGCATGATGTGAATTTATCCAATGAGCATTAGAAAAGATGGGCTGAGCCTAAAACCTATTTGAGATCCAAACGAATATTTCAATGCAAGCTGCAGAAGTCCACAAGTGCAAACTACCTTTCATAAATAAACATTTTAGAATATTAAGTCATAGAACATTCCTACTTTCTTGTTCATTGCGGTATCACCTTCCTTACATTATTCATCTTCCAAATTATATACATATATATATATATATACACACACACATACAGACATTTTTACACAAGGGGATTTAATATATTGAGACATTGTAACTTTCTTTATATGCTTCATACTCCTCCCCATTTTGCTATTGCCTCTAATATTCTAGTTCTATCCACTTTTAAGAGACCAACTAATCCAACTGCACCTCATGCTAACACCAGATCTTTATAAATGCATTGTAATGGACTCTCTGAAATTCATGTTTCCTTTCACCTTTCACTGAGATTTGGAGTTTTCAATGGCAGCTCCATGTTCTCACATCAGAGAAAGAGATTACTTCCTGACCATACTTAGGCTTCATGCATCAAATACAAACTTCTAGCAGTCCCTTGGAAATTGCATGTTGCCATACAACTATGGAATGGATTCTTATACAACGCCAGTGGGACCTCGCATTTTTAACTGCTTTCTGCTCCAGTAGCTCTGGACGGAAAAATGTCCAGGTATTAGCAATAAATACTATTCATAGATATTCACTAATTGAAATATTCCATTATACAATTCCTGAAGTAATACATCTTAATGTAGGCTTCAAAATCATGCCAAAGAAAGCATTTAACTTCCACCTGTATTTGTATATATTATTCACAAAGCTGAATACATAGAACAGGAGGCTACCAATGAAAAATTACTGAATGAGTAACTCACTAATCACTTATATGTATAATCATTTATTTTATAGTAACTGTGATGCAAATTTAAACATGGCAGACAGCTCTCCTTCACCGCATGTATTCTTACATAAGCTTTTAAATCACTGCATGTAGGATCTCAAGAGTGTTTGACCATCAGAAACTATTTGGTTATGCACTCAGAATTTTCAGATCTTTTTCTCCCCAAAATAAAGCAACAAAACCAAACTCAAATCGGATGTATTTTTTAGATCCAGAATAACAGAACAAAATGTAAGTAAAAAACTAAGATTAGTGCCTAAATACTATAGAAATACTTCCTTTTGCCCTGGATTGTTTTGTTTTGTTTTATTTGAAGAAACTTTGTCTGGTGTCAAACACAATCCATTATTTTCAACTGGGAGTTGAACGAGAAGTTACCTACTATATAACAATAAGAAGCCTATCTGATTAACAAGGCCTCTGTGAGACATGTTGGAGTTTACCTGCCAGTTATCATGGAGGGTAGTGATGCTGATGTGAGAGCAGGTCCCGTCACTCTGTCCGCAGCGCCTTTCCAGACCTCATCCCGGAAGCAAACAAAAACCAGTTGTGACCACCAGAGACCTGATTAATTGAGAGTGACATTCTGGGCCTGGTGCTGGTGACCCAATGACAGGGAATTGCCCTGGAGGTTTAAAGTCGCATGTCCTTCCCAGGGTAGCAGCCACATATATAACAAAACTGCCTAGTTAAATTACATTAGCCAACTACTGTTTACAAATTTCAGGATCACATACGGTCTGCCATTGTTTGGCACGGAAAAACACAATCAGCTCTGGCATTTGAAGCTGCTGACAGATTGCCAGCCACTAGTGCAGATGGTGGCAGCACAAGAGCGCTAATTACCGATGACATTAATGATGAGGTAACCTGTCTCTCTTCAGCTAATAAACAGATGGAATGTGTTTCCTATAATTTTTTTTCTCAGATAACAAATTGTTTAGCTTTAATGGTAGAGAGCAACAAAACCAAATTATCTGTTCTTTGGAGAAATTTGTTTTCTGCTAATTGCTCTAAACAATCAATAAAAGAATTACAACTGGTATTATCCCACTGGGAACAGAAGCAGAGAAGTCAAAGTCAATTAGCTTCCTATAGTATGATGCACTCAGATGGAAAGAGTCATTAGAACAGAGTGTAAAATTCAAACTATAAAGTATGCAGTTCCATGAACAAAACAGACTTGGATGTAAAATCAAAACAGAGAGCTTTTACATACCTGACTATTCTTCATATATTATTGCAGTTTTTCTTTAGGTGCTTGCAAAAAAGGGTAAAAGATAGGTAAGATGACATCCTTGGATCTTAGAAGGCTCTGTGTCCTAGGAATGCACTAAGATTATACATCTTCAGAAGTCATGGCTGAGAAATCTCTCATCTATAGAATAAAAAGAACAACTAAGTAGCTCTGTCTTCTGTCACCGTTCCATTAACACAAATGTGATAAATATGGAAAACGAAAGGACCCCACAGTGGCTAGTGAAATATTACACAAGTGGCAAAAAGAGGTGCCATAGTTGACTTCCCAGCCCCTTCCCCATTATTTCCATTCTCTGTGTGCGTGCCGATGTGCATGTAGGGGAGAGAAGGAATAAAACAGAGCAACTGTTGTTGGCACATGATCAATGCTTAATACAATGGCCATGCTTCAAGTGAGGGGATGAGCTCCTGCCTTGTGCAAGCACCAGATCCCAGCAGTGCACTGACTGTAGCACCTGTCCTCTCCAAGGCAGGACCTCGAGCACTTGCTGAGTCCCTGCAAGCCCTGAGGAGAAGCTGGATTCTGGTGTTTGGCAGGGCTGTGGCTCCCGGCGCTGCCGAGCAGTGCCTCTCATCACAGCCTGGCCAGGAGGGAGCAGGCGGAGGCGTTGGTCCCCATGCTCTCACACACCAGCCAGCCAGCAGCCTCTCACCCTGCATCCACAGAAACCCCTGCCCTGATATCCTATTTGAAAATTGAGAAATAGTGATATGTATTTCTGTATATATTCCCATTTCCTCCACCATGGGTTTATTATCCAATGGAAAGCCTATATATACATAAACTGACTAAGTAAATTGAATATTTTAACTAATAGCAAGTGGATCAAAGTAGCAACCATGTAGCAAGGCCAAAGCAATGACCACCCATATCAGAAAAAAAATTCAAGTGCATAAGATACAGACATATATTGCTAGAATAATTTCTCATTGCTGTTTTATCTGATTTTCCACAAATGCATAGGGCTTTAGCTTTACTTTTATTTTTTAAACATTATTCACCTATTTTTTGTTGGTGCCAGTGCATTCACTTAAGAAAGTAACATTCTAACACACTTAGTGTTGAACATAACTCACTTTGTGTGTTGGAAGAGTCAAGTCCACATTATTTCACATTAATTCCTTGCACCCTACAGTTTGTCATCAGTGAAAAACTTTGTAGTGTATATTTTGCCATGGAAAAATGAAATAATAGAGCTTTACATGAACCCATGACTGATTTCAATTCTCACTTGGGCTGAGCTCCTGACTCTCTTAGTGAAGAGGGGCTAGAGAGCCAAAGTGCCCTTGCACGGGCTACTTGCCTGCCACTGCTTGTCTCCCCACATCATTCCATCAGGACACCTTCCTGCATGGGTTTATTTTTCTACAGCAACGTCTCTAATTTTACATAGGGTTAAAATTGTTGGCCACCCAAGGTGCATTAAGCAATGTTTTTTATCAATGATGTAATGCTACTTTTGAAAACACATTATCTCCACACTTTCTACTTTATGCAGCTGCTCACAAAGGAGTCAATTGACTTTTTCATCCAAGTGCAATTGCAAAGGCATCCAACACTTTTGTTAAAGGCCAGCTACCTTTTCCATGAGTTATCAGAAACAACACAGGCAGCCTATTTAGAAGTAAGAATGAATGGCTGTTCTGGGCTAGGAAAGGTTTACATACATCCTCACAGTTCTCTTTATTCAGAGCTTGTAAATAACAACTGCATACAAGCCCTGCAGACACTAATTTAGCACCACATAACGACTCCCTCTGTTTCTTTCCATTTGCCTCAAGCAAAGTCAAGTTCTAGTGACCTTTTTTTGGCCAATATATATGAAAACTGATTCATATGACCTCAGTACTGTCTTGTACAAAGCATTATATATCTTGTACAAAACAAATAGTACAGTCTGTTGACCAGGAAATTGCTATGACTGGGCCTAAGTTGGTTTGTCTATGCATTGCTCAATAAAGTAGGTGTGGGACTAAGTTTTGTTGAAAGGGAAAACAAACAATTTGTTTAGCTTTGTTGCAAAACATTGCTAATTCAGGGGCTCTTCTGCTGCTAAGCAGACAAAGGAAATCTTTAAGGAATGAAAAAAAACATATATATTTAACAGTTTTCAGTTTTCCTCCTTAGCCAGGATTCTTGTAAAATGAAGACAACATCCCTCTATGGCTATATATGCATCAACAATTAGTTAAGCCACCTGTAACATGCTATATTTTCCTATACAAAAGAAAGCATGTGGTGGTTGGAACACATAGTTGATACAGACAAACATCTCTCTTATATAGATTCTGTTTACAAAGCCACTTATGAAATTTATAAAATCATTCTGGGTATCTTGCTTATTTTTCCAGCAGAGATGTTTTCTTCCTGTGCTAACGCAAGACAGATTTCCACATAACAGCAGCTGAGTGCTAACATTTGTTCTTTACAACATATCCCTCTACAGACGAGACCAAATTCTGCTCTACTTCTCATTTTGGCAACTACTGTATATGTAACAGTTGCACAGTGTCATTCTGAATCACAAGTTTTGCTTATGATCTGTAGAATCTACCTTGTGTTAGATCACTTTTCTTCCTTAATGCTGGAATCCTCCTGCTTTATCATCTACAGATACACAGGGTGGGTATCTGACAAAACTTAAGTCATCTCTTACCATGCAATTTTTGCTTTCCCTTCACCATGAGGCACTCCTGAAGTGTTTATACAGATCAAAGGAAATCTTTTATCATACTCTTTGCTCAATTTGGGTCACCTGAAATGCAAAGTGGAAAACTAAATTCCTACAAACAGTAAAACAGTGCATTCCTCTTTCTGCACTCTGCTACACTTCACCATGCACACAATGTGGTAATTGCTTTTGCTTGACTTGTTCAAACAGCCATTTTCATGATGTGACAGCCAGGGCACTAATATATTTATGCCCTTTGTAATCGGCCAGCACTGCTTGTAATTAGGTGCAAAGTTAATTAAGTGCAATACATCTAATAACTGCCTGCCAGTAACTGTAAAGTTTGATTTAGCACATGAACTGTCAAGGTGTCAGAATGGTGTGTTAAAAAATAAGTTGCTAACAGAAAAACAATCCTGCCACAAGCCAGAGAAAAGCACTGTGACAGTGAGTCAGCTGAGAAAAGGAAAAGATATTCAATACTTACTACACCCAACAGTGGGAAATGACCTCACCTACATTTTGGTAAGTTGTATCTTGCTTTCAACAAATTGAAATATATTTTCACTAACCAACCAATATCTTCTCCTATAGACAACCCTTCCCTTTCAAAGCTGTACATACCGTATAGAACTTTTTAAAGCCTGTAAATGTCAGTAAGAGAACAGATTAAATTTTTAAAAATCAATGCATAAAGAGGGTTATAAAAAGAACCAAGAAGGCCCACAGAGTCACATTTCATGTTTAGAGACCTGTTTTTGTTTGTTTCTGTTATTGCACAAAACACAGCTTTCTTCTATTGAATGTAAAGACCGTTATACATACCCCAAATACTTATATACAATACAAGCTTAAATAACTGTGCTTTAGTTGTTTGTGCTTTAGTAAATTTCACTATTTCAATTCATTACCTAGGACAAAAGCATATCATTCATTATTTTATTCATTATATTTATTATATTTACTCATTTTACTCATTAGATGGCAGGGGCTGATGTGGATCCCGAAGAAGATGAGTTTGACACCCCTGCACTAGCGGATACCCATTCTCCAAACCACAGTGTCAAACTATTTACTCTTGCTTTCAACTGTTTACTTCTGCTTTCATGTACCTCTTCAGTCTTATTGAAAACCAGCTCCTCTCCTAATGATTGATCATCCCTTCTCCATGAGCATGTCATGAGTTCTCCAGCTTCATATTCTTTCTTAAATTCAACTTTGATTTGCTCAAGTGCTTCCTTCATCTCCATCCCTGTACAGTATGAACTGTAAAATGTTCTTTCCTCATGCTAGGCAGTCATGGCAGGTTTGAGCAAAAGAATAGCTAGTCAGTAGGGGACAAAAACAAACAAACAAACAAACAAATGACACATAAATTCTATACATAGAATAAATTAGGACTAGCTGTACATCAGATTAGAAGTTAACAGTGAGCAGAAATGATGAGTTACATATGTACCACAGCAGCACAAAATATGTGCATAGTTTAAGAATACTTTGATTATTAACACATTCACAGACGCATGAAGATCAGAAAATTATACCTATAAGACATGAAGAGGGAAAGCATGGACAATGCTCTGAAGCATTTTTAGGCCAGCAGATGCAAATACATTGATGGAATTTGTACACATATAGCACAGCCCACAAACCTCGAGAAATAACCTAAGACCAAGGACAGCATTGCTACTTCCAAAGCAATCACCAGTTAAGCTTTTTTTCTAAAATACTTCACAAAAATCAGATAAACTAATCTTTGGGGTTAGTTATTATGAACTGATATTTGATCAGGGAAATTACGCGCTAGATTGACATGAAATTAATAATGCTTGTTGTGTGGTGCCCAATGACAAAGGTAAATGCTAATAGCTCTGAAATCCTAATGATTGCCAAAGTACTCTTCTGAGCTTTGATTAGTGCTTGTGTTGTGCAATTATGCTTTTCTATAATTACCGTGAATTACCATCATGATATTATTATTCTCATATTTTTTATTCCTCTGAAATTCTCAAAATTTCCTGCAGCTAAAAATTGATTTCATTTGCATTATCACAAGCTTTGATTGTTTAATGAAAAATAATTCCATCCAGACCCTCATGTTAAATTGTCCATTTAAAATTTTCCTGTTATCTAGATTATGTTGAAGTGCCTCTGCTTTCATTTATCATTTGTCTTTATTATCACAGTCACTGCCTTCACTTCATGCCAGATTTCAGAGAAAAGAAAAAAATGAAAGACATTTTTGTTCATCTCCTTGTCTTTTTCCCAGAAGCCCCTTCTCTGTATCTTCTTCCTTTTCCTTAAAATTCCTTATTTGGAAAGCTTAAAAGTACCAAGACTTTTCAGTATAATGTGGTAGCGATGCTAAAACCACCATTTTCTTTGGTTACAGTAGGGTCTGCAGAAGGCTACCATGGGCTTGCCTAAAGCTTAGAACCATGCCCTAAGCAAGTGAGATCAAGGGCCATCCTTGTCTATTCCTGATGGCTGCTGGATATTTCCTTCTCAAAAAACACATGTAACTGGGCAGTGCACGCTTCTTAACAACGTCCATCTCTCTGCTAGCGGTACAACTATGTCAACCTCACTACTGGAATGTTTTTGGCATGTTGGATATCTTCATGGCTTTCAGTGCTGTAGTGGCTTTAAACTTCATGAAACATCCTAAAATGACAACCATTTTTCAAAATGAGTCTTTGTTTCAGTTTGCTCAACTTGAAGCAAATTTCAGGACTGATCTTCAAGGCATTTGCACTCTCTGTAAGCAGTATTGATCAACTTTTCATTAATCAGATAGCTACTTAACAGGCTTGGGGGCCGGGGAGGAAGAGATCACCTCACATTCAGAAATTTTAAAATAAATAAATAAATAAGCCATTTGTTTGCATGTTTCCCAATGATATTTGTTTATGCACAGGAAATTATTAGACTCAAAGTATTGATTTTTGTAGTCTTATTTTTCCCCATCTGTAGGCATCAATTGATTGCCTTTCGTGCTTTCTCAGTAATTCTACAGAAGATCAGATGCCTTCCGAAGCAGCGGTGGTTTTGAGGGCTTCCAAAAGCCTTGCTCCAGGGCAGCTTGCAAAACATGAGTGCTGAGTGCAACGGTGTTGCAGGGGAACACTCAGAGCACGTGCTACAACCAAAACGTAGCTTAAGCCATGCTCAACCTTCAAAAAACTTTTTAAGAGCAGAAAGGAAAGAGGAATTAACTTCAGCCAATTTCTGGAGACCGTATGCGTTTCAAAATGTACATAGCACCAGAACCAGCAAAATCCGTTCAAAAGTCAAGTCGCAAAAATCAGGGAAAATGTGTTTGTGAGAGTATGTAGGAGCCTTCTTTAGAGGCGTGGAGCTCAAAAACTGTGAGAAAACACCAGACATGCATGACCTCAAAAAAAAAGTATTGAGGTACCCAACAACCTATCATCTGATATTTGAAATGTTTCTTCCTGCTTATATCACTTCCTCATGAAGCATGTGTATGTTTAAAGGAGACAAAAGGAAACAGAGGGACAGAATCTATTCTTCAAAACTTACTGAAGTCCAATTAACTTTTTCTTGCTTTACACAGAAAGCTTTCATTTCTTTTGCAACAAAAACGGAAAAATCTCGCAACCTTTGCACAGTTTTGATCGCCTTAAGGCCTCGTTTGTATGTTTCTCAGTCTGCCTCAAGTCCACCATCATTTTGCTGCCTCTATATTAAAAGCCTTCACCGCAGTACTTCTTCTAAAAGAGCAATTCAGTCATTTTTTAAAGATTTTTGAGCTACTTTATGATCTATTCACAACTGTTGGACTAGAAGAAGAAGATGGTCTAGATAACCCAAAATTTGTATTAAGTATTTCAATGCATATACACAGAATATTGTTATTTCTTTCTCCTTTATTTCTTTCCAATCTTTTTCAACTGGTTCCATTTTCACCTCATATATGCATCTGATTTTTCTCTCACATATACACAGCTTTCCTACGTAAAGTGTTAATATAACACGTGTGGTCACAATTTCACACTTGTAATATTCAAATAGGCTCAAAGTTAGTCAGAATAAGTTTGACCATGTCCATATGCATACTTAAGGAAGTGAATGCTTGGATTAGATGAAGAAAATAACTTTTTTTTTAAATCTTATATAAGAATATCTATATCTTTTTTTTTTCTTCATTTTCATTATGAATAATAACAAATGGAGATACTCCATCTGTAACTTTGTTGTGATGTGGGGAAAATTGGGCCCATATTGAACATCTGTAGATGGCATCTTTTGAAGCAGTGCTCCACCATCGAGATATTATAAAGATAGCTAAGGAATGTCGGGTTTTGAAGCAGTAGTGTACACTCATGAAACCACAACTTCTTTTCATTCACTTGTCAGAGCTGTGAATCTGTTCTCATTGCTTCCTAGGTGGATTGTGGTTCCACTGGTTTGGATATAAGTCCTGATGAAATGGCCATCTCTGGCACTGCCTTGAATATTGGTTCTGTGTCTCCCAACCCAGCTATGGCTGCCAAGTGGATGGACATGGTAGTGACACTGATAGTAAGATTAGCACCTTTGCACACTTTCATCCCAGCCTGCTTCATATCAGTTCTACTTGAATTCACACTGTATAAGGCAGCTGTTATTTTTAGGTACCCAAAACAACGTCACATAAACAAACAAGCGGGAACAAGTCATGCATTGGGCATTGACCTTGCCCGTGAGCCAACCTTCTCCAACTGGAACCAGTATAAATGTAAATTATTAGAGGAGCTCCCACCCACACTTCATGGAAACTTGCACTCTACCACCCACATGGTCACTGCCCAGTCTTACCCCTCTTATGGGAGGTCAGCACAGACCCTGCTTATTTCAAAATTTTTCTTTTATATTACAGATCAGCTTCAAGAGCTTAGGAGAGGAGCTAATCCTACACACATGTGTCTCTGGTGAGATGGCAGCTGTCCCTGGCTAAAGAATTAACACCCCTTTTAAAGTTATCCTTTTTATTCTGAGCTTCCAACAAACAAATCAAATGCAGCATTTAGCAACTGCATGTTTGAAATCACCAAAAGGCCTTTCAGATCTCGAAGCTGTACACACTGTCTGCTAAAATAACCTCAGGCACTCTGTGACAATTGAATTATAACCAGTGACACCCTCTTTCCCATCTCATTGCACTGAGTTACCTCCACTGTCTCCAGAGAGGACTCTGCATGCTTTCATGCAGGCAGCAATGTGCTGGACAACAGCAGGAACATATTATTAAATATGTCTTTTATCTTCACTTACAATAGCCACAAATTTAACCAGTCCTCAAATATTTTCCTTTAGAGTATTGCAGCCATAAAGGTTCCAGGCCTTGGAAACTAATGGGGTTTTAGGTGATTATGGCTTTGCAGTCACTTTTATCTAGCCCAACCAATTTTATGCACAAAACCTTGAAGAAAACACCCAGTCACATGCCACTGCACAAGATGAAAAGTTCAAAATGATCTGTGTTTCTCTGTTCCTTCAAGGCCTGCTGTTTTTCCTCTGAGATATTACAGGTTTGGCTGTTGACCTTTTACTACAGTTTAAATTTTGTTTGAGGATGTTAGAAATATTTCAGCTCCTGAGTGGTTGCCTGTGATTGGAAAGACTGCAGCCAGGGAGCTGGGTGGTCCTTTCTAATCAGAGGCTTTTCTGGGCTCTCAGGAACTGACTATGTTAATCCAACACTGAACTTAATGTGCTTGAGTACCCATATCACTTCATTATTGCAACTTACACTGTGGTGTGAAGGGATTTCCTTTCTGTATAAATTGGACTGTCATTGACTCTGGAGCCTGGTAGTAAATACATATTTGTATGAATTTTTTAATTATCTTGGTATTACTTTGTGCAATGCTTTACATGTATGCAGGAGGCATTGTTATTTCTTCCCTCTGAATGTTCTGCAAAGAATGGAAAAGCAGCCTGAATGCAGAGATGGGGAGAAATCACATAGAGTGCTGTATCCAGATCCCTTCAGACAGGGAAATGGTCTGATGGGTTTATATCCATTAGCATGTGGATATTCTGTTTATAAAGAACACCACCCATTTTGTTAGTCAGTTCTCAGACTGAAATTTCAATCACAATGTATAATAAACTTGACCAGCCACTTGTATTTCAAAGTGGATAACAAAAAAAGGTCACCTGTTCTAGATAAAAACTAGACTGTAGCCAGCAATCCATAAATCTCTTTGTCCCATCCTGAAGGCAGTATGCAGCACCAGAATATGGCAACATTTTGGAGTCTCTGAAATGATCTTCACTGCACAGATAACACATGGGATACTGTAGAGCAAACATCACTGGACTTGTGGCTACTATACTGAAAGAATACCTGGTAGCACAGCTGTGCTGCCAGGATTCAGCAACAGGACTGAAGACATAGCAAGTTTAGAGGCCTCCATCTGCTTGTCCTTGCATTAACTCAGCTCAAGTGCTGGAAAACAGAAGTTTGCAGCCTTACAGATACGAACCAAGGTTGTACAAATAAACAAACGATAATCACAAGCACGGCAGAAAGCCAATATGCTGAAGCAATGCTGTTGACCTAGCCAACACACTGAGAAGAGCCTGGCAGGCAAATGGGTGCTAAAAATATTTAAAATCCTCCACAAAAGAAGTCCTGACCTTCTCATGTAGAAAAAACCCTAGGTAGCTCTGATCTTGTGTCAACTGGTTTTATAGTTTAAAAGATCCTTTTTTGAAACTTGCTTTTACCAAAGCAAACAGATGTTCATCATCCAGATGCAACAGCAGCAAGACAAGCTCAATGAGAACCATTTTATCTGTACTGCTGCACCCACACCTGCATTCTGGTTGGGATCTTCACTCTCGTACAAGGTGAGAGGGAATGCTGATCCCTAGGTTGTCTGGAGACAGAAGCAAATAAATATCAAAAGCCTTTCCTCTTCCAAGGCAGAGAAATGTCTCAACAAACCAGGAGAAAGGTGCATGCATGCTAGAAATAAATATTATTAGGGAGATGCTCAAAGCTAAGGAGTCTTTAGGAGTGCTATGTCTGTGTCATGTTTCATTTTGCAATAAGTTTCATTTTTTATAATTTTTATTTTCTTCTGTTTCCAGCAGTGCTCCTCTCCCATATAAAATCTGGAGTTACCAGGTAAAGCAGATTCAGTACCAGCTTATTGCTAAATTAAGACATACCAGCTGTTTGCTTTCTAAGCTAAGCTTCTAGCAAGGGTTTAAAGTTGATGACACCACGTATCTTGAAATTCACCAGACAGCTCTCTGACACAAAACCTTTTTCTTGCATATCTGTATCCACTAACTGAATTTTTATAGTATTTTGAAATTACATTTTAACACCACTGACAAACACAGACTTTCAGGGAGCGAAGAGAAGTTACTTTGACTCTGGCACCATCTACTGAAAAGTGAATAAAAGTGCCTGGACTACAAGACCAATAAAAGATACATTTATCAAGGAAATATGCCCTAATTTTTTTCTTGCAGTGTGAATATTTCTATTTTCTCATCACGAAGAAGGCTTTCACTTACATCCTTGAAAAATATTTTCTTAGCTTCTCATTACTGTTGACATTCATCAGAGTGCAATGATATAAGGTAATAAGATCTTTCCAGTCTGTAAGATAACCAGTACAAACAAACAAAAATTTGCTTGCGCTGACTTTGCAAGCAATTCTTCACCACACAGACGCTGAGGAGGAACAAGCCATTTTGGTATAACTGCCAGGAATGTTCTTAGCTGTGCAAAATCCATTAAAATACCACGGTGAAAAAAGCCCCACACGAAGGCTTAGTTTAGAAAACAGTTTTCTTATTCTTGTCTATCTAAAGATTTAATTCTCCCTTTCTAGACAGAATACATTCCCCATGCATTAACGAGCAAAATATAAATGATAAGGAACTGTATTTTGTAATTAACATTTAACATTCAAAGAACAACATATTACTAAAAATATTAAAAATATTGAAAATGGCTCCTAAACATTTTGAAAGTATAAGAATTAATGGAAAAGTAGGTAAAATTTTGCCTCTGTGTGTGAGTACAGAACTCTCTTAACAGGGGAACAGAATTTAAACTACAGTCAAAATGCACAAGGACAACTAGGAGTTACAGACAATTCAGAAGACTAAGACAGAGGTTAGTAAGCAAAAAATGCTGCAGAATTAAAAGAATTGATCACCTGTACCCCTGAGCATTGAAATCAAGAAAAGGAATATTGTTTTAAGCCTGCTGGACATTCAGAAGAACAGAGCCGTCATGCTTGCAGGGTCTGCTGATTAATGCTTGGCTTTATAGTAATATAAGATTTATTGCATTTTGCCTGAAGTGGATAATTGAATAATCCCTCTAAAAAGCAATAATTTTTCCATGAAGTTCATAAAGTTAATACACTTGCAAGTCTCCAAGCAGAAAAAGAGAAACGGTTAAGCATCAGCCTGTGGAAATCATTGGATGTAACTCATAATGCAGAAAGGTCACTTCAAGGAAGTTTGTTAAAGTGTTTTACAGGAAAAAATAAATAAATTATTTTAAAATACTGTCTGTGTACACATATCATGATTGACTGAATCGATAGTGATTCCTGATCTCACATCTTTGGATATCACAGTAGCTCCATTGAATCACTGAATACTATTCTCACTTTATATGAACTAAAATTGAATTGAAACTCAAGGAAAGTCTAACTCAAAATTTGTGTATTTCCATCAGTCTTTCAAGCTGTACTAGGAATATTTCCACTTCCTGGGAAATGGGACAACAAGTTCCAGAAGTACTAATTTGGCTCTGGATATCGGGAAGGGAAGGGAAGGGAAGGGAAGGGAAGGGAAGGGAAGGGAAGGGAAGTTCACTGTGAAATTTTCAAAAGACTTCAACTAAAACTCTTAAGGATCAAGCTTTTTTTTCCTAAAAGTGCTTGAAGATACAACCAGACTGGAACAAACCATTTCTAACCTGTCAGAATGCCATCTCAGAATGAGCACCAACATGTGGAGGTCAGCCACACTTGAGGGCACATGTCACGGTATTCTTAATATTGAGACCTCTAACAAAGGTAGGGAAATATTTCAACCTTTAGTTTCAACAGAAATTTTGAATCCTGAATGACCCGCATTTTCTCTATAACCCCTAGGTAACACTACAGTTCAGAAATGCAAAATGATTAACTCTAATTCAATCACACTTGTAATTGTGCCAAACTTGGTTCCAAGTATCTTATCCAACTGTTTGCCTGGAAGCTTTCAAATCCATAATATCAGTACAGGACAAATTCAATCCTGGTGTTAGTGGATGCAACTTGGCAAAAGGCAATGCAGTCACAAAATGCCTGACAGGTAAGCATTTCTCAGATGGTTGGAAGCTATGCATGACTGTATGGCACATGTTATCTAAATCTAGTTAGTGCCAAAAGAACAGTTTCAGTGTTTCTCTCGAGAAGCATCCATTAATTTATTTTGAACTAGCTGATATAAAAACCTAACAAAACCAAATTCCATAAAAGAATGCTTAAAGTGTAATTTGAAACAACTGAATAAAACCGCAAAAGTAATAAACGGCAAAAAAAGCCCAAGGAAATAAACAATTAACAGGAAATCTGTTGATATATATATATATAATACTTCAGGTTTCTAACTTGCCCTCTTGTTTGTGCCCTCACACACTTCAGATATCCCCCCATGGCCATACAAATAGCTGGATATTGCATGACAGCCAGAAAATCAAAGGATTTAAACTCTGCTGGAGAGAGACATGAAATCCAAAGAGGAGGAACAATGCTCTTCCACCAGCCCTACCAACTTAAATGAAAAAGCCATTGCTCAAGCCTCTCCCCCAGTGGGTCTGTGTAATACATGGAGAGACACCACCTCTTAATCCAGGACATTGTGTCTTTCACAATTTTAATAGTTTCTGTGTCACACTGTGTGACACTTTCTGGAGCTACACGTAGACTCAGCTTCTCAGTAAATGCAAACTAGTACATCCTGAAGGAGAGTCAATGGCTCCATGTCTAGCCACAACAGATCAGAACTTGGACTCCAGTTCTTAACATAACTTTTCAATCTTTGTTTTTCACCTGACCATGACAACAAAATGGCCTTTTGCTAGGGTGTGCAACTTACACTTCCAACATTACCCTCAGTGGACTACAGAATTGAGAAAACTGTGGTTCTTTTTTCATTAATGAAATGATTCTCAGGCTGGATTGCAATGATACAACACATTTCAGACATTCTTCTGCTCTGAATTAATGCACATGGGACTACTAATGTAGTACTTTTGACATAATATGAGATCTTTTTTGATTGTGCACTTTGTGTTACATAGCTTCACTAGAAACACCAATGGAAACATTAGAATCCTATATTCATATTTTTAACTTTCACTTTGAACCATCTGGTAACCTCTGCCAGGTATGAGGCAAGTTATGGGCCTCCAATAAATTTTCAGGACACTGTCTATTACTTTTTGTCCTCGATAAAAAACACATTTTAAAAAAATATGACATAGACAATTAAAATTTGAAAACAATATTATTGCAACATATGCAGTAAGATAGTGGAAGAAGGAGGGCACATTTTTGGTACCGATATGTACTTAGAAAGAATGACACTTCCACCCTACAATCAGTTTTAGTATGACACTACCTTGGGAATTCTGTGCAAAGAAAAAAGTCAAATGGGACATATTGCTCCAATACATCTCAGGGAGTATAGGTGTTTTTTTGGCTCCTGTTAGAGTAAAGTAATGGCATGAGAATAGCTATGAGAAACATGGCAACTGTTGGCTGAAGTTACTCAAACTTGAAAGCAAGCAAGTAATAGGGGCTGTCAGTGGAGCAGTCCTTAGGGTAAGACACAGATTTCTTTTGTAATTTTATTGTTTTAAGAATGTAGAGCTCTCACCCATGTTAGTTTGAAACATGCTAAACATTGATCTGTGTTTCCATAAAAAGTCTGTCGTGTTTGCAACTCAGTGGAAGAATTGCTTGGATAAAGCATTATGCCATACTCTTCAGGGCTGGCAGGGAGCTAGGTCTGACTGAACGAGCAATATTTGTGATGCCAAATTTGCATTTTCCATTAAGTGACCAAAATGCATTCTTTGGTTTAGAATTTAGGAGTCTGTGGTAACACAGTATCTTATGTAGTAAGTTCTGTTCCAGTCAGCATAGCAGATACTAACAGAATAAAATGGAGCGGGGAAGTCCATGGCCTGTAAGCAAATTACAGTGGGGCCCACTGCAGAACGTACAATAAAAGAGGATGGAATTTTGGAATGGCTCAAATATTTGGAGAGGAGAGAAGGGGGATGGAAAACTGGGAGTAATGTGAGATAGCAAATCTTGCCAAAATATTTATGTCTCTCTGACCTAGGCAGGTTAGATCTTCAGATGAGAACCTGTTTGTAACAGGGGCAGCTAATAAAAAGTAAAATTTATTGCTTTCTCATCGTAAACGCTGCCCCAGATGTTCAACCACAAAGTACATAGGTTAACCACCCAACCAAATTCAAGGAAGAAGATCAATAAAACAACATCAGGGTATCCTTTTACCGGTAAAGGCAGAATATTTGACTAAAGAGCAAACAGTGTACGGTATCTCAGGAGACTCCTTAAAGCTCTTGCCATAAAATTATTGAGGATGTTAATATGAGAATTGCAATATGACCACCAAAGACCATAGTTCTTACTCTTCTTTACAAGGGGAGAAATAGAACAGTTCCCAAAACTTGGACAGGACCGATGCTGTCCCCAATAGGTTATGAGAAGTTCACATAATAAGATAAAGCCCCTAAAGCATGAAACATAGAACCATACTGCCCTTTTATTTGTTTAGATGTAATTTCACATGGACTTTGATATATACTCCAGCAGTAATCTGTTTTCTGTATTTCTGCACAAAGAATAACACTGGAATTACTGTACCTGTGACCCAAGTGCAGAACACCAGGAAGTACTGTCGCAATACTTCATTTCACCCATCAGCTGGTTTGGAGGAAGGTATTGCTGTATTATGTATAAATCTAATTAATCACCATGCACCCTTCATATTCTACAGCCAAGAGCATCCAGAGCTATAACTGGTGAAATGTAATATTTCCCTTGTCCTTTGCTAAATCCAAAAAGCCTCAGACTTAGCTCAAAATGCCTGTTGTCAGTTGCAAACAAGCTTTCTGCAATTATACATAAATTTTAGGGCCAGATGCATGATTCTGCTAATCCTCATGATAAAACAGCACTGAACTTGCAACCAGTAAAGATGAATGGTCCCTACAAATGAAGGAAGACTAGAATAGATTTGTGAATGTTTATGTGGACCAAACATTCAATCTTTTTTAATATTTCCCATCAGAGTTTTCTGTTTGTCTTTTTCAATGTTGAAGCTTAGAACCTCTTCATTACATTTTACATAAAATTCAACCTTCCCTTCTATTTCTTATTATACATATTAGACATTTTTTGCTATTAAATTTTCAGAGGTCATTGATGATATACAGGTTGAGTACATCTTGCCACTAGTAAATTCGTAAGGACACCATATGCCTGGTTCCTTCAAATTGTCTTGTTGTCTTTAGCTGACAATGTAATAAGAATAAAGATGACTTCTTATTCCACCTGAGAAAACATTAAGAGTATATCTGTGGGGGACAGAGCTTCAGAAGCACATAAATGTTGCAAATTTTGGTTATGTTTTGCAAAGGAGACAAATAAAAGTACTTGTCATGTGCTAAAAAGCTAGAAATAAGCAGATTGAAAAGAATTAGAAGAGTTGTCTAAAATTTCTCAAAGTCAAGGTAGAAGATCAAGTGATTTAGAAGGCTGGGCAAGGCACACAAGGAGGAATGGATTGATTACTTAGCTTTTGTTTCTTGGTTTGACTTTGTCATGAACACAGTACAATTAGCTATTCTAACCAGTAATTTGCATCTCAGCTACTTTTTCCCATTCATATCCAATGATGTAGTATGACAGAGCTCAGGGTTTGAGTGCTAGCCCAGTGCTTCTTGTTAGCCAGGGCTTGATTTCAGAAATTCAGCTTTCACAGTCTACAGGTACATGGATGCAAGATGTTAATGCAGTTTTTGGAATTCAAGAATGGATTACACTCTCTTTGTAGACCTACATAGCTGATGAGTATTATTGCTATAAAAGGATAGCTCTGGAGCAAGGGAAACTTGGAAAGTGTGAAGTATTCCATATACTTTTAGACCATCTTTGCATCTAATTCCAGGTGTAGTTTTAATGCCACTTTTTAGCTACTTTTTTTTCTTTTAATCATCTATGCCCCAGCATAGAAAGGATTGTTATAATTTCCCACTTACACATTGATGATTTTAATTTTATTGTCACTGTATAATTTTACATGGAAAGAAAAAAATCTCATCATTGTTTGAAATAATTATACTCAGCAGCATCCTGTGGCAGTGATGTGCAGCTCTGTCTTTTTCACTGTTTCTGACACTACATTCCAGAATTATTTTATCAACATTTCAGTTGGTAACATTGAGTCCCATGAGTGTTCACATGCATGATGTATCCTTTATCATTTACATCTCTCAGTGCTCTTGTTACTGATAAAAAGGAACGCCAAAAATTTAGGATGGGAAGCCTGATTAGTTGTTTCATCCCTGCTGCTTTCCTACTATCTACTGCTGTTCAACACATGAGAAAATCACCTCTGGTCAGACCAAAGGTCCAGCTAGCTGAGCAGCAGATGCTTAGGGAAACAAGGTATTTAGAGATTTATCCTTCCCTTGAGATGCACTCCCAGGTCCTGGAGCTGAGTCACTCAAGAACCACCCGATGGTATCTATTCAGATGCCTCTTTTCTCTTATTGGAACAATTAGATTCAAGATGGAGTTTATTGTTCTTTGACACTATGCTCAGATTTCTGAAGTCTGTCAATCTTCATGCTACTTCATCTTCATTAAGTGTAATAGCCTGACATGCATTATATGCACCTGACAGGTGGCCAGTTTTTCTTCCACATGAGACTGATCTGTTGTGGGATTTGGGGTAGGACACTTTTTCTGTTTTCTCTCATACCCAGATACTGTTCAACATAAACAGGTTTCAGCATTCTGGAAATCTCAGCATTCTGCAGCTATACAAGTAGTAGCAACACTGCACATCCCATTCCTTAACGAGTGAAAATAACCACCTTACATGGAACTTGACCCCTTAGTTCCTCACAGTCAGCATCTGCATCTTCTTCCATTTGCTCTCCACCTTGTCAACATATTTCCCCTATTTTTTATATTTCCCCCATTTCTGCTGATGTCAGAGGTAGATACATTGCCAAAAGCTAAGTTCTCCGAGGTAAAAGAGGTTATCTAGGACTTTGGTAGCAGACCTTTGCTTCTGGAATAAAGTTATCTTATTATCATTATCCCTTCACAAAAGAGAGAATATGACGAAGGAGATTTAAAGACAGAGCTGAAGCCTACAAAGAAGCTACAAAAAGCCTACATTGGGTTAAGGGTCATATAGTAGGAACCCACTGGATCTACTTGTAAAATGTTTTTTTCATTTAGTTACAGTTTCAGCCTCTCCCTTAAACACAATTCTTGTGCCTGTCTTCAATAGCTCATGTTTCTGGATCAAAACTTAATTTTCTTCCTTGAAGAATACTGCTATTTATTGTGCCATTTGTAACCTCGGAGCTGTTAGGCTAATGTAAATTTAGTCCAACTTTCACTTCCTTTCGCATCCATTTTTGCTGAATTGAGGTAGACGAGAAAAATACAGAGACTTCAGTGGGAATAATCTTGTGCAGATGGAGAAAACCCAGATGCATTTAGTGGAGCAGCTCTTTGTCAGTCAAAGCAGTCCAAAGGACAGATGTTTGTTAATCATTCAGAAAACCCTTGTGATTAGAAACTCCTAGATCTCAAAAAGGCCAGCCAACTAAAAACGATACACTGTGCTCTAGCACTCGTAGTACTCCATTTGGGAGAATAAGAGGATTTCTTGGCCAGAATTAAGTAGGAACAATGTAAATAAGGTTATTATACGTAAAAATCAGAGTGCATGCCCTGGAGGATGGGGAGATTTCAGTTCTATAAATCAGCTAGGAAGATCTGGCAAAGTTCATTGTCCAACTAGCCTACAAATTTAACAAGAAGACTAGTGCAGACATTTCTTTAAGAGGCTTAAAGAAAAACAGAGGTCAATGAATTAAAACACTATGAAAAGCAAGTGAGATTCATTAGTAAAGAACCTGAAAGCAATACACTGTGACCCCTAAAGAGTATTCCCCAAATGTACCGAGTATAAGGGTAGAGGAAAAGCAGAGAGTATCCAATGAGAACTAACATAAATAAAAGCCTAAAATCATGTGCTGAATTTTTGCATGGGTGAAAAGAAATGTCTCTATTTTATACAATTCAAGTGATACCCTAGAATTTGTAACTGCTGTTGCATTTAAACAACATCATAATTTAAAAATCACATTTTTATTATTTATAATTTTTTGCATTACTTAGGACATGGTCCAAAATCAGGAAGTCCAGCTGCTAAACAAATAAAGATGAAGTATATAGCTGCTGCCCCCAAATATGGATAAATAGATAATGCTATCAATAAAAAACAAACAAACAAACAACTAAGATTAGTTAATAGTATGATCAATCCTTTCAGCACATCATCTGCATACCTGCTTTCAGTATTTCTGTAGACCTCATTACAATGTCGAGAAAATGGAGGCCGAAAAACAGTTTTGAAGTGGCTTTGCTAACTCATGGGAAGATCTGGACATGAAGAACAACTCAGAAGAAAGCACAGGATGCTGGTTTGGAAATCTGTGTGACAGGGAAAGATGCTCTCACAGGGGTATCAGTTTGGTGGAGATAGCAGGGCAGTGATAGAGCCATGTGGCTTATATGGTAACTGCAGCAGAGAAGAGGAACTGACCTGTTGAGCCAAGCTGGTGGTATGGAAGCTAATGAAGAATGACAAAGATTTCAGTCTGGGCTAAAGAAGATAACTGAATGTCCTTGTTGAGAGATTGTCCAAAGCTGTAGAAGGAAAAGAGGAGGAAATCAGAGGCACAAAACCCCCACAGAAAAGGAGGAGGGAATTGGAGAAGATCCACTTGTAACATGTGCTGAGGGAATAAATAGAGAGGTAGAAGAGGAATTAGGGGAAGACAGAGGAACAGCAACCAGACCAGACATGATCTCAAGCATATAAGCGCGGCTGGATGGGTCAAAGGGACACTGATCAGAGACGCCGCTAACTCTGGATAGAGCTTCAGTCATGCTGAATTATGAGGCAGCTGCAACAGCCACTAACAAAGACTTGGCTCAAATAAGCACCATATTTAAGTATTGAGACTCACTGGAACAGAATGGTACTGCACAGCGAAATCATCCCTTTTTCTTGTTATTCTTAGGTATAAGGATTGAGAACGGAATAGCTTTACAGTCCATCTGTTGGAGAACATAGCAATTGAAATCATATATGAACAGTAAGATCCTGGTCTGAAAAAAAAAAAAAAAGAGGTAAAAAAGCCCTTGTACACAGTTTAGTAAATTTCATCAGCCCAGCTAAGCATGGAGGCCTGGAAATAAACAGGTGAACACACCACTGATTGTGGCGTAGGTAAATCCATGAGCAAGGCAAGCATTGTGTTCTTCTACCTGTTTCTACCGATCAGAGTTAACTATTTACCACAGGTTTTATTTGTCATGTTTATTCTCCAGTTTCATTGCCTAAAATATTTCCTTAATCTCTCAATCAATCAGCCTCCTTACTGGTTGCTGCCATTTCTTCTAGAAGTTTCTATACGGATCTCATTTGTAAAAACGATAAAAGAGAACAGCTAAAAGCAACTTAAAAGTAACATTAAAAAAAAAAAAAAAAAACAAATTGGGAAGTCTCCTTGTCCCTAAAAATACTACAAGGAGAATAAGCTCATTGTAGCATATTACTGTAGCTTATGAGAATGCCCATTGTAGCCTTGTATCTGACAGATACTAATAAAAGTAGTTCTACAGGTCTGATCAATCAGAATTTGCAGTCTTGGCCATTTTTCAAATCAAATCCATCCATATACGAAGAGCTTAAAAACATGTTACAACATTTTATAACCAGTAATACTAATGTCCTCTCAGTATAATTACTAACAATCCTGCACGGTTATATATTTAGTACATTATTTTCTTGTTTGATTCTTTAGATTAAAATCTCACTTTCTAGTATGCTTCTCTGCTCTGTACTTACAGTCTTCCTACATCAGTTACACTAAGAGTTACTAGAAAAGAGTAGGAAGACAAAGAAATTCAAATTCTGTTGTTTACTACTCACAGAGAAAACAATCAAAAAATTCCACTTTCACATCAAACACCTTCACCCACAGCAGGTCCAAGGGCAGTTTTGTCATTAGAGCAGTAGTGTTAGCTCACCCATGCGTGCTACTCAAAATCATACCTTTTTTTTAGCATCATTTTTTCCATACACAGCTGAGGGGTTTGGACAGAGTAATGTTTGCAGCAGCAATATAACAAAAACCCTGCTGTGTTGATAGTTAAATCATTACTTCAGCTAACATATCACCTGGTCACCCTTTATCATTTCTGAAACTGGAAAAAGGATTTGAAGAACCACAAGCTACATGACAGATTCAAGTCTGCATCTCACGCTTAGCACTTCTGAGACCAGGTTTTGATCCAAGGGAAACTGGGATTTCACACATAAATCTCTGCCCGGAACAAATAAGCAACCTGCCCTCAGTCAGGTCTCATGTGGGAGGCTCTCTCCAGGTAATATGAATAAAACCAAAATGAACAGAAATATTTTCCCATTCACTTAAGCACATTCTGACACTGAGCTTTTATCTAAAACATAATTCAAGTGTGGATCAAGTTTTAAGGAAGGAAGTAAAAATTATTAGGTGCCTATCAAGAATTATAGAACACAAAATTTTTTGCTCATGGGATTAATTTCTTGCTAATACCTTTCAACATTTAGGTCCTCATCATTTCAGGCACAGCCAATATTTATAGCACAAGTTTAAGAAATAAGCTCATGTCAGGTAAGTATAATCTGCCAAGAACATCCTTTTTTTCTTTAATATTCTTTCGCATGCAAAGAAATATTAGATTTCCATGAATTCACTGTTGTGTTTTTACTAACAACTGTGGTGGACAATTAATAGCAGACATAGGCCAGCACAACAGTCAAGTATGTGAATACATCAATTTATATAAACCAGC
Organism: Nesoenas mayeri; assembly: GCF_963082525.1. NCBI lineage: Eukaryota > Metazoa > Chordata > Aves > Columbiformes > Columbidae > Nesoenas > Nesoenas mayeri. The sequence goes on along the minus strand of NC_137540.1, from coordinate 11,481,649 downwards.
ATTTGGTTACTATTGTTGTTTTTGAGGAGCAGTGTTGCCAGCTGTCACAAAATGCATAAACAGTTCATAATCTGTAATAGTTCCTTAGACAGCTGCAACACCATAAGGAGCCAACTTTTTTTTCCTCAAAAGCCTGCACAAAACATGCTATGTAGTTCTAAAATGGGTGGCTATTTCAGAACTATACACCAAAAATACAGAGGAGAAAGTAAAATTTCTCTATTAATTTAAATTGTTTGTTAAAATAGCCCAGGCAGTTAATTCTGGGCATCTTGTCCTAAAAGAAAGCAACTGTTGCAAGATACACAGGCCTAGTATAAATAAAGATGATCAGTTTAATTTAGCACTTTAATTTGTGAAATTAAAGTAGGTCAGGTGACTTCGCCATATGAAAATCTGGTTCTGAGCCACTTCACAACTTGCCATTCTCACAAGTGAGCAAAGCTGTACCAGTTAAGCAAAGTCTACTGTTCCATTAGGGCAGAAAGTTTAGACGTGGATAAAAGCTGAGCAACAGGAAACAAACATACATTTTCATATCCTTCATGCCACTCTTGCTCATTGACACAAGACAGGTTTCACCTCCCTTAACTGCTGTGCTTGTTTAGCATTAGTTTTAAAATTTTAAAAGTGGTTTAGAGAAGCTCAGTTTTATGGTGTCTTACTTTAAATTCCTTAAGAAAAATAATTTTCTGGAAGTGCTGGGTACTTTTGCTCTGAAAATCAAGATTTTTAAAAAGAGTTTTGGTTTTCCAATCAGATAAAACTCAACTTAAAGCACTTATTATCACTCACAAGGTGACTCCTGATGGAAAAGGTTTATGGTTGGACTCAATGATCTTAAAAGTCTTTTCCAAACCAAGTGATTCTATGATTCTAAAAGCTACTTTCCAGAACCAGTGTCCTGTCCTCTCATAACTATATTATGCAGCAAACGAAGGCCCCTAACAGCCATGGCATGGAAAAAAATCACAAACACGGGAAGGTCATAGAAATATTCAGACTATGCAACAGAGCTGTTCAGAGTTGGCCGTTTTCCTTTGCAAGAGCCTGTGCAAACATTCTGTTCAATTTCATATCTGTGGGAGTTTGCATCCCCCACATCTAGTTTTCAGATACAAACTCACACAAACCCTTATTCTCATAATAAACATCCCCAGCTACATCTCACCTAAATTTTCCATGGTGCTCAGTTTAATAAAATCTGGATTTAGCACCATTATTTGGACAGGACTTTTTAAAAGGTTTCTGATAAAGCATTTTTTTCACCTGCACTAAGAGGCACAGAGTGTAGTGTCTTATGAAACTTTGCATGACAATAGTTCTAAAAAAACCCATAATCTGAACATTAGTTTAATTATTCAAGCATATAAACCCATCCTTTTGCAAGAGAGAAAAAAACCGCCATTCACACTAATGCCTTCTATGTGTGGTATCAAATGAAATAGTTACAGCAAAATACAACACGGTGTTCAAAAATATTTTGCTTCCATGAACAAATTTTAGTTTCTTACCATTATATGTCAAAACAAATTTATCTGAAATGCCTGCAAATTGGTACTGTGCCACATTTGACAGTTTTTCTTATAGCAGTAGTTATTCTTCAAATACTTGAATGAAGCCAAAGTTTATAGGTACTAATGTTTAGTTTACAAATAATTATTACTGTATGGTAGGGTTTAGTGTTCTTACTTGTTAACAGTATGTTATCACACTTATGATCCAACCAAAGTAATCTGAGAACTACAAGTATCTTGCTCTTTTGAAATTATCCTTAGTATTGTCCAGGGCAGCAAAGGAAAAAAAACAAGTTTTCTGGCATTATGATGAAATTGAGAGTCCCTTTTCCTTTGTTACAAGCGCTTAAGAAGAGCTTATTTATGAAAGTATGCATGTCACAGAAAGCAGTGTTTCATGACAAGTATCACTGCTGAAAGACTTGTTTTACTCATGTTTGAACAATGTGTTCTCCCTGAAGCTATAGCTCCTAGCTTTTCAGCCTTCCAAGTACAGTAGGAAACACTATATTGTGTTTCTTTCACCAAATACTTTGATAATGGAGCTCTGTCATGCTTCCTTGCTGGAGTTTGCATTGCCTTAGGCTGATTTAGAAGGCCATCTGGAAATTACAACTGATTAATTAGCTGTGAGCCAATGATGTGAAGAGGGCAGATGGAAGAACACAGTACTGAACTGCTCCCTGCCCTGCAAGAGCTACCAGTCCAATACCTGGTCCACCTTGAGGTGCCAGTCTCTTTCCAGGAAGATTTCGAAAGATTCAGATAAATCTGCCACAGCAATTGTCTTTCCTCAGCTGCTTTTTCTCCCAGCTCTGTTCACTGGTGATACCAATTATGACAAAGATGATGCCTGAAAACCATGAGAGAAGGGAGCTGACAGCAGAGTGTTTTCAGTAGAAGTCCTGCCTTGAAATCCACAGAACTTGGGCAAAACCAGCTTGGGTTTACATTTATCATGCCTATATGTATTCCCAAACGGTAAAGCCGTGGTATTATAAACCTAAATTTTGTCTGCATAGAAAAAAGGTATTTGAGAATCCTCCTGACCCCTGTATGTGTTTACCAGATTCACTTGCACACATCACACATATTTACTGCCCATGATTCTCTGGCCAGAGATATGGAAGCCATTTACCAACATCCTGATGTTGTAAGTATCGTAAGTGCTAAGAAGCAGTTTTAGCCTGAGAAGAAGGGGAAAGTTATTCTGCCTCTCAGACTTTATGTCTGCACTTCAACTCTCCACTTGCCCTCTCTATATACATTCTAAGTGAGAAGGAGAAGATGAAATTAATATCAAGCTATTCTTCCGTATTTCTGAGAATAAAGACTTCCTCTCTCTTGCTTTGGATTTGGTATCTTTGTCATCAGCTTGAATTTACAAAGTGAAGGAGCTAGCTGATCTCTTTGGCCTAACAGCTGTGTGAATAATGTTGATGAAAATCATATCAGAAAGACTGGAGATTAAAACAAACAAACAAACAAACAAAAGCAAACCACTCTGGTTTTCATTCTCCAGTTTGGGAACTGAGAAGGTCTGAAGACTAATAGAGTGCATGATAGAAATAGTAAATATATTATTACTCTTGGTAAGGTAATTATATTTTGGATTTCCAGTCATGAACCAGTATCACATTACACAAGGTCTTGTGCAATCACAGAGGAATATTTGATACACTACAGGTAAGTGAGAGAGGCAGAGATTATTTATCCCCATTAGAGTTATACCTATGTATGAACTGCAATTAATCAAGCAGCTCTTCATTTCTTACTGGATGCAATATGATACAGTCATGGATATACTAATGAAGGAAGTTGAAGTTAGATTACAAAGCACATTTGTGTAAAAAGCAAATTATTCTGTCATTTTCTCCTTACTACTTTGTCAGCTACTTCTACTTGAAAATTAAGACAGACAGATAAACAAAATGGTATCTTTAATAAATACCTTTTTCCACACAAACAGTATCACAGCATACCACCTTAAATTTAAGTCTTACTTCTTTCACATTTATTGCTGATGAAACACAGATGTATGAGCATCAGTGCAAACTGCACATTCACAGGTTTCCAAAGAAACCAAGTCAGAACCAATGACTTAACATTAACTTAAGATTAACAACATCAAATGCTTGCCTGGTAAGAGAGGGATGCAGAATTATAGCACATTTGCAATTAACATAGAGATAGAATTTAAGACAGAAGTTCTACAAAAGACACGAATACAAATACGTAATTGTTCTTGAATTAAAATGATATTTTGGTCCAGATTAAAACATAAGGCTAAGTATTTGTTCATCAAATCCTTTTTCTCTCTTTAAATTACTTAAAAGCCCATGGTTTGACACACTAAATTCCTGACTAAAGACAGAAAAAAGCTACCTGATGTCCACACCAAAAAATCATTCCTTCTGCACTGAAATCTGAAAATGGAGTCAACCTCTGCCCGTTTTAGCCTGTCATACCTGCTGACACCAGCCTTGCAGTTTTCAACTCGTCAAACAGCCCACCGACTAGCTATTTTAAACTAAATTGTAAATATTGCAGGAGCAGCCCAAAGGAAAGAATACCCCGTCTATCTAATTTGCAAAATCTCTCCAGCTCATTATTATTTTCCATGTGGATAAGTCTGAAGATCTTTTTTCCCCAGTACAATAAATGACATGTGGACTCAAATGTGAGTCCATGCATCAAAGCACTTGAGTTCCTTGCTTGTCGATAACAAGGAGAGAATTTCAAGGCTCCTGATATTAGCTAACAGTAATATACATGTATGCAAAATCTTGTTTACCTTTCTCTCCTATTCTTCTTTCCTCTTCTTTCTTCTCTAAACCACTTCAGTGCCCATGTCTTGACATATTGAACTCCACACGTTAGGCAGCTTTTGATTTGTGAGGAGAGTTGCAATAGTTAATTACAGACCAAGGTCTTCTGTGACTTAAACATTTTGCATTTATAAGCTCTTGATATAGACCAGAGCAAGAGGCTAACCCATATTTAATTTGTCCAACACGTTTCTGGTTAAAGTTCCATCAAATGGGTGACTGGAATCCCTCCGATTCAGCTGGAAAAGTCACTTTGAAGGAGGCGTTTATTAGCAACATTTGCCTCAGTCACAACAGGAGGCCCCGAGGGCCTGGGGAAAATCAGTGGTTGCTTATAATAGTCAAAACCGGCTATTCCCCACAGGATAAAGTGTCAGTAATAGGTTAGATATTATTATTATTTTGAATGGATTTTACAGCAGGTATAAAATTAAAGAGAACGAGGCCCGTGCTTGGCGATGTCCCCTCACAGCCGCCCAGCCCGCGCAGCTGCTCCGCACACACACAGCTCCATTAGCGGCGCCCAGGGCCCGCGGCACTTAGCACAATTAAACCAACAGCCTGTAGCTCATTCCTCCAGCCTGACAGGAAAAAGGCGCAAAACCCAGATGACTTCGCTTTCTTCTATCTTTGTGTTTGCTGGAGCGATTTTTTGGTGAGTGTTTAATCCTCTCTGCAGCCCAGCATTCACAGGAAAATTTAATGTGCGTGTGATTTGGACTGAAAACGTCCCAAGCCAGATTCTCATTAGCTCACGGTCTTTTCAAGTGATATATTCGGTAGTTAATTCTGAAGGTTTTCCACATTAAAATGAAAAACATTTTCAGCAGTATTGTGAAGGAATGTGTTAGGCAGCCTGGAACTAGGAATATTTCTCTTTTCTTGCACATGAACTCTCTGGAACACCTCTACAGAGACAGCCACAAGCTCCTTGAGCAGGAGGAGCACTGTCACACCACCTATCTTTAGGAACAGCTACTCTGTGGCCTTTTACAGCAGGTCACTCTTGAAGTCTTTTAAAGCGTGTTGCTCTCTGTACTGTCCTGAAAGAGGAGACAGCTGAGTAGAAAGAGTCCTGCCCTATCAGACAGACTGTATTACTACTGTAAATGCGATAAAATTATTCTTGGCAGAACACAGCAAAGACCATCCCTAAAAATCTGTGGAACAAGAATGACCTTACTGAATAACTGCATTAAACAAAAATGTGAATACGTTCTCCTTCTTTAGCATCCCAGCCAGGCACGGTAACTAAAATTTCCTCTTGTTCAAGGCAACAATTATTATCCTTTACTTGTTATTTCACTGTACCTGGAAAATTTAATGGACACTGTTCTCAAAAGCATTAGTGTTCAAATGTACCAAGCTCCTTATTGACAAACACCTCTAAAATTTAGCCTTGAAATGCTATAGGCACTTAAGAGATTGAGTCTCAGTGAAACCCTGATAAAACTTCTTTCTGAAAACAGACTAGCTCATAAATCACAGTTTGTCTGAAAAAAAACAAAAAAAGCAAGCTACATTTTTGCCTTGCTGTGATCAGGTACAAATCCACTAGTCTATTTGGACTCATTCTCTGCAATATCAGGTCTAATTTCCATGAAATCCATGAAAATCCTTGAATGTATAAAACTTATTTTCAATCCTGTCTTCTTGTGTGAATTTTCCTTTTTTTTTTTTTTTTGCCATTTTCCATCTTTATTCCCTTCTCGCTTTCCCTTCTTTATACTCTGCTTTTACATCATTGTTTTTTGTGTTTCTATCTCCATTCAGTGCTTCTTCATGGCCCATTTCTCACAAGACTTCAAAAGTTGTGTTTAAGCATGTCAAAACTAGAGAAGTAGGAATGTGTCTCATGTCGAACACAGTATTTTGAAAGAAACCAGACTGTATCTAGAAAAGATTGCAGGTGATTTTTTTCTTTTTTAAAAAAAAAGGTTCACTGCTTTAGCAGTCTCAAAAGATCCGCTCAGTCTGAAGGCGGAGACTATAGTGTTCTCGATGAAGAAGGTATACAGTGCGTGGCCTCAGTGAAGAATAAGATGATGGAATACTTGTTCTGTCCATACCAAAATCCATTAGCCTCAAAAATTTATTCTAAACCAGTCAATGCATTGCCTTTTTCTCAAGGGAATCAAAGAATATTTGCATGCAGGAGGCACTTAAATACATTTATTAACAGAACATCACAGTTACTGATAGGGGTCTGTAAGCAGCACATCCCAGTGCAACATGCCTCATGTTTGACAGCCCTGCATCAGCCCATCAACCAGCTCTGTCCTGAGCTCTCACACATGAGGTGGCTGGATCCAACCAAGAGTGGAGGAAAAGCAGAGAACCCTCTTTTCCTGCATATTTGGGAGTCCCAGGGATAAGAATGTTAATACAAAGTCATCCAGCATTATTTCACAGACCTTGATGGGGCCTTTCTTCTCATACTATACTTGTGTAAGGAAAAAGTGTGTCCTGAACATTCTCTACTTGAGTTGCAAACTCTTAAATTGTTGTGGTAAATGTCTTCCTTTTTAATAGTGGAGATTTTTCTCAGTCCATTGAAACTTTATATACATCTTATATTCATCTTCATTCTCTTCCCTAAGCTGTTATTGGATGGGCCATGAACCTCAGAGCTGGGGGGACCTTGTTAAATTTTCTTCACTACCAGTGTTAACCAACTTTTGAGAAAACAGCACTCATGTAAATACACATCTGACATAAGTGCTACAATGCTCATGTAGGATGAGAGCTGCCAGTAAAAAAATGTCTGGTTTCACAATTATGATACAGCTATCCTTCTCCTATCATACACGGCAAGCAACAAAAACAATGGCCCAACTATCTCCCTCACTCCCCATTATCAGTGCATCTCCTCCACATGACACAGAAAGAAACAGCCCTCATGGAACTAGAACTTGATTTACATCATCACAAAACTGATACATTAAATAGCTATTGGAGATGATTTTTGCCATGCCCTTGGTGCAGTGCTTTCTGATGGAGAGTGCACAAAACACACATCTGGTCTATTTAGCTATGGAAACATTGTGTGAACCATATGGTAAGGGCTGATGAAAAAAGAGACCAATGAAATCTGCAAACTTAAACACATTTGCCAGAGTTGAGGGTCTGATTCTGGTAATAGTCAGTACCAAGCTGGGATAATGTAATTAAAAATGTGTGATGTTACATGGGTCCAAACATAGCAGGAGGTTCCAGTGAGAAACCTAACGTGCCACATGAAATACTCAGTTTTATTAGGTGAAGCTTCTAACAATCATATGACATTTCTAAGTAACAACCTAACAATACAACCCGTGACAGTGTGAAACTGTTTGTTTCGATGTCTCTTCTTATTAAAAAGTTACCAATTTAAACAGCTTTTGTCTCTTTTATGAAAAGTAGCTGCTAAAGTTTCCACCTGGTATTAGGATGTCTGACTAACAAATCTTTGAAAATACCTTTTATTTTCATAGATACCTTCGAAGTATAGCTTTATAGCCACGTTTAAACTTAAGTATCTCTAAATATGATATGAATCATTTTTCAAGCAAGCTACTAATCTAGCTAGTTATATTAAAACAGCTTGGAGTATTTTGGCTGTTTGGATTTATGCTGAAGGAGATAAACCAATAATAAATTTCAATTATGTTAATCAGTGTCTTCAGGTGGCTTCAAAAGTGATATTTTGAATTGCCAGAGCCGAGACTCAGGCACACTTTTTCAAGTTTTCAGTTTGATTTCATATAGATGATTATTTTATTTTTATTTTTTAAAACAGAAACAGGTAGCAGTGCTGGGTTCTGGTATTAATTACACATTGAAACAGAAAACGTGAAGTAAACTTGGTAGCATTTTAAGAATCCAGCTATTTCGAATTCATCTGGAATTCATTGGGCTACCCCTAGCTGTAATGAATTCATGCTGTATTAGTAGTAACATCATATATACACTAATACATGCTCTACTGAGATCAGTATTATTTAATTGATTCAAAGGATTAGTTTAAGATCAATTTTCCTTTAACTATATTTTTAACTTAGCTTTCTACTGAAGCACAGCTTCCCACAAGAAAAAAAGACGACATCAGAAGAAAAACATGCATAAGAAAATATACAAAATCTGACATTTTTGTCTCCTTAGGAAAGATACCAAAAGCATTAGGATTCTATAGTCTATCCCCCATGTAAACAAATACATTGTGTTTATTTATAATTTTCTCTGTAGGAAACAAAATATTCAACTCTACAAAAATAAACATATGCAGATTCAAGAGAAGTATTAAGATGCATCTAAGTAAAAATGACATATCTCACTTAAACTGAAAAAAAAATCATGCAAACAATCTGTTTGTAAAGAAGTACTGAGCAGTATCATCTGCACATTTCTGCTTTGTCAGGCATTCTAAACAAGAGAACACAAATAACATGCAGAAGATGAAAAGCTGGATGTGAGCCAGCAATGTGCGCTCACTGCCCAGAAAGCCAACTGTATCCAGGCTGCACGGACAGCCGAGTGACCAGCGAGACAAGGGAGGGGATTCTGCCCCTCTGCTCTGCTCTGGTGAGACTCACCTGGAGCATCACGTCCAGCTCTGGAGCCCTCAGTACAGGAAAGACATGGACCTGTTGGAGAGGGGCCAGAGGAGGCCACTAAGATGATGAGAGGGATGGAACAGTTCTGCTGGGAGGACAGGCTGAGAGAGTTGGGGTCATTCAGCCTGGAGGAGAGAAGCTCTGGGAAGACCTTATTGCGGCCTTTCAGTACTTCTAGGAGGCTTTATAGGAAAGATGGGGACAGACTTTTTAGCAGGGCCTGTTGTGATATGACAGGAGGTAATGGCTTTGAACCACAAAAGGGTAGATTCAGAGTAGATATAAGGAAGAAATTATTTACAATGAGGGTGATGAAACACTGGAACAGGTTGCCCAGAGACATGGTAGATGCCTCATCACTGGAAACATTCAAGGCCAGGCTGGACAGAGCTCTGAGCAACCTGATCTAGCTGAAGATATCCCTGCTCACTGCAAGGGCATTGGACTAGATGACTTTAAAGGTCTCTTCCAACCTAAACTATTCTATGATGCTACGAAACAGATCTAACAAAACAGTAGAGGTCTCAAAAGACTCTAAATTTCTGCAGTTTTCACAAATGAAGAGAAAACTTAGTAATGCCCACATGGGAAAAAAAAAAAGAGTGATGTCTCTCAGTACTCAGATAATTCACACAGGAGGGTATTACAAATGTCTTAAATGCAGAAGAAGCTTCAGGAAGGTTTGTAACTTAGCAGACCTCAGTGACTCCATTCTCAAGGCATTCTCTTTGCCCTGTGGATTTTCTAGAATCCTTTCAAATTCTGCACATCTAATTTCTCTTTCCTTTTCTCTATTCAGATTATCTGGCAATGCTTCCGAGGATACAGTTCTTACTACTACAGTATGATCTCTTTCACAGTGACTTTAATTTTAATAATGACAAGGTATAACAACTTAAAACTTCCCACTATGCAAATTCAACAACAGCTTTTGCTCCTGTAGGTCAACTGTGTATTGCTCTAAAGTTACGTTTGTTAATCAGTTTCCAAATGCCAAAAACTATATTCAAGCAATATTGAAAGTGAAAGGGACAGAAACAGGAGGAAACACACACAAACAGTAAGGAGGAGTGAACCCGGACTTGTCTCTCTCCTCTTCAGAGACATGAGAGCAGAAAAGCCTTTTTGTTGTTTTCAAAATTAACTATACGATGGAGGCAATACTTGATACTAATTCATTTTTCATGTGCAGTTACTTTAAATACCGAGGTGTTGGCTTCTCTTTACATGTCCTGCATTCCTCAGTACTTGTCTCTATAGGCAGTTACAACTATCCTTCTGTTGTGGTCCAAACCATACTCGAGACTTCAGTGCATGACCAGCAAGTTCCACTCCCCTGGTGGCATCTTTATGAAAGTGCCTGCATTTAAAGGAAGTATCACAGCAACAAATGGTGTGGCTCACCACTAATCATCTACTACATTTCTACAAACAGGCATCTGCAAAAAAGCTCAACAGGGAGGTCTGCCAAGTGTCCCCTGGGACAGACTTTGTGTGAAAAGGGAACTTGGGAAGTTAATTAGACACAATCTGGTTTTTATACCAAGTTTAAAAAAGCCAATTAGAGTTAATGGCAGTTCAAATGATTCTCATTCAGATCTCTTTGATATAGTTAATCTTATAATTTGGTTTTTCACAGCAAAACAGCAAAATGGACATTAAAAGTGACTGAACAGTGAAAGAATCCCACTTGGTGGAATGCAGTTTTCTTAGAGCAAACTTATCCCTCGAGTAAGAGTTGTGAAGGCACTAGGGATTAATTAAACAGCGTTAGAAAGATATACTGAACATATGGACACAACAGAACTACAGAACTTGCTAACATTTACCAAACAAATCATTCACAGGGGGAAAGGAGACCTTCTGTGTGGAGCACACTGCCTCATGGCATGTGTGGAAAAGGCCCTTGTACAGTGCCTGTCTCAAACACACCCAACAGCCAGGGAGCAGCAACAGTCCCCTTTTGAATACAAACATACACATTTTGGAGATGAACTCAAGAACTGAACAAGAAGGGGCAGAAATTACCAAATGATATATCTATGTTTCCAAACAGTACAGCACTTTGATCACAAGAGAGGGACTATGCTGCACAGTGAAGAGATCCTTGAACCAAGCCTAACACACTCCTGTGCTTCAACAAAGCAACATGCAGTGCTAACACCTCTGAACCCCGCTGCAACTGGATCCAGAACAGATCCCCAAATCTGTCTTAGGAACAGTATCTGCTTCTGCTTGTAAACCAGCTATTGGCAGGCAAGGACAAAAGGCCGTGCACACCACAGGCAGCTTGGACAGGGCAAGGAATGAGACTTGAGTAACCCTGGCAGGAAGTGGGACCCTGCGGAACGAGGTTAATGCTGAGCTGGGACCACCCAGCGTATTTATGACCACAGATACCTCGCAGCTTTATTCACCCTACTCTGGCAGAGGCTTAGCACCACACTATGATACTAATAGGGTTTGCAAAGGCAGCACAGATCCCAGGTTATTTTTATACTGAACAACAAGCTGAATCAAAGGTTTTCCTCCTCCCCCCGGCCCTGTCCCCTTCCATAAAACCCAGCTATTTTGGCCCAAAATGTGCATGGACAAGAGTTTACATGGGTAACTTTTTTTTTTTTTTCCTAATATAAAAGGACATCAACCACTAGGATTTATTTTATTCTAGCTTTTTCTCCACCTTCCTCACATTAAAATGATTACTTAAAATTACGCTTTGATGAGCTTCAATTTAGTGTCCTGCTTTTTCTTTTAAAAAGTGCCAGTACAAAAAACAAAATAAAAAGAATAACATTTAAGACAATAATAATTAAAAACTAGCCATTTACACTTTTATACATTTATACTTTTTTTTTTCTGAACTTTAGCAAGAAACCAAACAGTCTGGGAGCCATGTGAAATTCTGGACAGAAGGTATGCCATCATAAGATGTTAATAATGTCCTTGTGCTAATACAGTCACCTGCATGGGATTAGCAAAAAGCAAATTATTCTGTATTTCTTAAGTGCCACATAAAAACTCGCAGCTCTTGCTCTTATGTAGCCTTGTGTGTCTCACTCCCACAACTCCCCACCTCTGAATCCCCTCACTCTCCTGACAAAACACCCACTCCATCAGTATCACACCAACTCAAACACCAGTAGCTGTGAGAAGGTCTTTACTCAGACAAACGCCTTCTAACCTGGGCAGCCCAAACGGCTGGGCAGTGTACACAACACTTTACCTTTCCTGCTCTTAAACAGGATTCATTTCTGGAATGCTCAGCTGGAATGCACTTGAATTCTGTTCAGTCATTAGTGGGGAAACTACCCTTCTGTTTTCAATTTAGTGCCTACCTACTTATTGTTCCTGTTCATACAGCAGGACAGCAAATGGTTAAATTTTAAAAAAAAATAAAATAAAATAAAATAAAAAATTGTCAAAATGATTGCTTACAGCCTGAATAAGATAAAAATTTTGATGGACTAAAAAGCCATGATGCTCCAATGCCATCAATCTCAAATATATCTTTTTTTTTTCACTGATATTTTCACTTAATCCTATTTTCAGGCAAAACCATATTTAGCCAGAAAATTTTCAGCGATATCTAGGTCTTAATCTATCTCAGAAGGACTGACTTCATTCTCCAAAATGCTCCCACAGTTTTCATTAATTTCATTTATGTGCTTACAATACACTTCATAATCCACATAGTTTTATATGATCATGGTAAACTTTGAGGTGATGAGCACAAAGTATCTATCTTGTAAAACCTTTTCAAAAGGTACACATCTCAAAATGCGTGCTGAAATTTAACTTCATGTAGATCAGAAGTTAAGAATAATGTAAGTAGAACTTCTTATAGAACAAAAATAATGGGTTTATTCTGTTTGGAATATCTGGATAAATCCAGAAATTTCTACAGACATTTGTATCAGAAATTCATAATCTTCTGATTACCCTCACACCCTCCTTGATGAAGTACCTCCTGACAGACAAAATTTCCTGTAACTTTTTACAGACATATAAGAACAAACTCAGACTATTGATTATGTCTGTGCATTACAACATTGCACTCTTAAGCCAGAATCAAACACTTCAATTGTATGACCTCTGTTTTAATAATACCAACATCAAACACTCCCTAAGGGTTCTAGAAATACCAGCCTCACAGCATTTACTAGACAGCGCTGACCTTCCTCGCACACTCAGGGAATTACGGGTTTTTTATAACTGTCAGTTATAATTATTTCTATTAAATGCAGACCCAAGTTACTGCTAATCATGACTTAACTTTCAACTTTAGTCTTGGGTTAGCAATGGCAAGATCAGCTGGTGAAAGTGGCACGCAATTCCATCTATCGTATTCCAATGTGCAAATAAATGCTCGGTGGATATGAATTTCTGTAATTTTAGGGAAACAAGTAAGATGATTTTTCATGAAACTGTCATTTCAAAAGTGCTGATTTCATGTAAACATGGATTAAAAAAAATAAAACGTAGCAACCTGGAATTCAAGGAATATATAGAAACCAAATGAAAGCTGGGGCCTGCTTATATAGGAGAAGAATCAAGAGTCATAGAAATTCAATATAGAACATAACTCAGAATGGCTCATGAAACAATGTTTTTTTCACTGCCCCAAAATATTTTTTTAAAATTATTTTAAAAACTAAGCAGTAATTCAGGAAAAATTAAACCATTAGACTCTTATCCTTGTACATATAGGTAATTTCTTTAACATTCATTATGAGAAGGGATGTTTCAGACTCAACACTTATTCTGTAAGACTCTGCTCTGCATTAATAAAAACTGAGCTTGAGGGTCCTCTTACCTGGATACCTCTACTCCTGTTCCCCCTTTCAGCATTAATAGCCAAACAGATTTACCAATGAGCTGATCTCCTCTAGGATAAAGTACATTAAGACCAGCTGAACGTAAAGAGGGAAGAAAAAACTATTCTCTGCAAGAAATACATACTGCAGCTTTTATAGCATTCACTGTAAATAAGCAGGCCGATGTGCTAGGCTCATTTATTGAGAAAAAAACTGCTGTTTCAATAGTTTGGAAACAGAAACTATATGAGAACCAGAATAATTTATTGAGAAATAAACGCATTTACTAAAGTGTCCAGTTTTGATAAGAGAGGTATTATGTTACAAATATTCTCTATTCTTCTTGGTTCTTGTGAGTTACAGAGAGAAGTCTGGCTTCCTAGGTATTGTGCCAAACCCTGCCACCATTTACATTAATGTAAATGTGGTGCAACTGTACCAGTTTCCTTGTTCAATTGAGCTTGCCTTGCTGAACATCCGCATAGGGGAGAAATGAGACATTACGCATCATTCCTGAAGATATTCTGATGTGGGGTTTGTCATATCATGCCTGGAGCTGAAGGCTTTCACTCAATAATCACATGCAATGTTATATTTGCTGTGTTAACTTTCAAGCCCAGTATGCCACTATCAGACACCCAGTCACATACTCCATTATAAAACCAGTTAAGATTCTTGCCACTACCAGAGCACCAGAAAGGTGAGGAGTTCTGTTTGGTGTTCTGTTTTCCAGAAGTAACCAAAGATGTCTTCACTTTACAAAGATGCCAGATTTAGTGCTGACCTTCCCATCACCAGGTGCTGAAAGCAGCAGAACCACTGTGCTGGCACAGAGAGAGAAGAGGTCACTGAGCCTGTCTGTAGAAGTAAGTAAACCAGATACATGTGGTGGGCTTAACTCTTCCACACATCCCTGAGGTTTCCCCTGTTCTGCCAAATCTCAGAAGAAAATGAAGAGACCCCAGGTCTCCAAGACAGCTGGGGCTGTGAACTCTTTAACACTGTCAAGAGACAAACAAGATTCCTTAGTCCGAGAGCCTTTGTGCCCAAAGCCCATAAGACACCTACGGTACACAATGCCAAAAGAAACTGAAATGCTTGCAGAAAAGAAGAGACACCAAATCAAAGACACTCAGTTATTTACTAGGATTTTGAGGCTTCCTCCCTAGAGAAAAGCTGTTCTGTAATGCACTTTATCTAGAGCTTTACTGTAACACTTCCATTAATGAGCTGGATGATGGGACAGAGCATACCCTCAGCAAGCCTGCTGATGATACAAAACTGAGAGGAGTGGATGATACACCAGAGGGCCGTGCTGGCATCAGAGAGACTTTGACTGGCTGGAGGAATGGGCTGACTGGAACCTCACGAAGTTCAACAAGGGGATGTGCAAAGTCCTGCACTTTGGGAAGCACAATATAACTCCCTTGCACCCTGAGGACATGCTGGGGGCTGACTAGTTAGAAAGCAGCTCTGCAGAAAAGGACCCAGACACCAGGTTGAATGTGAGGCAGCAATGTGCCCTTGCCACGAAGAAGTCCAACAGCACCCTCTGAGCTGCACTAGGAGGAGTGTTGCCAGCAGATTGATGTTTCCCCTCTGCTTAGCACTAGTGAGGCCACATCTGGAATACTGTGTCAAATTCTGAGCTCCTCAGTGCAAGAGAGAGACAGAGTTACTGGAGTGAGTCCAGTAAAAGACCACTTACGTGATTAGGGGACAGGAGCATCTCTCATATAAGGAAAGGCTGAGAGAACTGGGACTGTTCAGCCTACAGAAGATCTCCGTCCTTGGAGATATTCAAGTGCCATCTAGACATGGTCTTGGGAAATCTGCTCTAGGTGGCCCTGCTTAAGCAGGGAGGTTGGACAAGATGACCTCCAGAGGTCCCTTCTAACCTCAACCTTTCTGTGGTTCAGTATCTCCTTCGAAGTGCTAGAAATAACATGTGTTATTACTTGCAAAAAGCATCACAGAAAAGGAAACCAAATCCCTAGAGCAAGTTTTATATACATTTATAAATATAAAGCCATGTCTGAGATAGAATATTACAAAATCATAAAACACAGTAAATACAAATGAGGAATATTTCAAACTCGACCTACTTGTGAATATTTCACTGCCACACACTATGTAAATTTACACCTTTCCTGGTTCCTTCCATTGTTCAGATCTTTGTTTTTCATTTTCCTCAGATATAAAGAGATTCAGATGATTTATAAAATCTGCCAGCAAGCTGTGCCAATTTTAATATATATGTGATTTAGGCCTGATTTTAGTTTAATTGACATTTTGCTTATTTAAAACACAAAAATTGGCCACTGAGGAAAAAAACATTCACTTTTAACAGGATCATGGAAATATTAGCAACAGCAGTCCATAAATCTCTAAAAATTCTTTTTAGATTCCCAGAGAATGAACAGTGAGTATGTCAAGCAGAATGGAGGTTTGATGGGGAAGGAACCCTTCTTTCTTGGAATAATAGTTCTGCTTCACAAATGTAAGCCCAGTTATAAAGAGCAGTCCTATTTCTAACATAAACTTCGTTTCTAGTGCTCCATTAAATGATATGGGAAACCAAACACAAGAAAATTCATTCTAAAGTCAGTTCCTCAAGCATATGAATAACAGCACCGTTACCAAATACGAGAAAAGACTGGCTCCATAAAATCTCACCTTAATGTAGTTAAAGACACAGATAACTGCACACTACAAATCTCACAAGGAAATAAGGGAGACATGCAGCTCTAATGTCACACTCCCAGACCGAGTCCTTCCCCTCCACTCAAACAGAATAAGGTTGCAAACAGAAAAAGAAGGGGTGGGGGGAAAGGGTCATAACAAGATTGGGTAAGAGTGAAATGCCAGCAAAATTAATGTGGTTGTTGTTTGTTTATTTAAACAAGCTATTAAACTATTTAAACCAATATTGCCTGTTTTAAGAAACACCAAGAGTTATTTAACACAATAGAAATACTGTGTATAAAGAAAAATTGAGGTAGCACTACATTTTGTAGTCAGTATTGTGCTTCAGACCAATACATGCTACCTTTATCAAATCTGGTCATAGTAACTTATAGCTATTATTCATTAATACATGGGTCAGGAGCTGTTTGTGAATTAGAACTTAAGCAAGTTTTCCAAAATGCTTTTAAAATCACAACAAGAATTGAATTGTGAAGGTGGAAAGTGTGTCACTGCTTTCTCAGAAGGTTTGTAAAGGCAACCATTGCCATCTGCACACAAACACGAGTTATTCCCTTGTCACAGCTCGGACATGAGCTGCTCTGTATCTAGTAAAGTACATACAATTGATTTTTATGAGCTTTTAACATACTGGAAGTCAGCTAAATCATGCTTAACCACAATTCATCATCTGAAGAAATGGGGTTGTTTTAATATCTAAATGGTTTACCTAAATCTTCAAGAAATCTCATAATACTGTGCAACCAATAGATTCTCATTTGTGATTTCTCCATGCAAATTTAAAGTAAATCACATTCCAGTTCGGGTTGTGCTCAGCAGTTGTACAGTTCAGCTTATACTAACTGCACACACCAAAACAACTCTCTCAAGTGGAGATGGCTGATGAGCAGTGCCCAGACAAACTTCACAGGATGCTTTACAAACCTGTTATTTATGGTACCATGTCTACTGCAGTCCCATCTTGAAGCAGGTGTAATTGAAGAATGGGGCCAGGGTAAAGAGGTAACATGACACAACAAGCCATGGGTAAATAAGAACATAAGAGTAAACCCTGTGCTTCCTGAGCTCTAGTTTCTTACTTACTCCTACAAATGCATCCACATGGAGTCATCTTTGTCATATTATTCTTGTTTACTGTGTGTTTAAAAGGTGTTATATAAACTTTTGCTTACTACATTTACCTACTGTTAGGTAGTGTTCTTTGGCTCTACAGCATTCTGTTTAATATTGGAGAATATTTCTACTACTCCTCCTTTCATCTGGGTTTTTGTTTAAGTCTACATCCTTTTTTTTTTTTTACCATCATTGTTTTTTTTCATATTTTTTTATGAAATATCAGCGTAGCTGTCACTGGGGATGTAGTAACCATGTATATGTCCTCTACTCTCTGCAGAGAACTTAGCTAGACTCTTTTTCCCTCTTTTGAATAACAGTGCCATTTGCTTGGTAAATATAATGCAAAATCAGCAAGGGTTTATGTGCAAAAACCAGCAGGTCAGCACAGATCATTATGACTTCTAAACCCACGTGCAACCTGGTTGGCCAAAATGTGCCCAAGGACAGAGCAAGGTTAAGGCTGCTACAGAGATGAAATCTAAACATCATTGGTGTAATGCAAAACGCGCGTGTGGCGGTAATTGAAGACAGTGACTCACAGCAAGATAAAGCTGCTGGCGGAGAAGGTTCAGCAATCTGGACATGCTGTGGAGTGGAAGGAGCTGCATGCAACTTTGCGCACATTGAAGAGAACACAAGATGTGTGACAGTTTACCTAGCGAACCAGCACAGGCAGGAAGCAGATATGGTGAATCATTCTGCAGCATTCTAGGAGATTGTTTAGGTAATAACAACAGGAGACATATAGCCCTGAATTTTACCATCATCACTAAGGCGGCATGTCTTTATTTTTGTTTCCCCACTGATACTGTTCGGTGGGTTTTTGACATTGTGTACAATGAAAATGTCATGTAAACTAATGCATCAGTCATTAAAAAGAAATATTAAAAGATATTTTCTGACATGAGTTTAATTCAGAGCAGGAGCTCTCAGTATGTTTGGATTTTACTAGTACTAAAAAGCTTATGCTAAGCAAAATTATATGGAAAATAAAGTATGTGAAACACAAAATAACTTGGCAGTGGACTGCAGTTCTGGACTCTCTTTGCCAGGTCAGACCATTAAAACCCTATCTCTTCCTTTTCCCTTCTGTCTCTTCAAATGGATTTTCAATTCCCTTCTGTTCTGTAGCACAGTTTCAACAGAGGGGATAAAGAATGTTGCCCAGCCAAACCAGCCTAAAGCTTGATGACAAGAACACTTCTTCGTGCATGGGAGATGAGGGTTTGAATATCTTCAGGATGCTAGTTATTGAACCTCAGTCTTCTCAATGCCAGATGGCTGTTCTGATATCGTAGCATTAAATAAGTGTTATCGGTGGCACATCTCCTCTAGAAAAAAAATAAAGTAGAATTTTTCTGTTCTTAAAATAAAAGGATGGCAGTGAGCAAGGTAGAAGTTGCAGAGATGTATCTAAGCTTCCAGGACTTCTAAATCTTTTATTGGAAACTCAGATCTAAACTGATTAGCCCAAGTTCATAAAAAGTCCCCGGCAAGCAAGGGTGGGAGAGTGCTGCCTCCCAAATGCAGTAGCGACATGGGACAGTGTCACCCTGCAAACCACCGTACAGCCATAATGCGTGGTCCTTGTGGAACTTGGAACGGAAAAAGAAACCCTGGGCCAATATGTAGCTTAAGCAAAGAGCACAGCAAAGCAATGACGCCACCCCTCGATGTAACTGAGTAATAATCAGTTTACTCAGTTGAAAAACCGATAAGGAAAAAACATTAAAAGCCCGGCAATTTCTTCTCATCAAGCAGAAGGTCTGCATAACCTTTCTCTCCTGTTTTAACAGGTTATATTGCATTTCTGCAACAACTACAGTGACACTGCATTTAAAGAAAAACATTTATTAATATTTATTGGTTTTTTTGCTCTCTTTGACAAACGTGAGATCACTGCTTAGGTTGCTGCTTCATTACACAAGTCCACATCCATGGACTTTTCACTAACATCTTTAAAGACTTAAAGAAATTTATCACATCAAATATGTGGCAAATCATTCCACTAACACAAAGTACAACTTTGCTTTAGCTCAATGATTTCTTCTCAGTAGCAAGGGTGACCTGAACATTAGAGTAAGTATCTACTCTTGGTCTGCCTGTCCACTAACTGCCAGATTACAACCAAGGAACAGCTTACCTTGAGCAATAATGTCATGTTTTCGCTCAAATCAGATTTCAAGGAGGGGAGATTTTAAGGAACACTTAGCATCAAACTGCTACTCACATTACCAAGCCATCTGGTTTCCATTTTAACAGTCCTAACAGCCTCAGATCATGAGATTTGGATGAGGCCATCCCATATGCAGGAGACACAGATAACTAGCAAGAACTCTCAAATGTTGTTTTCTAATCTTCTCGTTTTTCTCCTAAAAATTTTGCCAGTGCTGACCAACACAAGCAGTGAATAGCAGGTCCATCTGGGCCCATTAATTGATTAGAAAATAAAGTGATTTTATTCAAATTGTTTTACCAAACCCTTTATTCACTTGTTTTCCTAGGTATTTTGCAACTGTCTTGGCAAATGTTCCTAGATACTTTGCACTGTCTGCCTTTAAGTGACTTTTTTAAGGGCGATTAGGACCCAAAATAGTCTTCCCTGGTTTCTTAAGTGGCAGTCAGACTGAAAATGGATAAACGACTAAACTCTAAGAAAACACGTTAAGTACTTACTTATTATTTATTGAGTGACATTAAAATAATTAGGATGTTTCACTTTCCATGTGATCTGTGATGAATTGAGAGGAGCCTGTTTACACCTGAAATAGAATTGTATATGTTGCATACTGTTTTTTATCTGATACTTCCCACACCTAGTTCAATGATGTTCTTGTGCAAAGACACATTCTTTATTTGCTTTTAAGCTATCAATATTAATAAACGAATACTGCCCAGATTTTCAAATAAGGTATTTTTAACTATCTAGCTCAGTAAGCCTAAACTACCTGAACACTCCTTAGTTTTTCATTGATTTCTAAATATGAACATGTCAGATATGACAAGAGTTAACATGAACTGGATTAGTATTCATCTTTCAAATTATCAAACTTCAGGTGAGGGGATTAAGTAGTAAAGGGGATGAAGGAGCAAATAGCTGAATTCAGTGAATTTCACATCAGCTCTTTACACTGTAACATGATGTCATCAAGGACTATGACATTTTCAAGGCACAGAAAGCTCATTCAAGTTCTGCTTTCTCTGATTCTGTAACAGGATTCCTGTCTTCTCTTGAAACACTTAAAAATAATTGTTCATCAGTTAATTTGTCTTCAATACAACAGCAACCAAAGGTAAACATCAAAAATAGGCAACAAGTTAAATATTTCCTTCATTCTGCAACGGTTTTTAAAAATTGGCAAAAGAAATGCATCTACAACTTGTCTAAATTAAAGCACATAACAGTAAAATAAACTTACCGTACTTCAAGACCAAACTGAAATGACGCGGATAACCTATGTGCCTGGTGCCATCTACTGGAAGTTGAGAGGTAAAACCATCACAAAACCCTACATTATTCCCCGAGGATGCTTAACACAAATGTCAGGTCTTTGGGGGGAGGGGAAATAAAAAACAAACACCAAAACAAACAAACAAAACAAAACAACAAACGAACAAAACAAAACAACAAATGAACAAAACCAAACAGGGAGAACGGGGAGTCAGGAGAGTCAGAGAGTTGTTACGCAGAAGTAGCTTTCAAAACTCTTAAAATACACAAAAATTACTTCACTGTACAAGGTGGCCAATATCTATTTCAAAGCTAAATGCTGTTCTTCCATTGCCTTAAATAAGAAAACATAGAATCTCTCTAATTTTCTAGAAGAAATAGTTGCCTGAATAAGTCTAGTTTTAAAATACATTCAGTACCGCTGATAACATTAAAAGCATTTCTTAAGAGTTTTAAACAGTGTTCAAAACCAAAGTGAGGAAGTCTCTTTGAGAAGTATACTTATCACACAAGTTCTAGTGCAGCTTATCAGCCCATACTGACTCATTTGGAAGTCATTTTATTTTAATGAATACTGAAAATTCAATACAAGAGTTGCACTGCTCTTTCATTGCTGTTGGTGAAAGAATATAGTATTGCTACCTGTAACAATATTCCATGGTTTATGTTAGCATTAACCAACTTGAAAATAAACCTTATATTAATATTTTGACAGCTGACATGAAGTACTTTTACCTATCCTACACACTTTCATGCTATGAAGACCATTGAACTTGACCAATAACGACGACAAAACAGAAACCGAGCTTGGTAATAAAATACCCGTTGAAACATTTTACATTCATTCTAGAGTTAATTCCATATAGTAATAAATCACCACAGGAATCCTTGATGAAAGATGTGAAGACACAATGAAAGGCAGTGAAGAAGTTCACATGCAACAAAGTGATTTAAAGATTTAAAAGATTTAACAATAACACTTAGAGGAACAACAATTGTACTTGGCTGTGCTGGTGGCCTACCCTGTGTCCAGGAAAAGCTGTTCCTGGGAACCACCCCAATGTCACCCCCTCCTATAGCACAGAGACTAAGCAACTGGTAGAGGAAAGTAACAATTTCACCAAAAATCATAGAAGCTCAGACAAATGAGAACTGCCCCACCCAACATATGATCCACAAACACCACCAGCTGGGCTGAGGAAGGGAGGGAGCAGAAAGTCTGACTTGCAGAACAAGAATCAAGCTCAATATCTGCTGTAAATTCTTGGTACTGGCAACTACAGCGATGGTCACCATTCCAAAACCCTCAGGAGAATCAGAATGATGCACAGGAAATAGGAGGGAAGAAGGCAAAAGGGCTATTAGATTACCTGGGAGCTGCAACGAAAAGGTGGAAAGTATCCCTTACCGTTAAAAAGAATCCCCTCTCTCTTTTCATTTCTTCTTTGGTACAGGGGTGGAAATTGTCATATTCTGTAGGCTGACAATCAGCTTCGCTCCGTGAAGACACAACCGCCGAAACAGCTCATGTCTTCAGGGATGCGTAGCTGTCCAGACCTCTGCTAATTGCCATTAGTTACTGCCACTTACCTCCCACTCTTAACTCACAGAGTAGCTGGTTCACTGCAAGCCAGTGAGCACTCTGCCCAAGTGTCTACACAAAACTATTAATTCACTGAAAAAAAACCCCAGGATTAAGAAATAAAGCCCCTTGGAAGCCCCCATCCAGTCATCTTTCTGTTTCCACATCCCTATCGTTAAATATTTTGCATCTATCTTTACAATTTTCAAATAGGTTCAAGGGTATGAGTGTGGGGAATGGAGGAAACATGCAGAAGTTTAGAATTAATGTATGTATATTTAAGGAGAAAATAAAAACCCCTGTTATTCTTACACAGCATCCCAACTTCTTCCTCTCTCAACCCCCAACTGCAACACATTTAAAAAAAAAAAAAGGCAGCAAACTAGATGTGCTCCTCTTCTACTGCAGAAGACACAGAGTTAATTTACTGTAATCCTCCTCAGCCCAGTGCATGCTGTAAAGTTATCTTTTAAGCTAAGCTGATCAAAACTGAACAGTCTCTCCCTTTACCAACTTGTGTCTTCAGATACTCGTAACTTTTACAAAAGTATTTTCTAAATACTGTTCACATTTTTCCTACAGAGATTTTCCAGTTATGCTACGACAACTCACCTACGAGCTCAGTTTTATGAAGGAAAAATGGGAGGAAGAGAGAAGAAAATAGTGACCAAGGTATGGCAGTCAGAGAGATGCAAGATAAACGCAGCAGCCCAAGGGACAGATAAAGAAAGTGATAAATGTGAAGCAAAAATACCCACACAACTCAACTTTTTAGAGCCTAATTTAGGTAGCTTAGTCTACCATGATCAATGAAGAGAAAAAATCCTCTAAAAGAAGATTCAGAATAGAAAACCTTTATTACAGTTGGTAATTAAACACAAATTTCATCAGATGATATAAATATTTTCTCTGATTCTACGTGTCTTCTGTTACACCAATCTACATCTAGAGACCCATTTAATGCAACAATGTTCTATGTATGACAATGACAAATAACAGGCCTGCTATGAGATTCTTCTGATCTATACAAGCAAAGTTAAGATTAAAAAAATAAAAGTGTAGTTATTTTCATAAGGTCCATCTGTGAACAAGTAGTATAACCATAAGGGGTAAGGTCTGTCCAGCCCTAACCATGCTGTGCCTCACCCCAACACCCAAGGTTGTAAAGAGCTGCAGGGTGCACAGTTTTCTTCCTTCCTTCCTTCCTTCATCTCACACAAACAAATGTCGAGCAGGTTGTGTTTGTTCTACTGAGCAACAGTATTCTGAAAAGCTCTGAATAAGTATGAGCAATTGCAAATTACTTGGAGGACTTTTCAGCAATCTTCAAAATACTCCCAGTGTCACAGCAGAGATGGGAAAGCTTTTGAATATGCATCCAGAGTTTGGTAACCTACCAAGCAAAACCAATGTGGGCTGATCACATCTGGTGTTTCTGTCTGCTTGGCATCATTGTGTGATTGGGTCAGCAAAGGTCCTGTCCAGAAAGCAGTAACTCTGTCCAGTGTAACCTGTATTTGGTTCTCTAGGCTGCAGACAACTGGCATTGTAATGTCATTTGAACCTTAGCACAGAAATACAAGCACATTCACACACTAATCCTCCGCAGAACTAGATACTGAGCATTTGAAATAATAAACAGAGAGGAGACCATATCCTACAATACTGACAAAATTATAAAAGAACCTACACTACAGGAGTCCAAGAAAGCACAGTCTTGGAATAATTGCTTTTGCTATTCCAGTTGATAATGCCAAAACTTCAAGCTTCAATACTAGAGTTGGAGAAAAGTTTATAGCACCAACCAAAAAACTGAAAGTCATTTCCTAATCCAAACAGTATCTTGCCAATCTGTGTATTTTATAGCATTGCTGCTATCTCAATACGAATTGATCTTCATTTATAGTCCCCAGACACAGTGTACACTAAAATGAGAAAAGCAGGAATCTTACCGGCATCAAGCAGTAAGCCAGAGTGACAGCACAACAGTCCAAATAATAAAAAAGTACAGAAAACTAGTGCTTTAACCAATTCACATTTGCCGCATGCTGCAGCAGCCTGGCAGCAGGAGCGGGCATGTCCAGAGCCCTGAGCTTGTGCATTTCATGCCTTTCTCTGTGCCTCTTAACTACAGTTTGTGTTACCCATATTCTATGGGTTTAAGAAGCAAGCGCTTGTTTCATCCCACTTTCCCAGGTTCCCACTGCCTATACTTGCAGAATAGATAGTTTTTATTTCAGACACCTAGTACGTGATGTACATACTGAACGCTACCAAAAATGACCCATAAACGAGGTACTTGCTTCACAGAATCACAGAATGTCAGGGATTGGAAGGGTCCTCAAAAGCTCATCCAGTCCAATCCCCCTGCCGGAGCAGGAACACCCAGATGAGGTTACACAGGAAGGTGTCCAGGCGGGTTTTGAATGTCTGCAGAGAAGGAGACTCCACAACCTCTCTGGGCATCCTTTTCTTTCCTTTCGTTCGTACCTGCAAAGTGCCCTTTCTAAGCTCGAAAGTGCCTTCACGCAGACGAAGACACCAGAGCCATGTCTGCGATCGTGCGGCACCAGCGCTCCCACTGCGAGGACGCGCTGCACTCTCAGCCCCGCTGCATTCCCAGCCCCGCTCCTCTCCCTCCCTCTCCTCTCCCCTCCCCTCCCGGCCCCGCTCGCAGGTGACGGCGCAGCCCCCCGTGCCGCGGCACTTCCAGCAGGCGAAACGTTTTAACCGGAAAGAGCTTTTATTTCCAAGAGGCAGCTGCACCCACCAGCTGGAGAGACACGGCGGGGTCACCCGGGACGCCCTGCGCACCCCGCCCGCCCAGCCCTCAGCCGCTAACGGCCGCGCCGCGCGCCACACGCATGCGCACCCAGACCGACAGCTGCCCCAGCAGCCCGCCCACGCGGGCTGAAGGGGGCGTGGTCGCGCTGGCGCGCACGCGCGGGGCCCGGTGCTGGGCCGGAAAGGGGCGGCCAGCGGGGCGGGGCTCCATTTGAACCGGGCGGCGGGGAAGAGGTGGCTGCGCGGCCCGTCACCACACGTCCTCATGGCCAAGCAGCTCGGCCGGGACCAGCAGGGCATCACCCTGCGGGGCAGTGCCGAGATCGTCGCCGAGTTTTTCTGTAAGAGGCTGCGGGGGCTTCGGGGAACCAGGGAGGATGCAGGGCCGGCCGGCCCACTGGTCGACATGGCGGCCGGCGGGGGCCCAGGCGCCTCACGCACACATGTCTCTCGCTTGTGTTGCAGTCTATGGGATCAACAGCATCCTCTACCAGCGGGGCATCTACCCTCCCGAGACCTTCACCCGCGTCCAGAAGTACGGGCTCACGCTCCTCATCACCACCGACCCCGAGCTGAAGAACTACCTCAACAACGTGGTGGAGCAGATGAAAGGTGTGGGTGCGGGGCCGAGCGGGTCTCTTCACCCCGGCGGGAGGCTGCCATGCCCTCCCGGGTCTTGTCGCCTGGCGCTGCGAGTAACCGCTGTGGCTTCTTTCAGAGTGGCTGTACAAGTGCAGCGTGCAGCGCCTGGTGGTGGTCATCTCCAGCATTGAGAACAACGACGTTCTGGAGCGCTGGCAGTTCGACATAGAGTGTGATAGAACTGCAAAGGATGAGAGGTCAGTAACAAAGTGTTTCCTTGCACCTACTCTTCCCTGCACCTGCGAGCTGTGCAGGCACAAGATAAAGGCTGTGTACACCAGCACGGCCTGGTTACCTTAGAGCAGCTGAGATGGCGTTCTCTCAGTGTGAGCACAGAAGATGCACCTTCAAATCTTGCCAAACTTACTGCCTTTCTCACTGCTCTTCCTTCTGTTTGTCTGTAAACCACTTGTATGACTCAAGTATGCATAATCCTCATGTGTTTAGTGTTGGGTTTTGTTTGTTTGGTCTTGGTGGTGTTTTTGTTGTTTTGGTTTGTTTTTCTTAAGCCTCAGATTAAATATCAAGTCTTAATCTTCAGCAAAATATATAAAAACCTATGGCAGGTACATGCCCTTAAGAACTGCTTTCTCATTGTTATGCCAAAATGTTATCCATTCCAGACTGAGAATAAGTGTAACATCCCTGAAAAATATGGTGAAGCTCCACCAACAATAAAGTGAAACTGACAATCATTTCACTTTTTCTAAGCCTGTCCACCTAAGGCTTATAAGAGTGTACCTACTACACAAAAATCATATACTAAACAGACCAACAGCAGCTTAATAAACAGAAATGTGTTTTTAAAAAAAGCCAGTACAGCAGCTTGCTTTCTTAACAGAATTTTCTTATTTTTCCAGTGCACCCCGAGAAAAAACTCAGAAAGCTATTCAGGATGAAATTCGATCTGTTATCAGACAAATAACTGCCACAGTAACTTTTCTGCCGCTGTTGGAAGCTGCCTGTGAGTATCCCCAACTTTATGAAAGAAATAAGTGTTTCTTTCAGAAAACCTGAACAACTTTTCCACTTTAGAAAATATTTTCTGCTAGTTTTCTGGGGCTTTTAAATTATTACATGAAATGTCATATATCATCACATTTGAGACGGCATTTTGTTAGACTTAGATGATGCCTCTTGCGATTGTGTACAGTATGGAAAACCGCATGTCAGATCCAACACTTTGCACAACAAACAGCAAAAACAGATGCAAATGTAAATACTGCGCTCTGGCTCTCACTAAAGAACTTAAAGCAAGTTTAAATAAAGGGTGTAGTGGTACTTGCTCCCCAAAATACTTATTTTGTGAAAAGGACAGAACTCAGGGTGGCTTAACTAGCTTAATGAAATTAATATGTGCACTCTGAGGAATTAAAGTTTTCATAATTACTTTGTGACTAGCTGTGGACAGGCTTGTATTAATAACCGACCATTAAGTTCGTATGAAGTATTACATAGAGCTCAGAACCACAGCATTTTAAGGTTTTGAAGACTAATTAATAGCATCACACTTGCTTGAGTAGAAAATGAAAATGGCTGCATGTGAATATAACCAGGACTTGTTTTAATGTTTTAACTGCTATTGGTTTTTTTTTCACAGCATGTGTGATTTCTGAGAGCCTTGGTACAGGTCACAAGTTCTAGAGGATGTACTTTATCTTCAAACTCGCTGTTTTCTTATGCATGCGGTACTGTTAACTTGTTTGCACTTGTTTCCAGGTGCTTTTGATTTGCTGATATACACAGACAAAGATTTGGCAGTGCCAGAAAAGTGGGAAGAGTCAGGACCACAATTCATTGCCAATTCAGAAGAGGTTTGTCTTCGTTCCTTCACAACTACAATCCACAAAGTCAACAGCACAGTTGCTTACAAAAAGGATTCCTTTCCCTGAGATATGGGGGTGCTTTTGTATATATATCCCTGTCGCCTTGTATAGTTTCTGTTCATAGTGCAGTGAAGTCATGAGCACATCACTACTGTTGCTCTTGCCAAAGTATGATCCAGAAAAAGGGCAAAGTGTTTGTCTATGACAGATAATGTGGTGTAACACTAGACTAAGCTGGCATTGTTTTTAAAGAAGCCTAAATAAAGTATTCATAATGATAGCTGAATTCTTACTGAACTGTATGAGCCAAAGTGTGTTAAACTACCACATGGACTAGAAAAACTGCCTAAAACTAAGATTAGTTGTTAGAATTTTAGTATTTTATCATAAACTGCATTCTACTAACAGGCTTAAGTTCTCTCTGGCACCAAAAACCAACTCACTTCTGATATATGAGTTCTTCATGTTAAAAGCCTGGGCTGTTCTGTTACCATAAACAATCCTAAAATGGATCAACAGAACAATTGTGAAGTTACTTGTACCTCTTTACAATCAAAACAGCTTTTTATCAGGAAAATCTTAAATATATGAAGCCTTGTATATTAATGACTGCTGAACTCTAATTCTGGATACGGTGGTGTCTAAGTGTATGTCTATAGTGTCTGTCAAGCATTTTCTATGTTTGTCTTTTTGTTTTACAGAATAAAGCTTGAAATTGTATAGTGTTCTCTAATTCAGTCTCTAGTACTTTGTATTTTAGATGCTTTTATGAAATACATCTTTGTGTAATAATTCATAGAAGTAATGAAGCCCTGAAGGCATCCCCTACTTAAAAACAAAACCACAAGGTGCCAAACCCTCAGTATTGTTGCTTTAACGGTTTCCTCCAAATCTCAAAAACAAGAGTGGTAGAGTCAAGATGAAATCCATTAATGGATTAATAATTTGCCCCTACTTAAGTCTTCAAGTAACAGTATAAACAGTCACAGTGACCTTCCATATTTATTAAATAATAGAAGCAATTTGGGATTTGAAAATAACAACTTTCCCACTCTCGTTCTAGAGAGACATAATAGGAAGCGTGGTACAAAAGTTTAACTTCAAAAACAGTTTATTTAAAAAACATTGATCACACATACTCTATCACTGTATAAAAAAGTTCATGGGCTTTCCTATTAGGAATTTGTTGTTTCCAGCAGTCCCAATCTCACAGAATTGAAGAGACAGCTTTTTGTAATTGAGGAGCACAGAATCATGGCTTTTTAAAATAAATACAATCTAGGTACTTAAAAAAAAAAATCTCATTTTTCAATAGCAGGGCTTACAAAAAAATTTGATATTTATGACCAGGGTTTGCACTGCAGTAACAGGAGTAACTACAGTGTGTTTTGCTTGCCAGCAATACTCTTAAACAGGTGACTGCACTGCCCCTTCACATGCAGGACGAGGTGCATTTCAAGGAGCATAACTTCAAGCACTTCCCCCAGGGAAGACTGGATCAAAGGACTGAGTACAAGTCAGCTATAACACAAATTTCAATCAGGACACAACCACCACTGCTTTATACCAAATATGAGATCAGGGGCTGGCTGGTACAGAACCAGCAGTAATGAGTATAAAAAACTTGTTATACAGCAATACAGAATCCAGATTGCTCCAGAAAGTTCAAGTCACTTTTTTTTGTACCAAATACAATTTAGCATCATCTTCTTCTTCAAGGACAAGCCCAAGTGCATCTCCATCACCATCTACATATTTTTTCTTCTGTTATAAAGGTACCAACAGTCAAGAGATTTATTATATCATTTAATATAGCCCATGCCCATGAAAAGTACACGTGATAGGAACAGGTTATAAATCCTGGAGCTTCCAAAAGACCCTGCACAACAGAAAGAAGTTAAAAAACCAAACGAACCCCACAACAGTCACTTCAACGCAATCTCCCAGAAGTCCAGCCTTTATGGAGGTGTCCAATAGGACTTGCCGACACCTAATGGGACCCAAGCTCTTCATTACTTTCCTCTCCCTTAAGGGTCATTTCTGAAGTGATGAATCCAAAACAAAGGAGTCCGATGGCAGTATAGTTATCAGGAAACCAGGTAAGATGTAGAAGTCACACAACAGGCATTCCTCACCTGACTAGTTCAGCTGGCGTATAAGCTGGTTGATTGCTTCACCTCTGCAGCCGGGCTTACCCATTTCCTTGAGGAAACCCACTTTGTTACGTGAAGCATGACGAGCCACGGACAGATGGAATGGCCATAGAAACTTTGTGACTTTTTTGAAATATTTCCCAGCGGAATAGATTTCATGAATAAGGTCTTCCAGGCAAATAATACCACAGTCCCCTACAGGAAAAAAATTATAAATAAATCAATAGTAATTAAAACAAAACAAAACATCCTCCACAAACAACAGACATGAGATGTCCAGCTGTATTATCTTTCCTCACGCTACTCCAGAATTGCTACTCTTCCATATGCAATTCTTGCAATGTTTCTCCTCCCTTCCCCCTCTCTTAGGTCAGACTGCAAACTCTCAACCTCCACCTCTTTTCCTGATTCACTTCATTCTTGCCTCCTTTTCCTCACCTAAATGTTCCTCTATCAGCATATTGTCTGTCAGAGGTACCCTCTTCTTCTTAATCTTGGCTTGGCCCCGTTTCAGGATGAGCTCTCGTACTGATTTCAGATTAGGGTGTCTGCACAAAAAGAAAAATCAGATTCTGTAACAGAGACACAAGACGCAGCAGAAGTCCCACTCTACTTCTTTGTAGAAAGGTAGGAAAGTAACCAAGTTATGTTTAGAACAATGAGAAAAGGGACACTAACAAGCTTCAGATATAAAACGCACAAAGTTTTGATCGTTACTAGAAAAGCCAGCTATTGATCTGTGATACCAGAAGGAGAATCAAAAAGCTGTATGTAGATACAAACTACTATCAAGTCACGGGACTCACCCCCATGCCACATAAGGTTCCACAATCCGCAGCATCTTCAGTGATAATGGCGTCAGTTTAACAAATGTTCCAGTGAAATTTTTTCTCAGCCGCAGCAAATCAATCACTCTTTTTACCCTCCGGCTCACTCCGTTAATACTGAGTCAGAAAAAAAAAAGTACTATAATAATAGCCACAATTCTCTAATACAGCAATAAAAGGCCTCAGATTATCTGCAAAGAGACACATCTGGGTTGATCACACTTTCTTTGCTTTGAAATGGTATGACAGTTACAAATAGCAGCAATAACAAAGGTAAGGAGTAACAAAAGTGTCTTACTCTGCAATCCGCACAACAAAGGCCAGTTTGTGCTCCTGAGGTACAACTGTCTGCCCTGGTCTCTGTTCCATGCGCCTCAGACGGACATCATCTCGGTGTTTGCGCCATGAATCTCGAACAAAAGCCTCTAGGCGTTTAAACTGGATTTGTTTCCCTTTCTGTTGCTAAAGACAAAAGGATAGGAAATTATCACCCTTCCCAACAGTCTTAGAGGTTTGCAACTCAAGGGCCAAATCAAATTCAGAACTCGATAAACATAAAGCATTTTTTTACATTAAAAAGATATTTAAATGCTTATGCTTAGCTCAGGAACAAGTACATCCACCTAAATCATATTCCTTTCTCATATGGACAGTAGCAGAATGCACATGGCAGTTACCCACTACTATTGTAAATAACTACCAGCTAAGTTATTACACTATGTTAAAAATAAAGAATCTAACATTATGGGTCTTCTGTTCTATTTCACCTTGTGAATCACCCATGAAATTGGTTTGAATTTTCAAAGCAGGTAGACTTGATCAAAATCTCACCACTAGGGTAATTTTTCTAGAGAGAATCTTAAAAGCTTTTTAGCTATTTAAGATTATTATTTATGCTTCCAGCTTGGAAATACAGCAAACCATTCATATAGTTAAGAAAACCATAAACACAGTATCTCACAAAAATGGCAGGAGTTTTGCACGTAATCCCACCAACTTCACAGAAAGATTTACTGGGAACGCAGGTACCTGCTACATCAGCTGAGATCCAGCAGAACAGGCCTCAAGGTCTGAAATCAAAAGGTTTGCTGCACTTTGCCCATCTGGAAACCACACACAGCAGATGCACAGGAGGTCTCTGCACTAGCAACACAAACCACCCTACACGTGCAAAAAGGCTTCACAATGACCTGCCCATGCTCTAATAGATTTATTTAGCTAATGATACATACCTAATCCTAAACACACCCTCAGAAAAGCAGACTGTCTTCATGAGCGCTTACAACGCAAAGGTGAATTGGTTTCAGGCAGTGCACTCTCATGGTAACACAATTTGACAGCATTGCATTTTATGTGTGACTACACACACAACCCCTTTGGTAATCACTAATATAAGACAAATGACTTGGAGCCTTTAATAAATTTGTGCTTTGGTGTAACGGCACAAAAGGTTTAGTCCTCTCTACAGGGCTCATTAAGGTAAGATGCTCATCAGCTGAAGCAATGAACTCAGGCTCGCCGTCACAGATGATCCATAGGACCAGCATCTCAGCGAACAGCTGCCTTCCCTGGCCCAGCCGCAGAGCTCGGCGTCCCCTCCGCAGAGGCAGCCGGTGCCTCAGACCGTTTGTAGGGCTGCACGGAATTACGGCTCCCCCCCCGTAACACAACCTGGCCGGGGCAGCCGCGCCGCGGGCCGCCCGGGGTGTACATCTGCCGGGGCACCCCTACCTTCCGCTTGTTGAGGAGCGCCTGCTTGGCCTGGGTGGCCTTGATGGCCTGGTAGGCCTTCCTCTTCTTCAGCAAGTTCTCCGGCACCAGCGGGATCCGCCGCCTCGGCCTGCGGGGCGGGAGAAGTCGTTCAGATCCAGCCGCACGACACGGCACCGCAGCCCTCCCCACTGCCCCGACCGACCCCCCGGCCGCCGCCCCAGCCCCGCAGTCCCCCCGGATGGCAGCGGATCCACGGCCACTGCCCAGCGCCACTTACTCTTCTTCCGCCATCTCGCCCGGGAGCCGGCGCCGCTGCGGCGCATGCGCTGGGGCGGGCGCGCGGCCTGACGGGGCGGAGCGGGCGGCAGCTCCTCCTCGTCCTGGACCGGGTGTCGCACGGGGCGTTTGGCCGCGGAGGGGGCGGGCGGGTCTTGCGGTGCGGACCATGACGTGTCAGCGGGAACAGTTTGGGAGGAGACGGCCGGACTCTGACAGCCCGGAAAGCAAGACCCGCACCCCCAGCAGAGAGTACCTTGAAACCAGGCACCTCCTCCGCCTTGCTGCAAACATCCCAAAGGATGCCGGAGCAGTGGAATAAAATAAAATAAAAAATAAGCAAATAAAAAGCAAAGGTGGTGTCTGTGAGTGCCCTCAGCTCTTCCAGCCCGTGCAGCAGCCATTGCCCACGCTGTGGGGACAGCCCAGAGCAGAGTACCGTACACACGCTGACCCGGGCAGACACAGGCTGCTGCGGAGCCGACAGGCGGCTGCCACCATGGCCAGGCTGGGGGTTCTGCCTCGGGCTCAGACCTGACACAGCTTTGCGGGACCACAGCGCAGGTCTTAAGCGTGTTCCCTTTTCTGCTGCTCCTCCACACGTAAAAGGCACCAAGTTCACAGAATCACAGAATGTCAGGGATTGGAAGGGACCTCGAAAGATCAACTACTCCAGTCCCCCCGCCGGAGCAGGAACACCCAGATGAGGTTACACAGGAAGGTGTCCAGGCAGGTTTTGAATGTCTCCAGAGAAGGAGACTCCACAACCTCCCTGTTACAGTGTCTGTCACCCTCACTGTGAAGTTTCTTCTCATATTTAAGTGGAACATCCTGTGTTCCAGTTTGTATCCATTGCCCCTTGTCCTATCATTGGTTGTCACCGAGAAGAGCCTGGCTCCATCCTTGTGACACTCACCCTTTATGTATTTATAAACATGAATGGGGTTCAGCCTTATCCCCGTCGTGAGCTTCCTGGAAAGGGCTGTGGCCCCTGGATCTTGTGAGCAGCTTGCGTGGCCACGTCGAGAAGATGTTCTCGGGCTGTGATGTGTCCCTCTCCTCATTTCTCCTGGTGCAAGGCAGATGTCTCACCACAACAGAGGTCTGCAATGGAGAAAAAGCCTTTCAGAAGGAGCTTGCCTTCCTGCCTCTCTTATGAACACCCTGGGGGCTTCGCTAGGAGGAAACAGGCCATTGTCTCTCCCTTCAGGTGGCTTCTAAGTGCAGTGGTTCCCGTGCCCATACAGCAGGTCCTGCCTGAAGGACCAAGTAGACTCAAGTAAGGACTCGTGGGCCACACAGCATACCTGACGTGTAGGCAGGCAGCTGGTCATAGCCGCTGAGGAAAGGATCTCCAATGTGGTCAAGGTGCTGTAAATCAGGGAGACAACTGCACCTGGCAGGCCGCAGGGCCGGCGGGAGGAGGCAGCAAGCCGCGTCCAGCGGCACCGGAGCAGGGTGCTCAGGGAGCGAGGGACTGGGGGTGGGGAGCCACGGTGCAGAGCTGTAAGCCCAAGAGGCTGCAGAAGTGGGACAAGGCACAGAAACACCATTTTTAGGTTCTCTGGGGCAGTGCAGGTACAAACACCGTCTGTGCCCTTCATGCATCAAATGAGAGCAGCCGTGTCCTGCCAGCCCCAGGTTACAGTGACATTTACATGAAACCTGGAGCCAAAGCTTTGAAGAGGAAAGAGCACAAACACAGGGAGAATTCATCCAGAGGGAACAGAGGTTGCTGATACAATATATCCAAAAGTTCTTCCAGTATTTGCAGCACAAGTGTCCTTTTGGGTAAATCTTCCACCATATACTATAAAAAGAAGAAAAGGAATCAGGGTCATAACCTGAAAGCCTCAGGCCTTTCTTTGCTATGCATACTGGATCACATACTTCAGGTGGCTTGTGATAAACCTGTGTTGAGAGCAACTCTTTTCAGAAAATCTGAAGGGACTATTGCTTCAACCTACAGGAGCTTTTGAAATTATGGACACACAGTCGGGATTTACGAATAGCATAGCTGGATTTCAGGCTGAACCCAAGGATCTGGGCTAAGGAGGTGGGGGGAAGCAAGCGTGGGACAGCATCCAGAGCAGTGCATGTCTCATCAGCCCAGGGCGAGGGGCCCAGGGAGAGCAATTCTAAGGAGAGCAGCCTGATTGAGCTGTTTACACTGCACTGAACATACTCAGCTGAATGTCAAAAGCACAGATGAATGCAGGAGTCAAGCAGACAGACCAGCAAAGCTGGCAAGTGCCTAGAACCAAAACTACAGCAATGCTTTCGTGTTTTTTTCAGATTCCTATTTGAGAGAGGGGGAAATTGGGAAGAGTGGTTTGGACAGCAGTATCACCTGTAGATGGTGCCATAGCTCACCCTAAAGAGATTCTGTTGCAATTGATGAGAATGTGTCGGTGTTCTGCTGCCTTCCTCTTTGCCGTGTGGGATAGAAGAGGGACATGTGCCTCCACACTGGACTTGTTAGTTCCATTGCACCTCTTACCGATTTGATTTACACCAACTGTAGTTTCCCTTTCAACTTAACAGTCAAGAACTTGGGCCTTTCACTAGAAAGCTCTATGATGTCAAGGTTTAACTGCTCATCTTGATGAAGCTGCAAACCTTTATGACACTAAGTTAGGCCACTTCTATTTTGATACCTATTATTTGAATATCCATGTTTAGAAATGTGACCCCACATTCCAGTACCTGCTCAGGCATATGTTCTGCAAAGAACACACCCCTCGTTGAGCAAACCCAGCTTCTTATCAACTCTGATGTAACCTTTTAGATTATAAGAAAGCAAGCCACAATGTTATGAAATAAATCATATGAAACTTTCACTAAAGAAACTAGAAGCAAATCTATAACCATATATAAGTTTCGCTCTAACATTAGGGTAAGCTACTGAAATCTCTGGTAGCTCACGATAGAAAATGTGGACCCATTTAAATCTACAAATGATTGTGGTTTGTTTAACAAAAGGGAAACGCCAGTGGGATCGCAGGTATTTCATTATTAATAATAAGGAAATAACAAGTAAGTAAGTATTTCAAGCACCGTTGCTATGAAATGTAACACAGCGTAGCAGAATACCTTGGCTGACTTGTTAAACATTAACTAATAGTTACATTTCATTAACGAATGACTACTCAAGTGCCCTTATCTGCAGGGTTACTTAAAAATATTCTCACTTTCCTAGACAGTAAGCTGTTTCAAACTGAAATTCAGCACTCTAAACTGACATTCAGCACATAAAACTACCCAGGAAAACATGTATCTTTCTATCAGCAGAAAAGAATATAGCCCGTTTTTCCTGTGCTGCATGGAGGCTTTTTGCACTTCCACTTAAGAAAATCAAAATCTATTTTTTAGCAAAGCATGCTGCCTTTTGATCCTAGCTGCAGCAAGTCTTCAATGCTGTTTTGAGGAGATGGTGTTTGAAAGGTTAAATAGAGAGATCAAAATCCAAAGGCTGCAGATATCTCTCCAAAATTTTCAGGTTTTTTTTTGTCTACCCTAGAAGGAAAGAATAATAATTAAAAAAAAAAAATCTCTCAGAAAGCTAGGTCCTGCTTTGTCTAAGCTGCTTGCCTATGTAAATAAATCTAGGAATATTTTACAGACAACCAAGTGACACCCCTATAATCACACCGGTCCATATTGGAGTGCTGCTGCAGCACACTCACAAATCACTGCCACAGTGTCTGCCTACCTTGGCTTGAAACTCTTCACAGTGCATCTACAAAAATCCTGCAGAGCAAGCCAAAAGCAGGTCCCATCCTTATGACCTCGTTAGAATGTTACACTAAATTAAAGCCACCAAAGACAGACCTCCTTCCCCTTTGTTGCCCTGCAGGCCTTACATGACTCCTGTTCTCTAGCACTGTGGCTGGCTGGCTTTCATTTTATTGTGATACTTTAGACTGCTATTTGTGTCATGTATTGTAATGTGTATTTTTATTACCTTATTCGTTGATACAAATGCAAAGACATTAAAAAAATACAAAAATAGCAAACTCATGCTGATGGGTGTGAATCTCACAAAAGAAGATGCTGCTTGTTTCATTGTTGTATGGGTATAGTCTTCTTTGACTAAGTGATTACAGCTTGTTTGGATTAAACATTTAAAGATATTTTCTTACTGTAGTAGGAATAAATAGCATGAATATTAGTCACAGCTTAAATCTTCATTTTCATTA
Source organism: Nesoenas mayeri (assembly GCF_963082525.1). Lineage (NCBI taxonomy): Eukaryota > Metazoa > Chordata > Aves > Columbiformes > Columbidae > Nesoenas > Nesoenas mayeri. The sequence goes on along the minus strand of NC_137540.1, from coordinate 11,444,620 downwards.
TGCCAAAGGCCTAGCTTTCTGAAAATATCTGAAAGTCTCTCTCTTTCCATCAACAGAGGTGTTTGCTATTTGGTGTACAGACCATTGATGGCAATCATGGAATCTAAATTTCTGAAGTTTTTAATCCTAGACAACAGTTTATGTCCCCAAAAGAAGTTGTTATGACATGCCTGCTGTGATAGGAATTTCCAACCCTTTATACTTACTGTTCTTTTGTTTAGATACTGGCAGTTATGGTTCTCATGTTACAGTTTTCTTAATACTTCTATGACAATGGGATAGTTAATAGTAGTATGATATATCACACCGCCATAGTTCTATAACTGTATCTAAGCCATACAACTATCAATACAAAGCAAGACAGTATGTCTGTGAAGCTGTTACATTTTTCAGGCTCATATTTGATCTGCAGTTTGAAAGTGACGTGTGCAGCTTGACAAAGTAACAAAAACATGTTGGTAGCTGAGTAGACAACTGTATATAAAATATATAAAATGTGTATATGTGAGTTTGTGGAAACAAATGTGAATGTAATAAAATGTGAATATGCAAATATAACTAAGAATATGTAAATTATTGACTCACTTTTGCATGCAAACTTTTAGAGCTCTTGTGACACAATCCACAGTGCAAAGTAAGAGGTGGGATGACCCTGACCTGGCTGCAGAATCAGCACCTGCATTTCAGAGAGGGTGGCTGGGTAAGGACGCAAAGAGTGGATCCACCACAGGGACAAGGATTCCGAAAGCAAAGTTAGGAGGGGAGGCGGGATGTTACATTTCTTGCCTTATTTTATCACCTCTCTTTAAAAGTACAAAATCCCATTGATTTAATTTCAAGTCCCACAAAATCTCTCGTGACATTACGTGCAGCCTCAAAACAGCTAAAGAGCCACACCTGAAGTCTATCACTCTCATCAGTGAGCCGTGCCCCAAACTGAAATCTGTCTGTAATTAATTCCCCACAAAAAGAGCCAAAGAATTAAATTCTGTTTATTTTGCCAAACTGTGATCTAATCTTGGGAACATTTTAACGAGGAAAATACCTTGTAAACTTAAATTATGCTCATTTTCAGATCTTTTAAGGAAAAAGTTTATATGATTTGGAAAGAGGCCCAGTAACTACTCTATACACACACTCAAACCAGCCTTTAACAGAGCAAAAAGCTGGGTGGTCCAAGACTTTCTTTCATGAAAGTAACAATAATATGGAGATAAACTAATATTTAATTAAAATATTTTTGTGAAAAGCTGTGAATAGATGTCTATTTTATTATTTTAAAAATAAGATTCCTTAACAGTGGTATTTTTGTCAGAAATCCTGCAAATCAGTTTCATGCCTCAAAAGGAATAATCTAGGCAAAAGGAAGAGACGTGGATGAGACTAATGTTGGTTTGTACCCTCAGCTAGTGGCCACCTAATAAGGTGTCAAATTGAAAGGGCTAAAAAAGTTAAGTTTTTGGCTTTGTGTCTTCCTGGAAAATATGAGTGGTGAAAAACAATTCCCTTAAATAGAAATGTTTAACATTTTAGATTTCTGCCCTTGCCTTTTCACTGAAGGGATTTGCTTTATTCAGACTTTACAAGTAACCTCTCGAAACTTTACTTTGTGACCTCGTAATTTGTTGAAAAACTACAACTGCACCACCATACTGAGCTGCAGGTACTTGTATAAAACAATGCTAATGACTGAGTCCATCCCAGCCACAGGATATACACCCCTTGGATATAGACTGCATGTAATGGGGTTTGCTACATCTGCATCCATGGTGAGTCCAGCCTGCTGTGCATAACTGAAGTACTACCGCAAGATTTTTCAGCATTTGACTCTACATAAGGCATCCTAATACAGGAGCACAAATTCGACCCCAAAAGAGGCTATATATTTATGATAAGTTAAAACCAAAAGCAACATCAAAATCTTTCAGAATAACTGAGCATTAGTCTTACATTTTCATTGAATTCAAAGCAAATAGCACCAACCTGAACTCAATATAATTTAAAACACTCTAATACTTTCTAAATGTTGTACAATATGCATCTTAAAAATAGATTCAAGTACATAAATAAAATAACTCCCCATTGACTGCAACAGGGTGCTAATTAACAACACACCCATTGCGGTGAGATCGTGTTGCTTGCCTCCCTCATTGTGGTATAACTAACAAAATCACACAGAATCACAGAATGTCAGGGATTGGAAGGGACCTCGAAAGCTCATCCAGTCCAATCCCCCTGCCGGAGCAGGAACACCCAGATGAGGTTACACAGGAAGGTGTCCAGGCAGGTTTGAACATCTCCAGAGCAGGAGTCTCCACAACCTCCCTGGGCAGCCTGTTCCAGTGTCTGTCATCCTCACTGAGAAGAAGTTTCTTCTCATATTTAAGTGGAACCTCCTGTGTTCCAGTTTGTGCCCATCTTGCAAGCACCCATTTTTGTCAGAAATCTCCCTGGTTTCCACAGCCCCACACAAAAACTCTGAACATCTTCTGCTCTGGGATGTTCACCAGACTGGGCCAAAACTGATTATCTGTGAGAGACCTGAATGCTGCGTATCTCAAGAGGCACATAGACCTACCTGGTAAGATGGAACATGAAGTTATTGCTCAATGTGCTCATTCATTTCTGACTTCATTGTCTTCTTCAGGCTGCCTCCTGTGTGAGAAGCAAAGGCTTGGCAGCTATTAAATGCTTCTTAATGTAGGGATTTTCTTGCCTACACAAGACCAAGTCCTCCAGCATTGCCCCAGCAGAGTGGTTGGCCAAGTTTCTTCAGTAAATGCTGCTGCCATTATTTCTTTTCTTTCTTTAGTGTGATTCATTTATAAGCGTTAATGGAAAATATTCTAACTTCGAAAACTTGATTTTACAATAACTATTGTGAATACTTCACTAGAAGAAAAGCAGGCTACTAATAAACCACCCACACTATTCACAATTATTGTCCTTGGAAATTATGTATGGAGTTTCAAGTGTTCTTATGTTATAAATATTAAATTACAAATTTACATCTAACAAAATGCTTCACATTTTCTTAAGTGTGGTGGTACCTATTTACAAGTTTCTGAAGTGAAACACTTGTAAGAAATAAAATGTAAATTAACTTCATTTTACTCCTAAATTACTTGTAAAGGCTTGATCAATGAACCTGAAATAGAAAAATTAATATTTTTCAATAAAGAGTGATGAAAATAATTTATTTTTCTGTCTAAAAGACAGTGCCAGTGTCTACAATTTGAATGTACTACAAATTTAACTGTATCTCTAAAGAATAGTGGATGTAAAAATAGACATCATTATATATGGTCTCCACAGGTCCCTATTACCTCTCTCCTCCCTCCACAGGGATGAAAAGCTACATTTTATTGGGGAAAAAAAGACCAATTGAATTATGTTTGAGATGAAAGACAGTGAGAACAGAATAGGTGTCTTTCCCACACTCAGTAATTGGGAATCCTACCTCCTACTAGATTGCTTTTTAATTGAACCTTTGAGATAAAAATGCAACTAATCATGCCATTTAGGCTGCGGAAGCATATTAATAAGTGCACCACAGCATGAACTATTCATAAAAATACTACAGACTGGGGAGTCATAGAAAGAGATGGAACGGAATAACCTAATTAGGCAGTTTATCATTTCAGTGTAGACAACTCAATAGAAAATGCTTTCTATACCCAGATATGTTTTCTGTTCTAAATGTCAGATTCCAATACAATGGTGGTGGATGTGGATGGTAGACAATGAGTTTTACCTTAAAAAAAAAAAAATAATTAATTGTTCTTCCTTTATGGCTCTGGTTACTGTTACGAAACTACAAAATATCCTTTACCAAGGCCAGTTTTGGAGACTAGAGGAGGGATCTGTTGTTTCAAGCAGAAATAGCAATCAAAAGAGAATTAAAACATTGTGAGAAGCGATCTGTGGTGGTTTATGTAAAGTCACAGCAGAACAGTTTTACCGGTTTGCAGCTCGCACTGTTGAGCTCTGAATGAAGCCGTGGTTCTGCTTGCTGTAACAGTGCATGGCAACAGGGCTATAAAGATTCTGTCACTTTTTTCCTTGTTAATTTATGCAGGGAAAGTTTTGGCTGGAACGTTTTATTTTGCCTAAAATTATTTGTGGCAACTGCCTAGTTGAGATAAAGAGTATTTCTATGTGACCAGGCAGTATCAGGCGTGGCAGCACAGAGCCTGAATTATTAAAAAAAGGGATAAAGAACAAAGCAGAGGCCATCATTACATACTGTAGCCCCTTATACTCACATTTTGAATGCTACAGCTGTGGTCAATCCTCAGTCTTTCCTCTGTCCATCCCACACCTCCAACCACCTCCCCCCAAGACAGACTTGGAAAAAGTTCAAAGAAAGAAGATCAAAGAATAGTTTCCATCTGTATAGCAGCTAAACACACTGGGCCCTCAGGCTTGAAGAAAGGTGTCTGAAGGAAGATAAAACAGTCTTTTAAATCATAAATGGTGCGATAGTTGCTCTTTCTTTCTGCCAGCAGAAGAGGTAGGGAACCTCAGATGAAAGTAGAAGGAGGCAGGTTCATAACAAATAATGGGTTTTTCTAGCACATAATCTTGTAGTAACTAAAGACACAGACCTCTTAGCCACTGGATTCTGAGAGAGTTCAGGTGAATCAAAAATTAGGAGAGTAACTTCTTGACCTTATCATAGACTTCTGAGTCTCAGAAAAGGATTCATGTGACACATCTGCCAGCCATTTACATATTATGAAGGTGCAAGGTTACATGCCATTTTCTGTGAAGATACTTTACCTGCAAAAGACTGGAGATCTATTTACTGTGTTGAGCTTGGCCTACAGTTACAGCATTAAATAACTGGATTCTCAAATACTTCTAGTTCCTCCTTTGGTCATCTTGGCAAAACACCTTTCAAGTGGAAACCTATCAGAGGGATGAAAAACGGTATTTGAAAATACCACCTAATATGTTTTTCATGCATTTCATGCATTCATGACCTAAGGTTTGTAGCACTTTTGACTGTCTTTAAAACCATCTTTTCTTTATATATTTGGGCTAGATCATGAAATGTATCCAGTTCAGTTCCTGAACAAGTTAACTTTTGTAGCATTCTTTCTGTCTCTACAGACAGTGAGACTCCCAACTATTCTTCCATTTCTCAATAATAGTCCTGCACTGATTTTATTTCCTACAAAGTGTGCAGATGTTTCTTTTGTAACACCCAGACCAGTTTTGTTCTAAACTTTTCACATATTGATCTTAATACAGATAAGCCAATTAAGAAGGTCATTGAAAATGAACAAATTAAAGACTTGGGGATGAACCAGAAATGGTTCTGCATTTCCTTCCAGTATTTAAATTTGGGTGGACAGACAGTTGTAGGTCCAGGTGTTGTTTATCCAAAAAAAAAAATCAAATAATCTTTTAATTCTATTGCTACCTGACTTTCCCCCAACATATAGATTTAGGATATTAAAGGAATATCAGCATTTGTATGCACAGCTCAAGTTTGGTTGTAGTATATCAGGTCTCAAACCCCACTGATAATCTCATTGCATAAATTGTGTCATCCTGTCTGATCTCATAATAAGATCTGTAGCACCTCCAAATAAAATAAACGCAGTTCTGTTCCAGGTTTTCTGCTTTTTCCTCCTATGGCAGAGAAAGTGCCGATGACTGCTCCTGCTTCCTCACACACTGTATTTTTATGTGGTCCTTGCAGCAGACTGGGATTCTGTGTCAACCTCCTGGTTTTTGCAACAACACCTGTATTTGCAACTGCACCATTTTTCATTGCATTCAAAGCATGTGGTAGGTTAGATATCTGCCCCAGAAGCATGCAGTGTCAGCATTGGGAACCCCTGTCTCTGTAAGCCCGTTTCACTGAGCAGAGCAGTTACACATTCCAACCACACACCCCTGCCCACCTCCTCTCGTTCCCAGCGGATCTGGCCTTCCTACCAGCTCAGCTCTCAACTTTCCATTTGAACTGACATGCACCCCATTTTGAATTCCCCCTTGCTATTACAGCAATGCATTTTAAAACGCAGACAGAAATCAGTTTCTTTGCTTGCAGGGCTAATTTAATCTAACTGCAAGTCCTCCTCCCTTGTTCACCTGTACTGTGTCATATTTTCCTGGCTTTGAAATGCATCCTTTTGAGATCTTTAAACAGCCTTAGTAACTGAATTTATTATTGCAATGATCTATTAGCACTGGTGTCTGAAAGCTGGGATAAGGGAGTTTTCCAAAGACCCGAGAAGAGACGGAAATGAATGAGAAGGTGATCAAGGAGTTATTTCCAGGAACCACTGTCTGGACTACAGCTGTGGAGACCCCTTGCAGCAAGTGATGCTCAACTGCTTGGTTCCAGCATCTTTGAGCATCATCCTTCCTGATGTAACTTTGATTGATCAACTGACAGAGTGAAATTGCAGAGGTACTTTCTCATCTTGAAAGAAAACAGCTTTCATATTGCTCAGCCTTGTGTTACAGGGATATAAGATGACAGGCATACCTCAAGAGGAATAAACCACGAAAATTCAAAGCAACTGTGCTGCTTCTCTGCACTGTGCTCGGTAGGACTGACTTCTTCCCTGACAGTTTTCCACAACCCCTGGCAGGATCAAGGCCTTTCTATTAATATATCAGATGCTGTGTTCTCACATCTAAGGGAGAGTTTCTGGCTCAAAAGACTATACTGAGAAAGAGCTAATAAGGTAAAACAGGGTCCTGTTTCTGAACCAGTCAGCAGGATAACTACTGTGTCTTGCTAGTTTCAATTTTCTCCACACACATACTAATTATACCGTAAATTATTTTTTGGTACATTATGTAGACAAAGGAAAATATTAATCATCACTTTTTTCCTGGTTTTAATAGTAAAAATAGGCTCCTTTCTGTCAGTAAACCACCTCAGTAGTGAAAGAAATCCTTCAGGTACAGGCATGCTTCAAATAAACGAATGTTCTTAAAACAGCGTCTTTCTCTTTGGCACTTGACACACTGCGGTTGTATCTGAAAAATGCATACTCAGACACACATACACTTTTTTTTTTAAACCAATTTTGTCAAGTCACTCTCTAATGTAAGTTAGTGCTTCATGAAGAGGCAAAGCTAATTAGCAGAGTAGGTTTTTCCAAGCAAGAGAATATTTTTAAATTTGCAGGAGAGGAAAGAATCTGACCTGCTTTATTATATAGACACTGATACTTTCATTTTACATGTTTTCACAGTCTTCCAAAAGGCAATGGCCAAGTTCCCCACATAGCCAATGTAGAAAGGCTATTTTTCATATAGCCTCAACTTAAGTTTCAATATCTCTCTCTGAAAGAAAAATAATTTCTCTTAGATAGGCAAAAGAAAATGGAAATAAATACCTTCAAACTCACCCTTTTCCAAAATCTTAAAATCTCTATTCAGAAACACTTTAAAATATAATGTGTAGAAAGAATGGGGAATGGTGGCTTCTCCATCTCTCATTCTCTTCAAATCCAGACTGGCTACCTTTTTGGAAGATAAGCCTGAATGAAAACCGCATTATCTGCAGGATTCAGTGTAGAGATAACAAAGCAAAGCATAATGGGTTATAGAAATGCACTGCTCCCTTGTCATCTCACTTCTTGTGTTGGAAAGAATGTAGGTCAGTGAAGAGGCGTCTGTTATGAGGCTGGGGCTGTCGGAGGAGCTCCCCAGCTCCAGGGACTTGCTGCAGCTACACCCGACTCCTGCCAGGACAAGCCCCAGTGCACACCTCTCCCTCCCTTTGCACCCTGGGTTCTGTGCCAAAAAAGTGCACATGCAGGTCAGGAAAGAGCCATGAAACATTCTTGCTGCATCCTAATGAGGCCAAAGGACTGCAGACTACAGTGCAGCGTAAACCTGTACAGCCCAGGTATATGTTGTAGCCCCTATATATATGCCTGTATTTCATTTTGATCCAGCTAAGAACTTAGACTAATGGCTCGCTTCCTCATAGATACTTTGAAACCTGGAAGGCATTACTCAAATGCAACCCCGCTATCTGTTTCTAATGATTTGTGAATAGACACCTGGATATGGTGGTGGTTTATTATTATTATGAATCACCCACTAGATTGTTCAAATAAAAATACTTCAAATGGTGAATAGCTCATGAATTCTACCCATCCCTTTAAAAGCTTGCATTTCACAATATGCATTGTGTAAGTGGTCCCTTGTGGATATTTTGTTGCTGATTCTTTCTCCAGTTTACAAACCACCAAATCCACAAAATGCTTTCAGAATAATCACATCTACCTACTGAGTGTGAACACTCCTGCCAGTACACAGGAGCATTTCCACTGCTTTCTCTCTCTACAAACAAATTCACTGGAAAGTGAATGCGAGGCTTTCCATATGGAGCCAAAAGGGAAATTTGGGGTTTTTAGTGGAACAAATGGATTTTTTTTTTTTCTTCATTAAGCTCTAATTAAAATTACCACTAATTGTAATGAAATTTGTAGTTCAGACTTTCAACTCACTAAGCTTAGATGCCGCTGCACATATGGTGTGTGTGATCACTGACTGTTCCCAGTGAAAGCCCATATGGGCTATCAACAACCATGCAACAAAGACAGTGATGCTTTAGCCTCACTTGTTAATAACTTGTTTCTCAGTTTCAGTCTACTTTTAACTATGAGATATTTGCAGTCCATTGTCTACTTTCTGCTTATGCATCGTCTCTTCTCTCAGTCATCACAGCTACTCTAGCAACCACCACTCAGGTAATTTTGCCTTTATAACCTGGGTTCACACTGCCCTCAGCACCGCTCCCCTTCCACCGCACCGGGCTGGCCACCCTGCAGACTAGCAGTGCAAACGTGTTTTCTTACACGAACAGAAATTGACTTGCATTTTTCTTATCAGCTCCTTTATATTGAGTGTAATTTATCAGCCCTTCCTTTCAGCTCTCTTTTAATGACTAAAGTCATCTTATACAACAGCAGCATGACCAAGAACCATGCACCTTTACCAGACTTCTCTGAATATATCACATTCTTACTGTATCAGTGGTATTAATAACCATTAACAAACCATGCAGTCCTTTGGGAAACTGCACTACCTGCCAGTAAGAAACTTTTCTTCACATTATTTCCTAACTGGTCATTAAGAGTCTTTCACAAAAATATATACAACAGGAAACATTCTTCCTGTTCTTTTTTTAACTTGATTTTGAATAGAAGTATCTTTTTTGTTGTGTCTTTGCTTGATAGGTTCTACAGCTGTTGCTGGTAAGGTGGGAAATATTCACTTCCATCACTTCCAATTATGTTAACATCTAGTGCTTAAGTTACCCTGCCACTAAGCTTAATCCATTTTAATAAGTTTTACATGCTTACTTCATTTCTATAATTTATCTCATCTCATAAATCTCTTTCCTTGCTCTAGCATATCCTTTGGAAGACACATGCCCAGAATACATTAAGAATGATGATTACCACTGATGCAAGTATAACAGTTTAAAGGCATTAAATTGGAATTAGTGGGTTTCTGAAATGCCAAGCACATGCCAATGCCAATTCACTTGCTGGAAAAGATAGAATATAGGTAAGAAAGTAAGGGGATTGTTGCTTCAGTGGCCACCAATTTTATGCCTGCAGTTTTTCTGCAGGTGTCTGGCAGAAATTAAGCACGCTGTCTGTAGGGGGAGGCCTATACATTACACACCCCAGAGTATCAGTCTATTGTGAGCCAGCACATTTTTGTACCTACGAAATATCAGTGAATGTCTGTTAGCAGAGGAAGCTTACCCATACATTAAGTCATAAGGATGTTTAAACAGACAACTGCGTTACTTAATAAGATGCTTTTAATAAATCAAGAGCCAGCATACTGTTCTCTGACAAAAATGAGGAAGATTATTCCTCAATATTTTGCAGCTTATGCAAGACTTGTGACTGAATCATTTGGCTATGCGTGGCCTGGTTTAAAACATCTTTGTATGCATCCCAAGTGTCTAACAAAGTGGGCACTTCTTCCTCCTCAGACTCGACAGCTGAGCAGGAAGATGGTCGTGGCCTCTGTCTCTACCGTGGCCTCTTTCCTCCGGGGCTCTGGCACCTCTCTGAGGCATTTCCTCGCAGACTCTTGGGCTCATGCTCAGCTCAAACTTTCCCCTCTCTCCAGGTCTGATTTGGTAGAACTACAAAACGTTTCCCATTCAGAGGAGTCTGGTGTTTGCTGTATTGCTTTGTGCTGGTGGCATCTGAACACTTTATAGAGATTTCATATTTCATTCTCCTGACGGGGACCACTGAATCGGAAACTCCATCAATCCTCTAGGGCTGCTTTTCCTTTCACAAATGCACTTTAAGCTGAAAAAGATTTGGCCACATATTCTGACAGTATGTATTTTGTTACTTCCTGTCCTCAAGTGCTGTATCTTTTTTATACTGACTGTAAAAAGGGATAAAAAAATAGAACTATGCTAAAGCTTAGTTTATATAATACTAATTTAATAGGGAGTTATTAAAGGGCAGCTAAAATAGAAACATATCCTTTAGCCCAAAACATAATTTCAGCTGAACTCGTGCTCTTCACAACATAACAAGAGGCCCACACTAATTCTGTATAGCTGAACTTTTAAAGTTAAGATTACTTATTAGTAGTATTTTCTTTATGATTGAACAAAGAGAAGTTTCAAGCTTAAATCTTTAAGAAAAAAATATTCCCTCAAATATATTACTGCAATTAATCTTGCCTTGAAAATTACTCACTCTTAAAAAGCCGACACTTTTCAGGATAGTAATAATTTTTTGTCATTGTTTTCATTTTGGTTTTTTTATTTGTCTTTTTTTTAAATACATGTTGTGCTTTCAGAAACTTAGTCTCTTGACTTCAGTGAAATCTGAGTTAAGCAGTTTCTTGATAAAAAAAACTACAACCCAAAAGGTGCTCTAGTTTGTGTAAAATTAAGTGTAAATAACAGGTAATCTGATGATCAACATGACTTTAAGATGCAAAGATCATGTCACCTACAATATCTTTTGATAGCACCTTGCTTATTTCTATACTTTAAAAAGCAGCTTAAAATGCCACTTTTGGCACATTACAACATAAAAATCAACTGAAAATATGTTATTTTTGTCTTCAATAAAAAAGTAAATAAGAGCATTTTAAAAACAACATTAGATAGGCTAAACTACAAAGGCCTTTATAAATATAATGGAAACAAATGAAAATTTATATAGGTAGATCATAACTGTATTTATAAACTTGCATCTGTAACTATATTCAATACTAGTGTAAAATCCTGAAAGGCTGAAAAAGAAGACCAAACGCTCTATAGCATTTTTGCTGGAATTTTAGAAGAAATTTGGTCCAAAAAGCAAGAAAGCAACTGGCCTGAGCAGAAAGAATAGCCCATGAAACATTTTGAAGATGCCAGCAAAAGGTGCATTGCAGGAAAAGATAAGGTTCATGATATCAGTCCTGGTCTTGGTGGTAAACCCCACTGGCATGTGTGGCCTCACAAGAGGTAGCTTGTTGCAAAAGCCCAGACATACAGCACCAATACAGGTGTAAAATTGGATCAGAAGGGGCCTCAGGAGATACTGAAATCCATTTCCCTATGGCAGAACAGGAGCAGCTATTCCTGTGTTATTCTAGACTCTACTGCCCCCCAACATAATTTATTATAGGACTTTGCTATGCTCATCATTATAAACTCTTTTTAATGTATAATCTTCAATACTGTACTGTAAGTGTCATTACAGTGTAATTCTTTTTAAATCTACTGTAGATTTTTTAATAAGATATATCAAGCATGGGGAAAACAGTAAGGGAGAAGTCCAGGCAGTTAATATAGATATTTACAAACTCTTCTCCAATCATCTATGTCTTATTTGTCCCTGTCCTCATTACAGGGGTTTACAGGGCTGTGGCCTCCACATCCAACTGGATGAGAATTTTCTGCTGCAAGTAGTTCAAAAAAGCCATCTTCACAAGACCACATTGCAAAGAGTGGGGCTGGCTTGAGACCAGAAGTGACATGCTAGAGACATCTCATTGTGTCCTAAAGACACTCTAGGAAGCATTGAGGCTCTTGGGACAGTCTGAGGAATCTATCTTGGCTTAGAAATGCCTGCAGGTTGCTTACAAGGGAGAGACGCAGAACAGGGGAGAGACAGATACTTTTTAAGAGTCAGCTCCTTGCTGCTCTGAACTAGAGCAGCTTCTCACAGCTCATGGGGGCGCAGGAGAAAAACTGCACGATAACCTGCTCTTGGCAGGGACTGTGACTGCAGCACTGGCACCCAGGAACTTAGGAGGGCTCGGTGCTTTCACCATGGACAGAATTTCTCATTTCACGTTTCCATGAACTATTTATTTTGTCTTTCAAATGCTTAGTAAATGCACTTGTGCTAAGCCAGGACTCTCAGTTGCACAAAGGTCTCTGCTGACAGTGGAGCCACTGGACTGTGCTGTTTTGTAAACTGCCCATTTCCTCTCCCTTTCCATCATGAGCAGTAAGCAGTGGCATTCCAGCCTGTGACAAGCAAATTTGTTGCACACAGTAGGTAAATATTTGTTGAACTGAGTCTCATAGCTGCTCCTTTATTATTTTTTCCACTATCCTATTAAAACTGGATTATGGCTTAATCTTGCTTTTATTGTCTCTGTTTTGCCTACACAATAGCACAGGGACACTGTTACTTAACACTTTGAAACGCTTTCACACTCACATAGCTGAAATGACATTTCATTTGGTAGAGTCCCTAATTTCATGTGGGGGGAGAAGAAGAGAAGGAATAGATGTCCACAGAAACCTGGCAGGGATGCAGAGCTGGCATATCAGCCGATGAAAATGATGCCCAGGCTTCTGCGGTGGAGCCAAGTACGGCTGTAACAGGCATGGGCTGGAAACTGCTCACCGCCTGCATTGGCACTTGCAGGGGTAACCCTCTTTCGCATTCACAGAACCACAGAATGTTAGAGATTGGAAGGGGCCTTGAAAGATCATCTAGTCCAATCCCCCTGCTGGAGCAGGAACACTTAGATCGGGATACACAGTAACAAGCCTTCACCTCACTACAAGGGTCAAGATCAAGTATGAGGTGAAGGTTTTGGTTTGGTTTTGTTTCTGAAGATGTTATTCTCAAATACCCTAGGGCTATGGCTTCAAAATTGTGACATTTCTTTCCTAAGCCCTGTCAGTTCCAGCAGAGGTTGTATCACAACAACGCCCACATGGCCATCCTGACCTTCCACCAGCTACGTGCCTGAGTCCATAACATGCTTTAACTCTTCTGAACTCTCATACAGCCATTTCATACTTGCAGAGCCACTAGACAGTTTTAGAAAAATAGCTAACAGTTATTGTTCCATTAGTTAAAAGTAGTATGTGACAGTTTAAAAATCAAAAAGGGACCAAGAAAGCTTGGAAAAGGCAGCCACAGCAAAGGGCCTTCACTTTCCAAATCTTACTGCAACAAGCAAAAAATCTTCATGACAAAAGAATTGCTGGCAAGAGCACTCTGTTTCTCCAGAAAAGGTCTCAGCTTCTCTGAACAGTCAGGGTTCACTGGAGACCAAGGAAAAACCTGCTGTGGTGACTAGTTCTGTGCACTTTATCACAAGCTGTAGGAATTTCCCATAATTATGCTTTGCAAGTAAATTACCATCAGCATAACACATTCAGACATTGAATGCAAACAAAGATATTTCTGGGATCTTTGAAGAGGGAGAAAATGTAATGTGATTAGAGCTGCTCTGAAGACAGCCAGAGAACTTCCTGTTGAAAAGGATTTTGTCCACATCTCCTACCAAGAAGAATACTAAACAATATCAATAATCGTGATTTCTATGGGGCCTTTCTCCCAAGGAGCTTACAGAACAAAAGAGGAATTCCTTTCTAGTTATCCAGGTTTTTGTTTTGTTTTACAATCAGAGACTCCAGGGCAATGCTCCAACTTCAAGCCATGCCTCTTGGTGGGGGACAGTGCTGATGCTCCTGACACCCATTGGAGATGCTGAAAAGACTGTCCTTGATGCAGACAAAGTGCCTGTGGCAATCCACCCACCATGATATAACAAAAATCCCTCAGGGCTGGTGCAGAGGGACCTGCTTCACCTTATGCCTTTTCTCTTAGAGGAATAAACTGGGCAGTCCGCGTGCTTCTCAAACAGGAGCAGTGCTGTAGATACAGGCACCAGCTGGTTTGAGTGTGCCTTAGTGGTTTCTAAACACATCTGTTCCTCTTGCTAAGTTCCTACCTTGGTATGTGTCTAAATTTAAGTACTATACTATTATTTGGAGTGGATGGCTCCTTAGCAACCTAACAGCTAATAAAATATATGTTCGTCTACATTTAAATAGCTTCCCTGCATACATGGAACTAATTCCCCTGCTAACAATGCCTCACATTTTACTGAAGGGCAGCTCATTTAGTTCACTGCTCTTAACTTGCAACAGTTAAAAATTGTAAGGACTGAATTGCATGCTTTAAAACTAAGAACAGAACAAAACAATAGATAGATAAACGTCTCATTTGAAAAGGATGGGAAGGTTAGAATATTCCCTGTCTGCCTGGGGTTAAAGGTCATAAGAGTAGGACCCAGCTCTGGCTCCTTCCTCCATCTCTTCCCAGTAGCCAAATTTTAAGTCTGAGCACACTCATGTGGACTGCTGCCTCTGTTTAAGAGCAGATTAATTACAGGCATATCCAAAATGTGAACTAATTAAAACCCTCTTGCTTCATACACTCTTGCTTTATGTATTTGTGTCCTCTGTTTTGAATTTCCTGAGAGAAAATGGACAATTAAAACTAGATGGTTCATGATGCAGAATTTCCTAGTGACTCTAAGTAGCCGTGCTAGAGCTGCCACATGGCTGTGGGAAGGCATCATCCAACCAGACAGCCAGAAGCTTGTACAAGAATAATTGAAAGGATTAATGGGGAGCACCATATGTTCACAATTTGGATCTGGCCACAGATCAGTACAGAATATGCAGAGATTTCTAGTGCAGCACAAGGCCAGAAAAGGTCATGGGTGCTGATATCTCTAGAAGCCAAGAGAATAAATCTCAAATGAAAAAGAGTAGCTATATGTAGGGCATAGGCACTGCTTGATGAAGGATCTGGACAGACGAGTCCTGCATCTGTCTGAGACATTTCTGTGAATCCAACTGTGAGTGGCTGGGAACTGATCAGGAATTGTTCCCCTGCTCCAGCCACCACTGTTTGCAGCTCCAGTTTTTAAGCTAAAACGCCCCACGTCTATGGATTTTTCACTAAACCAAGGACTTTTAACTGGACTGGTGACAAAGATGCTGTTGCCGCAGAGCAGGGAGTGCTGGGCTGCTCTGCTGGGGGCAGCACTGCCAGGAGCCCCTGCCGGCTCAGCTTTTAGGATCCTGGCAGGGTGGGAGGATGGGCTTGGTAGGGCAGTGCTGCTGGACCACTGCAGACTGTGTGACAGTAAGTGCCATATCACTACAGCCTGAGCACACACAAGTGGAGTCATGAGAGGTACTTCTTCCAGGTACTACCCAGACACACCAGGGCTGTTCACAGCCTGGCCTGGAAAAGGACATCAGGGCTGCTTCTTCGCAGGCTTGCAGTTTCTTCAATCTTATTGTACATCTAGAAAGAACACACCTGAAGAAATAAACCAAATAAAAACACAGATAAGATGTTTACTATCAGTATGTCCTTTTACTGCAAGATAAATGGTTAAACTCTTCCTAAAATATCTGAACATCAAAGACAAAGCTGCTTTTATGAAAGAAAGTTTGGTAAAGATATGGGACTCAGCTCTTCTGCATACTGAACAATCTTCTCCTAGCTCATAGCCAAGGGCAGGATATGCTGGAAGTACCTAAACACTGACAGTACAGCAGAGGTAAAGTAATGCTTACCTGCTATATAAGGAATAGATCTTCAGGCTTGCAATCTCAGCAAAAGGAGGAAGGTGCACTAATAAAGTTCCATAAATACAGAAGTGTTTATAGGATGTTATATAACGCTTCTCCTTGAGTGTTGTGCCTTCCACCTTGCTGACAAACACCATGAAATGTTTTATCTTACTGCTTCTTTATGGTTAAAGGAATCTAACTTTAAAGTCAGAAACTAGGCCAGTATCTTATGATTTAAAATGACAGGTTAGCATCTGCATGAGCAAAGCATTTCCTTTTCGTTGTGTTCTGTTTGCTGTTTCTACCATACCTTTTTTCCCCAAATAATATGAATTTCTTCCTGCTTGCAGAGTAGTGCTGAAAGCAATAGTACTTCCACAATTTCAGAATGCACTTAAGACTGAAAAAACATATATATATATATATCTTAAAAATGCACTAATTGGAGGAATGCACTAAAAGACTTAAGTGCTTTTTTAATTAGTTGGGGTAATGGATGGCATCTGTTGTTCTTTGCAAATAAATATCAAGTAACAAACCCTACAAGCTTAAAATAAAAGATGTGAACAGCTGCTAAACAAAGAGGCCAGAAGTTACAGTGGAATAAAGTCTTAAGCCTTTTCTTAACATATTGTAAGAGTCTGGATTTGGTTAACATGAGGAGATGACAGTTAGATCCCCATATAATCCTGAAGTAGAAAGAAAATGCAAATAAAGTGATGCTTGATCCCAACTCATCCTAAAGAGAGAATACAGTAATTACATTGCTGTCTCAACTAGGTCTCACTGCCATGCAAAACATAAGGTGATAGCATGTACATTTTGAGTGCAATAAAATTTTTGCTATTTTCTCTAGAAAGATGTGGGTTATAATAAATGGATTTGCTACCTTTGGTCATTAAGGACAGTTTTCTAAATAGTTTGATTTATAATTGCTCAGTACTGTACCGGAAAGGAAGAGAAGGCCAGCCACGCAGGAAACAGCCGACAAAAAGCCCATGCTGTGGGAGTGCATCCCCGGAGTACATGCATGGGAGGGAGCCAGCTTTGTAGCACTGCAAGAGGTTCATCTGGCAGCACACCAGGAACATTTTGCTCCCAACTCAGAGTGAGTAAGGGAAGAGGTTGGAAAACACGGCACCTTCACAATATGTCATTTCTCATTGTAACTAAAAGCTGTTGTGGCTTAAGGGAAGAATGTGGGGGGGAAAAAAAAAAAGGAGTAGGAAAGAAAGCATATGAAAAACACAGGAGGAGAAAGAGTATGAAGTACAGAAGAAAAACAGAAGGAGACGATGGGAAGAGTGCACAGATGAATTAAAAGATATAGGAAAGAAGAAAAAGATCAAAGACAAGGAATTTTTTCCCAGCAGTAAGTGGACCCATATGACCAGGTCTCGGGGCCCAGTAATGTTACCTCAACACTAAATCTATAGTCAAATCAAACACCGGCCCAAGGCTTTTCACTCACTCACTCATGCCTTACATTAGGTTTCACTAACCACATGTTTCAGTATCTCCATACAAAAAGACTGATGAGGGAGAACGTGATCAGATGTTGGGGCAGACGCTCAGCTGGGAGGTGACACACAGCACTGCGTACCTGGGAAGAGTGCACTTCAATCTTTTCCATTATGAATGATACGCTCTTGTCCTTTTACAGGTTTTGGAACTGCTAATTTGCATTGCTACTCCCAATTTACTGACATTGTTTTCCTTTTATTGCCACAGGACTGTCATCTTAATTGAGGTTATCAGCTGGTAACTTACCTGCGCTCTCCTTTTTCTTACCAATCCCTCTTTCATAGTCTGAAAAACTCAGTTAAAGGTGTAAGGAGAATTGCTCTTTGATTTCTACTAAAAGCACAGACAAAGCTCTCTTCTCTCTCCTTCAGGCTGCCCAGTGGTGCTCCTGTCCTGTGGCTGCCAAGCAAAGGGCACGGTGAGCAGGGAAACCCAGGCTGGCAGCAGCAGAAACGCCTGGTGTCAGGCTGAAGCACAGAGCTGGAGAGGAAACAAATCCATTTGCTTATTGCATTCAAGGTTTCAAAATCTGTTTTTGCTTCAATAAGGAATGAAAACAAACCCTTTCAAACATTTCTGTGAAATACAACTGTGTTGAAACATCTGTTTTCTAGCTGCAGACATTTTTTATTACATTCAATTAGGATACGACCATGGACTCTGTGCTAGATCCTTCCAATTATATTTTTTGTTAATATCTCCATTAAATAATTCCGCTACACCAAAACAGCATTGAAGACCAAAGTACAGTAGAAAAGGGTGAGAACAGTGTTGAAGTGATTAAGGCCTCAGCGTACTGATGAGCAGGAAAAGCAGCGGCAGCTTTTAAGAGAGGAATTAAAAGGTATCACAGCCAGAAACCTTCAACCTACCTACAGTCAGTACTGGCTACCTTGCCCCTTTATCCCCTCATTCCTCATTATCTCTGAAACTTGCATTTGCCATAAATTAGTCTGCCAATGAGAAAGCAGGTTTGGACTACACCTCACTGTTCCTAAATAGATCTGCTTCCTCTTTTATTAGAAAAGGGAACTAAATAAATGCATTTGTCTTCCAAAACACAGGAACTTACTGGCATTAGTGTACCAATGCTGTTTGATGCTTTCTTGAGCATGCATTTACTGGAGGCTACAAACTACAGTACCACTCCTCAGATTAAACATTTATTATCCTTTTGCCATCAACAGCTTCTTTTCTTCCTGGTTGTAACTCTGTGAAAATCCAAAAATTTAACTGACCTTTTCTTAAGGTTACTGCTCAGATATATTAAATATGAAATACCCAATCACAAAAAATCTTTGTCTCTACTGTACATACGCAATGTACAGTAATAAACTACCATATATTCCCTTAATGATGAAAAATTCAAATAAATAT
The DNA here is from genome assembly GCF_963082525.1 of Nesoenas mayeri. Taxonomy (NCBI): domain Eukaryota; kingdom Metazoa; phylum Chordata; class Aves; order Columbiformes; family Columbidae; genus Nesoenas; species Nesoenas mayeri. The sequence continues at coordinate 11,425,854 of NC_137540.1, read as the reverse complement.
GTCATTTATTAACTGTTCATTAAAAATAATTTGGTTAATGTATGATTAAAGGACATTCCACATGTAGCTATTTCTCAGGAAGAAAGGAAATATGAAACCAAGATGTGTTTCAAGCTCTATTTCACACGGGTTAACTTAGTTATTGACAATGAAACACAAAATGATTTTGGATTCAAATTAAAACAGGATCAGGAAAGAAAGAAAGAAAGAATCGAATTGCAGTAAATGCCACCTCGTCCGAGGTCTTTGGGTGAGACCTGAGCTTGATCTCTTCTGAGCTGCTGAAAACATTCCAAATGGGAAAGAAACAGTAGGTACTGGTGTTCCAACCAGCACCAAAACTGTGAAGGTGGAGGTTCATTGGAGGTACAAAGATACATTTCACACGAAATATTTTTTCCACCGCAAAAGTAATTTTGGCTTTGTCAAAAACTTTGCCAAACTGTTTTGGCAATCACTGTTAAAGCCTGAAATATGAACCTGCTTATTTTTATCACTGTTTCAAGTCAAATAAAATCAAGTAACAACAACAAGTGGGATATTTAAGTTTTGTAATTCTAGTGAAAGTTATTTTGAAATATTTAAATATTAAGAATCTACTAAATAGTGAACTGAAGAATCTTGCTTTTGCTTACTGAGTAGTTTTAACTTTAAATTTCCACAGTTATTTTTCGCATCCCCTCAGTTGTGGAAGTGTTTGGAGTTCAGCAGGGATTCTGAGGATAAATACACTGAACATTTTGTCTTCAGTATTTCCTCAGAAGCAGAGAACATATTGTTAGAGAAAGCATTACTCACTTCTGTGATCTGTCAACTCACTCTAGCATAAGGGATAACATCAAACATTTCCCAGAGAAAATTAGATTTAAAATCTATTAATTTGGACAAACTGTCATTGTGTCTTCTTGATGTTAAATCTGGTATAGGAGCTTGATTTTAAGAGTGGTCTTTTGTGTATCCTGCTCAGAGAGTTGAAATTTGAACTGGACAGAAAGAAAATCTCTAAAATGACCTTTTCTGAGGTGTTAATATTATTTTTCAGTCTACTTCCAAATACTGATCGATACAGCTCTTGCTGAAGCTTCACAGCCAAGCCGGGTTTACATGATGCTGGGCAGTTCCTCCTTGCCCTTGGGAGAGGCATGAAGCCAGTGGAAAGGAGAGCAGAAATCAGCAGCAAAACAAAATGCCATGTTTGCTTTTTCCTCTCGTCTAGACAGCCCATTCACAACATACAAGTACTTTTTAACGTTACCTCTACACACACACACCATTCCTATTGCATCACCTGGGAAGTTAAGGGTGTGAAGTGTCACAGCAGCCAATAGGATGAACCAGCATCTCTAAGACATGGTCTCTGCTACTTAAATAGCGGAGAATTTTAGAGCACAAGATTACTGGGGTCTTTGCAGAAAGCAGTTTCACTGTGAGTTGTGCTGGACACATTACACACTTGTTGGACTCGCAGTGAGATGACTCAAGTGGAGGACAGGGCTTAGACTTTGCTGGAGACTCAGAGAAGCACCAGAACAGTCCCTTCCCTGCCAGGGCACAGCAGCCACTTGCCTGGATCACTTGTGTTCCTCCAACAACGTCACCTGCTGAGACTGCACGGCTGCCACGAGGAGCAGGAGACTCTTGTCTGCCTCACGCAATGTTTACACTATGTTGGCTTAGGCTGCAAAATACTCCTCCTCAGGGGAGGGTGTAATAGGTAGATAGAGCATAGTGTGATAAAATCAAAAGGTTTTAAAAAACCCAAACATTTTAATAAAATACGGGGCATCTTTACAGATCAAATTTCTATCTACTGCTCACTTTCAGAAAAAGCGTTTTCCAGAAAGGTTTAGTTTCACATCCACGTGCAAGTGGCCACTCCCACTATTGAAAACAGTTAAATCAAAACTTTCAGGACTAAGCTCCTTAAACTCATAAGTTATATTTTAGGCTTCAGGATTTGCAAGTAACTGTAATGAGAAGATACTGACTGACATAATTGAAAGGCAGGTTACTTTTTTGGGTGGCCGAGCATGACTCTGCACAAGCCAGGGACACCACACAGAGAGGTGGGTACCCAGTGCTGATGTCCCCCTGCCCCAAGCATCCCACTCAGGGCAAGATGGTGCCATTTATTTTGGCTGTAGCAAACAATGTTCAGTAAAGCAAGCTAAAAAGAGATAGCCTAAGAGATGTCAGAACTTAGTAACTTCTCAGATGTAGGCTTCAACCAGTTCAAAAAGCTTTTCTGCTGACAGCAGGTTGTTTTCAACACTAAGAATGAAGTGTTTATCTTCATCCTTTGAAGCTGTGCCATTTACACCAGTAAATACACCAAGAGTCCTGAAATAGATGCTTACTAAAACAAAATGCCTGTTCAAAATAAATCTTTTTCTATTTCAAACTACATTGTACACAGACATTCCTTGGAGCTTTTTAAAGACAAAAGCAAGAAAAATAAATGGAGACAATTTTAAACAGTTCTGTTCCTATGCAGTTAAGCAGTAATGTCAAATAGAAAAGTTATGTCAAAGTGAACCACTAAATGGGTATGCTTTCTGTAGATCAAACCAATACAAATTTCATAAAACTTTCCTTATTAGAGGTACAAGCCACCCATTAAAAGAATAACATTGTAAAGCCATAAAATTATTATTTGCACTGCTCCAGCTGAATGTGAAATTGCATATTGCACTGAAACAACAATATCAGGTATCACAAAACCATGTCTAGACTCACGGCAGCACACTGCCTGAAGGCAGTCTGACACTGACAACTGAAATCTTTATTATGGAGGTACTGCTGAGATATTGTTTTCTTCCAAGAATTTGGCTACTAGTGCACTGAAGTTATTAAATAGGCATCTATAAAATTGAATATTAGTTTAATATGGTTTCCTAACAAATATAATAATTAATCTGACAAATACAATAATTAATTCTTGCATACTGTGCTTATATTTGGGAATTTAACTTGTCATTCAGGTTTTTACATGGCATTTAGGAGTGGGTTAGCCATTACAATAATTACTTTTGGGTGTACTCACTTTATCTTGTTCTGGATCACATTAACATCATGACTTTTTGCTCAATAATTTCTAAATAGCCATGTACAAAATACTTAGGATTATGCATGATATGATCAAGATTTTGCAAACGAATCAAGACATCCAAATAAATTCCCACAATGCCATAATTGTCAAATTTCGTAGTCAACAAATTTGTGAGGAGCTGGCAGTTGTACAAATGACAAATCATGACGCAGCCTTAGCTGATATTACGTGAAACAGGTATTTCATGGTATGATTGAGGTCACAGTGGTAATTTAACAAATGTGTAACTCTAGTTATTTTCTGTCTTATCTACGTATTTGGATCATTAAGAGAAAGAAGGTGAATGCTGAGGTTATGCTCAACCATAAAGAGTAGAGCATTTACAAGAACTGCTCTCTGCCTGCTTTCCAATTGCCTGACAGGTCACAGGGTCTACACGTCTCCATATTTTGACAAAAAATAGCAAGTCTTTATTGTATTTATTTCATAAAATTAATATTTATGAAATGTCTTCTGTTCAAATTGCTCACAGATATGCAGTGTTATTTTATCACCAGAATGAAGTGTCACTTGATGGATTCAATCTTATTTCAGAACTACAGTAACTTAGGGCCACATTTTGAAGAGTGCCTGGTATCCAACAACTTTCATCCAAGGACTTAAAAGCATATTATGCTATCCACTTTTAGAAATAACTCAGAAAAGACTCCAGGTTGAATTCCACTCCCATAAATCCATTAACAGATGATAAAAAGAAGAATGTATCTAGAGATTTACCACAACTCATCCTGAGCTTTTCTCCTCATGTCTACTGCTGTCATTCCCCATTTATGCAAGGACAGAAGTGCCTTTCTTCTGTACCTTAAGGCATTTAGCCATCTATCAAAGCCTTTCTTTTTTTTTTTAAACCAACAGAACTCCTGAAAGATTTTGCCATGGGAATCAAAGTAGGGCAGCAGATACTTTTTAAGTTCTATCATAATCTAAACATGTTCCAAGGCCACTATTCCTAAGCTTGAAATTAAAAGGCACACTAAAATTTTTCATCAAGAGCTGCAGATGATCCTTTACCTCGTTAGAGCTCAAAATACTTGCACACATTTGAATTCTGGATAACTGATTTCGCTGCATTCATTTTCAAAGCTTTCCTAATGATTTGAAGAGCTTTTATAATCTCCAAAATTTTCAAAGAATTACATATAGATATTATAAACTAAAATACACTTTAAAAAGTGAAGCAGCTAGAAAAATGTCCAAGAAAGAATGACATTTATAACTGAGTTTGAAAAGGTGTTGAACTGTAGTAAGAAATACAGTGCAAAAGTGGTTTACTATCTATCCCGAGCTCTAAAGATCAACATTTCAAAATGTACATGTGGAGTACAACATATGTTGTAAACTGTCCACTTGCACAGAGTGGTATTTGTCTTACAGTAACACAAGGAAAGGTTAATTCCTACTGAGTTTGCACAGGCAGCAATTACAAAACAGCTTTAATACAAGCAATTTGAGAACAAGTTTGGAGGAGTTTTCACTTTCAGCTGCTTCTAAAACATGTCAGCTGTCTGGGTTGTTGTATTTTACTATGACTTTCTGATTTACCTCTTCAAGAGGAACTCATTATTTTTGCAAAAAATGCAATGACAAGCCAGCTCCTTCCAGCATGAACAGGAGAGGAAGCTATGACAAATACATTTAAATTCAGCTGTTTCATTATACAAGATCATATGCACAAAGAACTAGCAATCACATATCAGCTGCAGATCTGCAACACAAACCAAATGAAAAGCACTAAAGAAAATATTCTGGTATTTATTAGCTCTGCTCTTAGGTTTCCCTCATAGTAAAAACAACCTTAAAACCAGGCTTAGCAGCTCAAGTTATAATTCTTGCCCCCAGTTTCTCTATGGCAAACTAGCATCAAACTAGCTTCTTCATGCAGTCCTCCCATAGAAAGACACTTTGCCATGGCTGGAAAGGCAAATGACAAAGTTGCTCAGCTACGGCCTGAAAGCTTGCACTCAGAACTGAAGACTCTTGCTGTTAGGAAGATGTTCCTTCTGACATTTGAGTATATATAACTGATTCAAAGTTTCTTTTTCATTATCTTAAATTATTTGTTCCATGTAAGGATATAGAGACACAAGGGGCTCATTCACTTGGACAAATGGGGAGAATCATTGGGCCCCCACTTTCAGAGAGCAACAAGTCTTGTGCAGACGAGTCACACTACATGTACCACCTCTGGCAGCAATGCTCAGATTTCAGCTTCAGCACAGAGAGCCAGGTGGCTCAGCTTTTTGCATCCATACCCTTTGCAATGATTGAGCTGGATTATGAGCCACTTCCACCTGCACCAGCATCCCTGCATAGATCCAGTTCTCTACTCCATATTCAAGCTAGAGCCAGCAGAGACAGATTAAACAAGCTGGGGTCAAGTGCATAACTAAAGCCCCAAACTATCATAATCATTGACCTCAAAAGTCAACATGTTGGGTTTTTTTTTCCCTGTATCACCTTTACAAACTCTAGGATTTCTGTGATACATAAACCAACAGAAAGAGCGGCACACGTTCTTCACCCAAGTTTTTAAACAGATTGATAGGCACCGTCCAGTCTCAACACAGAACAATGCAAAAATTAATAGCAATTACATGACCAGAGAAATAACATTGGGAATAAAATGCAGAATATTTTGTATTACCTTCAATTTAAAGTTAATTATTATTCAGACAACGTTACCACATTTGTATAGTTGTTTTCTCTGTACAGAAGTGAAAGAGCATATACATCATAGCTATTAAGAGCTTCAGTTTATCAAGCAAGAAAAAGAAGAAAACTCCAGCCTATAATGGATATTATTTTAGAAAAAGTGTTTCCCTAGCTATTCCAAGGAAACAAAAAAGGCTGAGGATAATTGATGTCCTCAAATCCTGGTAAATCTCTGTGGACATGAAGATAAATATAGTCTCTAAGACAACTGGACAGCAGGTCACTAGCCCTACCCTGTCCACATTTGTTTGATCCCAGCAGCGTGGAGAGCTACAAACAGAAATATTAGCAGCTTACATTTCTCTACACTTGTGATACAGCTTTCATATACTCTCTGGAAATCCTAGTAATGGGACTCCCGCCTACCGTCATCTTTCCATCCATTGCCATGGTGCTCCGGAGTGGCACTGTTCCACAGAGCCACCACTATGGCCATATTGCTGCTTTAGTTAATCATAAAAGCCCAAGAGCTTTCACTTTGCTTTTGTATGTTCCCTTGCACATTTTCTTTGTGGAATAAATTACATGATGATTTGTAATGTAAACTAATGCAGAGAAACCTCATTATCTGAAGTGTGTCAGGAGCCAATATAAATATCAACGCCTAGAAGCTGTTGAAGTGTTTGTGATATCTTATTAATGCTTTAGTAAGGTCTCCTAGAAAAAGCCTGAAAAAATCAAACCCACACATCACAACAAAGGGCTCATGGAAAACACACAGTGAGGGACTTACACGTCAATTAATTTGCTTATTAATTTAAAGTAAGATTGCCTTCTGGAAGCAAGGAAAGGAAACATCAAAGACAGGTATATTACAAGCACTATGGTGAAATCTGTTGTTCAGCATCATTTGAAGTGATGGGACTAGGACTTTGTAGAGAGGCACATATGATTTTAGATACTCATGACAAATCACAAGACAATTTATCCTTCAAAAATCTTTATCTTCCTAAGCCAAAGAGTGTTCCCACTACGGGAGTCAGCTTTTGAAGAAACGGTGGCAAGCTCTGACAGGAGACAATCTTCCTAGACCCTCCAAGAACAGGATATGGGACCTTTATCATTAACCTCTTGTCATTTTTGTACAAATGTCAGAATCAGCGCACAGCTACATCCAGATACTGAAATGCAAATGTCTGCTGTGTTTCCACAGGATGACCTTCATTCCCTTAACCCGTGGTCAGGACAGTATAGAGACCAGATCCTGCAAAATGAGACCTGCCTTTTGCTACTTTGCCATCTGTTAGTGGGGATGAAATGGTAACCTGATAAGCTTTCAAACAGCGGCCATCTGCAATTCAAGCCAGGCAGCACTATGAATGCATTAGCAAAGGTGTCTATTTGCAAGTCAAACATATTTTCAAAGCTTTGTTTTTTCTTTTTTCTTTTTCTTTCTTTTTTTTTTTTTCTCCTAGAGATTGACTGCAAATGATTTATCTACCATTTCTTTTTTTTTTTTTTCTTAATTCAAAAGGTATCCTCTGATCAAAAACAGGAGGAAAAAAAATCCCTGACTTCTTCATTAAGCTTAGGCTTAATGTAATCAACTTCTTCTATGAAATCTGAATGTATCTTGTGTCAGAAGTCAGGACATGAAGAATTTTTTTTCTTGTTAGAACTAGAGTGAGAAAATAGTGTTATTTTGTTACTCTACTATATTTTGCTTTTGATTAGCTTTTAGTGTTGAAAATTAACTATATTTGAACAAATGCATTGCCTCCTGCTACGGGAAATTACTCCAAGTAGAGTCATACAGATTGTAGAAGGGTTTAATTTTGGAAGCAGTGAATCTAGATGAAGCAGGGCAGCAGAAATTCATTTACTTTAGATTTGATGTTTGAGAAGTAGGATTTATAGTTTTAGGAACCTAGAGGATTTCACAGGACAAGCCTCTAAAAATGTCTGTATGAATTTTCACGTAGAGGACTAAATATCTCACTTAAAATGACAGGGATGAGAGCAAGTGAATATTCTTTTTCTCTGCCATTACCAGTGTCAATTTAGAGCAAACGTGAGAGTACGTAACAGGGTTAATGAGTGGTGGACTTCTCCCATGACCATTCCCCCACAGCAGGGAGCAGCAGCAGCACAGCAAAGGAGGCCATAGCACATCACTCTGCCAGGTGGCAGCTTTCTCAGGGCCAGTTGTCTGCAGCAAAGAACTGTCTTGGCAGTGCCTCTTAGCTCACCTGCTTTCCAATAGTTTAAAAAAAAAAAAAAAATACCAGAGGAAGAAAAAATTCCTCCTTGGTGTCTTCATATAAAATCTCTTTCAAATAATTCCTCCTTTATTTCCAGTGGAGAAATCCCAATCAAATATTCCTGGCACTTGACTGGGAACACGATCCACTGGCCAAGTCTCTGCCCTCATAGAACCATAGAATATCTCAAGCTGGAAGGACCACATAAGGACCACTGAGTCCAGTGCATAATACTCATTGACTTTAATCAGTGACTTCAACAAGAAAATATTTTAAGAAACACACGAAACAGTTTTGGGTAGAGTAATTCATAAAAGTCAGCATTCGGTGATAAACCAGAAAGAAACAAACATGCTTGTTTATTCTATATTTATGTGAGAAGCATCTCCTTTGTAAGAATACCCATGTTAATACATGTTACAAAGAGGTGGAAATGGAGAGCATTGAGCTCACTAAACCAATGAAATTTTGAAATAGCCTTGAGACTCAGTGTTTTGCACAGACACTGCACTCTCCCCTCTCATCTCCAGTTATCTGACATTTGCAGACAATTGAAGGCTAGAAGAATGAAAGGAACAACACTGCTGTTATACATGTAGCTAGTGGAATGATTAAAACTGAAAATGAATACTGATGTGCCTATCTAAAAAGGCCTATTTATCTAGGTCCTGAAGAAAGATCAGGGAGAAACTTTTGCTTAGAAAAAACAGACTAGAACTCAAGAAGCTTTCCAGTCTGCAGTAGATGCAGGAACAAAGTTGAACAAATTACTTTTTTTGGAATATTACATAGGATACCTTTGCTTTTTTCAGATGCTTATATTGAAACCAGTTCACCTAAGGATTGTCTTTCAGTATGTATAACGTCTTGCAAAATAAAGCTTCCCTCTTTCCCCCAGATATGGTTGCATACCCTAGTGTTTACACCAAGGTCAGCAATATTATCTAGATTAAACTGGAAATAAGAAAGAAGAGACTTGAAAATACGCAGATCTATCATTCCAAGTTATTAAAAGTTTCTGATTAATGGAAACATTATTTACAAGTAGATTATTACATGTAATCTTACAATTTCATTTCCTACACCTTTCAGAAGCATTTGCTACTTGTCACCACCATGTCTGGTAACATACCCCTGATCTAACTCCACATGACAATACACACATTTCTGTGGAAATATATTCACTAAGTAATCCTCTACCTTTTCATTATGCAGGTGAGTAAGAATAACGTTTTTTGCAGGTTCATTGCAGTTCATTTACTTTAAGCAACACACTAAATTTACCAAGACAGGCAAGGACCTTGGCACCAGAGAGTACATGGTGCCAGACTTGTTCCCAGTCTGCATTGTCTTGCAGACTGATTAGCATTAAGTGACTTAAGCAAATCACAGAGGTTTTACTAAAGCTTTTACCAGGGTTTTACTTGGCCAAGGGACAGGTTTATTCTCTGGAGGTTCCCAACTTTGGATGGCTCTGAAACACTTCTAAAATACTCTCCAAGTAAAACAGGGCTGTCACTCAGAGAGGAGTTTTGAGGTGCCTGGAGCACTACTGAGCTGAGGAACATCTGTGTTTCCATATAGCAAACACCATGTCACAGTATAGCAAGCATTTAAAATTGGAATAATGTTTAGCCAACTTCCTTCTACTACTGTAAAGAGTTGCAGTTTCCTTAAACACCACCTTGAATGTTTTGCTGCCTTAGTAGTATCTGTCTTTTCAATAAATCAAGTGAGTCCTTATAGGATGCTATCACATCTGCACTTCTGTTGTGGGGTAGGAGCAGCTTTCCACATAAGCCATCGTATAATCAAAAAACCCCGCATGTCCAAGACCTTCTTAATTTTCTGTTGCTAACTACAGGAAATCTCTTCTGTTGAAGTTATTGAATTGTAAGGGGCAGATTGTTATGACATCCAAGGTCTCTCAGTCAATTAATGATCAGGTTTCACAGGTAATCTAAGGAGGTTATCCACATTGCACTTGTATTCACACACATACATACACAGGCACACACAAAGTCTGAGCATTTGGGTGTGTGAATTCAGATTTAGAAAGTAAAAGAATGATGAACAGGTCAAACTTTTGGTTACTTAGACCTCTGCACTTCCTGACATCTTTGTTTTTTTCCTCAAGAAAAGTGAAGCAATTCCTCAGCATTAGTCCATAGAACATTATTTAAAATTACAGCCAAAACATGGAACAAAATAATCCCACATGAAAGAGCAGTTAGAAGAGTTGGTTAATTTATTTTCAAACACAAACACACACCGTGCCTCTGCTTCCGTAAGCAAAATAGAGTGAGAGGCACTTCTTCCATTGTTCCTTTCGTGACTGAAACCAGGAAGACAATTCTTCCCTGTTTTTCCAACAGTAGACCTTTAGGTATGCTTCAAATAAGTAGAAAGTTGGGGATAATTATCTGTCCCTCAGCCAGGTTTCCCTAGCTATTCATTAAACTACATTATTTGTTTCTGATCACTGATGAATACATATAGTTTATTTTGGCTTTCATTTAGGTGAGCATTTCTTCCATTTTCCCTAAACTTCTCAGAAAGCACAATTCAGAAATCCTGAAGAAACTCAGGAGCCTGAGACTCCTGAAAATGAGTCCTAAGTGTTTGATAATTAATTGGGTTTTTTAAATGAAAAGCCCAGACACTCAAAGACAAGCTTTTAAAGACTTTTAGTTTTGTCTATATGCAGATCAGTGTCCAGTGTGGTTTTCAAAAAACAGCCAGGGAGCTCAGCTCCTCAGAAATGTTGTTCTTACTGGCTAATTTGCTCTAAGTCATAAGGAAATCTTCTGGAAAGTTATTTATATCAGTAGCTATCACACCACTGAAGTCATACAATCTAATCATCCCTAGAGAGTTGTAACAATGGCAATTATAAATAGCAAAAATATCCTGGATATCACCTCTACTATTTTAAAAACACTGGTCATACAGACTAGTAACTAAGAAGAAATCTCAGGTCATGATCCCTCAGTTTGAATATCAGAATATGTGCAGAATTGTCATTGCTAAGTGGTGTTCCTAAGGGCCAGATGTTTTTTTCCTGAACCAAAACCATTGAATTCAACAAAGGTGTCATGATAGCCCATACATCCTGTGCCTGGCTTCTGCTTTCTCTCTCATTATTATATAGGTAGGAGCCTATGAAGGATTGTGTAACTGTATTGAGAGATGGCCTCGAATTGCAAATAGATGAGGCAAGCTAACAAAAAGCACCGTCTTAGATTCAGAATAAAAGCAAGATTGCGTTCAAGAAGTAGTTTATTCTGAGTCCATTTGTAGATGAATTACATTTTGCCATCATTTTCATTCCAAGTTAATGGTGTCCAGAAGAGACTGACTTCAACAAGGTCTCTGTGTTTGTTTTATAACCTAGTTCCCTGTTGAGTTCAAATCCAAAGTGCTTTAGATAGTAGAATATGCATTATTTCAATAACATAGAAACATGGGTTTAATTCTTTGGTGAAATTCACACTTTGCCCCTCTGAAGAGTACTGCCTAAGAAAAGTCTGGATATCTTAGCCACTTTTCACTGTTTATGTTTTGCGGTCTTCAGCAGCTGCTCTTAAGCCAGCTGAAAGCAACCAAAGATCTCCCTACATGTGGTTCTTCAACCAACCATATTATATTTGTAATGCTGACACAGAAATAGGAGCAGTTAGTCAGATAACACTGACATAGACCTAGCCTGATAATGTGTTAAAAAATAATTATCAATGTCACTTCTAGGAGTATGAGCAAGTTCATTTTACATTAAACTAAGAAAGCATGCAACACAACCTAGAACACCAGAAAATACTGCCAGAAAGTATTTTGCAGCACTTGCAAAACATCACCACTATTCTGGAATGGGTAGGAGTGAGTTTGTTTAGTGAAACATAAGAAAGAAATTTATAATATTTTAATAACTGACAAATTTGCTACATGCTAGGAAGCAACCTAGAATAAGTTTTGATTATATTTACTTTTTTTTTTTTAAAGATACAGAAAAGAAATATATATGTATATATATATATATAATCTACAAACATTTTTCCTATCTTTCAATAGTATCCAATTGGCTAATGAACAAATGTCATACATGTCATCTCAATTCCACTACTGGAACCAACCGTAAGTCCAGCTTGATTCAAGGATCTTATCTATCTACTGGGGTATCTGTTAGAAAGAAACAGATGGACCCCTCCCTTTAGTCTTTACGTGTCTTAAAAGGTAAACACATTGTCATACTGACAGTTCAGTCTGACTAATTATTGTCATTATGTACTTTAGTTTTCAAATATGTCAAATGTCAACTAGTCAGGTTGAAATTTCTTCTTCTTGAACTCTGGAATATTTATTTTAAAAGAGAAAATAGTTCAGCCATTTTTGGAGCAAGTTTAGTGAAGGATACTTTTGCCAATATTCATATTTGTCATTTGTTTTCTGAAGAGTGATTTATAACAGAAGCTTGAGATCTGGCAGCAAGACAACCTCAAGCTAGAATGATATCTTTTTTGGTCTCCAGGAAAATCCATTCTTAATCAGCTGGGTTAAGAGTTACAGAAAAATCCTGGTTGATATTTACAAAACAGAAACTGTAACATTTTGATTTTCCCAATGTTTCAAGAGGAACATGCAAGCCCTGATGCCTGCTGAGCCTTTTGTCCTGAACAGGTACTACACATCTGAAGCTAAAGCTCAGGACAGCTTTATCCCAAAGAGAGCTCTGTTTTTTTATTACACCCAAACTATGACATCAACAGAAAAAATATATAACAAAAATTAACAAGAAAAAGAAAAACTAATTAGAAATGTTGGTTATTAAACACTCATAATGTTTATACACCGTTTATACACCTATTTATACACCGTAAGACAGCATTAGAACCTTTTAAACTCAGTCTGAATAACTATTTCCTTAGAATTTAAGGACTAGTTCTTCAGTTATTGTAACTCGGCTCTATTAATATCTGTGGAGTTACATTAGTTTGCCCTGACTAATATTCTTTAGTTAAGCAGCTAAGCCAATAAAATCACGTTGACTGTGCTTTTAAAGTCATTCGTGAGTATTATCTGAAAGGTCCCTTCAGTGCAAAAAAAACCCAAACACACCACCCCAATATAAGGCACAGCCCTGAATTGGCTGCACATTCCTAATTGCGGGTCAATAGGAGTTTCAGAAGGGTACACTAGGTCACTGCTTCCTCACAGCGACTTCAGAGGGAGGGGAAAAAGGGTTTGAAAAACATTCCAGATTTCAGCAGAGTTTTTTGAGCTGTGCAGACATAGAAGGCACTTGGAAATGTCCAGAGGGACAGCCTTAGCAAGCCTGTGACCTTCTATGACATACTGGACCATGGCATTTCAGCAGGGATTTGATCAAGATTGTTAAACACATGCCAAAAAGAGAACCACTTCTTGGACTTTTTCAATCAAGTAGCACTATATTTGGACTGGAAACAGCCTGTGGAGGAGCAGGAATAACCATTAGAAGGCAAGTGAAAAGTTTTAAGCAGATACTACAGTCAAGGAAGAAACAACTTGAATATATCTGGGCAAGTTTCCATACTGACTCAAGCAACAATTTCCCATGACATCAGATTCAAAACAAACAATATATTATAGTCCATATGTTGACTAAAGAAAACCCAGGCAGTGCAGAGGCATGCACTAGCCTACTGAACACCGACTGAACAAAAGCTGGATTGCTTGCAAGCCATGGACATTAAACAACTAAAAAACTCCAAGTTTTCCGGATAAGGAGCCTGAATAAGACTTCTCAGCAAGATGAGGTTGTGAATGCTGAGGTAAGATTGAAAGCAAACTGCCTAGATAGAAATGATACAGTCTAAGTAGATAACAAGTACAATAAATGAACTATGCTTTGAATATGCAGCAGTCATGAGGCTCAGAAAACCATAAAATTGCTTGTGGATGTGTGCAGAGGACCTGAAATGCTCTACTTACTTGAAGTCATATGGCATTTGCATTAGAAATTTGGACTGCAGAATGGTTTACAGTCAGAGTTCATGAGATCTTTTGGCAGATTAAACATGTTCCCAGTAAGATGATGCTGAGGATAAACATGCAAGAGATATATAAATACTGTTTTCACAAGAAAAATGCTGCTTTCCTTAGAACTGATGGTATTTTAAGGGAAAAAAGCTAGAATGCAGTCCTCGCAAGATACCAACACAATCTATCAAGAACAGTTAGTAAACCACATCATCCAACAGCTTAAAATTACACAGTACTTTTTAAAATTCAAAACAAAACCATATTCTACAGGAGAAAGAGGGACTTGCTAAGCATAGCATAGCATATTAAGAAAGGAACTGGGAATTGCACTCCCACTTTAACACAGCCTAATAACAGTAATTCTTATTGTTTACAGCTGAATTCACTGAGACATTTTATCAGACCTTGGATTATCTGATCAGTTGATCTTGTGTAATAAAAACCCGGAGGCTACCTTTGTTCTTTCTCACAGAATTTAATAAGTCAAAATTAGAAAGGAGTCCCATCAAATAAGGACAAATTTGACCAGGAGAATGAAGTAGGCAGGTTGCTAAATTTCAATTGTGTTTTAACAAAATTATCTAATCTCATAGGATTAATAGCCACAGCAAATCAGGAAATAAAATGTTGTATTGCCACTGTAAGGTTTATAGAGATATTAAGAGAAAATAATATTTCTTTTGTTTGAACAGTGCTGAGCACATTCACAAGAAACAAGAAATACCTTGTTCGTTAGCCAGACTTCTGAAAACTTAATTCACATAGATTTTTTTTTCTGTTTTAAATGATGGATATACTTAAAGAAGAGGTTTTCTAGTTTTGTACATCCATCTTCATTCCCTTACAGTGTTTCCAAATGCTTCAATCGGGAATGACTTTTGTTACTGTCAAATTATACAGCACAAGTCTCAACTAAAACAAAAAAACCCTATGTAAACAAATTTGGCAACCATAATTCTTTGCCATTGAATTTGTATCTCTGCATGCATTTTCTTCAAGATAGATTCTTGTCTATAGAGATACTAAGGTAACAGCAGACTTAATGAATCCCAGATACTGTCAAGAAAAGATGCATAGAAATGCGATGCTTCCAAGCAACAGCAATCCTCCCAAGACAGCCACAACAGCAAGCTGTCATCTGTCAAGAAGATCCTCAAGATTGCTAATATTAATGATTACCTCCCACATCTCTATGTATTTTATTGTAGAACTACCACAGCGATTTGGAACATAAGATGTTTCAGAAGCTGAATATTACTGCCAACTGCAGTGTGTTAACATCTGCGTGTTGCTCTTGCACTGATCTTCCGTGCATAATTCCCAAGACAAAACTCAACAGCTTTTTTCATGTACCTCCCAACTCTGTTTTGCAGGAAATAGTAGTGACATATTAGCCAGATTTGTTTCAAAATGATCACAAGGGTTTTAAGAAGGAAGAATTTAACTTCTTTATAAGATCAGTTGGATTTTAAGTATGTTCCCTAGGTCCAGCCTGAAACCACAGGTATCAGAACTGAGTACCTGCTGTCATTCTATACTCACAGCAAGTTACATGGGGTATGTAAACACTTCTTTACAACTCTAAATCTAAAAAGTAATAACCCTTGGCAGTTAACAGCTTATCTTAAAATACAGTTAACAGTAACTTGGCTTTAACTCATCAGTTTAAAAGTCTATCCCATAAGTTCAAGAAATTCTAGAAGAAAAGAAGTAGAGTAGGTCTGGTAGCCTTAATTAATCCATCCAAAGTCATTAATGTTAAGCTAAGGAAAGCAAACATGGGTACTCTGACAACTATCAGACATGTTATCTTTTAACCCACACTCTTGATTTTAAATTGAGGCTGTATTTTCCCTGCAGTGTGCAGCAGGAAGAAGGGAATGCAGTGAGGTATGACTGGGAAGAAACATTCTGAACTTGACAACAGGCATTTGTGTGTAAGACTAAGAAGTTATTTATGCTTTCAACAGTGGTGCATTTCTGGTCTTCAATGCCTAACTCCTGACACACAGGATACAGAGGTAGAGACAGACACAGTGCAGTATAAGCCTGTACTTAGAGCATTGCAGTAAATAGCATTGTATCCTTCCATTATATCTATTCCATATGAAAAGAAAATTTTAAAACAAAGACAAAACCAACCAAACAAACTCACAAAAAAAAAAAAAACCCACACACCTTTACAGAAAAATACATTATTAATTCTAGGATCTTGATTAGGGTCAGTATAAAACACTGATGTCACTATTGCAAACACTTTATAGGAGCTTATTCTTGTATTTCAAACTTAGGAATGTAATATCTGCTTATTAAAGTGACTTGTTTAAATTGTAGCAGGAGCTTTTTTTTCATTATTAACTTAATGAGCACAAGTTACCCCAGTATCTAGTTCACTGGATGCATGTAAGACATCTCTGCAACTTTGTTTTGCTTTTAGTAGCCATGCCACCGGCAATTACAAACGCTTCAGCTACATAGATCATAGTTTCCACATTTTCCCTAACTGTTCTGTGAAACTTAATGTAACACGCCAACTTTTTTTTTAGTAAAAGAAACAGACCTTTTCACAATTGGTCTTAGTATATTTTATACAAATAATTGATTTTAATATATGTACTTCAGTATATGAAATGCAATTTAATGAAATAGTAGACTATCATGAAGCACTGGGCAAAAAATGTTCTGTTGGACTCAATCAGCTGTGGAACATGTCTTTTCAAAATCTTAGAAATTGTGTTAACTGCTACATCTTAGTTTTCCTGCACCTCAGCAGTTCTTCATTCTGGCTGAAGTATAAACTGTGAAATGACTGTTCTTGCAGTGTTCAGAGTGTGGCCATAGCCAAGCAGTCCTGGAATTGTAATAGTGTATTCTTTGGGGTATATTCAATGTTGAACTAAATCTCCAAATGTTTCTTGGCTCACCTGACATTAACTGGACCTTGAGCTCACCCTCTGTATTCAATGGCAGGGGGCTAGCGCTGCCATTTGTTTTGACAAATGTTTTCCATTGCCTCTGCATAGCTGACAGAACATGAGGCATATTAGGAGAAGGTTAAGTTCTCTTTCTGAACCACCAAGAATTCCTTGAGTCCTCAGAAATAGCTACTAAGAAGCTTAGTTGTAAATCTCTTTGTAAAACATTTTAGTTTGTCATGAGCTGCAGGTCTTCTCAAAGTCTTCCCAGATTCTTATCACTTATTCTCTGAGTATCTGCCCGCTCTTCATTCCTTCAGGTCAAAAATCTTTATTGACTCTAAAATCATAGCTAGTTATTAAAAAACAAAACAAAACAAAAAACAGAACAAATACACACACAAAAAAACATTCCTTCAAAAAAAAAAAAACCACCACAAAAACCCACCAAACAATATCACTTCTACTTTTGTCTTCTGCACATTGTTTTAAATGCGGAGTACAAAACAGTTATAAAGAGCAGTAGTACAAAGTCAGATTTTTTTATTTTTTTTTTTTAAATAAAACCAGCCCTACATAAACAGTCCTTTAAGAACAAGGCTTTATCTTTCTAATAGTAAAGCCAAAGAAAGACTGCCTGTTTAGAGTTGTTCGTTTCAGGTATGACTTTAATAGCTCTAGCACAATAGGAAATATAACATTCCTGAACTATATCTAATATTCACTGCCAATAAGCTCTTATTTAGCCTGCAAGAGAGTTTCATAAGAGGGATTTTCAGCAGTAGTTTCATGGCAGAAAAGCATTAAAAGTACTTGTTTCTCAAAAGCTAAGCATATACAGAAAGCTTCATTTCATTCAGTGTGACTTCACAGAATGGCTGAGGTTGGAAGGAACCTCCGGAAGTTGGTTCTTCCAACCTTCCTGCTCAAGTAAGGCCACATAAAGTCAGTTGCCCAGGACTACATCTAGACTACTTTTGAATATTGTCAAGGATACAGACTTCATAACTTCTCTGGGCAACTTGTGCTGGTGCTCAGTCACCCTCACCATTAAAAATTGTTTCCTGATGTTCACAGGGAACTTTCTGTGTGTCAGTTCGTGCTCATTGCTTCTGGTCCTGGCACAAAGTACTATAGAAAAGAGTCTGTCTCTACTCTTTGCACCCTTCCTTTAGGTATTTGTACACATTGATGAGATCCCCCTAAACCTTCTCAATTTTCAGATCTACATGTACAACTGCATAGCCCTCAGCACCTCAGTACAATAGCAGATCAACATTGAGAGATTAACTACACATTGTGTTATTTCCTGAGGAACTGATCCAATTACTTGCAAGACACAGGAAGAAAATTCTTTTATTTTCCATTCCTTTTCCATGTAGATTTAGTCATTTATAGTGTAATGATATGGTCTCCTCTCTTCTCTATCAGTAGCTAGAAATGGATTATTTGCATAGGATTGCACTTCAAGGTAGCACACAGCCGCTTCTAGAGCAGGTGCTTCACTGGCATATCTCTCTCAAAAGTATAGGGACAAAGTTATCCCCCAGATTTGAAACGGGATAAATTTATCCCTGATTGAGATGGATCATGAAGACTTCCAACCTTTCTTTATAGTATGAAGTACACCTGTGTCCTCAGATTACCAAAACCCCAGTTGCATGAGCAAACCTGGCCTCTGAAGCTGGATGGTAATATTAAACTCAATGCCTTCAAGTGTGATGTTTTTCTCCAAAATAAGTATACATTTGGTGCTTTAGGGCTGTCTTATGTTTTTGTCAGATATACAATTTGAAAGGTACTCCTTGATTTCACCGCAGCAAAACTCTAGCCTAGACCGAAAAAAATCAAGCTTGATCCCTTCTGGGGATCTGTCACCAGTGATAGAACTCAATGGCACATAGACTTGTAATGCAACAGGCAGATGTAGTTGGTTGGAATTCTGTGAAAATACAATTTAGCTGCTTATTTCCTTGATTTACTGGGCCAGTAGAGCAAAAAACAGTGTTTATACATATCACTAAACAGATGTGAAAATAAATGTGTAAGTAGGCAGCTCTGTCAGGTAAGCAAAAGGCATTTTTATGTTGTCATATTTCAGAGAAATAAATTCAGGTTTGAGTAGCCCCAAACTTAGTTGTCTTGTGTGAACCACTAGAGATATGGGCAGACAGAGCAGAGGAACAGCCCTAAGTCTTTGCCTTTTCTTCATGAGCAGGGACAAGGTGTACTTGGAACAGCACATATCTACAGACTAGCGCTACTTACTGCTTATATGTTGTGCTGCTCACACTCCCATTGCTATGCCAGGTGCTAGTTGCCTAGAGAAATACCAAGAGTGGGGGATATACAAGGAAGTAATGCCCACATACACATCCTAACAACTTCTCATCAGAATGAGTTCAGGTAAGTCATAGGTACCACCACCAAAACTGGCAACAGCAGTCCCAGACACTGCAAGTAGTGGTGGCTTCAGCTGCTCCTGCAGCACAGCCTCTCCCTACTAATCACTCTTCTTCCACACACTACCTACCCACACCCAAGTTGTGCCCTCCAGCTCTACTCACCACCCCAAGACAGCACATCCACGCCTCACTGCCACAGCCCCGCTCCCGAGCCAAGGCCATGTGTCAGCAGCACCCCAGCAGAGCTGGCAGGAAGGCTGCTGAGCTTCCCCCTGCAAGCCCAGTGGCTCCAGCCAGAGCCTCAGCAGCTGCTCACCTGAAGAGATTTAGCCTGCAGCTCACCTAGACAATTTCACAAATGACAGTTTGAGAGCTGGCATCATTGCACATAACAACTCAGAAATGGCTCTGTGGTACCAGCAGTAAATAAATGGTTTACAAATCTCTACTTTGAGATCAAGCAGAGCCTAAATTAAAACTGATTTATTCTATGTTTCTTATTCCTTTTTTTTTTCTGGAAGAGTGTTCCATAGTGACCACTATAATAGTGACACTGTTCCTGAACTTCTCAGAAATATACATTTTATTTGGTAGAAATGCTACTAAGGGTCAGCAACAGTCTGGATCTGTCTGTGGTGATCTGGGCTCTGCCTTCCCAATTCCAGACTTGCCTCATACTTATTGCAGCCCAGTTGGTTCTTATTTTGTTTTATGTCCATCTGCTCTGCCAACAGGTCACTTCAATCCCTTCAAGCTTTGCTTGCATCTTACCTTCCATCTGAATGGGTTAGTTCACTGTTTCATCAGCTCTTTCCTTTAGAATCCAATCCTGTCTATTAGCCATTGAATTATTTCCTCTTTTAAGTTAAAACTACACGCTTATGTTTAGATAATGTCCCATAACCAAAAGACTCAGCATTTTCTCCTTGAAAGGAAAGGTGAAAGCAAGCCTGAGAAGCACTGTTGCATGCCAATACCAACAAATTACTGTTAACCTCATCCTTCACTGAAACAAAGATGAGTGAACCAGAGCAAAGCCTTTTGGTACAGCAGTTAGAATCTAAATAGGTGTGTGGGCACAGCTCAAAAGTAGTTTTAAGCAGAAGACATGTACTGACATCTCAGTAGAAGCTTAAACAGCACCAGAGTTACATCCATTTTATGTGGTTAAGGAGACTTGTCTTTTAAGCAGCAAAACAAAAAATTCTGCAGAAGTCTAACATGACATTCATTTCCATATGAGAGGCTCAGATTAACTGGAGCAGGCTGAAAGACTTTAATCCAAAACTATTTTCAATGCAAAAGAGAATGAAAGACTTTAGAAATATTCTGCAAAGTTCTGATGTATTTTGCTCTTCCCTCTACTAGCAGAGACCATATATACACCTGCAAGTACTTCTAAAAAAAGTTTCTCATAATTTCCAGATCATTTTGGTTTTGTGGGACCATGGCAACATAATAAGAGAGACATAAAACCTAGTTCTGAAAACTACTTGTTTTGATCCTGGAATTAGTTTCATCCAGCTCAAGTATCAACTTCAAGCATCACAGGTGTAAGGTTCTGCCTACATGCAGCTCTCTGGAAGACTTGATCTATTAGCCATATTAGGACACATATAGGAAAAACTGATATATGTGTACATAATGGAAGAAAAATCTTCCTTTTCAGATCTCTCATGCCACTGTGTATTTACAGTCTTCTTCTCCTTACTCAGCACAGACTCCAGAAATAGTAACAATTATCTGAGACTCTCGGAAAGCCACATAATTTATTATCTGTTATTGTTCTTTATGTTCCTTATTAGTTCATCTGTCATATTTTTATAGGGATGAGTTAAGTAATATTTCAGGAACCATTTTTGAAGCTTATGAATCATTTTACTGGTACTAAACTAAACAGAACATCTGCCTAAACACAGTTTATCTAAGAGCACTGAATTCCATCTTCCTATTCTTAGAACATGTGCTTTCAACCTTTTATTAGAATGACAAGAATCAAGGGAACTTGATGAGATTTGCCAGTTATATTAATAAAACAAGAGTCTAGAAAAAGTAATGAAAAGCTAAAGTTCATCTTGATTTTCAAAATCTACTTTCCTAATTTCTGTGGGAAATGCATAATTGAATTGTGAGTCCCCACCTTGAATACTATGTTCAATTTTGGGCTCCTCATCATAAGTAGGACATTGAGGTACTAGAGAGAATTCAGAGGAGGTGACAAAGCTGGTGAGGGATCTGGAGCACAGTTCTGATGAGGAGCAGTTGAGGGAACTGGGGCTGCTCAGCCTGGAGAAAAGGAGGCTGAGGGGAGACCTTATCACTGTCTGCAACTACCTGATGGGAGGTTGTAGCATGGAAGGGGTTGTCTCTTCTCCCAAGTAGCAAGAGATAGCACAAGAGGAAATGGCCCCAAATTGTGCCAGGGGGGGTTCAGATTAGATATTAGGAAAAAATTCTTAATGGAAAGGGTTGTCAGGCATTGGAACAGGTTGCCCAGGGAAGTGGTGGAGCCACCATCTCTGGAGGGGTTTAAAAGGTGTTTAGACGAGGTTCTTAGGGACATGGTTTAGTGCTAGAATTATGTTAGGTTATGGTTGGACTTGATCCCAAGTGTCTCTTCCAACCAAAATGATTCTATGATTGTATGAATAACCAGACACAAATGGCCTTGCATAAATCTTACAATATGTGCATTTAAAATATTTGTTTTTAAACTGGAATTGAATAATTAACTTAAACTACTAGTACAAGAGAAGAAAGGAAAGATAAAGCCCTGTGTCACCCTACATATATACCAGAAGTCTGTCTGAAGGATCCTGAGAGATTCCCAACTTTGACCTCACAATCACCCTACCAGGTGATTACCCCTGTGTTGTGCCTACTCCTAAAAGGGCACAACAGAAGAGTTTTGATGTTTCCCAATGCATCAGTTGCTCCTGTGCTATCCTATGCTCTATGAAGGATTTTAATAGTTTCCAGATGTTGGCTCATAGGTTGCTGACACAATTCTTGCACAATTATAGTGTCATACAACAATATTATTAGAAGGATCAGAAACACAGAGGTTTATAGCATTTGGAACCTTAACTGACAAGGAGAATAAAATACAATGCTGCTTGTAACACTTCACTTGCTCAGCATTACTGCCTAGGAGCCAGCAAGGCCCAAGAACCAGTTGGTTGAAGCCTTTTACATCAACAGATGATCAGATTGGTTCTCACATTATTTTCTCACATATGAGGAAGGTAAAAGGCTACACAGGCCCTAGGTAATTGAAAAACTACTTGTATGCACAGAGTTAGTGGAGTTCTTAAGTACCATTTGGCTATGGTATGACAGATGAGATATTAGCTCCATCAATGTAGAGTAAATCTGGGCAGAATTTATAGCTTTACAAGCACCTAGTGCCACTCACCTCCAGAAGCATGATTTCTGAATTCTTCTCCAGATATAAAGACATTTGTCTGCATCAGATTTGTACTGATTGATGCAACTCTTTCAAAATAATATTTGAATTTTCATATGTAATTTCTAGCATTAGTTATTATTAAAATTATTTTAAATTATTAAAATTCTATATAATTACTTAATTATATATAATGATTACATATTAACAATTAGGTCTTGCTGAAAATTATATAATCATTTAATATAAAACATATACCTTCATTTTCTCTTTCACTGTATTTAAATTTATTTCCCATCTGAAATGTACAGTTCTCTGTATTTGCCTTTCTTATGTCTCCACTTGCAAAAATATTAGGAGAACAAAGAAAGAGTATAAGAAAACTGAGCAACTGATCACGTCACTAATTTTAAATTGTTATCACATTAAATGATAAATCTTTCTTTACAAAAATGAAACACAAGGGAACAGACACAACCTAGAATTTTAAAAACACTCATTAGTATTTTAAGACTTGAGACAGACATTAAGAGGATTAATTTAAGCTTCTCCTAGTGTATCTGAAAGATATTAGGCCCTGGAAATCTTCCCATTATTCAGAAATATAATTTAAAAAATAAAGCAAAATGTAAAAAGGAATTCTGCCCACACCCCATTTAGAAACTGTTTCTTCATCTATGAAAGCAGAGACAATAACTCTGTTCATATAAATTGCAATAAAAGCGGCCAGATGATTTGTGGATTTATCTTGTATTGTATTGGCTCATAGGTTGCTGACACAACTCTTGCATAATTATAGTGTCATACAACAATATTATTAGAAGGATCAGAAACTCAGAGGTTTATAGCATTTGGAACCTTAATTCATCTGACCACGTAACAACCAGTAAACACATATCAAGAGAAGAAGAGGGAAGCCCAGTGATGCTAGTTATAAAACATTTAAAGGGTGAAACTAAAAAGAAACATTATTTGATCTGTTTTAGTCCACCTGGCATTTTTATATCTATATTTAACTAACAGGTCATTAATATCCATGTACATGTAAGCAAAGGAATTTTGAGCTGAGATGTCTTGTTCAAAGTAATAAAACCTTTATTCACACTCAGCTTGTACATCAAACATTTCATAACTTGGCAACCGTGAGCAAATACTCAGAGACTCACCAGTCCAATCGCACCAAACAAACGTTTGGTCAGCATCTGTTCATGAAATTCTTGCACCACTATGAAAAACCAATTACCATTTAAGTTTTTTTCCTTAGAGAAACCTGGCTACATACTGGGCAGGGGGAGCAGGGTGTAGAAATCAGATAGCAAGTTATGTGCAACAGAGGCTTTTAGTTTTTCCTTTTTTGCCTTCTAAGTAGAAGAGATTCCTTGCAGCTGAAGTTCTTTTGCAGATTATAACTTCCTAAAGAGCCACGAGAGAATTTACTCATCCAAGCTCTCTTAATTTGGTCCTGTCCTGTTCCAAAACATTCTTAAATGCTAAGATCAGCAGATAGCTAGAATGCACACCAAAAAAAAGACACACATTTTTTCATTAGGAAGATACCAGATATCACTTTTCTATGTTATCTATTTTCAATTTATCAGAAGTTCTCAGCTTACCACTGAAGACCATGATTTCTGCAACTGAGTTTCTTTGAGCTAACTGTGCTTTATCATGTACCATATAAACCAGAATAGAATACAAAATAAGTGTATTAAAACACTCTTCTATTCAGTATTTTATTTTGCTCTGCTATTTTCATGTTAAATTTAATAGGAAAACTTGGCTCTGACATGGCTCTATTTGAAAAATGGAATCCCAAACAGAATTATACCTTCTCAACTCAATAAGTCCTTTGCTTCACAACTTTAGTTTGTAAAGAGTATTTCTATAAGGCTTGGTTTTAGGCATAACTGAAGTTACAATTCTCACAATAGATCCTCCTAGATTTAATAATGTCAGTGTTTCCAAACAAATGTTATGACTAAATCTTGAATAATGGTGTAGGTGATTTTGATGGCCTCAGAATTCCAATTTGAGTAGGTTTTGATTCTATAAACAATAACAGTATGTAACAGTGTAATAATGTAATAGGTGTAATAGTGAGTCTCATTTTGAACGAGGCATAAACTGAAATGATCAAGGTTTCTCTTAAGCCTTTCCCATGCTAAGGTAATGATGCTACAGTACCTCAATCTCATAGAATTGAAGAGTCTGTTAGGAAAGTCCCAGAGTTTTCACTGGCAAGTACAATTTTAATATGCACAGCATTCTTAAAAGTTAAAGATTATTCCTGATGGTCATTAGCAAAATAAGCAAATACATATATTACAATAAAATACATTCTGTATACACAGAATTATTTTAATACAGTGGTAGATCAGCAATAATGCAAAGAATATGTAAGGAAGAAACTGATATGAGATGTAGGCAGACTTTGGAATGTCTAGCTGAATCATCATCATGACTAATAGCATGAATTTCAGCTGACAGCACATCTTTGCAAAGCACCACTATAAAGATGACTAGTCAGAGTAGAAAAACTGATGACTTACTCTGTCAAAAGCATCTCTAGATGTAAATTCAAGCAGATAGTATTATCAGTGCACATGAAAATGAAATTGGTTTCCTAGGCTTACAGTAATCACTGTCCACGGATCAAGCTGTGGGTTGTGTGTACTCTTTATGAGCTCATCTTTCTACAACTCCAAAATACATTGTGTTCCAACCTTAGTTGTGGTCACTTCAGCAAACATTAGTCAAGGTCAAACACTAAAGGAATGCATGGGCAGCCACAGCTGAAGTCTGACTTTTAATTACAAAACCAATCTGCAAAAAATAATTAACATCCACATCATCTTGTGTCTGCTCTATGTACCATATGTCTTTAATTGGTGTGCTGTGTTTAAAAAAAAATATGAGCTTATACGTGATTTCACTTTTACTTGCAATCACCATTTAAAGTTTAATTACTGCTGCCACTTGTATACATGTTTTCTGTACTGTGTTAAATACTAAATAAAACTGATTAGCTTCAGACAATTCCTGCGGCTAACAATTTCTAGAAGGTTACTTTAGGATCTCCATTCAATTTATTACTAAACCCACTGCCTAGGAACTGTGCTGGGTTCTAGAGCATGAGGACTTTAAAGGCAGACCCCTACACACACACACCTTTTGATTTAGACAATTATACAGTGCTAATTACGGGTAATTTGATTACTGTTTCTCACAATACACAGACTAGAGCAGAATACGCTCCCACCCAAACATTTTTTGTTCCCTCTTTGGGAACATAAAACATAGATGAGAGGCAAGATCTTGAGTCATTAAACTTGATCTCTGCTATAACAGGCACCATATTATCTAATGTCTCAAGAGCTCAAACTCCACAATGGAAGTAGCTTGCTTTTTTCCATCCTTGAGCCAGGTGAAAATGAAAAACTTCTACAGACTTTCCCCTGCTTTGAAAATTAAGAGCCCCTTTTACTTCACAATCTGAAATGGCTCTAAGTCACCATTAATTTGCTGGTATGTCAGCTTTATCACTTAGCTTAAAAAACTTCACTAGCATTTGTCTTCTCTTATTTAATATGTAATACATATTACCTGTGTTGTATTTTGCTAGCCTAAATAAAACAAGTTTTCCCATTTCCTCTCATTTATCAGATTAGCCAATAGATTCAACCAATCTATCTCGAATATTTTGTTTCTTTATTTTAATCCCATTTCCAATTTCCAGGTTTTCAGAATAAGTTTCACAGGAAAGTCTCTGGCAGGAACTTTTCTCTGTGGTACGTGGCACAGTCTAACCAGATCGCCAGCTTCCCTCAGGAAGAAGGAAAAACTGCACGCCATCTCAAAGCACATATTCCCTACAATTTAGGCCACAAGTCCAAGGCAAGCCATGCAATAACATACATAAGTTAATACATTTTACACTGGTGAGCTCTTTTACAGCTCTTGTAGCATGTCTTGATTACTGAAATGCCATCCTGCTTGGTTCCCAAGGTTGTCCATATATGAATTACAACCTTCTATCATGGATTTAACAAGCTGTGAGCTGCTCTTAATTGTCACCTCTAGGTTTTAGTGTTGTTTATAAGCCACTAATAAAACCTGCCATTCTTCTTACAAATTAGAAAACTGTAATTTTTAAGGATATACTTTATACCCAACTTTCATTCTCCCTTGTATTAAATTTCTGTCTTGACTTTCTCCTGTGCATTTCTCACAATTATCAGAGATTTTCTTTATATCTTTTTCAGGCAAAGTTCCTTAAGGAAGGAACTAGAGGGCAAATACGTTCTGCTGTATCTGTTCTTGTTACTGAAAAACTAACTTCTTCCCTTCCTGTTATTATTCTTTACCAAATTTGGAGTCTTTGGTGAATAATGCATAAACAGAATGCACATAATATGAAAATGAGTTTAATATTTTTTTATATTTTAGCTGCCTGCTAGATAACTTACCCCAACCAGCAATTTATAATCATGTAGAAGAGGCAGCTTCCTGAATTTGCATAGTTTAGAAATAGCAAAGCAGAAACATGGTGAAGGTAACTATTTTTTAAACAACATTAGAGCAAAGTGGATCAGTGCAGCATCTGCAAAGTTCTGCCCACTAGTAATTGCAAAGCCTTCAGATGAGGCCCTGAAGAACATGAGCTGCACGAATTCAGCTCATTAATTGCAGCGTTTCTATTAAATTACTTGTCAGATAATTGAAAAGCAGACATTGGAGTTGGGGCTTTCAGAGTTGCTTGAGAAAGTTCAGGGTATATAAAACAAACACTACTTGAATTACCAGAAACAAGGCACTTGCGTCAGCACAGTTTCCAGCCCAGGACTCTGCTTCCCCACACACTGAGCACCTCACACCACAGGCGGGCACATGTTGCCTCACACACACAGCCACGTTCGCTTGGCGTTAAACAAACTTGTCCACATGTGTTTGTAGGGCTTCAAAATGCAGTAAGTATACGCAAAGAGAGGTGACATACACAGACTGCTAAGTGCAGGGCCTCAAAAGCTGAGGAAGCGCAGATCTTCAGTCACCACATTCTTCCCCCTGCAGCAGACATTCAGAACAGATCAAGGTCATGCTTCGGAACTGCAAAATTGCTTGGCCAGCCCATCTATAGATGGACTCTCCATGGAAGTTACTTTAACCCCAAGGCCATTCATTATTCACAGCTGTAAAATATCTACATAGCCTAAATAGAAGATTCTTCTTTCAGCCTCCAGGGCATTTCCCAGCACAAAGTGCAGCTGCTTGGGGTTTGTGCTGGGAATAATTTGGAATCTTAAAATCCTGCACTTTTTATAGCTAGTTGAAACCCAGACCTGATTGGAACTTACCACCGAGAGGTCAGAGAAACCAGAAGCGTGGTTTGCATGCTTCCTCTAGATATGCATCAAAGGAAAACCCAAACAAAAAAAGGGCTATTTTTTGCACTTATTATAAGCAGTAGTCATAGGCTTTATACAACAGATTCAAATTCCCTAAGGAGATGAACGTTCTCTTATAGATGCCTCTGACTAAAAGAAAAATAACCTGATAATGCAAGCTGGAAACAGATAATTCAATAAGACTTATACACTCTAATAATTATACATGCCTGGCATTGTTAGCGATCCCTTCAAATTGATTAGAAAGCAGAAGAGAGGAGCATATTCAAAGCAAATCACATTGGCACAGTCTGGCAGCTCCAGGAGCTACAAACAGCCAGTGTTACCTGCCTGCTCTACACTAAGAGGTGCAGCTCTGCTCAAGCCTCACTCTCTTTACATATGCATAAAAAAAACCAGTTCTCCTGGCTCCAGGAAAGAGTATACACCATGGAGCCACATACCCATGTTCCAAGTGCATATTAAACCTCTTCCTTAGAACCTTAACTATGCTAAAAAAACAAAGTTTACATGCATGCATATGAGAGACTAACATGCTATAACCTGTATGCAAAGTAGAAAGACAATCCAAGCAAAATTAGTTGCTTTTCAGGCTATCTTCCTTTTGATTTTGGGCTGCTATAGAAAAGCCCTTGCTTCACCTTTAGACATCTGTTCTCCTGTGACAAACAGGAGATGTGCACTAACACATAAGATAGCACTACATGTGTATTGCATATTAAGATGGATGTATAGTACATTCACTTAATCACTCATTAGCTTTCTGAACTGTATTCTCCTGACAACATGAAAAGCTATTATTTTTCATCTGTTTTTTTGAGTAAATAATTCAGAAAAAAAATTCTGTCTTCTGTCAGTGTTTTGGAATATGTATTTTGGGCTAAGAAAGTATTATGTTGGATATACTGTACTTTGATACTTCTGTCTCAGTTAATCAAGACCAAACCCAAACTCCCTGACCAGGAAAGAGGGGGGTGAAACCACAGTAATGTAGGGTTATATTGTACAAACAGCATCTACATTTGGATATTATTAAACAAATCCCACCACAGTAAAACAACCAAACACTACAAAAATATTTTCTGATTAAACCAGCCATCATGAATTATTTCCATACATGGGATGACACTGTCCTACCAAATTGGTATTGTTGGTCTTAAGTTGCAGCATTTTGTTCTTGATGTGCCTCTGGTCTCTAGGAGGTTTTGAAACAACTGCATGCAGGACTGCATAGTGTAGGTTTTGGCATATTTTCCATATTAGTA
Source organism: Nesoenas mayeri (assembly GCF_963082525.1). Lineage (NCBI taxonomy): Eukaryota > Metazoa > Chordata > Aves > Columbiformes > Columbidae > Nesoenas > Nesoenas mayeri. Next base: position 11,396,418 of record NC_137540.1, on the reverse strand, counting down.
TATAGTGATTAGAGTCACAGATTTTCATTATTAGAGGAAATGTTACTGAGGACAAAAGGAGTTGTAAGCATACCGTAAATGGCCCTAAGTCTTCAACAAGAAACACAACAGTTGAATTTATTTCCACCATTAAACAAAAACATATTGCATCAATTACTATGTGTGTGTATGTAAAATATGGACTAACTATATTAATTATAGGTTACAAATGGGTTGAACATTCAAAATGTTAAACATTCTATAGTATGGTTAGTAGGGTTTCTATTTTATTTGATTTCTCTGGCATGGTCTAATTTCACTGAAGTAGAACATCTCTGCAGCCACTCTTCTGGCTCCTTCAGGAATCCTTTGTTTCTAGACATGTTAGGTCAGCTTCTCTGGAAGGCCAGTCTTGCAAACCCTTTCAGGGCCTGGAGAAAGTGGTGTGCTCTTTCTGTTGGACAATTAAAGCAGGTAATTATAACCCATTTCTTCTTAACTCTTTCCTTTTACATACTGATTTTTTTCTCAAATATTTTCCTGATGTAAGCAGGCCTTCAATATGCAATGCAGGGTTTAAGCCCTGTCCTTAGTAGCTAGAACTTTCCAAATTTCAGCTCCCATTCAAGCCCCTCAGATTTGCATGCAAGTAGCAGCAGCAACTACCCTGTCAATGCTTATCAAGGTTTCTGAAAAAGCACACCAGCCATTATACAGAGGTTCCTCAAAAGTCTCATTCCTTGTCAGTAGCAGAGCAGGGCTCCTTTGAAAATCTGACCTTAAAATTCTCATTTGCCTTATTTAAGTGTTTGGAACACCTATGGAATTCTGGTTTCAAAGGAAAGCAGAGCTGAAAGGTCAAACAAATCTCAAGCTATGCTGCCTTGAGCTTTTCTTCCTCCAAAAGAATGGCAAATAACTTGTTCTTTGTGAAGACTGGAAGGAGATCAAATATGAAAGCACGATTAAGAGAAGAAAAAAAAAATCTTCCACGCCAATAACAGCTTCCATGCTTTTGGCCAAAATCCATAACCCAGCTTCCAGGGGCAGCCCAATGACTTTTCAATTGCCTTATGTTCTACAGCATCAAGAGGATGGATGCATGTTATCAGTTTGCTATTTTATAAGCTTGAAAAAAAGAGAACTTGGATGGACAGCCTGCCTCAGAAATTTTGTTGGAATGTAACTGTGACTAAAAGTTCTCCCAGAAGACAATTCATGTTTCAGAATTTTCTGAGACTGAGGACTGCATGCAAACTGAGTTTCTCTCTAGCTCCCCATAACCGCTGCCTCTAATGCCATCATGGCTTGACAAAGTTTCAAAACACAGGAGATTATAATAAAGCAACAAATTCTACCACCCTATAAAGCACTATGCTCTGCGTGCTCTCATTTGCCAAAGCCTGCTGTTTTCCAACAGTAGTTAGCATGCTTTCCATCTTTGATTAGTCTACTCCTTTTTTGGTTGATACAGGTAGAATTGCTGACATCCATTTCCAAAATGTTCAATGAGTTCTCTAAAGTAAGAACTTGTGCCTTTACTGATGGTTGTCCAAGGACCTGGAGAGCTGCAAACCCTGACAAAGATTTAAGTATTGCTAGGTGAGTGAGAAGCACAAATCTTTGGTTAGGACATGAGAATTTTAGTCAGGGCGAAGATATACAGGCAAATTGGGAGTATATTGTGATGCTTTCAGAGCTGCAGTAATATGCACGACTCTGAAGAAAAACAGGAATTTGAGGAGGAACTATCACACAGCTGCACATAGAACTACATGTTACACACCAATTTTACAATAAGGTACTATCTGTCTTTCAGTGTTTGTCACCAACATCATGGACAAAAGTTGACAGCCCCCATAAGAATCTTTTATGCTCCTGCAAGTTTGTGGTTCTACCTCCATACTGCTTGAGCACAAAAGCGGTTCAAAGTTAGGACAGGAGGAAAGGGAGCAGAAAGTACTCCAATAATTCCAGCTAGAAGAACAGCTCCTTTAATAAAACATCCACATGGCTGCTGTAATTTGCATTAGGAAATACCTTGTTTCACAGAAGTCAGAGATGATCCGATGTCATTTATCTGATAAGAAGTAAATTGGAATTGCCCATGCCTTTTTCCGCATGGATCATGAAAAAAGAGTTGAACTAAACAGTGTTTGAAGTTTGCCAAGCTCTGTTTTTTCACTTACTGGCTTATATAGCTGTGATTAGCAGCACATTGAAGAAGAGTTAAGCCAGTATGGACCTCTGCAGTTTACTAGTAGTAATTAGATTTGTGAACATGAATAGAAATCTGAAGATCTGAGACCCAAATAGCTGCTTCTTGATGTATTTCTGTTTACTGTTTCAAGAACCCTCTTCACATCTCTTTTAAAAACTATCTATCACATTCAGATTAAACCATAGGATAATTTTCTGGTCTTCCCAATTCACACCCATTGAAATTATTTGGCTGGGTTATATTAATACCTTAGTTCAAAGGATATGATCCACAAAGGTCAGAAATTACATTAACTTGCCTAAGTAGTAAACAGCCAGCATGGCCAAGATTAATGCACATCTTCACCTAAATGATTAGGGCTGGGTTTTCCCTTTCAAGTAGACATCCCAAAATATAGTTCACCTTAACAGAATTGAAGAGGCTTACAATTGGAATATAGTCCACTTTAACAGAATTGAAGAGATCTACAAGTGGAATTTCCTTCTGGATTTCCTTACAAGAGGACTAATATATTATTTCTCAATTACATTCTGCATTTTGTCATAGCTTAACAGTGTGGGAGGACAACAAACTTGTTAAAAAAGTAAATGGTCCTGTGAGGGAGGAATACAGCAGGCAACAATCAGAACATGGATATGACTGTAGCTCTTTGCTTTTTGTTTCCAAAGCAAAAGTTTCAGTCAGAAATAATTGGAAAATGGATACTAAGAGGATGAACAGCCAGCAAGAAGTCTCATAACTAGGATAAACCACACAATACAGACAACAGCTGGCATGTTCCTCCATTTCTCTATCCATATTAAGAATCAAGTATCGATTACCTTTAACATAGAGCAGACTTTACAGTGTAACTCCAGGTTTGTTTGTTTGTATTTGCAGTACAAGGACATCTGTAATGAAATATGGCACCAACACGTGCCAAAGTGCCAGACACACATAACCAGTGCTGCACCCAATCACAGACACACCCCCATGTGCTCTTGAATAAGAAAATGGATAATAACCACTTCAACAAAATAGCATCAGTGTACCAAAACAAATAGAAAAAATAAAGCCTTCTATAGCATCTTTTAAAAATTGTTTCCAAAATGAAGAACGTTATTACAAGTTAAACTTCAAGTTACAACTGAAAATACTATCGAGTAGCATTGGAAGCTCTTATAGTCAGTGTTCAAAGCAAACAGCAAAAGAAAACTTTCAAATTTAGGCCAAGATACAAATTTGCTTTGCAACTTCGAGCAACATCTTGTTCTCTCTGCACCTCTATCAGCCCAGCTGGAAAGTGTAGTAATAAATTAAGAAATCCCAAACCAAAAAACAGGTCCTAAATGAGATCCAGATGCTCTATCAAAGTGCTGTTCTCCTTAAACACCTTCCAAACCATAGTTAAACACAAATATGTCTGATGGCTGAATTTTAAGCATGCATATGAAACTGTGTAGAATGGTCTGTTTTCCAATAATTAAAAGTTATCACAGCTCTTCAGGAAATGGAACCACATTAGTTTCTCCTATCCATAAAGGCAATTACAACAGAACCGCACTGATGCCACCTCAAGATTAAAGGATCATATACTTTATGATTCTCTGTTTATACAGTAACTTATTGGGTGGTTTATCTTGGCTAGGCAATGTGCATGCTGGGACTGCTTCTTATTATATGAAATTCAACCTTTTCACTGTTACCATGTCCTTTTCTAGCTTCTAACTCCCTCCCCTTTTTAAATATTTTTGTTTGTATGGGATTTTCTCATTTTTACATGTTAAAAATCACATCATTTTACCAAATATATTTTTATTGTATGTACACACAAAATCATACTTGGAGCTGACCTTGAGCATACAATAATTATAAAAGTGTCATTATCTCAAGATGTTTTAGTTAGATATTTAGCTGAACACATCTTTTTCCTGCACAAAGAAATAAGCAGAAAATAATAGGAGAAAACTAGAATATTGACCATGTAACTGAAGACTGATATCATAACAGACATGGAAGCATGAACTGCTGCTTTATGTCTGTAATGTTTGACTTAGTCACAGCAACTTTCTTTTTAGTACAATTTCTGTAACGAGCATTTGCAGCACATACTACCAAACACTATACCTCATGTGCAACATGTTTGTCATTTTTTATTGACTCATATTGCCCCATTAGGAACTAAAATAGTGAAGTTATGAACACAACCTGGGGCTGCTTCAGAAAAAGTTTCTTATATGTTAAGGAAATGCCTGTGAGCTCCTTATTGCTGTTGAAGTAGTATTCTGCTACTAATGAAACTGCTGCAGTTTATATGCAATACCTACAGAGCAACACCTTACTAATGCAGATAAACATTTCCCAGACCATCCACTAAAACGAAGATTTCCCAGTGCCGGCCTTACTGCAACTCGGGACAATTGCTGCTCAGTGCTGCTGGTGTTCCTGAGGGTTATCTTCTTACCTCAACAGGGAAAAAAATGCTGGTAGAATATTTTTACCCCTTTGTCTTTGTAAAAGTTATAACCACAAGACAGGCCAGGAGAAAACATTTTTTGTCAAAATTCAGATTATCACCAACTCTTTGCTAGGTAAGCAGAGTACTTAACATGCTCTTAACAGTATACACCAACTTGAGCAGATTTCAAACTCAGCATAACTGCACAAGACCACTGGCATTTTCTTTTAAAAGCCATCATCACTTGAACAAATTACCAGGCTCAAACATGGTTGTTTTCCAAAGGACTGTAGTATGTTTTAACATTCTCCAAGATGACATTGCTAAGTGGCAAATGACAAAAGACGACCAAGGGAATGAAAAATAGTTCTTACCAACCAGGTCTTAGATGAAACTGCAGTCACTGTCAGTAAGCTGACATCTGTCAGGAAACCCAAGGCATGGTGCTGACAGAAATATGGCTCCTCACATCTAGTTCCCAATATTACTGGCAATGTCACTCACATGTCTCCCAGCTACAGCGCCACATCTCATTGGCACCGAGTGAATAAGAATATTTAATACACTCAGCCTTTAGTCATGGCATGTAAATGGTTTCAGGGGAGTATTTTAAAAATTGATTTGCTATTTTCAGATCAGTCCCTTACTATAACACTGTATGTGAATGAAGTAAACACCGACACCAGCAATTTCAACTTCCATTGATGTGTAAACATGACTGATTTTTTTTTCCCAAGGGGAAAAAAAATGTAAGACAAACAAAACAAAACAAACAACAACAGCAAAGCCATCAGCTAAAGCAATTATCTGATTGCAAAGCAATATGAAATCGCTAATAAATAAAACACATCAAAAGGCATTGCCCCTATGAGGAAACCCATGACAGTTTTAGCACAGTTCCTCAGTCAGACAGACCTTGGAAGAAAGAAGAAAGAAAAACCCAACACCAAAACGACAAACACACAAGCACAATCCAGAGAAAGATGTGTGTCACTGAAAGATTAAAGTGCACATAGATAGAAAGTTACTACGTGCACTGGTACTGATTTTGCCTTGAGGCAAGACACTCCATTCTTCTCTTCTGGCCACAAGATGTGATACAGTTACAAACAGATATACTGGAAGTTAAAAGAGTGAATGCTAACTCGAAAAAAGACATCCTTGGTGCCTGTGTAAGTTCGAATTTAGGAATGACATGTACCTAAGCACAACAATCTGAAGTTGGATCTGTATCTCAACAGTTGCCTGATGCCTATGTTTTATCGTAAAGAAAAATGCTAGAGATTATTCAAAATAAGTTCAAAGGCATTTACTTTGAGACTTTCATCTCTGTTCTGCATATGGCTCACCAGCTTAAAATCAAAGTGCAAGAAGAAAACTGGTACAGGCCAAAACCAACCTCCATTTTTATAATAACCTGAACCCCCACCCATAGAATCCCATACAACTGCCTTACACTATCATAAAAAATACTCCATACCTCGTTGCATTTTTATTCTGCAACCTTGCCTACCCCTAACCCATCAGAACTGGGCAGTTGAATAGTTGTGGCCAGACAGTACCCAGTTCCGATGCCAAAATAATTGGCACATTAAAAGACAAAGGCAGCTGTGAATTCTGAGTTGTGCAAGTACCCTCTGGAAAGAATAAAATCATAGGCTTAGCCCTGCCCCACCCATTCATTTCAGGCATAGCTTGCCTAGAAAAGTTAGTGGTTTTGACCTCAGCTTCAAGAGCAAGAAGCTAGATCATCTTCCCCAGAGCCTTCAATGTCAGTAAAGTTATGTCTAATTTATCCCAGCATTACTAAAATTAGAATCTAGACAGAGCATAACATCTCTTCTAAATTACCCAGGACAGTCCTCCCTGGGCAGATCCGTAGCTGCACCACAGTGGTTGTTCCCATACCACTTACTCCCATGACCTAGGTATTTCATTGATTCTTTCCAGTCACAGTGTAGGAGAGATCCTGAGGGTCATAGTTAATCATGGGACTTTGCTCCATGAAGGGAAGTCTTCTCCAAGCCTTCTTATATGGTATCATTTATCTACATTCTTTTCTAATTGCATACCAGCACAGCTGGGCAGACACAGACAAACCCACTGGGTGGGATAACCTACATTTTTTCCCAGTCTAAGGAAAGTCAATGCGTAGTTCTGGAAGGAAAGATTATTAGAAGAAAATACGAGTTGCATGTACTCTGCTGTTCTTAAAAACAGGATTCTCACCCTCCTATCCTCTCCACAGCCAGAAGGACTAACACAAGTTAAACTATTCAGGGAAGGAGACACTATATTAGTGACAGAAATGAGGACAATGAAGTAGAAGTGCAAGAAACTAGATCAGGTAAACAAAAAAGAAGTCCACAATTAGATTTGGCTGTCAAAATGTCTCCCTGCATCTCCCTCTACTGACCTTTAGTAAATTATACCCCATACTGCTCCTTCTCCCTGTGGAACCATAATGAACATTTACTCTCCCCTGCTTTAAAGCACAAGTTCAATACAGAAAAGCCAAGCAAGCTGAAGAAGGTTTTTAAAAACAGACTGGCAGGTCCACAATCCCTAGTCACTACATGAGTATTTCTAGCCAGTTTTTTGCAAGGCTCCCTGGGAGCTGCACTGAGCACATTTCACTGTGGCTCCTGCTGAGAGACGCCAAACAAGCTGTGAAACCTCAAGTCTCAGACAAGAACGTGACTGCAAAAGGCCATGAGCATCCTGCTCTAATGTCGACATTAGCTCTGCTTTGAGCAGATAAATAGGACTAAATGACTTCCTGAAATCCCTTCCAACACAAATATTCAAATACACTACCAACATATTTAAAAAAAAAAAGAAAATTAAACATCGGCTAAACACAAATAGAGTAACAGAACCTCTCCAGAAATAAGCTGTGCACTATTAAAAAGCATGCTATAATAAAACCTTTGAGTCATAAATGACTATTAAACACGTAAAAGTGTACCTTCCTACAGAGAGCAATGAAATTGAGTACTAAATACTACAACTAAACCAAAATAATTTAGCATAGATGCCTTGAAAATTCATTAAATAATTAATTAAAAATAAAAACAAAGGATATTTGTCCACAATATATGGGTTAGTATATGAACAACTCCCACTATTCTACCAGCTTAATTGAGCTGAAAGGAACTTTGTGCTTCAGAAAGCTTCTTGAAACTTGCTAGAGAGAAGGGAATGAAATCTGCTTAAACTTTCACTATTTTACCAGTTCATCCTAGACCAACCTTAACTCCTGGGATTAGGCCTTTCCACAATATTTGCTGTTGTGAGATGTCCCATCTGTGCCATGTAGGACTTGCTGTAGTAACTCAGAGGCAAAAACCCCACAAGCTGTCCCCAGTCAGGTCAGCTAACCTGGCTGCATCTCCACAAACTTACTAAGATGAGGGCTGGAAACAGATCAATTTTGTGGTTAATCTAAACTACAAACACCTGCTAGGTATCTTCACAGCCAGCACTCATCTCAAGGCTGAGCCAGAGCTCTTTATGCTGGGACTGCAAACAGGCTTGTATGGAACTGACCATCCTTGATCTACACAATGAGAGAACTCTTCTCCCTTTGGAGAGCTGGGAAGTGGTCATTTAAACCAGCTGGTATTTTTTGTGCATGAAGCAAAACAGCATTAATTCAGGAAATTAATCATAGACTTCCTTGCTTTCTATACCAGGCTTTATCCATTAATCTGTACTTGCAGCAGAAACTCTGTAAGCCTCATCAGTGACTGAGGCAGCCATTGTGAAAGCCTGATAACAGAGAGCTGGAAAGTGTACAGGCAATGATAAAGAAAAAAAATCAGGGTTATTGTATCACAAAGGAACTTTGTCTGGATGGCCAGAAAACAGAATTTCTTTACAATATTGCTTCCTCATTTTCTACTGAGTAGTTCATACTAATAATTGTAAAAGTTGCAAATGAACCATGCAAGCCTATCACAATATTCTCTGTCAAGCAAAGATCACCATTTCATATATGCACTTGCATATATGTGGTTCAGACAAGTTAGCTATTCCCTATACAATACTAGACAAAAGCCAAGGTAGTAGAGATGCTGCGATGCTGTTGGGAAGACAAAACTGTTTTGCTACATGTGCAGCACCTAGGATCAACCATCATGATAAGACACATAACCAATTACATTTTATGAATACAATGCTAGGAAGCAATGTTGCCAAAGCCATTGCACTTCCTTCCCGTAAATTTCTGCCTAGTTCATGTCTACCTTGATGCCAGCAGAGGTGCTGTGCTGATGGGAACTGTTGTCATGCACTTCCAGCTGGTTGGACAGCCTGGTTTGCTGCACCAGTCTGTTTAGTTCTGCACTGCCTCACTGCCTACTCCCCTGGACAGGTCGATCACAATAGTTTGTTGGACATTTATACCCCAGTAATAAATGGCAAGAAGACCATGTGTTTGGATCTACATCTGCTCTCTCCATCTCAGTCTAGGACAGATGGGTACTGACCTAAAGCTATAATGCTTTAAGGCATTTAGTTATCTACTCTCAGCTGTCTGCTCACCTCTTAGCCAGAGGTGATTGCCCTGCGGTGAACTGTGCTGGTTTTGGCTGGGATAGAGTTAATTTTCTTCATAGTAGCTAGCATGGGGTTATGCTTTGGATTTGTGCTGGGAACAGTGTTGATAATACAGGGATGTTTTAACTGTTGCTGAGCAGCATTTACACAGAGTCAAGGCCTTTCTGGTTTTCACACCACCCACCAGCGAGTGTGCTGAGGGTGCACAAGTAGTTGGGAGGGGACACAGCTGGGACAGCTGACTGAAGGGATGTTCCACACCATATGACATCATGCTCAGCATATAAAGCTGGAGAAAGAACAAGGAAGGGGGGCATGTTCAGAGTTTTGGTGTTTGATTTCTCAAGTAACTGTTACTTGTGATGGAGCCCAGCTTTCCTAGAGATGGCTGAACACCTGCCTGGTGATGGGAAGTAGTGAATGAATCCCTTGTTTTGCTTTGCTTCTGTAATTTGCAGTTTGGCAAATTTAACTGCAATCATTCACTTCTGCAACTCTTGCAATGTGAGCTCTGCAGAAAGATGGGGTAGGTACTTGAGAGTGGGAATGTAATAAACCATATGCGTTAATCTGACAGAGCTCATATGTCACAGCCAAAAGGCCAATATTTCAGTGTCAGACATTTCAGATATACACCTCAAAACAACAACAACAAAAAAGTTCCTTCTGACATGAAGCTACATAAAATCTAAGAACAGGTTTGTCTTGTTTTCTATGTGATCAGTAGATGTATGAAACTTTTTTTTTTCTATGTGGTATTTCCACTATAGATCTACATGAAAAATTAGGTCATGCAGACTTCTATTTCAAGTACCTTATTGTTATTCTAAATAAATATTTCCAGGATTACTGCTTTCTCTATATCCTGCTTAAGCATAAGGATATCACAGCAACAGTTCCATGCACTCTAGGAGATGATGGGAAAGTATAAACAGTGCTCCATCTGCAGTTCATTTGCTATCGCTATAAAAAAAGAGCAAAACAAGCCTTTGACTGATGGTTGGTTTCCACAGTTCAGTAGCAACAGCTTTGCAAATGAACTATTTCAGGCAAGAGCTGGTGGCAGTTATTTGATAAAAGGTAGCAGTTCTGATAACACATGGGTGTTTTTTAAAAAGGACTCTGTAACTGATTGTATTCAAGGACACACTTGCCAGGTCAAATTTGACCCAGGTGCTGAATGTGTAAAAGCAGAGATTACTGCAGGAAAGATTAATGACACTATTAACATGATTATGTGCAGGTACATGGCTGTGCACAGAGGAAAAGTTTTGTTTAGGGGACATAGTAAATGTTCTAGGGATATTTTTGTTCTTTTTTTGTGTACAGAGATATTTTATCTCAGAGTTATTCAAATATACTTGAGTTCCTATAAGCAAGCTTTAAAAATTAATATTTTTAAAATTTCACCTGCTAAATCAGTTACAAGTTAAAATCAGCACAGGTTTGCAGTTTCCTATTTAACATTATCCAGCTACCCTGTACTGAAAGTAAAAGATTCTCATAATAATATGCACAGCTGGTCCCTTTAATATAACATGTTTTTCAGGCTGCTACAAATCAGTCTGTGATATTTTTAATTATTATGGTTCCAAATGTGTAAAGTTGAGCTCTGATTCTCCTGAGGGAAAACATTTTATAGTTTATCCAATATGAAGTGCTAATGTGTAAAGAATACAGTTCTTGTGTCAAACAATAAGCAGACTTCAAGCCATTGGCCACTATATTCTTACCTTGTGAAGACTCTTCTAACATAATTATGTCACTAATTGGCATTGGCTGAAGAGATGAACTCTGAGGTAGGCAGGGCCACCCAGTGAGAAGCGACAGGAAGAGCAGCTGATCTCATTGCTCACTATGCTGAGTAATTACAGGCATCTTCCACCTCATTCCAGTGGGAGAGCTCTTAATAGAGAGGGGATCATAGTCTCTACTTGTACCACTAACTCCTTTGAAGCTCTGGGAACCCCCATCTGATGTTTAGTTTGCTGTCAGAGTTTTGTTCTCATAAGCAAAATCGTTATGCATTTGTAATCAAAGCCAGATGGTCTTTGCACTTATAGGCACTTGATGCACAGCTGGTTAAATGCAGCACTATGGCCAAATCCCAGCATCCCTTGACCAAATTTCTCACCTCCTCAATGTAAAGTAAACACAACTTTGGTGTCACTGCAAGACTTTGCAGTTTTGAAGTTTCACATTGAAACTGGCTTTTGAAGGGCAAAACGTACCTCTTCCCCTGACTTCAATTCATCCTTCATTTGCAGCTGATCTGGTCTTTGCCAATACTGTTAGGTGAAACTCTGAGATCTGCTAAGAGATTTTATCTTATCTTCCTGTCATTCAACAATTTCAGTTTCAGGGATGTTAAGCCCAAGAAGCAATTTTAGAGGAAACTGGATTATGAGAACATGACCCAAACGTCCCGAGTTCAATGAAAAACTCACTGAAATCATTCAGTCGCACTGTCTACTGAGCTCTTTTTCAGTCTTCTCTGAGTTTCCAGAAGTGGATAAATAATTCAGTCAAACATAAACATAATCAGTTTTGAAATCTGCTGAGTAAAGGAGCCAGTCTTTTTCCTGATCACCCCCTGGGTCTCGTTTTGTTTAAGTGGAAATGCTTTGTGATTAAAACACTGCATATTACAAGAGCGACATCCCGTTCCCAGGCCAGCCCATGAGGATTGCTCCTTGCTCTCAGGCTCTCAGCTTGCAAAGTTCCTGAATATTCATGGGCCTTACTCTGTCCAGATTAGGCTGGACTATTCCACTAACTGAAGATCAGGCTGTGAACTTGCTGTACTCAGACTTCTCATCTGCAAAATGGTGTGTTTTTACATCACAGAGGTGTGATAAACCAGAGATTGTGAAGAAAGAGATATGTGGGGGCTGCCTGTGCAAATTCACCAGGTGTGTTCAGAGGTTATTGTTCCTTTACTTGCACTGAAAGTCCCAGTCATGCGATGTGGCCACAACTGTGTGTTGGCATTTCACTTTTGACTGGGGCTTCTTCTACTCCAGAATATTATAGAAGGGTAAAGAGTCTGTGAGAGTTTGAAGTTCAGCACTGCCTGGCCATTTATCTCTGAAGTACCTTTCAGAGCTCCTAAATGACAGCTTGACATTCTCTACTCATTCATTAAAATATTTATTGTCTAATGATGAACTTCTGCATAAATTGGTTTTATCTTAATTGTAGTCTTTCATTCCTTCCCTTTGCAATGAGCAACTGGAATTGCATCTTCAGTTTTTTTCTAAACAATGCATTCATTCATAGAGGCAATGAGGATATAATCTCTCCCTTCCAGCTGGGAACTGCTTGCTGCAGTCTCCTTTTATACACACCAGAAATTTAGCAGGATGAATGAAAGTACTGACACATATTAAGCAGTGTGCCATGTTTTGTCTGGGTATGAAATTTCAGAATATCTGCTAAAACGCAAAATGGGTGTGTAACTCCATCTACCTCTCCTTTCCTTGTAATTATTTACATGACAAATATGGAACCACTGGAAGACAGCATGTCATAATATTCATTCGTAGTTTCAAACCACAAACAAGGAGAAAGCTAAGCTGGGACTAATGCAAACACTCAGAGAAACAGACAAATACAGCTGGCTCTGAATAAACAGCCAGTTTTTTGCTTCCTCTCCTGGAAACTTTCTTGACTTGTGTTCCACCTCAGTTTATTCTTTCAGAGATGAAACGGCCTGCTTTGGTATTTGCGTGACATTTTAAAGCATCATCAGAGTCAGGTGTCATAAAAGACATAAAGTGTACAAGAGCAAAAGTAGAAATGATTTTTAGAGTTGATGACTCATCACTGTATAGGCTGAAGCGTAGGATTAGTATAGGCTGAAGAGAAGAATCATAATCATGTAATCAGTTCTACATATAAAAAACCAACATTAATAGAGGTGAGAGGTCAAACACTAGGTGAGCCAAATCCACACATGGAATGCCCAGGTGATCCTAAGCATGAGCTGCTTTGCCCACCTGCAGCACTGGCAGTGCTTTGGAAGAGGATGAGCAGGTAGCTTTCAGACACGGATCTAGAATTGTGCTTTCCCACAGAGATCAGAAACAATATCAAAAGAAAAGGCAAGAAAGCCCATCTCACAACACAAAAATGGCACTACACACCAACTAGCTGAAAGAAGTCTGACCATTTTAAAAATTCATCATATGTATCACAAATCACAAGTCAGTGAAGCACTTCCATTGATGTAGGTGGACCTTGGATCCAGTCTACAGGTTATGGTATATTAGCACCAGCTACAAATGACTTATTCACTCTCCACCTCACAAACTGCTTTCACTGTCAGTGAATGGGATCCCTCATGCTTTTACCATTGCTCTCCTAATGTTTGAAGCACCTACCCTGCATTAGAATGAGAGAGTCCTTTGGGAAATATCCATAACAAATTGGATCAAACTGGAAATGCCGTTTGCCTGTAGAACAGACTGGGAAAAATAATATTAGAAACTTTCACTATATTTTTTCTTTCTCCACACCATGGTAACTTGTTGTCTATTTATTTTTAAGTACAATAAAAAGTTTAGTTTACTCTTTTCTGAAGTTATTCAGAATGCTATCATCCTTTTTTATCAAAATTGCAACAGAAAATCACAAAATCATTCATTTGGGAGTCTGAAGAATGGTGACAGAAATAGATGTAGGATTTAATAGCAGTATTTGTCACAGATGAATAGATACAATTGGTTATTTCTACTGACTCCTCTAATCCTAAATTTATGTTCCAGACAGAGTTCTCAGAGATATTTATTCCAAAAGGCATGATTTTTCTCTAAATTCAGATAGTTATGTTTAAGCTTGTAGAAAAAATCTCTTATGGAAAGGCAAAACAAAAGTTATTTATTTTTTTAAAGAAAAAGTTCCCTGTTTGCAGTTGTAATTGATTATTCTGAAATTAAATCATATACATCAGAACACAAGGGCTATTTACAGGCTAAATGCTACCAGAAAGATAACATCTATTTATCACCTCTAACTTTCAGTGGCGTGCATGTGGTCTTTATTTATTGACTTTTGTTATTTACAATCATTTAACATTTACCCATAGAACTTAATTCTCTAATTTTTCCAATTATATTTCTTAGTTATGTATTTCATCTCTTTTCTAACTGAATGGGCTGAGCTTTCTTACAGAAAGGATTTCCATGGATTGTTCACAAACCTTTCATCAGCAGGTCTGTGTCTACTCAGTTATTCTATTGTGTAAATAAAGCAGCATTTCAAGAAAACATGAAAGTATTGCTTGCAGATATCCTCCCTGCACATCTGTTCAAACTGGAATCCAGAGTTTGTTTGCTTTTAGCACACAAGCTTGCAAATAAAATAACTTGTTTGTCAAAAGTTCACAAATAAGAGTGTTTTTCTGTGACTGGACCTGCATAGGTACTCAGACATACATAACTCTCCCAAATTTAAAAGAGGTTCCAGATTTGTAAAATTAGGAGTCTTTTTGTATGGTGGCCTTCAATGAACTGGGTTTACCTGCAGAAAGGGACCAAAGATAGAAGTTACCCATATTGGGAGGTTTTACATTTGTTGTGTAAGAGAACTTATCTTTCAGCTACATTTATCTAACTCGAACAATGAGATCTCCACAAATCTATCTGTAAATAAAAATAATCTGTAAATAAGTAAAAATTTAAAAATAAATATAAGTTTAAAAGTTTAAAAGGTTTACAAAGGAAAAAAAGTATTTTTTTTTAAAAAAAAAAAAGTTAAATCTGTAAATAAAAGACTATTTATATCCAGAGCTTTGAATATTTATACTGCCTAGTAAAAGAGGACAAGATTAAGGAGAGGAAAAAAGAACAGAGAGATCAGTTCATAGCTATCTGATAGCTGATGCCTTTTCCCTGTTCTGGAAAGTTTTACAAACAACTGTTGCTTATTACTTTCTGGTTTTGAGACCTCATTCTGAAATCAGTGGTTTGAAATTTGGTTTGAAGAAGTTTGCCAAATCTGGTCCTTAGATATTATGGTGCAAAACTAATGAAAGGGTAGGATATGCATAGATTGCTGTAAACAAATACTATGGTATGTCAGGAAGAATGACAAAGGAGAGTAATCAAAGTATTCTATGGGGATTTAGTGAGTCCCATCACAGATTGGCACAAACACAGTGAAGTTGTCCTGCTATGAACTTGAGCAAAACTGCAGGAGCAAAGCTGTGCACTTTCATCGCTGTGCTGAAAATGCTTTGAGAAGGTCCTTTT
Organism: Nesoenas mayeri; assembly: GCF_963082525.1. Classification (NCBI taxonomy): domain Eukaryota; kingdom Metazoa; phylum Chordata; class Aves; order Columbiformes; family Columbidae; genus Nesoenas; species Nesoenas mayeri. The sequence goes on along the minus strand of NC_137540.1, from coordinate 11,380,970 downwards.
TAGGAATTTATCCAAATGAAGAAAAACGACATTTCCCTATTTTCACTCTCTCATTGTGGTTTTAATATTTTAAAATAAAACTAATCAGATTCGATATTTTTCTTGAGAAATTTATTCCATTAAGGGGAAAAGAGCCAAATGTCCTGAGAAGGATTTAGCACAGGCATTCAGGCTCTACTGTTGGAAAGGGTTAGTAGGAAGCTAAACAGATCTTCAATGTCCAGTCATTTTCTTTGTGATATTTCATTGCAGTTAGGTTTGGGTAAACTTCAGCAGATTGAAGTGTGTGCATCCACACATCCTGCTGTCCATGGAGAGTGTAATCACTGAGGTTTTGCGACAGAGTAAATAGAAAACTGTAGAAACAGATTTCACTGCAATTGGTGGTTTTTAGATGAAACTTTCATGTATCCACATAGTGCCAAACTCAGTATAAGACAGAATTTAACAGGCTGAATATAAAGTCCAAAACAAGGATCAAATTCCATTTTAATGTATATTATACAAACCCAGGATGCAAGTGTTTCATTGCTAATCTGGGTGTAGAAATCTCAAGATCCAGGCCCCTTACATGAGTGTAAATGAAAGCATTTAGTTCAGTCTTCTGCACATTAAACAATGTGCTAAATTTTGTCATTATTATTTTTAAATGCTCTTAATTAATCTTAGAACAAGCTGTAGCTAAAAGGTCATGATTTAAGTGCTTTAGACTATGGAGATGCAGTTCCAAGGAAAAGTGTGTTTCTGTGTTGCTAGGGGAACCCTTAGTGTGCTATGGCACCAGTCACACTTTGAAAAACAAAAAAGGACACAGAAGTAGATATTGTTAATGAAAAACATGAAAAGATTAAAACAAGGTCTAGAAGACCATAAAAAAGGAGGGAGAGACATTTTCAAAAGTATTTTAGAAGAGTGGTAAAATATTGGGGGTTTTTTTATAATATTCATTTATTAAAATTCTATTTAATTATTTCAGAGGAGAAGTTTAGACCCAAACTATTGCCAGAGATTGCTTAATGGAAAAGATTAATGATGCTCTGTGTTTTTCTATACTGTGTAATTCACACAAGCTTAATCGTCAAGGAATCTAAATGGAAGCACTAACAAAATAATGAAAATTATAACACACTCTGCAAGCCAAATGGCATCTATAGCTTGATTGTCTATAGAAACCATAAAATACAAAAATATGAATTAACTTATCAGTCCTAATTCCAAAGTAGAATTTCTATGCACAGACCTCAGATCTAATAGATAATTTTTGCATTCACAATTTCAGCTTCTTCTGAAAGTGTGGAATAATACAGATGTGGACAGTAACATATTAAAAGGTCTAAATTGAAAACAAAAAATAATAGAAATGGGAAATAATAACACTGGAAAGACTACTAGTCTTAAGATGATAATATTAATTATTTGGCCTTTTTATTCTTTGCATTAGACACTTAGGAAGAACATAATGTCATAAACAAATTCCACAGGGACAAACTTTATCATAGATCATCTCTTTAGACAGTAGCATGCTTGCGTTAATGCACATGAATTAACTTACAATAATTTACCATATGTAAGGCTGTGAGTGTAATGTTTAACCCTGCTTTCAGTTATGTAGCCCAATGCATCAGACTTTTCATTCTACTAAGTTTGATGTGTACTAGACATTTGCAATAGCTGTGTGTTTTAAAAGTGTTAGAGAAGAGGGAAAAAAACCCAACATTGTTTATTTCTCATTATTCGTGACTTGTTCCACATGGGAATCAGCGTGCATCTCAATTTTCCCTATTTTTCAAACAAATTCTTCAGTTACACTTTACTTTTAGATGCTTCAAAAGTATTAGTAAGAGAATATTTCAAGCTAAGTGAGGCATATTTTAATTGAGCTTACTATAAAGAACAAAGTATAACTTATAGAGATTGTGATTCATTACCATATTGTTCCAATATTGCATTTCTATAATTGCATTAACTTTAACAGTACTACACCAGCATGTAACTAAATAGCACATTGGTAGCTAAGTCCTGGAACAGACAAGCTTATCACGAGCCAGTTCCTCAGCTGCTACGTGCCAGCACAGCTCTGCTGAAACCAATGCAATTATACTAACATCAGCCAACAATCTGTTCCAGTGGATCATATTCTGATGTATTTGCATTCATATACATACACACACCTCTGCCAAAACAGCACACAGCATGAATGGCATTAAAAGCACAGCCTGGGAAGATTCGCAGGGTGTCACACCTCAGATCAGCCCCATAGCACATCCCCACCCGTGTCCCGTCACGGGTACTTAGGAGAGAAGCAGAAGCAACAGCACATCTCATATGAGCTGCCTCTTGTATGGTTCCAGCTTTACAGAGAGCAGCTGGTGAGGCACAGTTTGCATCCAGTTCACCATACTTTATACTGACTGATAGTCCAACCTTCCCCTCATTACATTTGTGAATGCTTTATGAGCTTGTTTCTATTTTTGGCTTCCACAACACGCAGTGGCAATGACTTCCCCAGCTGTGTGAAAAAAACACCTTTGTTTTATATACTTTTAAGCAATTGCTTGATGTTTTGAATCCTTGCTAGTTCTCATAGTAAACAGTAAATAACTGGTCCCCCCATTTCTTAGCCACCTATTTGTCTTTCTAATATCCCCTCCTCAATGATATGCCTTTAGAGCACCCTGTGACACGGCCACTCTCTTTTTTCCTCATTCCAGCTGAGTATGTTTCACTAAGTTTATACAAGCCTGACTGGTCTGTGCTTTACACCTTCTATAACCATTACTACATACAGGGCAAATAAAGTGCAGAATGGTTGCAAAGCAATCTTGATTCAAAGCATTTTATATCCAAATGCATGACATAATATATGTTTAATCATACCAGAACTGACCACTGCTTGATAGAAATCTTCCTGTCTCTAGAAGCATCAACAGAGTTACATTAATTTATACCAGATGCACATTTGGTCCAGCCTGTGTAAGCTCTTGAGGTGCAAATATAGTATTTAAACTAGCACAAGCCTACAGAATTTTGCAATAAAATTAAATTTGGATAAAAGATTAGTTACTAGTTTGATTGTCTGCTAAAGAAGCCTCATTTTTAAAGCAAACAGAAAACTGCAAAAAAAATTGAATTACATTTTTGCTGCTAATGTAGTGTCAATTTCATGACACCCTAAATGCACTTACTATTGAAGTGGATGAGTGACATCGCTAAACATGGTGAGACAAGTGACCGAGCACTTCAGTTTTCTCCTCTGCTTTTATACAAAACCTAGACATGTCCCCAGGCACAGCCAGCCAGCCACGTACATGAACTATTTATGTAGAGATAAACTTTGATACATTACAATGCCCTTGCAAAGACATAAACCTTGAAAATTGGGAATGTGAGAATAGAAATATTCACCACTAACCCCACTAGGCTTTTTATGAATCTAGGGTTGCTGAAGATACTTTTGGGACCAAGGTTTGAGCTAAGCAAGTTCTTAAGAGAAAAAGCATATACATCGGTGTCTTCTTCCATTTTCACTCCCTCATTTCTGCTACTTTTTCTTCCCCTTTCTGCTTTCTTCCTTCCTTTTATCAAGATAAGAGAACGAAAAATGGATAACCTGGGGTTTAAATTATAATATAAGACTTCTGTATTTCTTGATGTTTTCGAAAGTGTGACTGGTCCTGAGGCCAGGCGAGTATGTAGGAGACCAATATGGTTTGCTAGTTATTGTCCTGACTTTCCTAAGGAAACCTTATTTTCCCTGCCTTTAACGTAGTTTATCTATCTTTGCTACTGCTTGGTTTGAGTGATCATTAGTTTTAAGATCTGACGAAGATCTTAAAAAGATAAACAGAGCAACGTAATAGTAAGGTGCCGTGTAGTTTCTATTAACTTTCACCTGACATTCCAGAGATTTAATTAGATTTCTCCAATTTTGATTGTTGTCAGGAAGTGCACCAGAACAGTGAGGGTTCACCTAAGTTTGTGCAGTCTGTTCCTGGCCCGAGGCACAGCAATGTATGATGGCACTGGGGGAGGACATGCTGCAGACAAAGTCCTTCAGGGAGCCAGAGAATATGAAAAAAGCTGTACCGCATCTTCACCCCCATAGCATAGAATGCTTATCTTATTCTCCTCACATTATTTTCCTTGGACTAGTCTCACATTCTTTTCAACACAATGCCTGTTGGTAATCGGAGCATCTAGACAAGAGCTCAAAGCTCTTGCATTTCTCTAGAATGGTTTCAGAATGGCACTGTATCCATATCCACCTTCAGAATATTCTGAAGAAAAATGCATTGTGGAAAGATAGTCTTGGGGAAAACGAAAGGTATTCTTCATTGAGAGGAAAGTAATCATTCTGTAGATGTTTATTTCCTAATCTATCTTAGTCTCTTTATGCACTGTGCTATTGCCTGATCTATGGGGAACTCCTGTAGAATTAGCAACAGATTTCCCAAAGCTTAGCAATGAGGTAACCATGCACTTCAACTGTGACAACGTGCTAGCAAAATGGTGAGTGCTGCAGAACAGTGCAAATGCAATACAACAAATTGTTTATGCATTTTAAGAAACATCAGGATCTGGAATTTTTATAGGGATGACAAAGCACTGAAATATGAGTTTTATGCCCTTTTTTTAACAATGGGTTTAAACCAAAGCACAGACGAGGACTTAATTCTGTAATAATGCCCATTTTTTACTCTTTTTGAAATATCAGCTGCTTCTATTAGTTTTGGTTTAACACTTTTTCTTGATATTTTAGATCAGCAGGTAAGTAATTAGACTCAGATTTGATAAGGGAACTTCTAAGCATATATTCCTGTCAGTTTGTCCTTCATCACCAGCTATCAGCGAGCATTCAGTAACCTAACTTCACCATTACAAAAAACTATTTTTTATCGTAAAAAGCAGTCTATATCCATATTTTATTAAGATGTATTATTGCCATGGAGTTTGTTTACCCATATTATTTTTTACAGAAAATGTGAGAAATGGTAGGAAAGCAATATAGATATCTGGAAAATCTAGTGAAATACCCATGAAAAATGGTCTTCCCTTTGGATGGTTTGAACAGTTTCTGCTGGGACTATCTCTGGTTGTTTCTTTTTATAAGGCCTCTGTATTGAAGACATCCCCCTGAACTTTGCCGAATCATATTGATTTTTGCAAGACTAAGGCGAGATTAAGTGACAAGACTTGTGCCTGGTCAGTAAAGTCCTTTTTGAAACAAATCCAAAACAGCTCACCATAATACTAAGAAGTCTATAACCCCAACCTGATAAACCTATATCATAAATTATGAAATAATCCCAAGATATGTACATAGAATACAAAAGAGCTACCAAAATTATAAAGCAGAATTGACCTTATGGACCATTTGGTTAATTTTTCATGGTATTTTCCCATGTTTGCATGCCTCATTAGTCCACATAACTATGGCCTTAAATCTGTGCCCAGGGCCATAAGACTGAGCATGACATAATGAATCTAGGCCTTGTCAGTGGATAGAGTGAAGCAGGAAATCTATGTGAAATGCACCCAATTTAGTATAGTTTTCATAGTTCAAACCTTCTATTACTGAACGGTATGACAAAAACAATCACTTAATAGTAAGTTACATTCCAGTATATGTTCTCACACTCTTAGCAGATGGCTATAACCTTGACATTGCCAGATAAGCTAGCATTTTCCACGTAACAATCTTTTTTACTTAGATATGTCCAGCTAGATTGAAAGGGCTGTCTTTGCTATTTAGTGCAAATGTGTCTGGTTGAAGATTTTTCTTTTAAAAAAGAAGGCAATAAGAGTGATATTGGAATGGTGCACTATACGTAGTCCTACTGGCAAAGACCTTCCATGAGGGTATTTGTTTTGGTGTAGTAAATTGGCAAGAGGGCCAAAGAACTGATGTGAGGGATGAGAAGGCCAGGGGACAAAATAAGGAAGGAATATGAAATAAAAAGAAAACAACAATGCATGAATTATAAAGTAGAGCTATTCAGCTAATAGAGTTTATTTCTGGCCCTTTAACCATAGGATTTTTCCAATAATAACATGGCATAAGAAGCAATAAGACCTTCGTGAATGATGTTACAGACAGATTATGGAAAAGAGATCAGATCCTCTGAGTTTAGGGGGGATATTTTACGACTTTGTGCATGTGTTGAATGTTTGTCATCCTATTCATGTCACCATGACTTTCAAATGTTCATGAAACCTTCTAATTCTAGATAACCGAAATCAGTATTAATTTACTTGCTTTACATCTCACAAGCTACAAATAATCATAGCATGAATTTAAATGTTATATTTACACTTAATGAACTCAAAACCTATCACTTTTAAACCAATGAAAGAAGTGTTATCAAAAATAGCGTTATTTACATAACCTCAAGAGAAACCTAGGCTTATATGGTAGTAACATTTTAAAAAGAAAACTGTCTCCTCTGAAAAAAACAAACACTTGCTAGAGGTACTGAGAAAATCGTCTTCCAGTTACTTGAATATCATCCAAGAACCAGCAGAGAACATTAGAACTGAATGCAGCAGACTTTGGATAGCAGATCTTGTGCAATCAAACTGCTCAATTTATTCAATTATTTCAAAGCATAGATTTTGAGGGAGTAGAAACTATTATGTCCTACTTTATTATAATAATGCTATAGATCACAAGTGTTTACTTTAAAGTCAAAAAGTAACAAATATAAAATCTGGCATAAGGACTAAACAGTGTTTTACTATAAATTCTACATTTAGATAGTAGCTAATCTATAAACACAAAGTATGTAATTTCAGAATCCTCGAAAGAAAAGGCAAGTGATCTGTTTTTAATTTTAGGTTTTCTACATTTCTATCTGGGAACATTACTTCCAGGAATTATGGGTTAAGTGGGAGGAGAAACAGGAGCAACTTGCTTTGGTAATTAAAAATAGAGCTCACTGGTTTCAGGAAGAGTTTCTTTTCCACATATTGAAGACTTTTCCAGTGGGAACAATAGAGCAAGATGTCCTACAGTGTTAAGTCAGAACAGTAAAGACTAGATATCAAATCTTGTCATTTAATGCTTTGAAAGTAAAAACATTTTGAAAGCATGTTTCCAAAATACTTCTGCAAAGTAGCTTGTCATTTTCTTTTATTTATTGCTTCTATGAGACTCAGGGCATTATGTTTTATGGTTACTCAACCCTATGCAGAAACATTTTCCTGCAAAAGAATGGTTAATTTTTTTGCCAAAGCAGAAGCAAAAGCCAATGTGGAAGTGCACCTCCAGCGTGATTAAGTTATCAGCTGTTAAAGTCGTGGCTTTTGTGTCTGAACCACACATTACATGACTTTTTACACAATCAATTCTGGTGTTTCAGTGGCAATTCTAGTGGAAAGGAAAAGCTCTGAAAAAGCTCCTCTGGCAGAAAAAGACACAGCAATAAGGTCACCATGTATGGAGGGATCAGCTAACACTGAGCTTTCTGGACAATAAAAAGCAGATTGAGTTTACGTAAGAAATGGAAAAATACCTAAAGAAATCACTGTTAGTAGAGACCAAAGCAGGTCTGTCAGTGCCTTTAGGAGACCTATGTATAAGAGCGCACACTTGAGTTATGAAGTTTATGAAGGTTCCTACTTTTAATGGGCTTGACAGACAAAACCTGGTCATATCATACAAGTAGATTTCTAGATACAAACATTATATTCTGCATTTCCTTGTCTTTACTCCCAAAAGTTTTGAGTTTTGAGCTATGCAAGATGGATGAATAGGGACATATTCTTGTCTTTGGCATTTACAGTGTCCAGATTAAACTGAAGATATTTTCCAAAAGCATGTGTTATGTATTTAAAAAGAAGTTCACTGTGGGGTGATAGAGATCAACATTTTTTTTCCTGGAAGAAGCTTTGTTTAGTTTCCATTAAGTAATGAGCTGCTAAAGGATTTGCTGCTACAAGAATCCAAAAAAAAAAATACACCTTAAACAAGCAAAAGCAAAGCATTGTCCTGTGGGACAATTTCGTAGTACAAATTGGTGCCAGTAGGCATTCCATCTCTGATATATCAACTAGAAATAGCTAAACACTGAAGATTTGTTCCAGAAACATTCTTGAGAAAATTGTTTTCCTGAAATACATAATCATGCTTATTTTTTTTACATTCCAGTGTTTTTACTGGTTTGGTAGCCTTGACAGGAGGCATGAATCACAAACTTACAAGCAGACAGCATTCTGCATTCCTTTTTGTGGAAAAGTCAGGCCCTAATGATTTTTGCAAGACAGACCAAGGGAATATGCAACATGAACATTGTTTACTTGAGTTTCCTTAACATCAAAGTGAGAAAACAGGGTACTTCTAAAGTTAGGGCTATACATAGATAATTAAGAATGAAAGCAGTGTGAAAAGCAGGTTCTTTATTCTTAACTAGGTAGTAACCTGTTTTATAAAAACAATTAGTTTTAATGGAGTACTCTGTGAAGTACAATACTAGTAAACACAAGGAAGAATAACATAACTCAGAGCCAGGGGAGTCAGCTGAATTTTGTATATATGGATTGTTGGTCAATATACCATCCAGCCTTTTTCATTCAAAAAGTTACTCACTATTCATTTCAACAAGATGTCAAACCATAACTACCAGCGAAAATAATTTTTCTGAGTGCTCAGTATTGACAATTCAGTATCTGAGCTGTTTGCTCAACTTAGTTCCTTGGATTTGTTTCCTTGTCCTAACTGGATGGCCTTCCAGACTAATTTTGTTTGAAACAAATTCTATCTCATCATTAAATTAATCTCAGTGTAAAGTCCAACATTCAATTTCTGCAAACATATTGTCACACTAAGCAAATAAAAATGAGTGCAAGCATTTGCTGGAAAAAATGGTTACTGTTTTCCTGTCATATTTTTGTTGCTTTGCTCCTATCATACAGTCTTCTGTAAAATGTACTAGCGGTAAAAAAGTAATAAACAATTGACCAGCACATATCCATTTATTTAGAAACAGTTTCTCGGTGAAGATTTGAGAGTAAAACATTGCATATGTCCTCAGTTGTATGACAGGATATGTTTTTTATCTAGCCACACAAGAAGATCTCATCTTAGTTTCTACTTGAGAAAGTAAATTTGGCAGGATACCAAGCCATAGCTCCTTACACATCCACCTTTCTCTGAAACCAGATCTACGTGACACTCAAAGCAATGTTTTTAGGCTTACAGTTATGTTGTAAGGCTCTTGGGCTGTAACAGCAATTGCTAGAAGCAGCCCCAAAGACCAAAACTCAACATATGCTTATCAAGAAGTACAATCCATTCATACTGGAAGCCCACAGATTTCAGCTCATTCTAAGCAAATTGCAGTTAGCTGAAGACTGACAGAAATGTCGTATTGGCTTCAGATTTGAATTTCACCACAACAGTCTGTCCTTCAAGACATTCATAGGGAAGACCTGTATTTTCAGAGGTACCAAGACTCCATGCTGACATCCTACCATTCTCCACCAGAATAGTTTAGAAAATGTTTGGAAAAACTTTGAAAAAAATCTAGGTTGAAACAGATTTTCCTTGCAAGGGCATCAAAAGAAGGACAGTAACACACAGAGTTCACTTCTGGTTGAAGTGCAAACCTCACCAGTTCAGCTTGTGAGGCTTAAGTAATGTGGACAGTACTGTTATCTATACATTTGCATAAAAATTTTCCTGGGTGAGCACTAGCAAAATATCTTGTGAAGACAGCAAGCTCTGCATATATATCAATGGGTATATGTCTCAGGTCACCTGATACCTCTTCGAGATCTCTCTGTAGGGCAGAAAGACAAGCATTACTTGTAAACAGCTACAGGTATTACTTGTACAAAGTCTGGGACTCCTTCACTTCTTGGCTTGCCAACTTGTAGGATTAAACCTGATATTCATGAAAGAGACAACCTGGAGCTCACATCTGTGTTTCTACTTTGAATTAGGGTAAGCAACTTAACCCTCCAGAGACAAAGTTTCAACATCTGTAAAAAATGGTTTGAAAGCACTATTTTCCCCTAAAGGGAGCACTATTAAGTGAACTAATTAACATTTAGAAAGGTTTTAGGGCTTTGGGAAACTAAGCACCATGGAAATGAAAGGTGATGTGATCCCTTCCTAGTGGAATATTTGCATTTGTAAAGTACTCAAGAACTTTGGCTTTTAGCCTGTGCCTTAGCATCTCTAAAGTGTCATGCATCCTTATCAACATTTTGTTGTCTACACTCACATCTATTCACCATTTCCAGAGAGAAGTTACTTTTTTCATCCAAAACTGGACATTTCCTTAGAGGTCAAACTCTGTTTCCCTGTTATTCCATAATACCCTAAAAAGAGATACCATAGATTTTTCCTTGCATTTTTCATTTCAGCTAGACAATTCTCCAATCCTTCTGCTTAGGAAAAAAAAAAGGAGTACAGCAATGGTTCTGCTTTCAAACTACAGAACACTCTGAGTTTTACACTTAACGCTTCAGCTACTGTTGCACAGAAAATACTAATGGTGACAGCAATGAAAGGAAACAGCCTTTCTGAGTCATAAACTCCTAGGTGATCTGCCTTTGTCTTCTGGAGTCAAAACATGGTATGAGCGGTCTAAATTAAGAATCAAAGTGTTCTATATTTCTGAGTACAAGTATAATTTAAAAGTAAGAATTTATAAAATACTTCAAGCCATTGAACAACTGCAGGTCATCACAGTCCATTCCACATTCTTTTTTGGACTTGTCCATTAACATTTTATATACAGTTGAGCATATATCTGATAAACATCCCTGCATAACAGCACTTTGCACTTTTAAGTAATGTGGGGCAAACCAAAACACCAAATGCAAACACCTGTAAATTTCAGAACTTTGCATCCTGGATCCAAGCATTCTCACACTGATTTTGAGCTTATTGAATAGCTAGAAACTTCAGCATGGATGAAACACAGTCACCAAATGCTTGAGGTTTCTTAAATGTGAATACTTATCTGAGTTTGAAATAAGTAATGAGTTGCTCTTTATATAGTAGAGATAATTTGGGTCGTATTTGGTACACTTCCAGTAAATTATGCAAGCTTTTCAAGTGTGCAGACTTACAGCAAGTTTTGCAAGAGCAGTCAGATTGAATGAATATTTCTTGGTATTTTAATTCTATATGTTGAAGAAGAAATAAAGCAATACAAAATATGCCATTTTTAATGCATGCTTTCAAGAGCTATTCCATTAACTGTATGTGAAATGAAATCTTTCAGAACTGTGTTCTTGAGAAATAAAGCTCTTGAGGAAATACATAACGTGCAATGAGGCTACAGTTGCAGTGTTCAGCATAGAAAAATCCCTAAAAAAATAAGTCAGAACAGATTTGGATGCTTAGCAGATTTTCTTTATCTCTAAAAAAGGGAAAGTAAAAGTCCAAATCTTAAATATTTAGCATTCATTAGTGTTATCTCTGTAATTCTATCTCATGTGACCACATCATTCATCATAAACCAGTTAGGGAAAAGATCCCAAATGTGAGTGCAAAGCTGACTAGTTAGATTCCTTATTAAAACCAAAAGATGTACCAGATGGATTTTCCACTGGGATCTGTCCTGAGTCCAGTGCTGTTCAATATTGTCACTATTGACACAAATGGCAGATCAGGAAATAGGCTCATTAGATTTAGAGACAAAGGAAGTGTTGTACTTTGTAAGCAGTTCGAAGGACAAGAGTGGGATTCAAAATGCTTCTGATAAACTGGAGACATGAACAGAAAACTTCAGATATTTTTCAACTTGTACAACTGCAAGCCCACACTCAGGAATAATAAACTCCACAGACAAAATTGGCAAGAGCTGATGAGGAAGAAATTCAGACAGGAAAGGGTATAGAAGTTATAGATGACCACAGACTAGCCATGAGTTAACAATGACATGCTGCTGCAAACACAGAAATGTCATTCTGGAATGCAGATAGCATGCACGTTTGTGGAGTAACCCTTTTGCTCTACTCAGCACTGATAAGGCTTTAATTGGATTATTGTGTCTAGGTCAGGGACCACACTTCAAGAAATTTATGAACTGGTCAGAGACAGTCCCAAATGTAGTAATAAAAATGATAAACGGTCTATAAAATATGAATGACGGTAAAATCTTGGAAAAGTGGGATTTTTAGCCTAAAAGACCAAGAGAAGGCTTGATAACAGTCTTTCAGATGTGTAGAAGGCTACTTTATATGTCTACAGAAGCAAGAGGCTAAAATTCAAGCAAGAAGACTCAGATCACATCTTCAGAAACATTTTTAGAACCTGAAAGGGCCCTGAACAGCAGAAGAGTTTGACTGAGGTTTTGTGCACCCACTGAAGACTTCAAGACGGGCTGACAAGTGCCTGTCATGAAGGACCCAAATGTTGTTGCTTTTGCCTTGGATTAGGTGACTTTACGTTCCTTCTATCCCTACGATCCTACAGTTTCAGTTTGCTCTTTATCTTGTTTAGTTCAAAGCAGGAAAGGTCATTACATATGCCACACTGCAAAATACATCTTATTTCAATGAACCCGCTATATGTTTCTGCTTTCTTCCTTCTACTTTCACTTTCTATTGAAGGCAAAAGACAAATTATTATTGTTCTCACTCAACTCAGCTGTTTTACAGAAACACCAGTTTCTCAGTGACAATCTAGAAGCTTCAAGGCTCAGGCTTACGAAACATGAACATTGTGGGCCTCATTCTGATAAAAACTGAAGGGCAAGAAGAATCAAACACAAACTTGCTGTTTAAGGAAGTGTGTCAGTATCTGGCAGCCTGTTCAGAAGGCTCATTATTTTGTAGGATCGAGCCATCAATGTTGTTCAGGAGACTGAGCTGTGTGTATTTCATTCAGGTAGATATAAAACAGAAAACTAAATCTTGAACACTGTCACAAATATCTCCAAGACATAGTTTGTTGTTTAATTTACAACTTCAAACAATTGGTACAGCTCAAATTGAAAGGACAGAAATTATGCAAGTGACCACAGGAACTAAGAAATAAATTTTCTTGTATTACCAACAATGGCATTAATCCTTCTATGGAGATGACCAGAAAAGTCATAGTGTAGGGAAGAATATATTCTTTTTTTTCAAAAACAGCCCAAGTGTTATATCAAATTTCCATCCACAGGTCATTTGGAGGTACTGTAGAGAGAAGCTGAAAGGCATAAACTGTAATTACAAGTCAAACGACACCAAGACAACATGGGCATTGTTCAAGAAGTCATGCCAAATGACATCCCAAGCATGCAATCTGGGAAGAGGGTTTGCCAACAATTTTAATTTGTGAAAAATTAGCTCAGCATTTTGTTTCAGTTCAATATTAACATTGTTTTAAAAAATGTCAGCTAGTTACATGGGGGCTGGCTGCAGTCCAGGTGTGAAACAGTGATGAAGAGGGCCATTAATGAAAAATGTCAAGCCTTGAGTTTCATGTCATTAATATTTATGACGGAGTGTGACATGTCTTATTTAAATGCCACTTTGTGTGTGGGTTGGGGTAGAGGAAGAGAGTGAGGGTAGGGGAGGAGAATTACAGTATTTATGCTAAAGTGTCAAAGAGTCTTGACAAGGAACAAAGCCCTTTACAGACACAGGATACTAATAATCAGTTTAATGTTTAGAAAGTTGCACTTTATATGACCTCTGATTTTAATGGCATGAAATTGTAAAAACTGACTGTTCTGCCAAGCAGCCAAGTGGAATGTATTCAATTGGATACTTGGAAACCAAATATAATTTTTAACCATCATCTATTATTTTGGGCAAATTGCCTAAAGTGGACTTAACCTCAAATATTTATTTTGTGCCATCCTGCATCTCCTGAAATTATGTTGTAATTTCAGGCAGGCAGTATGTTTTATTTGACATGATGCTATAACTCTTAACAGTGCCTGCTCAAGTCCTGAAATAACTGATTTCCTCCTTTAGTGGGCAAGAAATTGTGTGCCACCAGTGAGTGCTGCCCTAGATTGTTCCCAGGCCACAGGAGGTGACCAGGCGTTTGCACATCTAGGACTTCGATAAGCAGTGGGGTTTGTGCACTTACAAGATTTAGTATTTAGGTTCCTCCATAACGTAACACTACCCCCTATTCTTGGTGTAATCTGTCCTGGAATAACAATGCTCTGTAATTTGTCACATGGACACAGCAAGTCACTTTCACACTTTCATACAATTCACATAAGATTTGTATGAACTATGTAGCCAGTCCTTGGCTCTCTGTTTTTAATTGCAAATTGTCTCCTTCTCTTGACAGAAATAGTCTGGTTTATGTCATAACTTAATTCCTATAAACCACTGTGTTTTTTCAGCTTATGTTGTTATGTCAAGAAATAAATTAAGTGCACTATACGCATCATATTTTTCATGCAAGTGTCTGGCATGCATATTGCTTACATAAAAATACGGCATTGTTTAAAAAATTTAGAGAGAGCATGTGTAAGATATCCATTTTTTTAAAAGCAGTGATTCCTTAGAGATTTTTTTTTAAAATGATGGTATTTCATAGGCCAGAAAGACAAATCTGTTTTTCAAAATGCAGAGAACCATCAAGCAAAATCAAATTTACAATTGTATATGAGGGAATCCTCATGTTTGTAGCACTAAAACATAAAATGAAACAATATTGGAATTAACTGTTGAACAATCCTTTAAATACATCCTTACATAAACTTGGTAGTGTATTCACTTTGAAGTCATTATCTCCTGTTTCTATTCAGAGAAGGTCAAAGCTGAGGTTCAGCAGGAATCCAGAAACTTTTAAGACAAAGATGAATGAACATCCATGGCATGTTTTCTCAAACTACATTAGAGTTCCTCTGTAACTATATCCATCCAGAGCATGCAGTAACCTCCAGAAGTCAAGAATGGGTGATTGTACTTTGGACTACACAATCAGTCCTGAAATAACACAGAGGTTAGTTTCTCACTGACTTAAAACTGATAACTGGTCTATGACCGTGTAGAAACTCTTCCTAATGAATGCTAACAAAATTTTCATTAGTAGGGAATTTCTTACATGGAGTGTAAGAGTGTGCAGAGCTTGGATGCTGTAGCAAAGGGAATTAGGAGTACTCAGTGCTAGCAAGGGGGATTGCAAGGGCATTAGCAGGTGAAGAAGACCCATAAGCATCATGTCAAGCATCATAATTTTGTTTGTACCTTAGAGGAGCTAGCTCCCCGCCTCTGGTTCCAGCATCTGTAACACAAATGGCATGGAAGGAAATGCTACAACAAGGAGCAGCAGTGGTGGTGTCAGTTCCTTGTGGCACAAGCCAGGCACTACAGAGAAACGGTGCCTGGAAGTGACACAGTAACCAAGACTTTCTGGCTCTAAGATGACATCCACCTGTTTTGGTGCTGAAGTTGCTATATATGCCATCAAAATAGTTAGAAGCCGGTCTAGACATATTTCTGATTCTAGAAATTGCTTTTAAATATACATTATTTGCATGAACCGACAAATTAGTATACTTTTCAGCTGCATGATCCACTTACTGAGTTTTCTTCTATGTCCCTGATATTTCCTACCATTCTGTGGTCCCGACTAACCTAAATAGCTTACTAGAACCCACCATATGATATTTTGGGGGGTTTGCTACTTTGTTTACAACTATTGTTTTATTCAATTTATCACAAATAAATTTAAGATTCATTTGCTCCTAAATTACCTCCAAAACACTTTATATACATTGGCCAAAACCAATATTTAGCTCATCAGATTGTCTTTCTTGCTAATTAAAAACAAACAAACAAACAAAAAACCCCAACCACCCTGAATTATTTCATAAGTCTGGAATGTGACTTTGAGCTTTAATACAATACAAAAGAACCAGCACCTTCCAAAGCATTCACTAAAAGTTTGTGTCTCCCTTTGGAGTGACTAACGTGGATTAGAAAAATCAGCATCCAGATTGCCAAAGATGTCAAAACTCTTAAGTGTTGTCAAAAGAAGGTGTAGATCTCCACCACTCGTGAAAATCAAAAACTATTCACCTCAAACCGAAATCACAAAATCTGGGAACAATAACATTCATAGACATTTCTCATAATGTGATGCTGATTTTTAGTGCCTGTGTTTAATACATGCAGATCGACAGTGCCCCACTTTGCAATGTGTATTTATTTGGGCATTATGTATAAAGAGCATCTTGATACACTCTTGATATGCTTGATATGAAACACTCAGTGTTTGTCTTTTTAAAACTTTTATGGTGGCTCTTAAAATGTGACTTTGACTTTTCCACATTTGCCAGACTAATCTCCGGGTCCACATTAATAAATTCAAAAATGCTGGTTGCCATTTCAAAAAAAACTCCTTTGAAGGAGAAAAAAATCTAGGATAATTCTAGGATGGCCGTGTTCAAATCGCACTTAGGATCCAGGCTGGCTAGAGGGCTCGCCCAATAATTTTATACTGCAGTTCAAGGGGAAATTGTTCAGCATCTGGAACCGTTTAGTTTTTACTAAGTGTTTTCTACTGAGCACTAAGATTATCTTATCTCTCTTTATTACCTCTGTGTGATGTATATATATGCATTTCAATAAGGTTATCATTTAGTGGGATTACTATATTAACATAATTGTATCAAGTGACCATTTTAGACGTAGTTCCTTGGCATTTGATCAGTTTCCTGAAAAGAGGGGTAGGTCTTTGATTTCAGGCCTAAAGAGGGTCACTGGAGAGTGATCCCAAAGATGATGGACATTGATTTAAATAGAACTGATGGTCAGGACATCTCAAAAATAAATGTTTAGGTGAAGAACTCAGATAGTAAGGTCCCTGGCTCCTAAGTGCTATGCACCTCCTGGGAAGTACTGAGACCCTCCAGCTGCCCCTGTGCTTAATGGGAGCTGAGGATGTTCAGTATTTTGCATTACACTTAACTGCATAATCTCAAGGATAAGAGAACATCTGTCACCCAATAACAGCAAACACCATCTGCTTTTGTATCCCTATATTCCTACTTACTTGAACAAATGAAACTCAAGTGACACTGGGCACTGCTTCAAAGAAAAAACAAAATGTAGTCACACTTGTTACTTTGCCCTTTTGTACATTTTGAATAGCTATAATGAAAGGCTTTGCCTACAAAAGCCTTCATTAGAATAAGTCGCTATTTGTACTTTTTCTGCTGTCCTTTCAGAGTTACATTCATTTTTCTCTAACCAACTCGTGGAAGATATCCAAACTAGTTATGAAATAACTCACCTCTCATTACTCCTGGCCTCAGCCAGTAGCCTATTTCTTTTTAAAAGATAATATCAGGCATCCTTCTTGATCTTTTCAGCTTCTGCCCTGAAGAAGAAAGGCTGGTCCAGCCTCCTGCTTCTCTTTTCTGGTGCTAAAACAAAACAACTGCAAGAGCAGCACAGTATCAGGCCAAAAATCTTTTCCGTAAGACTAAACTAGACCTCTGGAATTTCACCAAAAGAAATTTACACTTGAGTTGGTTTGGACACTTTGTATGGCTCATAATTCATAGTGACTTCTTATTAATATTTTTAATGTCTGGAGGAAAATGAAATTATACTTTACTGCACTGTGGAGTTAATTTTTAAAGATTTTCAAATTATCTGACTAGATTAACGTTCCTCTTCTGGCTTTTGGCTATGGCTGTTCCTTCTGTCACTTGATTAAACAGATAGCAGAGCATGTGCCCTGGTCTAAAGTAGGAAATGGCTCTCTAGGAAGTTTTGGGAAATTCATCATCACTACTGCAATGTACTCTGAAGGCAGTTATTCATAACAATTGATGCTATGCTTTCCAAATTTAGCCCTCCAGGGTCTGATGTGCTGAACGGCCCCAGAAGAATACTTGACTTGAAAAGCAAACTTAGGGAATAGAGGTAGAAAAGGATGCTCAAGTAGGCCAAATGAACCAAACATAAACACAGTTCTGAGAACTAAGAGGAAATTAGTGGAGAACTAGAACAGCTTATATAAATCATCTAGAAAGGCAAAAATATGTTTATTTGGAATCTTGGAATTCAAAGTCAATTTGTATCCAGTATTTGTTTGAACTTTTCAGTCAACATTTTACAATGTTTGTCATTTTCTATAAAATGTGCAAACATTTTATTACAGTTTATAGAAATAATCCATTTCATTAAATATGTTGAGAGGCAAGTTCTGTAGATATGAGTTAGGTTTTTGTACACAGTTGACGAACATCAACACACACCTTCAAACAATAAAGTATGCCATTTCAAATGCCTACAAGCTCACAGATGAAGTTACAACTTTAAAACAACTAGCATTTCTAAAGCCCCTAAAGTCTTCATCCAAACAGCTGAATTCCACATTTGCATGTCGATTCTCACCATAAAACTGAAAAGTGACCTCCCAAGGTAATGTTTAATATTATTTATTATATGTCTTACAAGAGCACTTGAGAACCTGCATGACATTGCCACGGTATTTAGAATTGTGAAATATCTGAAATACGTGGCTGTCCTGTAGATTTAGATTGTTAGCTCTTAGGGGGCAGAATAGAAGTAGGAGGAGAAATAAGATCTGAGAGATTAAATGTTAGAAACCAGCTCTATTGACTTCCAATATAGTGCATTACACAACAGAATATGCTGACTCTTAAATTACCATGAAAACTATAACAGCCTTTGAAGTGAGACTTACGTACTTCTCTGTCATTCTTTAAAATTCTCTTCTAAATCACTAAAAGAAAGCTTTGTATCTCTTTGCTAACTGAAAATAAGAATTTGTGAAAATTCCCCATGAAAACTCGTGGAAATTCCCCATCTGGAATAATCTCAAATATTTTGCTGCCATGGGCCTAGCATTCAAACACAGGCATTGTGATGCTTTTCTGGTTTTATCTGCACTGCACACTGTAGTACAGCACAGACTTAATTGAGCTAGTTCTGACCACACTGCCTCAACTGCTGAAAACATGATTCTTATTAGTGCTGACATCAGTGCAAGCTTATTTATCTCACTCATCACCAGCCATATTACTACCATGCCCCTCAGAATGCCTTCTCAGCGTTAAATTAAATTGTAAATTATATTGTAAATGAAATTGCGCTTTTTTTCTGGCCGTCTTTGGTTTCAGAGAAGCCTTACTTCTCAAACAAACACTACCATAAGGCCTTGGAAAAGAAGACATGGGGAGAAGCCACTTGCCTTCTTTCGGCTTCAAATCAACTGGATGAAAAGGTTTTTGTCATGACCACACTTCTAGATTACCACCTCCTGACATTGATAATATTTCACAGGTAGTCAGGTCCTTAAAACAGACATTTCAAAATAATCCATCTTAGTTCAAATATTACTAAGAGTAGTTTGATTTGCTATTTCATGAATAGCTGTGGTATCCCATTTTAGGGATCAGTAACCTCTGCTGGAGGAAGGGCAAGCCTTGATGAGAAACTTTGACAGATCTGTACTGGGGGGCATTAACCAGATCAGCCCATTCGGCTGGGGCCTGACCAGGACCCAGCCCACAAGCCTCACTGGCTGACAGACCGGCCGACAGAAACAAGTCCTGCATCCGGGATGTGAAACAAGTCAGGAAAGTGTACTTCTCCACAACACTGCGTGTAATAAGGCCTATTCCCCTAAATAATTTTTGATCATTAATCATTTCATTAGTATTGAATGCTTCAATCCAACCCACCACTTTCTGCTGTAAATTATCTACATTTTTCAAAAGAAATCCTTTTAATGTAAAGTCACTTCTCAGGACAATGAAAGCCATGTGACAAGCAAAGGCATAACAAGTCTTCTTTTCCACTAGGAATATGACTCGCCACACTATGGAAAGCCCTTAGGATACTTAAGGAAGGAGTACTCAGGTACTCTGATTCATCTTTTTCCCTGATAAAGTAGAAGTGAAGTTTACAGTCTCCCCTTTCAAAGGGCAGAAACCCAGTTGACAGACCAGGAGGCTGTAGTTTGTCCCAGGAGACTAAAATTCAGCAAAATGCCTGACCACTGTAGCTACTTCTCATAGCCTTAATCATGAATCAAGATTATTAAATAATGACAAATACTTTAGTGGCTGGAGATGACACAACCAAAGCTAAACACTATCTGCTCTACCTTGCCAAACAAAGTAGCTGTGAGTACCCACCAGCACCCTCCATTGCTGCACAGCAACTGCCATGTATTCCTATGCTGAATCTGTGCCACATTGAGCTTTTTAGTGGGCCTTTTTTCCTAAAAAGAAAATTTTTCCTGATTGAATTTCTGGAAATAATTACAGGTTTTTTTCTTTTTTTTTTTTTTTCTTTTAATAGAAGACAAGTTCCAAAGTGACTATTTTATTCTCACAGCATTGAAAGGAGTTTCAAGTTTCCCTAATAACTGAGTACTTTATGGTAGTTTGCAAAAACTTTGAATATATATATATATATATTAGTTTTTCCAGTCTGGTTGGATAAAAGACTTAATGAGTCTTTCAGGGATCACATGCAATAACATCCACTCAGTGGTAGAGACTTTGGTCATGATGTAACAACCTCTCTTTCCCTGCTGTTTATAACTGGTACAGACCAAACCCCTTTCTCTCTTTCTATGAGCTCCCTTGTACTCTTCTACATTTCCTGGTGTCACCTACAGTACACGAAATTCAAAAAGGAGACAAAATTCTTTCCTGTATGAGCTGTAGGTGGATGGTAGACTTTTAATAGTCTTGGCCTGAAACGTCGAAGCAGGCAGTGAAATCCTTCTTACTTCAGCAAAAGGAATAAACCCTTGTTTGGCAGTTTGCTGATTCTTAGATCATCTCTTAGAAAAGATAAATTGGTAACTTTCTCTGCTTTCAGTCACTGACATACTTTCATATATCAAATTACTTCATACGTGGAAAAATAATGGTTAAAAAACAGCGAGCAGTGCTCAGCGTTTGGAAGGCAAGTGAGATGTAACCTATGACAAAGTAGATCTCATGTATTTATAGCGCATCTTCTGTCCAAATTCAGTTAGATGACAATGGCATGCTGGTGTTTCAAGTCTGTGTTCAACGCACTTCTCCATATGGGATTCTGAATATATTTGTGAATCAACCACATCTTTCTCATCTCCTCAGTAATACTATGACATGATATAATATAGCACCTCTTTTTAAATATTTTTTGAAGTGTTAATGAAGGAAAGCTCACAATGCCTTTCTAATTAAAATAAATATTTTAGACCTGGTTTGCAGCTGAAGTAATCTGAGACAAAAACAATTAAACAATGCATATTATTTCTCATGTTTACAGCTAAATTATGAACTATTTTGGTCAGGGACTATTTTTTATTTATTTATGTCCAGAAATAAATTAATAATTAGTTATAGCAAATAATATATTATAACAAAAATTAGTTACAACAACTAGGAATGGTAGCAAAATAATCCTAGATCATTGACAGTGGTAGAAATTGAGATAAGGAATTTTGACTCTTTGCTATATCAAGACACTAAAAATTAGCCAATTAGATAAAAATGGCAGAAAATTAGAAGGATAACTAAAACTCTATTTATATATGGGAAGAAATTACACTTCTGTGAGCTCTGCTCATGAAACGGAGAACTTGAGCCACTAAGGTGCCCAATGTCTTTCTCAGGTTCATAGCTCCAGCTTTCCACCCTTCTTTCCACATATATTAACATTTTATTGCTGGTCTCTGCACTGCAGCCATAGATTAATTTGTGAGGTGGAAATTCTTCTTTTCCATGAAGAAGCCAATTCAAACAGAGGAGCAGGCCGAGTGAGAACAGAGTGCTCCTGGCCTGTGCTTAGCTCCCCACATGGAGGGAGAGGGGGGTCTGAGCATAGCCTCCCACTATGGCGGCGACGCAACCATCGGGGCAGAGCTGATGGGTAGGTCTGACGGCAGTCAGCCCTGTGCCCATTGCACACCCGCTCAGTCCTACTCGTGCATGGGAGAGCTCACTCTGGCTCTGACTCCAAGACCAGCACCGGCAGCTGTGGAAATGCAGGGTGAAGCACTTGTGGGGTGTGAGCCAGCCGTCCCTCTGCTGCAGCAGGGCTGACTGCCTGCGCACGCCTCTATCAACAAGTAACAGCCACAAAATATCAAAGGCTGTTTTTCCTCTCCAGACTGACTGCCTGTTGTTTTTTTCTCAAAACATGAGTCCATCTGTGTCTTCCCAAGCTATGGACGTGGGGAGACATTTGCGTCATATTGAAAAAAGAAAGCGAGTTTACTTCTAACAGGAAGCTGGAATTGCCAAGAAAGTATTGTCAAGACCCTTTATTGTTTTCCTTTTTTATACCTGTTATTTCTAAGCAAAAATGATCTGACTATCCCCTTCTTACCAATATAAATCTGAATTAAGCTCACAGAGTTATGGAGAATAAGGTCCTTCAAGCATCAGAACAAATATTCTAGATCCAAGAATCTATTCATGTCATTCGATCATACAGATAACCTATATCTGCACTGAGCTCTTGCTGAACATCACTGTACTTACTGTGTGGCAGCAAAGTTCAGTGCTGATCGGGCTTATCCACTATATTAGTCACTCATATGTTCAGACTGATGGACAGTCCATGTATTCCCATGGCAGCACTCAGACAGAGAGAACACCTTTTCTGTAAATTGTTATGGTACACAAGCAGTAAAAATGTTATTTTAGAAAAAACTGAATCTGGTAGTGTAAGGAAAACAGTAACAGTTTTTAAAAAACATTACCAAGGTGAAATAAACACATTACCAGCATCCAGATTTGGTGCTTCCTTACAGTTCTGATACAAATACCACTTTAGGTGCAAATCGCCAAGGAGGCCAAAATATCATTTTTAATAAGCTTCTACTTTTCACTACATTGGCATAAATTTAGATAAAACCGAGTGAAATGAGGCATTCAAAACCACGGTTCGGGATAAAGAGAAGAATCTGACCCACTGTATAAAGAGTTACTGTGCTTCTCAAATTGAGTTTTGCAGTAGTGATCAGACTATGATGGTGAAGTGGACAGCGAAGATGAACGCAGGTATCACTGCAGCCATTGATCATCCTAAAACTGTGATGTGTCTGCTGCATTACTGCATTTGGCGAGGTTAATGACGGGCATGAATCTATGCATCATATCTTGTCATTGTCATAGAAATATGAAACAATGAGGCACTCTTTGCTATAAAATACCTTTCACAATTCTTCCTTTTTTGATCATTGCAATTAATTGAATTTATTTCAAGGACACTAGTAAGTAAAAGTAAAACATTTTGTTCCAGCTCTGCAAAAGATGTGGGACTTTCCTGAGAAAAACCAAACCACACAATGACAAGACTGTTTATTAAAAATACAAGATCTGCTATGCAGTGTAGTTTATGACTTATTCTTTCTGTGTCAGGAAGGCCATTATTTTGATAATTGGGAGGATAAGCTCTGAAAAGAAATAAAAATCTTTTCTCTAAGTCTTTCATATTTATTCTTAAAATACAGCAATAGTTCTTCATTATTTTTCCTTTTTCTTTGAAGGTTGCCTTTGGAAGCTGCAGCTCATCCTTAACTAGTAAAAGTAGTTTACTTTCACACAGGGGAAATGTAGCG
The DNA here is from genome assembly GCF_963082525.1 of Nesoenas mayeri. NCBI lineage: Eukaryota > Metazoa > Chordata > Aves > Columbiformes > Columbidae > Nesoenas > Nesoenas mayeri. The sequence continues at coordinate 11,357,455 of NC_137540.1, read as the reverse complement.
TGAGATGTTCAAAACTAATGAGATGGGAATAAAAAGTAAACAAAATTTAAATATTTTTGCTTCTCAAGACCAAATTATCTTTTCAATTGCATATTTAAAATCTGATTTACATTTCCCAAACTAACAACTTCTGGCACCATACTTAAAAATATAGACTTGTGGGAATAGAATACAATTTCATAAACATCGGTGTTTATCTTCAGAAGCTTCCAGATTAGTAAGTGAAATCACAGGTTTATACATCAAAGGCAAATCTATAAAGCCTTCCCTAGCAGTAGCATTATGTAGTGATTTGGAATTAATCTAAGACAGCTATCTGGTTGAAAGAAATAGTATTCCGACAGGAGTATCTTTGGCGTTCATAAGACCTCTGTCTTGAAATCGCATTACCAAAATACTAGAAAGTTAGGGGAAGTGACAGATTTCCTCAGTGGGAGTCCTATCTCTGGACACCACTAGCTTTTTTCTCCCAGACATGATTACCCTGTGGGAGTCGTATGAACTTTCTTTGAAGGCCACAATTTTTGCTTCAGAATGGCTCAGACTGTTCTGAGCAGCAGGTATTTCGAAAACAAAATTAAGTTTCCATACAAGGTTAAAAATATGCACTGAGCCCTCTCCCACATCAGACTGCAGGAGCTGAATGCTACTATGCTATCAATACAGTCAGTATATTTTTCAGGAACAAAATATAAACATTGAGTTAGAACACTTAATATAAGTTTGCTAAGTACTTTTGCTTCCTTTCTTGGCCATGGTTATGAGAAAGCGTTTGTTTAAATGTGGAGGAAAATGAATAGATTCCCCAGACTTCCCTCCTTTGCCAGCAAATATAGCACTGACTGTACATTGCATAACATGTGGTGAAAAGAGAAAAATTAGATTATCATCAAAATATTATACTTGTTGTCTATCTCTAGTTTGTTTTTATTTTTTCCTGTAAATGTACACAGAGGGACACCTCAGTTTCCACTAACTTGTCTATGGACAGGTTTAATCCTTAGAAATAATGAGAAAGGTCTCTGGTTTAAATTCTGTGCTCTTATGCACTGGCATTAATCCCAAGTAACTTTCCTGCCACTCCTACAGCAATGCTGAGGAGGACCAGGGAGGCTGCAGCATTCTGTGGAACTGCTCTGAGGGTAAAAGCTCGTGATGTGGAGGTTTAGTCAACCACAGCAGATGTGCCATATTGAGAAGAGTACAAAGATGCCACCCCAGCCTCACACCTTGGCTGGGCTGCTGAGGTGCCCAACAGCAGCAACAAATTAGAGAATCAGAGGCTGCAGAGCAGCCAGGCATAGGGAGTGCGTTAAACCACAACTAGCAGAACATGCACTTAAATAGCATGTATGTGCTGCCTCAGGCTTTCTTCTTCCAATTAAATCTTCCAGTTAGTAGGAGCTAAGCCCACCACCCATCTGGAGACCACTTGGCAGTGTGTGAGAAGTGAGATTTTTTTATTCCAGTCACTTTCTAGTAAATCGTGTTGATAAAAGAAAGTCATTACTACTTTGATTATCAGCAAAACTGCAGTGGTCTGAGGGAGCCAAGGGATGTGAACAAACAGAGGACTCATCTAGGACAAGGAAATTTAAGTTGTTGTTCAGGTGCATTTAAATGCTCTTAGAAGACCAAGCCATGCACCATGCTCTGTGGATAAGGACCTCAGCCCTATCAGGGACAGATCAATATCTCTCACAAGCATATCAGAACTACTTTGTACAAATAAAGCAGAAAGAGCTTCTTTCCTTCATTTCTGGGATATGTAACTTTCAAGAAGGAATTCTAATGCAATGTGCATATATTGTTTGCTACCAGATCCACAAAGATGGACTTTATCTAGGGAGACTGATAAAAACAACAGAAAGATGAATCTATATATTAACTTCACATCCCTTTTCAATGAATTTCTGTCTCATCTCTGTGTGTCAGGCATCTGTGAATAATTCTACCAAAACTCTGGAAGCTGGCTAGGAACTACCAAGAGCAAGTGCAAGCATCTGTGCTCCAGATAGCACAGCTGTATGAGCGATGCTGCTCATCTGCCTGCAGAGCACATCGTGCCAGCTGTTTGACAGGACGAATTGGAAGGGAGATCAATAAGATCTCTCTGAGAGAGATTTTTTTCCTTTCACTCCTCTGCTTTTACGCCCTGCTCATATTGCTCCAGTTTTATTCACTTTAATCTGATGAACATTAATAAAACAGTGAGTACTTCTCCCAGCACTGATTTTTTAAATCATTTCTTTAGGCAGTGAGCTTACAGTCTGCTACTTTGCCAGGGTCAGACAGCTCAGATTACACAGCCACCTTCCTGTATTAGCACCCAAGGATTTATGTAGAAAGTTTCTATTCTCCTTGGTAGTCAGTGAAAGTCAACAAGGCAGGCAGCACAACCAGCTTTCTTGTAATGTCCTGTACTAAAGGGAACAATGCTGCTGTTTACATAAAGGTTTTTACCTTTAATGGTTTTCTTTACATTGTTTCATTTCACTGTGTTGTACTTAGCTCCACTGACCAATCTGCTGTGCTGAGGATTCCAATATCAGTTATATTTGCCTTACTTTTAGAACTCAAACTGCCCTTTCTGTCAGCAAGAAAGCAAGCAAATACTAATAACAGATTTTTCTCATCCTTTTGATGGACTTTTCTTCCATGTTTACAGTTCTTTTTATTTGAGCTTCATGAACATTCGTGTGGGCAAAGTTGGGTTGGCATGAACAGTACGCAGAGTGAATTTCAGGCCTGTAACAGAGACTTGCTTAGTCTGAATTAGATTCTTGATTAAATAGAACACACTTTTGGCAGGCTCAGAGTTGCCTTTTAAAGGTCAAGACATACAGACACAACACTATGTACGAAACACAAAGGCCCAGTCCATGTCCCAAGGACCTTTGCTCAGCAGCACAGATCTGTGAGCGGTATGCAGTGAGATCCAAAGGACAGCAACAAACCAGAACTGCTAGTGTGCATGTTAAGATAATGATGGCTCTCCATTGCTACTTGTGCTTCTAAATGTTATGAAAGAAGAGTTTTCTGAGGGAGATTTGAATACGAGAGGATGTTATGCTCTTACACCAGAGTGTAAGGTATTTTCAAGCACTGGTGATGATAAGAGTGCAAATGAAAAGCAACACGATGAAATGTCGTGAGAACACTAGAGATACTAGAAGACAACTTTACTTTTGACCTGGAAGTTGGAAGGGTATTTATGGGCAATATGCAGAGGGATATTTCTCTGATTCCTTCCAAAAAAACCCTAAAAATGGGAGGGCAAATGAAAGTTAGGCTATCTCCACACTGTTTTCTTAGCAGAGGCAAAGACCCAAAAGAGCAAGTAGATTCCAGCCTGAAGCAGGAGAGCATTTTGTGACTGACAGATTGATAATTGAATTGCACTAGCACTGCAGACAGTGAAGAACCCGAGAGAGAGAGGCCCCAGTTCCCAACACCTACCCAGGGCTGTACTGAGCTCCAGCTGAAGCTCCAACACCACAGGCTGCAGAGCTCACTGCTGTGTGGATGCTGTCCCCTCCTAAAATGCTCAGTGACACCCTGACTCTCAACGAGGACATTCACATCGTGCCTCTTTTCAATAGGGCTCTTATATTTTTGTGATTTTCACACTATTTTGATATCTTTATCTTTCCATCAGATTTGCCTGATACTGGCTAGTGGATTTGAAGGATCCTGGAGTTAAAGGAACTGAAAGATATTCAAATACACAGATAAACACACAAACTGAAACACATTTCACTCTTTTTTTTTTCTTTTAACTTGCAGTAAGAGCTTCAGAAATTCTTTTCTATTACTATTCATAAGCATAGCTCTTCAGAAACAGCAAGAACAGGGGGGCGTGGATAGGGCGGGGGAAGAAGCAGCTCTATTTTTGAATGGGGGATGTCGTTTCAAGCTGAAGCTTTCCTACTGAGATGTAAAGTGACCAAACTGTCCCAGTGCTTTGAGCCGTGAACCTTCAGGGATGATTGCAGCAAGCAAGGACTGTTAGCAAACAAAAGCAATACTACTATGCATGCTTAAGTTCTCTGCTCAGCGGGGTTATATGCATGCTTAAGTTCTATGCTCAGCACAGTTGTATCTGTGTTAAAATCTACATTCTGCAAGTTTTTATGGCCGGGAAGCACTTGGGAGAACTTGCGGCATTCACTTTCAACTTTACTGACTAGTTAAGGAATAACTTATATTGCTTTATTTTCTTCCCTTATTAGTAACTACAAGCACTATAGAATTCCAGTTCCTGTTCCTTGTGTTTACACATATACACATTTATATCCTTTCTGTTATTCTCCATTCTAAATATTTGTCACTTTCCATTCTAAATAATTCATACTATAGCAAGAAATAGAATTACAAGATTGAAGCAATGGCAAAAATTGTTTTTCCTGATAGTGATACTGAACTCCATGCATCAGTTGAATTGAAAATTAGTCCATATAAAATGAACATTTTTCAACCTCACTAAAAATTCGAAACCATCAAGAAAGTTGATTTTGTTATTTTTCCATTTGCTGTTTTTTCTTTCATACAATTCTGTATTCTTTTATCTCCCCAAACTACTCTTAAATGGCAAAAAAAGCTGGTATTTTTCATCATACACAGAATGAGATAAAGAAATTCAGAGTCAACCACTAAATTACTAAAGGGAATAGCTGTATAAACTAACCAAAATATTTTGCTGAAGACAGAAATACTGGGAGGATAAATCAATTAATGTCTGAAAGACACTTTAACAGCAGATTGACAGAAGACATAGATTTATAAAAAAAAACTATTCTGGTCAATTATCAATAACATGTTTCATTTACACTGAAAGAACATACAGTAGCAAATGCTTCCTGATTTATCCTGGGCTTTCAGGACCTTAAAGTAGGAACTGAGGGAGAGATGTGGTTCAAGTAGGCCTGCAGTAGCTGTTTTCCTGTAAATACAGAATCCAATCCCGTCAATACAAATTTAATCAGCAGTGTTTTTTCCTCACAAACCCCATAAAGTCAGTTGTCAAAGACAAAATAGATATTGGCAGTTATCATCAAAACGCATACACTGCAAATTCAGAACACACAATATGAATGAATGTGAAGCCTGTATTTGAAATCCAGTACTGCAGTAGTTTTCTGCAGTGTTTACCATGTGCTCTAGATAGCCTCAAATTCTTATAAAGCACAGAAGTCTCTCTTCTAGGTCACTAACGGAGGGAGACAAAATGACAGACAAAGGTCATGTACCACACATAGAAAAATCCCACCTTTCAGTCCATTTTGCATGTCTGTCATCCAGTCTTGTATAGAAAGGAGAAAAATAGCAGGGGATGTGTATGTGTTCAGCACAGGACAAACTGAGAATCCAGGTCAGAGCCTGCAAGCACAGCCCAGCTCGGCTGCCCTCTCAGGCTGGCCTGTGTCACCCTTCATTTCTTCAAGGGTGCTCACGGTACTACTTGAGCAGCAGGAACACCACACAAACTCCTTGTTTCCACGTAACCATTTTACTTGGGAAATAAATAAAATTAAAATAAATTCAATAAGCTCAAATAGAAATTAAATGCTTTTTCTACAGGTTTCTAAAAAGAGACCAGACTTTCCAGCCGGAAAGGGGGAATGTCAGGCACAGCCGGTAGCTTGCAAGCAGCTGGAAGGAGTTTAAGGCTCATGAAGAGGCTCCTTAATATTGTTTTTCCGAACTAGAACAAACAGTTTAGCAAAATTACGTGCTTATTTCCGTGTCACTGTCCCTGTGTATCTAGCTCTTACTGGCAGGTTTGTTCTGACACAGTCTGATTCTCCCCTGGTCCAAAATCTGCATTGAACCCTTAAATGTGGGTTGCCACAACAGCTAACGTGCAGGTACTTGCCTCTTATTGGATGTGAGACATTTTGCTTTTGAAGGATGAAAGCCACAGTTCACATTTTGATATTCTACCAAAACAAATTTATGAGGGGCCAAGTTTCTCCTTCCCCACAAGCCAGCAGATGAGGCAGTCACCAGTGAGGTACTTGCTGTTTTGAGACACTCTCATTATCCATTTGGAGCAAAGGCACAAAATCAAGCCTGCCACATTTGAGAACTGGGTGATGGCACTTGCAGCCAGCAACACACTGTAGAAGTAACTCTTTCTCTCTCTCTCCAGGGACATGGTATTAGCTGCCAGAAGTAGCTGGGTAACCCCTATGGCTATGGAAAGCACAGGTAGATTAAAAATCAGCTCTGCTGTGGTTTCCTGGGGATTAGAAGACCAAATGAAATACTAAAAGCAAGTGACTCAACTGATGCAATTTTAGCTATGACAGAAACTTTTTTATATAGCCTAAGCCAAATCACATAATCTTTCTACTTTGTTACAGCCATCTGTAGTATAGGACCAGTGTCAATTATTGCTGCCCTCATGGATCTAATGGGAGGACACCGATTAATAGAAAAGCTTTTGAGAGATGCGAATATTTGGGTTACAACAAAACTTGGTTTACTTTGTTATTTGTATTGGTTTTGCAGCAGCACGTGAAGTTCCCGTTATGCTAAATGCTGCTGAAACCCATGGCCATGGAGAACCCCTGCCTCAGAAACCTAACAGTGTGCAACCTGCCAGTGCTGAAATGTAAGTAGCAATTTGAGAAATGGAACCAACTATGAAAAGATATGTAGCCATGTCAATTTGGACATGGCACCTCTTGGATCACTCACTATTTTCCTGAGAAATACAGCTTAGCTTCTTCGGGAAGGCAGGGTAATGCTGACCCCAAGCTATTTGATGGGAGAGTCTAAAGATCCATTTCGCTGATTTGCTCTAATAGTTTTCATCTTTTATTTACTAGACAAAAACTAGTCACCTAGTATCAAAAGGGTTTGAAAGTTCCAGGTCCCCAGGTCAGCCAAAAGCTAAGGAACAAAAAAAACAGAGGCAGCATGAACAGCCACTGTGGAGAACATCTCTTCATCAGATGGCAGCTGATTTGGGATCAGCAATAGTACATTGTGAACAGGCTCATTCAGACTCCCTTGGCTGAGCAAATGTCTACACCACAGATGTCTTGAGAGATAGGCATGAAACCTGAAGGAGAAAATGGAAGGATCCTGAGTATGCCATAGCCCTCAAAAAAAAATCAAATGGGAACCAGAAATAGACCCACACTCATGTATAACAACCTCTTTTCAATCTGACTGTTCTCATACATTTTGCTCTTGAGTATAATTAAAATGCCATACAAATCCAATATATTAATTTAGCAATGCTGCAGTTAGCCTTAGTTACAAACTAATATCTTACATATTTTCCTTGTTTGTTCAGAACAGTGAAGATTTTGAGGTTCTACCTTTAGGTTATAGTATCAATGTTATGCATAAGTAATCTATCTATTCACCTTGTTTACTGTTTAATTTTCTGTTGATCTTTCACAATCATAGACTAATGACTTACCAGAATAAGTCTGTGCATTCCTAAAAAGCCCTGAATTTTTTTAATGTCTGCTGCATGATACTTCAGTGATATATTCTGTGTTTACTTGTAGGGTCTGTATTGGACTTGGTAAAAACCTCCACTCCAGTCCCTGCTTCTATAAACTTAAAAAAAAATATGTGACTATTTGATGACATACCTGCACAAGCAAGAGATATGTTTATGGTACAGCATCCAGAACAAAGAAGTCCTGACTCCAGTTGTGGTCTTTAGAAAGTATAGCAATTATTTTCATTCATCATTATTTTTCCAGAACCAGTAACACATATAGAATAATAATGATGTTTGTTCTCATGGGTAAATCAGACCACAATTTTACTAAAGTATGTTTCCTCCTAATGGGTCAGAAAGAGTTAATCTACTTAGGTAAGTACAGTGCAAGCCTGGTCAAACAAACACCTCATCTTTCAAAAATAACCTCCATATAGTTCACTAGGAAATGTTCAACAGTTTAATTACTTCGGGATCTGGACAAGATCAAGCCTTCTATTACTCTAAGTAACAAATGTCAGTGAGAGAGTATAATTTTAGACTCATAAAATGTTTTAAAACTTTGGCACTAGCCAAAGTTATTACTTTTATCTATTTATAGCAGGACCGCATTGTGATACACATTTTCGGGGCACCTTAGACAGAGTACTGCAGGGGCTTCACAGAGTTTCCAGGGCAATGACTAAACAGCAGTTTCACTCATTATGGTAAGATGGAAAACAATGAAATTAACTGCACATACATGTTTGTGAATCCTGGGTTATCAAGGTTTCATATTGATAGTAAGAAACAGTGCTAGAAAGATTGACCAGTTCTGTACCACAAAAATATTCCTCATGTGATCTAGTGAGGCAGAAACTCTGATGCTCACTACTAAGATTTCAAAATATCAGGAAGCATGACAATGCTTGTTTAACAGGTATTAACCCTAAACCACAGTAAGATAAAATTAGAAAGAACCAAATTAAGAAAAATACATCTTGAAATCCCACGTGAATTTCCAAAGACAGAAGAGAAGCAAGCATTGTTCCATTATTTAATAAGGAAATTACAGATCATTTTGCCTGACATCAATGTCAGGAAAACTGATGGAAAGGCTGGTACAGGAAGCAATCAGTGTACAATTAAAGGATGATAGTACAATTAACGCCAGTCAACACAGAAAATTAGTTTTGTCAGGAAAAAAAAAAAAACAACACAAAACCTTCCTATTTTCCCATGAGATTATGAATTAGTTGGGTAAAGGAAACTTTCTGTAGGGCCTTGGCTCACAGCTTTACAGCATTTTCGGTAAAAACCCCGGCAACGTGTAATAGAGTGTGGGCCATATTAAATGGACCCAAACCATACTGAATGATCTGAGAAAAAATACAAAATTATTGCTGGAAAAAAAGCTGCACATTACAAAAAGTTATAGAGTGATAAATAACGGGAAGAGCAGGCCATTAATGTAGACCAGCTAAGATCACTTAATAAGGTCTGGACTATATTTTAACACAGAGAAGGCAAAGCTGTTCATTAAAAGAACAAAGAAAATTGGTCTTATGTCCAAGATGGAAAATAATTTTGTGAAAAGCAGTGACTCTGAAAAGTTCTCAGAGCAAGTGTAAGCAAAGTTATTCTTATTATACAAGATGGGGAACAGCTGGTAGGAGTTGTTGGTGCTATTACATCCACCTCTCTGTGGTTTGAGAGAGAGCACTACTGGAAAAATGTGCTGAAAAAAACATCTACAGGAAACCAAGTGCTTTTACTGAGAGAAATGATACTAATAATTTGTCATGATAAGGAGCCTCTAGAAACTTCAATTGTAAGGTTAAAATGTGAGCTGTTTAACAGAGAGTTATGACCTATGAATACAGAAATGAGAGAGTAGATAACTTTTAAATCTATTGGGAAAAACAAACAAACAAACACAAAAACAAACAAGTAAAAAAACCAAAACCACAAACAAACAAGCAAACAAGCCACAACCAAACAAAAAAGACCCAGTAGTCTCCATACATGTTCCTGAAGACAGACAAATGCAAAAGAAAACCTGTAGAAACGTTCAGCAGCAAGGAAAATTAACTCGCGGATGTGTTGGATTCGAATCTCTATATAAAACCAGTAGCCTTTCCAAAGCCTTGCATTAATGCTACATTGCTGGGTGAGTTTCCAAAGCCCTTTATTAGGGAGACATGAGGAGATCATTATAAGAGTATTTCAAACTGCTGTGGATTTACTTGTTGTTTTCGCCCACTGGAGTATTGCTCAGTGTCCCATTTCTGGCACGCTATGTTAGGCAAATACAGCAGAGAACAGTGAGCTGCAGTCTTGCTGCCCACTGTGCCAGTGCTGGTCAGATTCTCAACAGATTTTGATATGTATCCTGCTCTCTTTTGCAGATACAGGTTTTATCTGCTGCAAAGCCTCAAGTGAAGGAGCATTATGTTTATTAAACACAAAAGAAAGAGAATGGCATAGACCTGCGTGATGGTGGAAAAGATGCTTTTAGATACACACTGGGACAACTCTTTATAAAACTGTCACTTGAGAATAGAGAGAGAGACTGGAGCTGTGAATTTAGTTAAGTTCTGGATCCATTGACATGGGTGAAAGCTTATTGCACTACTGCAGTGGAGTCAGGATTCTCCTCCTCACACATGCTTAAGCAGCATGGTCCAAACTGCAAGGATATGTACCTGATTGATACAGTCCATCATTGAGTCTCCCTTCTACCAACAACCTCAGTTAGGAAAAAAAGCCTCTTATAATTTGACTTCATAATTATTAATATCTGTAAGTCTAAGTACAAAACCAATATTTAAATTCAAAATCGCAATTATTTGTAAAAGTACTAATAAAAGCAATGGCTAATTGAAAATAACTGACTAGCAGGCAGTTGCCAAAAAGCTCCTTAAAAATAAGCTATGCATCACGTAGATAAAAAAGGGTTTGTTATGCACTTGAGAAGGACCTGGAATGAGAGCTGGCCTGCACTAGTTGCCTACTTACCTACTACCTCCTATTTAAACTCTGCCAAACCCTATGTATACATTAAAAGAGATAAGAGGTTGATCACAGCTTCAGTTTTCAACATCAGAAGCCCTTAAGGGTCTGCTGAATTCAGCTGCAGGTGGACTACATGGGTGGACAGTTACAGGGGACTGCAGCCCCTATGAACCAGCCAATGCATTGCATTTGTTGCTATCCCACATGATATAACCATGGCATAATCCTCCTACTTAGATCAGGGCTGTGTCTGCACCTTCACTGAAGATGTGGTTCTAGTATGTAGGCACCAGGAGCTCTAGCTAGCCAAACTAGTAATGGTGCTGAGAAGCCCACCTACCGCTTCACCTACCCGCATCATACCCAGTGTTGCCCAGACTTGTGGTTGAAAGACTTTGTAACCGTCTTTAAATTTATCCTGTGACTTCCAATACAAAGTAGAAGAGGTTAAAATCTGAACAACTCAAATTCTAAATTACGTTTTTCAGGAGACAGACAGTGTTTTCCAGACGAATGTCTGTGCATTACAAACAACTTTGAGAAGCTGCTGCTTTCCTGAGGTTAACAATAAATTTGCGTGGTACTTTGATTGACGCAAATGCGCAATCACATTCAAATCAAAACAGGAGGAAGCTCCTATTTTACATGGCTTCCTGTAGGACATATGCAATGTTATCCCAAAGGAGAAGGCAGGTTATGCAATAAGTGAGTAGCTCTGCAAAGCTATGTTTATTTGGGAAGCATTTCCAGTAATTATTTGGAAAGGACTGAGAGAATAAATTGATAAGACAGTCTCAGGATTTCGCACTTTCATCACTGAAGTAACAATTAGATTTTAAATTAATCGGATTCTGATTGCTATTTCACTCTCTTAAAGCAAATTAAATAATGGAAAAGAGAAACTTGCTTTACTAATGTTAAGATTCTTCCACTGCATGTGGGTTTGCATGTGTGTCTAGAAGTGCTGGCTAATAAAGAAGCAGAATAGTTTCCCTTATCATATTCTAGCCTCACTGGCAACACAGTACAGCCCTAAACTTGTTTTCAGAGCCAAAATGGACCAACTATTTTCCAAATTGAAGGAATAGCCAATTCCCACTTCTTAGCAGAGCTAAATACTACTCCAATTCATCCAATAAGTAAGTCAGACAAATAAGTCACTGTGGTGACATTTGAAACCTTATTTTCTTCTCTTTTAAAGGGAAACAATATAGAAAGAAGTTGCTTTCAAATAATTTAAATATAGAGTTATTTGGGCATAAAATATCACATTAAGACTTATTCTCTGATTATGTATTTCCATATTTCTTCTTGTTAATTGTCATGAGTTAGCAGCATTTATAATTCACGTGCCTTCGACATAAATAAAAAAGCTTCATGTTTCTTATCTCCTTACATGACAATATTTTCAAAACACAGAAATAGAAGACTTCAGCTAAAAAGCCTTTCTGTCAACCAGTCCTGCTATAGAATGGCTTTCTCCTGGAAAAGCGTCCTGGCTTCTATACTGAGCTCTCAAGCATACTGGTTTGCCATAAGCAGCTTTTAAACTTGAACCAGACACATTTATTTGCATGTCGTTACTACGAATCCTTTTCAGGTTTATAGCTACTGAACACCAATCCTGTCATCTGAGTTCTGGAATCAGACTGGAAAACTGGGCATGAGTTAAGATACATGAAACTTTTTCAGAGCACTTTGGAAGCCAAAATTATAGGAGACTTTTTCCACTTTTACCATTCACTTCTTTGTTATCCTTGGCCTTCATCCCCTCCTGTCACCTTAAAAATGAAAACAGCATGTTCATTATTATTCATGGAAATTCATCAGATATGGAGAAACTATCCCCCTTTTTCCCCCAACTGTTCCATTTCTATTTCTTCTGGGAAAGACTATGCTATTCTTTGCTTGGGTAGCAGTCTTTTGACCTGCTATTTTGCCATTGAATTCAGAGAAAGATGGCTTGGCTTTTTGCATTGGCTTTACCAATTCTTATCTGTAGGCTAAATAATGGTGCGGCTGTCAACCCTGAGCTAGCTTCTCTGCTAGCCTAGTATTTAATATCACATGTCTACAGTGCTCAGCACAAGATCTGTTCTTGACTGGGGCTTACTGGACGTTACTACAGTATAAATGCTTATTTCTGTTAGTGCTACTCCTAGTTACATGAAATGAGATGTTATGTATTGCAGCTGACATCACTTCAATGGCTATTACCTTGTTATTCTCCTATGAGACAGAGAAAATCCTATCTTACTTTTTAAATATGAGTAATTAAATTATATATTTGAATGAATCCTTTCATAAACAAACTCCTTCTGCCTCTTTACAAAAAAAATATTTCCTTGTGTTCGGTCATTCTTGTTTTTCCTATCTAGGTCACCTCTGATGATTCTGCGATTGCTTTTTGAGATGGGATGAGCAGCATTAGGATCAATATTCCATAAGACGCTATTCAGGGTGTGGCATTTTAGATATTTATGAAATCTATATTTCATAATAGTATATTTTACATTTCTGTTATACTTCTTAAGCATTCTAAGATAGTGTTATTTTCCAAAAGCTTTGCCTAGCTTAGAAGCTTTTATTGCCACATCTACTGTAGCCTCAAAACCTTTTTACTGAAACAGTTAATTTAGAAATCTATGGATTACATAGCACATTTATTTATTTATTTATTTATTTTCTGATCTATTACACTTTTCAGTTTTTGACACCGAATGCCAGCTTCATTTATTGACATGTTATCTGTTTATGCAGTTTGCTGGGTAATTCTCTATTTCCTCACTGGCAGATTTCTCTTTGCCTTGAATAGTGGCTTAACTCTTGGAGCCTGTCTTTAACTGGTTTATACTTCATATTTACTCTTTGGTCACCATGCACATTTCTCCTGAAATTCCTTTGACAGGAGAGTAATGTTCATGTCAAACTTTCCTTTCTGTTTGTCTTGTGTTACACACAAACTCTTATAGCCAAAAGACACACATGTCCAACCAAGTGTTATGCACAGATATGACACAAAGGCACAGAAGACTTTTACCCCAAGCTCATGGACAGCTCATCATTCCACTGTGAAGTTCCTACTGCTGCCCCTTCTCATGCTGCAGAATCTCACCTCTCTGGCCAGGAGCTGGAGTTGAGTCTCTATAAGCACCGCAAAAAACCTGCAAATGTGCGTGGCATGTCTGCTCTTTTTGAAGTGCAGCATCTTGCACATACTGAAAGGGGTTTAAGCGTGGCAGAAAACATTTTATATATTTCTCAATTGATTACATGGGAGAATAATTTTAAAGCCCTTGTATATTCTTTTTCACAGAAACATGCTGCTATTTGTTATACATATCTTGTCCTCAAAGACACTGCATGCGACAACACAGGAAACCATGCACTTGCATCTTTTTGAGAGGTCTTTTGTAATTGCAGATTATAAATTATTACAAATGTGTGGACATGTGTATCTTAGAATGGAACTACACTACAAGAAAGTGATGCGCCTTAACCACAATTTCAATCCCAGCTGTCTAACATTAGAGAAAGCAGGAGCTGTGAGTCTGGAGCATCTTCAAAGGCAGGCTGTGTTTGGTAAAAGTCTAAAATGAATGTAAAAGCCTCACTGTAGGCATGAAGGATTGAAAAACCAGGGCTTTAGCACTCGTATTTAGGCTCAGGTCTATCAAAGATTATATATTCACACTCAACAGCGAAATACTCCAAAGTGGCGTCTGATGTACCGCTTTTTTGAAGCAGGCTGGAAGAGGCCTTGCCTTGAAAAGCAAGTAACTGTGAAGTGGGGAGGAGAGGGGGGAGAACCCCTTTGACAGCCTCCAGGAGCACAATTTACTTTTTCATCGGTTTTCTTTTTTCCCCATCCCCGCGGGGACTGCCTGGGCCAACCAATTCAGGTCAGTCTCGGCACAGAACAGCCGCGCACACAAACGCCTCCTTCTGCCTCCCCCCTCGGCCGCCGAGCGCCGTGCCGGGGATCGCCACCGCCGCGGCCCGGAGCTCCCGCCGGTGCCACAGCCGCGGCCCCGGCGATCCCCGGCCCGGCGTTCGGCGGCTGGGCGGGGTGGGGCGGGGCGGGGCGCGGCAGCCCCCCGGGGCGCTGCGGGTCCGCGGCGGAGGTGGAGCCGGTTGCCCGCTGCGGGGCACGCGGCCGGGCCGGAGATGCGCTGAGGTGCCGCCGGCGCGGCGCTCGGGCCGGATACGGGTTTCCTGCCGGCCTCACACCTGGGAGCGGGGCGAAGGCAGGGGAGTGGGGACCGGTCCTCGGTGCGCCGAGGGCATCGGCAGGAGGAGAGCCGGGACGGGGGGGAATCGACAACAACAGCCCCGGCGGCGGCAGGAGGAGGCAGAGCGGCTGCGGGAGCGGCGGCGCGGAGCATGGAGCGCAGCTGCTACCCCCCGCCGGAGCAGGAAGCGGTGGAAGCGTGGCTGGACGATCACTGCGACTTTACCCGCTCTTACTTTGTTAGGAAAGCTACAAGGTAAGACTGGAGCGGTGGCGGCTAGAGGCAGATCTTTACTTCCCAGCAAAAGGTCGCTCTTCCATTTGCCTTTGCTGTCTCCAAAGAAAATAATTTTTTTAAAAAGCGATGCCCCCGCCCCCACCCTGGAAAGAGCAAAAACTGAAACCAACAAGCAGCAGCGCTGTTCGTCTGCCACCGAAGTTCCCAGGCAGGCGCTTCTCCGCGGAGCGCTTCGTGCTCCCGCGTTCTGCCCCCAGCCCGCGGCCGCTTTGTCGCCCCTGCAGAGCGCTCGCAGTTTATGAAGCTGTCCCAGGCTCCCAGCTCCCTGCCCTGGCCATTTATTTATTTTGTGTTCTTGTTGGTTTAAAACAGACATAGTCGACTTCGCGTGAGTAGCACGCAATATGTTTTTCCCTGCCCTGAGAACTACACAGAAATATGTCGAAGCCTCAGATAACATCAAGTCTCTTCTGGAGAGCGGGTTATGTCATTACTTAGTAATCTCAAAACAAAGTGCTGCTTTTGAAGAGCTCTGTCGCCCTGTGGGCTTGTCACCTTTGTGACATCTCGACGGGCTCCGGAGCGACGCCCCGGGCTGAGGGGCTGGTGGGTTAATTGCTTAGGGAGCTGAGGAGTCGTGAGCGGCCGCTAAAGCCGTATGTGATGCATTTGAGGCCAGAGCTCCGCCCGAGCAGGGGGACGCGCGGCTCTGTCCAGTGGGACGAGCACCGGTGCCATAACCGGAGTGCAGATGCTGAGGGGAGCGGACTCCCGCAGCTGGGGCCGCTGTGCTGCATGCACGCCGGGCTGCGGGAGGGAGAGAAGGAAGTGGGGGTAGCGAGGCTGAGCGCGGGGGTGCAGCCTCGGGGGAAGGACAGCACGCACGGGATCGCCGCCCTTGGAGGCGCAGGGGAGTCAGAGAGCCTGGCGGCAGCCGGGGACATCCGCACAGAGCAGGGGTCCGCAGGCAGCCGGGCAGCTCCGGCGGCTGCGGCGGGCGGGAGGAGCGGAGCAGGCGGGCTGACCGGGGCAGGCGGTGCGGGCGGGAGGAGCGGGGCAGGCGGTGCGGGCGGGCAGCGCTCCCGGCAGGGGGCAGCGCGGGGCAGGCACAGCCGGCGGGCGCCCCGCGCCGCGCGTCGGGGGCGGCTTCTTCGCGCTCGCCTTGGTCTTGGTTCTTGCAAAGACCTAATGTAAGGATCTGAAGAGCTCGCCTGGGCTTCTTCCCCTGGCTTGATATGCTGCCTTTTGGAGATAAAACGAGGTATTTGCTCACCAATGTCACACTTCAGCAGTGGGACTTCAAGTTGAAACCGAGTAAATTCAGCTATTTTTAGAAGTGGAGTCAGGTTTCCATTTTGAATATTTTCCGATAAACAAAGCAGTGGGGATGCAGAGCACAGGCGATCTGCAACTCCCACGGTGTATCTTAGTGGAGAGCTCGGGTTAGTAAGTCCTGCGGTTTGTTCCTCGGACACGCCGTCTCCGCGGGCTCGCTTCTCTCCGCTTCTCTCCTCTGCCTGAGCCGCTTGCACCATCTGCTCACCGCTGCTCATTTACTTCTTTCCCAAGTCACTTAGCAGGGATGGATGCATTCTGAATGAGGTTTCGCTGCTGCTCCTCTCTGCATGGGATGGGGCGGTAAGAAGAGAAATCCCCATTAATAATTGACTCTTAGCAAGCTAGAAAGCTTCAGGGGTCACCTGCTCTGTGGTGACCATCTGCCTCGCAGTTCTCTTTCTTCTGCTGCTTCTTCCTTAAGTTCATTTAACAGCAAAATAATAAAAATGCCTTTATTGAGGTCTTTTAAATGTTGGGGAGGGCGTGTGTTTGGTTGTTGTTGGGGATTTTTTGTTTGCTCCCCCCCCCTCCTTTTTTTTTTTAAAGGCTATAGGATGCATAGATGGGGAATTCTTGATATTCTCCAGAACACTACTGCATGGTACATAACTGAAGGGTAGCCTGTTTGCCCAGGAAATAGGGTGTTAGCGGCTTTGAGAAGTAGCATTTTATTAGTTCAGCCTGTCACACTTCCTTTGGAAACTGGAAGTAGGATATAATAAAAAGGAATGCTAATTAATATTAATTGCTGTGTCAGATTTGTTTTCCCCATTGAGAGGTTTCGTCAGTTTTGGTTTTTGCTGGGTTTTTTGTTTGTTTGTTTTTTAATGCTGAGACAGTTTGATGTTTGTGCATATCTGAAATAGGCAGGAGTTCACAAAATACAATTCAGCCATGTCTCCATGATGCTGGTGCCTCTGCATTTAGAGAAGGTTTTGCAGAAAAACTGTTGACTTTGAGTTCTTGCTTGGCAACAATTCTGTAATGTTTTTAAAGTGATGGAAACATTGCATTACTTTCAAAATTCTCTGCTGTCTTGCATGAAATGTTTGGGATTCTTTTTGTCCGTTACTTACTGTACAAATAGAAAACTATAAATATATCATAAGGAATACTTTTATATATAAGTTTGTATTTGAAAAGACACAGAATGAGTTACTTTCCTGTATGTTGGTTCAAATTTTATGCACTAAAATTATATCCTGTAAAGCTAAGCAGTTTCAAAGAACTGATATACTTTGTTAAAAGGTTTCATGTTCTACATTGTAGTGTTATTTTGAAGCTTGAAAACAGAAAAAACCTAAAGTTTAATGCCGTGCTTTGTTTTAGTTGAATCTTTGTACAATCACAATGCATTGAACAAAGACTGTTAATGTTTTGTTACTTAGCATTATATTTACTCTGTCAAGTAAAGCAGTGTTCATTGAACTAATTTCAACTGTTTTCTAATATTAATTTACTGCTTCTCATTCTTTGTTTTGCTTCATACTGTGTCAGAGTTCTCACGTCCTGAAAGCAATTGACCAAGAAGTTAGTTTATTTAGTACCATAGGGAGCACAGAGGTATATTGTACTATACATTGTGAGGCATAATTCTTCCCAGCAAAACAGAGTTTCTGTATCTGTTTCTCAAATATTCATACACAGGAATGGGAAAAGATCACCAGCTCAACCATTTATTGGAGACTAATACAAGCCCTTTCCACTTATGGTAATGAGCTTTGAATCAGAACCTAATTTATCATAGCATTTTGTGATAGTTATTAAGTAACTTACATTTTTTTCTTTGCAATTAATTAATTCCCACGGTATTTAGTTCTTTTGGTAATTCCCACAAAAACTGGTTGAATTAGGTGTCTAAATAATACTTATAAAATAAATGCTTTGGGTGGCCTTATGCCTGCAGATTTGGTTTGATTTCTGGTTTTTTTTTCAAGTACAGGAGTCACATAATCTCATACAGTCATTGGATAGTTAATCTTGTTCCATTTTGGATAGGTCAGTCTGATGTTAGTATCTGTTTTCATGGGTTAAATAAATATTTTCCAGCAAAGAAATGTTTCTTTTTTTTTTTTTTTTCACAATTAGTTTGTATTAACGATTGCTCATAGCATGTGTGGGACAACTGTTAGTGTCACTAGACTCACCAATCCATATTCTGGATTCTTGGGGAGAAGGGCTGCAGGTCACCTACTTCACAAATTTGTACCTGCTTTCCTCCTCTCCCCTAAAATATGTTGTAGAAGATAAGTACGTAGAAATGGCTTACACTTCGTATTTTGATCCTGCAATGCGTCGAGGTTGATAGCGTTGGCAGGCAGGCCACATTACTGCCTTCCTCAAGTCTCTGATGGCCAGGTGGACTGACATATTCTGAGATAAAAGCATGTTGATTGACTTCCACCTGTACAGTGCAAGGCTGCAATCCTACAAGCCTGTTATCCAGATGAATAGCTTTAAATTTATCCCTCCTTCCAGTATGTTAATAAACTGTGATCTCATGAGTAGGAAGCTACAGAATCAGTTATTTATTACTGTATTTTGTAGCAGGAAGACAAGTGGTATACAGAGATAATATGAATTGCTATTATCCATGAAGTGTTGTTACAGTATGAGCAAAGTGCATGACAACAGAAGGGAAGTGTTGTCTTCACGACACTCAGTGAAGAGATGCATTTGGTTCACTTCATGATTCAGTTGCTGGTTCACAAACCTGGCTGGAGAGTTTGTTACTGCACACTTAGGGGTTCGAGAGTTCCTAAACGCCTCACTCCTACTAAATTTAAGCTATTTATGTTATTCTTTTTTTCAGCTCTTCTTGTTATTTTTTCCCTTTCAAAATTTTAGAATTGCCCATCATCTTTGTGCTTCCCAGAAAGCAGAAACATTTTGAAGTAAAACAGTTCTACTTTTAGATTGTGTCTTGTATTTACTCATACTGTCGTTAAAGGCTCTTTGTAGATGCTACAAGTACATTTTTTCTAACTAGATGTTACAAAGGCATAACCTGCAGCCTTTTTTTTTTGTTGTTGTTGCCACAAAATTGTACTGCATTTATGGCTAAATCCATTACCTTTTTTGGCTTCCTGAAGTTTTATCTTTTTATGTTCCTTTAAAAACAAGTCCATGCATTGTCACGTTCAAATATCATACTTATTTTAACAGTCTGCAGAATACTTTTGTATTTCTGACTTCCTGTTTGTCCCTACTCCTAAAAATATGGGAGTGATTCTCTCTTAGTGCTCTTTGCAATCAGAAGCAGCAGGCTGCCAAAACAGCTACCAATTCTCCTCTCACTTAAAGGCAACTGCATTGTTCTAGGCATTTTTTTGTCTCATTTCCTAAAAGTATGGCATGATAGATACAAATAATTAAGCCAAGTCTTGTATGCCTTTCACTGGAAATAAGGTTATCTTGTTATAAATGCATCTTGGCTTATTAGCATGCTTGGGAAATATTTACAAATGAATTAAGGTGGGGCTGTATTTGGAAAAATAAAAGTCCTTAACAGCATGGTGCTCCATAGTGCTTCACTGTGGATTCCAGAAGTAGCATTTACTGGGAAACTGTACTTTGCTGGAATTCAAAGACTGCATAATTTGAATGTAACAATTACATTTATTACTTTGGAAAAACTCAAGTAGAGTTGTGTTTGGTTTTGGTTTTTTGTCTTGTTGATGACTGGTAGACAATCAGTTTGTAATGTGCTTCCTGCAGCAGTAAATTACTTAGGGCATTTGCCTGCTAATCTTTGTGTCTAGAGGACTTGAAAAAAATGTCTTTCATTTTGAGGTGGCTATTTGATGTTTAATCTCATAAATATTATGTCACATGTAATTATGTCATCGTTTTGTTTGGCAATATACGTGTTCTTAATTTGTTTTAAATGAAAGAAAGTTAATTTTTGGAGCAAATCAATGAAAAATCAGATTTTCAAAGATAGAGCTATTGAAAATATTCTTCACTGAGATGTGATTAGGCCTGTGTTTTTTCCTATAAAAAGATACTACTGACATGCAAAAAAAAATGAAAAAAAAACCCCACCCCTAAATCTAGACAGGTATGAACCATGTTAATCCCCAACCTGACCTCAGTAAGTTGGCAGTGAGTTTTAAACTGCAATCATTGAAGGATCTCTTATAGTTTTCCAGTGGAGGCCCAGAATTCTATCCAAATTATCCAAATATGCTGAAAGGGCACTTGCTTTTGTAAGTTATCCTATGCAAGGCACAAGAGGACAGCAGACCACTGATTCTTCAGACCATGGCTAGAAAACCACAGGAAGTAGTGTTGTTAGTGCAGAGGTCAGCATATTTTCTCCTACTTACTTGGTTGTATTAGATGTTTATAGAGTTTTTCTGAGAACCAAGTAAATGAAATCTTGCAAAGTTTTCTTGACAGCCTAATGATCTCAGTATTAATAATGTCATCATTTCCTTATGCCTTTCTGATGATTGCAAAGAATCAAGACCATCCCAAAATATTTTAAACTCTTGATTCAAAAAGCATTCAGGAAGGTGAGGAATGTTACCCACATAATAAAGCTAGGTGTGTGTCTGAGTGTGTTGGAAACAAGGTCTAAAACATCTGTTACTCTAGACTGAAGAAATTGTCATTTAGAAATTATAAGAAACCACTTACTAGCAACTTAAATCTTTAATTCTCAAAAAGCCATAACCTGAACCACAACAAAGAATCTTTGGCGTGAAGATAAACTCTTATAATAGTTTGACTATAATAGTCAGCAGATAGTACTGAGCAGCTACAAGACGGTGCATTTGCTAGGTACTATTTGCCCTAGGTAATGCAGAAACAAACAGGCATGCACCACACGTTAATTAAAATACAGCTGGTAAACCTTAGAAGACAGGTAGAAAGTAAGATGGGGTGAACTCCTTTAACAGTTAACATCTCTTTTTGCCTTCTTTTGTTTCAGGGTAACTTCATTACCATATTACAGTACTTCTGATAACGCTAATAGGCATTTGAATTCTCATTTCCATTTTTATTGCTGTTCCTAGGAGAGTTTAGAGAACAAGGTCTAAGTTTCTGGCAACTAGGCAGAAAGTGGAGTGGAGGCAGACATTGCCAGATAATCAGAAAAAACAAAAGAAAGTTCAGCTTGTGGGTTGAGATAAAGACAGTTTAATAGGACAGTGAAGGAAGATAAAATAATAATGAGAAAAGAAAATACAAAACAAGTGATGCACAAAGCAATTACTCACTTCACACTGACCAATGCCAATGCTGCTCCTCCAGCAGCAATCGCCCCCCTGGACAGATTCCCCCAGGTTTATATACTGAGCATGACATCATATGGCATGAAATGTCCCTTTGGCCAGTTTGGGTCACCTGTCCTGACTGTGTCCCCTCCCAGTTTCTTGTCCACCTCCAGCCTACTCGCTG
Organism: Nesoenas mayeri; assembly: GCF_963082525.1. Lineage (NCBI taxonomy): Eukaryota > Metazoa > Chordata > Aves > Columbiformes > Columbidae > Nesoenas > Nesoenas mayeri. The sequence goes on along the minus strand of NC_137540.1, from coordinate 11,335,783 downwards.
TCAGGCCAGTATGAGAAGTTGAAAAGTCCTTGATATGGGGTAAACATTGCTTAGCAACAATGAGTGTTATCAACACCATTCTCATCCTAAATACAAAATACAGCTACTAGAAAGAAAATCAACTACCCCAGCCAAAATCAGGACATTGCACAAGGATAAAATTAATGGTATATCACCCATGATGTCTTCAGATCAAAGAAAGTACATCATAGTGTGTGTTCACGCTTATTTGATTGCTAGAGTTAATCTGAATTGTGTGGGAATATATGATCCAGATAAAGAATTACAAACAAAGCTATTTTAGAAAATACATTCTTCACTTGAACTAATATGCTACCACCTATTTTAATTTTCACCATTGAAAAGGAAGCATTTTACTTTTGCCATGACTGCCCAGGGGGGTTGTGGAGTCTCCTTCTCTGGAGACATTCAAAACCCGCCTGGACATGTTCCTGTGTGACCTCACCTAGGCGTTCCTGCTCCAGCAGGGGGATTGGACTAGATGATCTTTTGAGGTCCCTTCCAATCCCAAACATACTGAGATACTGTGAAATATAATTAATAAAACCACAGAGTACAAGCCTCTCCCTTAGTGGCAAAGAAACATACATAAATTTACATGGAATGCTTTCTCATCTACGATTTGAAGAAAGAAAGAAAAAAAGTCATTAAATACAAAAGGAGCTATTTATGAAGTGCCAGAGGAGAAGCTCTACTCAAATGGCCCTTGTGACTAACGCAATGGTTGTAATTTCACATTAGGTCTGGCACTGAAATTATAGCCACAAAATATATTTGCTTAGTAAAAGATATATATTTTCCCATTTATTTGTGCATTGTGGTGAACTCAGCCCAGCACAGAGAGCCATCCCAAAGCCTCTGCACCACTTAAGTCCTACTTAACCCCTATTTTAGGAATTTAAGTGGAACTGAAGTGGTGCCTAAGACTTACATGAGGGATCCAGGCAGGTGAGAACTTAACTTTTGAGCTACCTTGCCAAAGTCACTGACATTGTCCTGTGCCTTTCCACAATAAAATCACTGGGTACATCATGAGTGTTTGGTTTTGGGGGGTTTCTTGGTTGTTTTTTGTTGCTATTGTTATTGTTGTTATTTTGTTTGTTTGTTTTTAGCTTGGAATAAGAAGTAAACATGTGGAGAAGAAATAAAGATCATTTAGAATTTGACCTTCAGTCATTGTGGATTTATTCTGTCTTTCTTTATATTCTGAATAGAAAGTCCCTTCTAGGGAGGAAAGCCTTCTTGTGAAAAGTTAAGTTTGCAGTATGGTTGTTAAAGAAAACACGAAAATAGCCAAGAATATCCTGTTGCTATTAGTCCTCACAAATAATAAAGCAAACTCTGCCTTCTATTTTAAAAATAATATGAACATCAGACAAGAATGACATTATTTCATAGCTCTAAAAGGTTTTTATTTTGCTCTTTCATGAGCATGGTTTGAATCAAGAATTAGAGTTCTTAATTTAGATCTGTATTCAAACAGAAGTCAGTGGAACCACTTGAATGTTTCAAGTTAAATGTACGCTTATGTATTTGACTGAGTTGTGCCAAAAATTGACACCAACTTTAAGTCATACTTCATCTTCAAAAACTGTTTGCGTACCACTGTTGGAAACAGCATCTCTAGTAACTATAATTGGAAAGGGTTTAAGGAAAAACTATTGTCTTCATTAATCTACTTTTTTAGTTGGTTTGAAAACACTTCTTTTACAGCCAGTTTACTGTTTCTATCTAATGGGGCTTTATACAGTTTATATAAGCCTTTCCATGGCCAGAAAGGAGACAAAACCACTTAAAACACAATTGTGAAATAGGAAGTACTGGAAGGAAAATGGGAAGGGAAGTTTAATATCCAAGTGACTTTGACTTTCAAACTCCTTTGTTAAAACTGAGTAGTTTTCAAGTTGTTGCTAAAGCTGTAAATTATTTCCATGTCTAAATTCTGTCAAGATCTGGTAAGGAAATTTGAAGACATCTAGTGGTGATTTTAGGGAAAGCAATTGAGAAAATAGGTATGAGACTTGGCTTGAAATATTGTTGATTTCAACACTAGCAGCATTAGACCACAGAAATTCAGATACTCGAAAGCTGGCATTCCTTAGCAGGCAAGTTTGAATTGAAACCCTGCCCTGAAGTGTGTTATCGGTAACTGTTGGTTTGAATGAAAAAGTAGCAAAACATTCCACACAAGTACTGAAACCCTGCATACTGTATATAAGAAGGATTTATGAGCAACACAGAAAATGCATGGGGAATTATTTGTTGTTTCACTGAAAGCCACTCATCACTCTGCACTTCTATGGTACAGTCATTATTACGCATTCTTTGTGCAAGATAAGATACACTATACTATCATAGTTGCATTTCAGTAATACTTTTATGCTCTGGTTTTGCACATTTTGTCCAAAGATACCAAATACTTGCTGAATGGTCACACTGTCATGGTCTTACATATGCAGCATGGTAACACATGTGGGCAAGGCCATTATAATCTCGCTGTTACTCTTTAAACATTGTCATCGTTTCGGTTTTTTTTTAGAAGTGTGCTGTGTATTTTGAAGGTAATCACAATGAAGCAAAGATGGGTGCAATAAATTATTTAATATTCCCAGTGTATGAGTAGAATAGTATTTAGTGTCAGGTCAGCACGTTTTGATAGAAACGGCTCAGGAAATAAAGCGAGGTTCTATTCAGGTCTCAGACCTGAGATTGCCTTCAGGTCTAACTGTGACGTTCTGCATGGCCTGGCACAAGCCATGTCTCTTGTACCTCAGTTTTCTTACCCAGTGATTTTCTGGTTTTGTTGCCTATTCATATTGAAAACTTCTTGCTTTAGGGACAGGTCTACTTTCTGTACAATATTTAACAAATCAGGGCCAAAGAGTCTTAATTCCTCTGAAGTTTCTGAGCTCTCATGTAATGCAGATTAATGTGTAGTTGCATACAAGTGATTATAGAGGGAAGGATCACATAATCTTTTTTTCAAATATTCTACCTGCCATTGTATTTTCATTCCCTTCTTACCCCTATCTCTTCAAAGTTCCTCTCAAATTTTATCATCTACTGATGAGATCACTAGCCAAATTCAGCAGGCATGACTGTCAAGCTCCTCTGAAATAGTGTTTTATAGAAGAAAGACTGGATTTGGCTGATAGAAGTGACTGAAGTGGTTATTTCATATTCAGCTATTCCCATTTATGATCTCTGGGATAAATTATAGCTTTCTCATAGTGCAGTGAAGGATGCATGCAGCACATAAGGAATGTATGCTGATGCCTGTAACTCCTCAGTAAGGATTGTTATGCTGGGATGGTGACATTGCATTGGTTTTACCTATCTGTGTAGATCACTATGGATCAGTATCTGCTCCTGTTTAATACAGTCCTGCAACTTGTAAACTTACTTTTATAGCAAGCCTTGTCCTTACTTGAAAATGTCAGTGCTTATTGATGACTGTTGTCATCAAACAATTGTTTGTTACTTTCCGTAGTCCTTTAAAAATGACATCTTAGTCACACATAGCACTTGTTACTAATTTCCAGTAACATAACTTGTGGTTTGGTCTGTGTCTGGTACTGGATATCTGTTGAGCTAATTCTGTCCTGAGAAAGTAGTTGTGTTAGTAATAAAACTCTTTTTGCCATGTATTGCTAAATAGGATTGAGTGTCAACAAGGAAATGCATGTCAAGACTTTGGCTGATTGGTAGACTTTAAATGGAGTTAGAATACGTTGGTTAATGTGAAATGCTAGTTCTTCCATCTGTGTCTATAACCATGTGAGTAAAAGGAGCTAAATAGTTTCCTTGTTAGAAGAGGCATTCAGGAAAGGTCAGTGAACACTGTTCTTATTCCAGCTGAATTTGAACAGCTTTCCTGTTGCCTAAATGAAAATGCCTAAATGGTTTGAAGTTGAAAACCACGCTTTAAACAGTATAGGTAAGGATTTGTTGTTGTTAACCTACAGAGCTTTTTTGAGAATCACACACTATGTTGGCAAGTTATTAGACCATCATCTAAGAGACATTAAAGGGGTCGGGAATATGTTGCTTGTAATTATGCAGCTCCACAGGTAGTTTTGTTCGATGGCAAAGAGCTTCATAAATATTGCAGATGCCTAACACATAGTCAATGCTTATTAAAAAAAAAGTAATTACTTTCATGTGAAAGATTTTACAGTTATGTTCCACATCTCTCAGTAACCTCCATAAGATAGAGAAATTAATGCTTATTTTACCTAGTAAAAAGGCAAGAAGCTAAAAGCTAAATTATAGCATGGCCACAGTTTGAGAAGTGGGATTAGAATTCAGAATATGTTGTTGTTACTGATTACTATTACTACACTATTAAGGACAGGGTATATCATTACACAACACTCCAGAATAAATAAAATGGCAGGTTTCAACTGACAATCCAAATTTCTGCTTTAGCTTTTGTTTTGTCCACAGGTGGTGCCTGATTATTTTTCTGCTTTGCATCTTATATCAACACACCCACCTACGTAAATTCAGTGTAAAACAGAGCTAGCTAAAATGGTAGCATTTTATATTCTCCTTTCCTGGCGTGCAAATAGATACTGCTCTAAGCATTGCTGGTACTCAGCAACAGTACAGGTTCAAACTACTAGACAAAGTGCACAGCTTCCTATGCCTAAGCACTTGCTAGTTGAAGAAAGCTCTCCACCTGATACTAGATTATTAGAGTTACTTTTAAAACTTATTTTACATTAATGCCAGTCCTTAATGTTAAGTAATCGAGTCAGCACACACAACCATGAAACTGGCTCAATTCACAAGCCTTCCTTGAAAACTATTGATTCTTCTATATTGACTTTCTTGTGTCTGAGGCTTTAATTGCACCCAGCTCACGTTTTCAGGTTCTTCTCTGCAGCCTTAGTGATAGATGCTAGATTTTGTTTGGAAAAAGCTAAAATTTCAAAGTAATTTTCTTGAGGAGACTAGAGTAAAACAAAAAGAATCCAAATATAGCATAACACACATGATAACAAGAGTTATCAGTACTGATTTTAGAGGTTGTACTGTGTTTACTTAGAAATCTTTCCTTTTTAAGCTTTTTTTTTTTTTTCTTAAGGATACTTTTGGTCATTTTCATCACTAATTTTGATTCTGTTTTCTGATTCAGTTTAATAAATGAAAATTTCAAATGTTATCAAATGCTACTGTCTTATCTTGACTCCCACTGAAACAGCTTTTGCAAATGTGATATTGACCTATACAAATTATATTATGCATTTCAGTAATATATGGTCATGGCTCCCACATGTAGTATTTATCCTGTTTAAGTGCTATAAAGTAATCTTGCTAAAATCAAAGTTGTAACAACATATTAATTGTTCCTTATGCTTTTTCACTGCAATAAACATTTGGATGAGGTAACTCCACAAAATAATAGATATCACTGCTGTAATAAAGAAGGATCATTGGTAGTGCTTATTAATATACTTAAAAAGTGGAGCTTACTTCCTTTAAAAGTAATTAGCTAAGCAACAAACCAAAACTCTTCCAGAATAACAATGGAATTTCATTGTATTCTTTGGCACTGTTTTTTCCAGTAATTGGACTAGCTTTAGATTGCTGGGAAATTTATAATAGATGTTGATTGAGGTATATTAATGCTACAGCGAGCACTGTTCCAGGAGCTTCATGGAAAATGTAAAAACATGGAATGAAATCCTAGCCCTGTGGAACTCAGAATGCTCAAAATGCTCACTGCCTTCATTGTGTCCAACTTTTCATTCAGTGGTTTTGGACAAACAACAACTCAAGATTCATCGTCAGAAGATTCACAAATGTCCTGTGTAACCACACTGACCATTCAGCTGTGAAGACCTCTGGGCTGTGAATGATATTAACTGTGTATGTAAGGTTTTGCATCATCAGGACCACAGTACACAGGCAGAAGCCAAAATAAAGAATAGTCTATCATCCATTTATTTGGAGTTGTACTTGTGTGCATAAAAGAAGAATTTGTGCTACAATGAGTGAGATTTACTTCAGTCAGACATCGTTTTTTGAGGGGACAAATCACCAGGTAGCTCATACCAAAGTGGAATGGGTATGGTATATAATGACTTTCTTTTGCCCAGGTATTCCCTTTACACTCACACTATTTCCTAAATCAATTCAATTTTTTATAGCATATTTGCTTACAGTTGAGGTCTCCAAATGATAGGTGATTGCAAAATCTGAAAAACTCTTTCAAACCCTCCTAACAGAAGCTAAATAAGTTTCCTGTTGTGTATTGCTTGCTAATAAAAATAAAATTGGTGGACGTTAGATTTAAAATGGTTACTTTGCTTTGAAGTAGCAGTTAATTGCACTTGTAGAATTGCATTCTACAACATAGATGAAGCTGTTCTGTAAGGAAAAAAGGCTACATAGTGCTTTTCATATTTAACATATACTGATGCATGTAACCGATCAGCGGCTGACTAACCTGACTCATTTCCATGGCTTCATTCAGCTTCACTCTTGAAATTCCTGTGGTCTGCTGAGCAAATAAAAAATATCCCAAATTTAAAACCATGAAAGGTTTCCAAAAGATCAGACTTTTTAATAGGATTTTTGCTGTTCATAGGCCCATATGTTATTTAATTCATAAAAATAATTTCTTCTGTGAGCAGATTCTGTGCTGTGAAGAATCCTCAACACTGACTAAAGGAAATAAGTTCTGTATTAAAAAAAACCAAACACAAACAAACAAAAAAAACTCCAAACACACAGATTTTGGACAAGAAAATATTATAGTGATAAGAAAAAGTATACTCATTATTGAATATATGTGTGCTTATTGATTACTCAACACATGCATTATCCAGTGAGGACACTATTAAGGTTGGCATTCTAGTTTTAAGTTCATTTGAGAAAAACAGTTAAATACTACAGATGTGGGACTTGTTAAAATTAATGGTAAACACTTCAAAAATATAATTTTTGGGATATTCAGTATTTTGGGTTAAGTTAGGCAATGAATTTCATCTGCAAAGAAAGAAATAGGAGAAGTGCATGAAAACAGCCTGTCTTTTCATTATTTTGAAGGGGTTTGAATTAGAAATATTCATGTTTCTTTCTGACAGTTTTTAAGCAAAACTTCTGTACTTTGAGTCAAAATAGTATTTTTCATCAACTCTGAGAGAGCTAGGGAAGTTAATTTAAAAATAGTGGATAGGCAACATAGAAATAGCGGTGGCTGCAGGTGATTTGACAGAGAAAATTCAAGTTCCAAATGATCTTTTTTAAAGTTAGAAATGGTTTAGAAAAAACGGAATTAAACCAGAGAGTTTGTCTTCATATGGATGTATATCTATATATCTACATAGATATAGATATATATAGATATATGGATATATATACATCCTATAGAGAAATCCAGGTCTTAGAATGGGAAGAACCGGAACTTTTCAAGCACAAAATTATGGTGTAAACTTCTGATCTTCTATATTCTGAAAGCCACAGCATAAGTAGCCTTCCTCTGCCCTGCTCAGGTATTTCCTTTAGGCAGAAATAGCTTTGTTTTTATAGGGCATGAAACATTACTGCTTAATCTAGGCTAAGTGCTGTGTAAAATTGAAGAATATCAATACAGAGAAGCACTAAAAGTACACTGCATGAAAAGGTTTAAAGTTACCCACTTTGCAGTGTCCTCTTCAAATATGTATTGGTTCCTGAGGATTTTTAACTTCCGTCACTCACTGTATTGTTAATTTTGTTTTACAGAGAAATGGTTAATGCATGGTTTGCTGAGAGAGTTCATACCATCCCAGTCTGCAAGGAGGGAACCAAGTCCCAGAGTGAATCCTGTGATTGTAACCAGCCCGCCTGTGCTGAAACGACCAACTCTGGGACGCCAGCGAGGAAAATCTCTGCTTCTGAATTTGACAGACCCTTAAGGCCAATTGTTGTCAAGGACTCAGTAGGAGCAGTGAGCTTCCTCTCTGGCTCTGAGAAGAAGGAGCAGATGCCTCTGCAACCTCCAAGGACCGAGACCAGTGCAGGGGATCAGTGCTCCAGGCTATTAGAACTTGTGAAGGATATTTCCAGTCACTTAGATGTCACAGCACTTTGCCACAAAATTTTCCTACACATCCATGAGCTGATAGCAGCTGATCGCTATTCCCTGTTTTTGGTCTGTGAGGATAGCTCCAATGAGAAGTTTCTTGTCAGCAGGCTCTTTGACGTGGCAGAGGGCTCCACCCTGGAAGAAGCTTCCAACAACTGCATTCGCCTGGAGTGGAACAAGGGCATTGTGGGTCATGTAGCAGCTATAGGGCAGCCTCTGAACATCAAGAATGCATATGAGGTAAATCAAGAAAGTTTCTCTTGAACAATTATTGAAAAAAGGAAAAAGCTGTATTATCAGCTGATATAATATTGCCATTTTAATATATGTATTTGGAGCTATATTGACTTAAACCAGGCAAGATGCAAACCTGACACCACATATTTGCTTATAATACATGTATCACAGTATCACAGTATGTTTGGGATTGGAAGGGACCTCAGAAGATCATCTAGTCCAATCCCCACGTATATGTATTACATATATGTGCTTATACAGACACATGTAGCTATGACTAAGGCTAGAGGAATGCTAATATCAAAATAAACTATGTAACTTTGACAGCAGCAGTCAGATTTTCTTACCCAGCTATATGCACACCCATATTTGTATTTCTAGCATCAGACACTTAGATGTGTATTTTTCTGCTTGTACAAGGATGTACAAGCATGTAAGGTACTTCTGCACCAAACCAAACAAAATAGTGAGTGTAAGTAACTGTCTGCAAAACCAGAGTCCTATAACTAAAAAAACTTTGAAGAATTTTATCATACCTAAGGCATGAAGAGTAGGAGCTGAATGAACAGGAACAGGATGAGGGTTTGAACTGTAAAGGTCTCCCAAGTGAAATGATACTCTGCAATGTGAGTCCTCAAATACAAGGCTAGATGGAAAAAGGAATAGAATCCACTACTGGAAGAGAACATCTCTTACATCTCATCTTAATATCCCTTCATTCCAGGCTCTCTGGATATGCTGATTTTGTGCTTTGAATTTAGAGATGGTGGGAATTTTAGTGAATTACTTAACTGATTAATTAACTAATTAATAAAGTAATACAGAACTAAAAAATACCACTTCTAATTGATCATCTGTCGCTTTATCTGAGTATGTTTACAAAATTAGGTAACACTGTCAAGGAGATTTTTTCAGAAGTAAAAACGAGCAGGATGACTTCATATGGCTTCATTTTCAAACACTTGTTAGCTGCCTTTGAAACTGTCTAAACTTTTGCTAAGTATGTGTTTCCAGCAGGACATCACCTGTCCTTATATTTCTAAAGTTCATTCTTGAATTGGGTTCATCATGCTCAACTTGAAACCAATTACTAGAGAAAGAACAGCAGCCTTTAAAAATAGTCTAATTTATTTTGGTCTGATTAAAACCAAAACAAAACAGAGTTTTGAAGCAATATTTAGCTGGGGGAAAAAAAAGAAACAAGCAATCTCTGGTAAAAATAAAAACACTAATTGCATTCACGAAACTGTTTCTCTGTGGCAATATGTCTTTCGGTATATTTCTGTAATTTCTTCTTGATAAAAGCTCTACTAGGGATTGTTAGTCCATGTATAAATTTGTCATAATGATGGTCTGGGCTCAAGGAAGGAGTCTCCTGGGGTTTCAGTTTTTTGGTTCTTTCTGGCAGTTGTATTTATCCACAGGGACTCACATTCCACATAAATTCTTTTTGTTGTTTTAACACACTGATAGTAGTATATACAATTATCAGCTAGTAGTGAACTTTTTTTATCCTGCATAACAGTTAAGTAAAATATTGTACTTTTCTTAACCTTTAAACCAGGGACAAAAAAGAACTGGTCTTTAGGCAAGCAGTCAATTAATTATCTTTTTCTTTTGTATCAGGATCCAAGATTCAATGCAGAAGTTGACCAGATCACAGGGTATAAGACTCAGAGTATTCTCTGCATGCCAATAAAGAATCATAGGGAAGAGGTAAGTTGCAGTATTGGGATCACTTCATGTAATACTGTTTCAAGCTATGCTAATTCTTTAAACTTCTATTAGCTGTCAGTCATTATCTTACAGTATAAAACCATCTCTTTTTTAAAAAGACTGCTTGTGTTTGCTTGGACTTTAATTATATCTTATCTAGTTCAGTAATGTAAGCCAAAGGCAATTATCAAGAAGAGTTTAATCCCAGACACGGAAGTAAAAGATATGTATTTAACTCTATAAGTGCTGTTCTGATTCCTGGAGCAAGTATCTGTCAGCACTAAAGTTCTCTGCACACTTATTGGCCTGAGTGCCCGCTCAGACTGCATTTAAGCATTACTGTACTTCAGTTTAGCTTGTATGTATTTTCTTTTCTTCAGATGACACAAACTGGGGTTTACCATTGTCTAAAAGGCTGGTTTTTACATTCTGTTAACTCAGTCCATAAGTAATAAATTAAGAAACATATTAAACATATTAAATGCTTCTCCCTTCCTGTCTGATGCTGTTGCAGTAGGAAGAATTATTGTTATGAACTTATGACGTCTTCTTGCTCTGAGTAGTTCCTGAGTAAATTCAGTACGCTCAATGAAAGACAATGAAAGGAAAAAAGTGAGGTGCACTGTTTTACTTATGGAGTAAGGAAGGGGTTTTGATCCTGAATGTGTAGCCTGCAGGCACATCACCAGCTCTTAGAATATTCAAAGTATAAGGATCTCTGCAGAGTGTGTTAGAGCTTTAAGATGGAGATTTTCTGTCCCATAATTCCTTTATTTTTCAGAGTATTTATTGTTTACTTCTGGAAAGCTCAAACTCCAAAACACTGCCAAGATTGGTTTGAAGACATCATACCTTCCTTTTCTTGCTCTTCCATCTTTCACTCCTCTTACAGAATATGTCACCTTGACTCTTGCTGCACTGAACCTTTTTCATTATATAAATGGATGAAACTCTTGATTTAATCTTACTCTAGCTGACCCAGATGATCAGCCAAGATTTCCTTTCTTCACCTACTACTAATTTTGGTTTGAAATATTTTTTTCAGTTCTTCCAAGGATGGCACTTGATCCTCTCCTACTCCCATTCCCACTTAAAAGTCTTCTCCTTCCTAACCAGCAGCAGCCACTCCTGGTCCCAGGCCAGCTAATGAGCAAAGCAGATGTTGTATGAAGAGTTTTCAAGGGCCAGTGGTCCATGTTAGGCTGCTGCAAGGCTTTAAATTTCACCCAAGACATCACATTTTCTTTCTCTTGAATGGAAAAAATGCTATGTTCTGTGTAATTTGGATTAGAAATGAATTACAAAACCTTGGTGGCCAGGGAGCGTGAAAGTGTTTACTTCTCACCGGGTCCTGATAGTCAGTGGGGGAAGGAATAAGAGCTGTAGTCTGTTGGTCCAATACACCATGACTTACAGGCTGAATAAACCTGCAATTGGCCGTATCTTCAGCTAGCTTTTTACTCCTAAGTGCATCAGTAAGTGGAAATGAAGCAGGTATGTGTTTATTTTGAAAAGTTCAGCCAACATGAAGTTTGAGGAGAGTGTTATGCTCTACTCATATGCAATAATTTGAAGATTTCATATAGAAAAGAATGGCACTTTTTAATTCTTTCCAATTTTAAAGTCTCTACCAGAAGGTTTTTCTCCCTCTTACCACAACACATGGCTGACATGTTTCTGGACAGATGTTGGTGTCAGTGAATCAGTCTTTAATTTGACGTTTGCTTTCTGCATCTGCAGCTTTTTCTTTTTTTAAAAAAGCCTCAAACAACAAAACCAGAATACTAGCGCCTCCCTGTTAAAAAAAAAGTCCCCAAAGCCCCTGTAGCAATATTGAGGCTAGTGAAGGCTGCCTTGGCCCAGCATGTCAGCAACCACAGTTGAAAGACAATTCTGGAAGGCATCCAAAAATAAACACTGAGAAAGAGAAGCAACTGGGGATTTCTGATTGTTTGTTTAGTATTTGTACTATTTTTTGTAACAAAAGAATCAGTAATTGAGAGGAAGAAAATCTCATGCTGATTATTAAATCCTCTGGGCCTGCTTAAGTATGGAGATTTTTTTCCACTACGCATTTTTCACATTTGCCTATATTTCCATGAGGCATGTGAGAAAGCGAAGTCTCACTTAAAAATAAAAGCCAGTCAGAAATTCCACAGATGAAAAGAAGAAAACAGTCTAATTCACAGAAGAGCCAGGAACTAGTAGTAATAAGAAAAAAGCAGTGCAATATGAGTATTTTACAGATGTGCATGAAGAATAGAATTACATTCACATTAATCGTAAAAGAACTTTTCTCAATCTCCTACTCAACCTATTCCTGCTGACAGAAATGCCATAGAAACATTGAATTTCACATGTAGAAAGTTCTGCTGACTGTGTCCTATAAGATCAGGTCATAGAGGCTTGCACAGTGCCAGCTTTATAAAGATTTATTATTTTCACATGAAAAATTCCAAATGCAAACTGACTGAGTTTTACATCTGCTTTCAGGGGCTTTGAACAAAGCTCTGATATCTGTAAATCCCTGCTGCACAATGTCTAATAACTAAATAGAAATTCTTTCCATCCTATCATATGACAAAAATATTGCCACATGATGCTTCCTGGCATGCAAGACTCTTATCGATTTCTGGTTATCTCAACTGAAGAAAAGAAGAAAGAAAGACCTTGAGTAATCTGATTGTATTCTACTTTAAAAGAAAAACAAAATGGTTCTAAGTCAAATCATTTAGTCATCTATTCCTGTATTTAAATTTGTCATATGGTGAATGCAAAGCCATAGCAAAGATTCCGTTACTCTTCCAGAAAATTTTCTCTTGTGATTCTTCTCTACAAGCAGATAATTCTATATGGTTATTTAGACAATAGTAGGTAAGACTTGCTACTTGGCTTATCAACATGGATCAGAGACCACATCGAAACCTTCAAAAGAGATTAAATTTTTATCCTCAGTAGCACAAATGCCACTAATGAAAAGTTACTATTAGCCAGCTTGTACCACAAGAGTTACCAAGAGGAAGCTGTTATTGCTAGCCACGGGCTTTAGCTCTTAGCACTAACCATTTCAGTGCTACAGTGCTTATACAGAAATCAGGGCTTCACCACTACTGGCAGAAGACCTGAGGTTGTGGCAGTTCTGCATTGTGTATCTCAAAAAGCAGCTTTTCATTCCAGGTGTGTCCTTAAACCTTCAGTTTTTCAGAAGCTCCATATGGTACTGATTTGCCTCCTAGAGCTCCTGTAATAAAGTCACTAAATGCAGTGGCACTGTCTTCTGATTTTGTTTGGTCATGGATTCAGAGACCCAGAAAAAGGACTACAGAAGATGTTGCAAATAATGATCACCTCAAATTTCTCCATATGGTTTTGTAGACATTTGTAAACAACTAGTCATTTTGACAAAATTTGACAGAACTGCATAGAGAATGGAAGTCCTTAGTTTAAACCAACTTGCGGAGTTATCCGGAAATGATCCGAGACTCATTAGAACTCTCAAAGTGGTTTGGAATATCTGTAGAATGGACAGCCTCTGACATGCAGAGTCATCACAGATGCTGTAGAACATCTACAGGAATGTCACTGTTTTCTGTTATTTCTGCATTTTTTTTCTTTCAGCTGTGCAAAATTATTTCCATAAAATTACATTTCAATTCAGTTTATACTAAAATCTGTAGGATTTGCTCATATATGAACTTTTAGCTGAATTAACTGAGACCTATGCCCTGGGCTTTGAGCATGTAAGATTGAACATCCTACTAAATGGCTAAAGAAATGTTCTATTCTGGCAATGCTCACTCCGATTGTTTAATTCATTGTTGTTTACTTTGCCTGATCTCCTGTCACTGGGATCTCTTCCCAACAAATCAGGGGTGCTACTCTATTTCCAACAGCCTTTGAAAGTATTCCGTTGAATTTTATTGTATAAAATGTGTCCAGGCATGTTACTCTTAGCCAGCTAAGTTATTTTCTTCCACAGTGAAAACTTCAGGGGTAATATACCACAGTCACTGTGGTATAGCGTAGAACTAGCCAAGCTAACTTTAAACAAACTAATTCAAGTTCCAATAGCAGTCTTGCCACAGGATTATGGAGATCAGTCATTTGCTTCTTGGGTGGATTTTCAGCTCATACTGAGACGTGTTGTAGTATAATAGCTAGATTGCTGGAAATCATGCAGGCTACTGTTGGGTTGAATGACAGAACAGGATGTGAAAGTTTTGTTGCTTAAAAAGGAAGGTCTGTAAATACAGTTCCATCCCTGCAGGATAATTTTATAAGCCTGAATCAAACCTCTACAAGAGCAGGAGAGCAAAGTAAGGTTAAGAGCACTTAGTCTGTCTTCTCAAGTGGATATGTTCCCATCTTAAGATGAGATAAAAGTTCAGTTTCCCTTCCTATTACCATTCTTTGGCTTACTGACATTTTTCTTCAGGGGCCAGCAAAGTAATAAAAAAACATATCTTTTTAGGAAGCAAAATTATATTTTTAAGTCAGCTGAAGTAAGAACCAACTAAAAAGCACACTAGCTGCCTGTAGAGCTGGAACAGCTTTCACGAAGTTAGGCCTGTAATCTTAATGCACCAAAAAATCGCAGCATGAAACAACCCAGATAAAATTCAGAGCACAGTCATCAGCACTGAAGTCATCAGTCATCATCTACTGGGAACATTCTAGGTAGCCTGCTACTTTTAGAGGCAGGAGACAGCTATTGTGAGAAAATCTCTCCTTGTAATGTGGATCAGGCTTTATTAAATGGCATAACTGGTACAGATCAAGAAGAAAGGTTACAGAACAAGTGCCAGCACTGGAAGATTACCTGTGTTGCCAGCATGAATATAGTAGGGAAGCTGGTTTCAGATGTGGTAAAACAGGTGTGGATATTGACACAGTAATTGTTGGAGGTTTCCCCACCCTTTTGGAGACTGAAAGTAAGAGAACAATTCCATCATCAAAATTGCATTTTGTCTTCATGATGTAGGTCTATCTTACATGATCTGATCCAAGAGGAGTCTTTCCAACTGACTTTGAAGAAAACTGGACCACTAAGGTCCTTCACATACAGCTTGTTTTGTTTTGTTTTTTTCTGCCCACTCCTTATGCATTTTCAATATAGGAAACCTGTTTAAAGGCTCTTGTTAGGAACTGCATGACTATTACAGATGTACCTTGTTCTACGATCCCACCTACCTAGTCAAACTGAGGCTAAAGTTCAGGAAAAAGAGTGTGTAGCACTCAACACAACAGCTCACTAGTTATGTTAGGGTTTAGGCCAAAAGCTCATAGGTATCAAAATATAGGCAGATACAAATTACTTCCGTCTTCCCTCTTCCTTTGTCTTAGTTTTCTTCAGTTCAGAGTACTACCTTATGCTTTTCTAGTGGTCATCCCTTCTGATAGCTGTTTTTAACCTCTTTCTTTCCTATTAGTTTTGTCTTGGGTGACCAACAAATATACAGGATAATTCTGTAGGCACAATAGGAGAATGACAAGATATGAAATTTAAGTATCTTTGCCTTATTGCTACAGGACTCGACTTTCAAAAGATCTCACTTGGTACCTGACTGTTAGAGAATTAAAGACAAAATATTTGGCCTGTGCAACTTAAAAAACATATTTTTGCTAGACTGGAACAGTGTTGTCATGAGCAAATATTTGAGGGGTCTGTCATTTTTTAATTATATTCTTCGAGCTCTACAGACAATTAGCTTTATCTCAGATATGTAGACACATCTTGTCTGTTACCACAAAGACTTCACACTTTTAATGTACCTCTTATCCAAAGAAGTTTTCTGTATAGGTGAGCTCAGAGCAATCAGTAACCTTTGATTCAGTAAGTTTAAATATGAGTATTTGGGTTTCATACTGTGCCTAGTATTCTCTAAAGTGTAGGCATATGTTCTCCATGGCCTAAAATGCTACCATATGATTTACTTTTGTCCTAATTACATAATTACTTTAGTAACAGGAACAGATCCTCTTGAGTTTCCTACATCTTCTCCTAATTACCTGGTGGCAGGCAAGACTCCAATGGCTAAATAATATCCATCTGAGGTGTTTCTCATTACTGTTTCTACACCACATTTTACAGAATTTAGTGAAGTTCACCGGAATTTGTATTGGTATAAATGAGGCCATAATTTGGATCAGTTCATTTTTTTAAGATTGTTTATTTTGTATGAAAAAAAGTTACATACTACAAAGTTTTCTTTCAGAGCTTAAAAAGTCACCGAAACAACAAGAAAAAACATAAAATAAAGTATTTATCATCATCATATCTAAAAATGACCATTTCTCTTAGAACACGTGCCTTTGTTAACATATGAGAAACCTGCAGTGATAATAAAGGGAGCCTAAATAGTCTTTTTAGTATATTAATATGGTCCTTTTACTGTTTTCTTATAGCTTTTTTAAGCACCACAGGCTTTCCTTTCATGGAGAGGATGTGTTTACATAAGATGAATGTACTCACCTTTTGGATGGCTTAAAAAGCCTCTGACTTCATTAAAGTTGTCTTAGCTCATGCTGGATCAAAACTGAAAAAAAAATATATGGAAAGAAAATAAATACCCACAGAAGACAGCAGTATGAGAAAAGACCTAACCATTAATCTCTGCACATGTAGGTTAACATAAAAACAAATAGTAAGGACTTCCTTACTATTCAAAGTCTACTATATAAGTATATAAGGCTAATTGCACAGTTCTTACAGTAGGAAAGTCCACTAGATAAGAAATATTCCTCACTGAAGTATGTGAGAGGTTGACTGTGGGGAAAAACTGGCTTGTATGGAACAGACCTGACAGTTAAGCTTTATTTCAGACAGACATTTATGAGCCTAAAGTTGGCAGTGATTCATGCTGCAGAACAATGACCTTGTTTGTAACATCAGTCTTTTGGGAACGCTAGGCTGAGAGATAGTAAATTGTCCTCTTTTCCGTTACAAAAATAATACTGTTTGTATGCCTTCCATCAGTTTAACAGTTACAAATTTAATGATTAACAGTTAAGTGAAACTTTTTAAACATGCACACCACACAGTTTTCTTTCAACACTGTTTATCCCAAACAAACAAGATGAGAAAAAATGCCATCATTAACACCTTGTACTGGTCTTACACTACTTTGATCTCAAATAAAGGAAGTTCTTAGCAGCTTTGTCAATCATTTGTTGTAAATACACCAAAACCCTGAAAATAATCAAAAGCTTTGCATATACTTTATGGGTTCTTACCATGTACTCTTTCATGTCATTGTACTCAGCTATGTGAGCTTCATCTGTGCTAGTACCACACAGCAGATTTATTGAGTTCAGCATAAGATAAGACCCAGCCATTTAAACAGATGAATGGTCTAATTGTAAGGAAGTGGAGGGTTTTACTGAGTGACTTCCAGCTCCTGCAAGTTTCCAGCCTCCTTTTCCTCCCTCTTGCTCTGCCTTAACCTAAATCTATTCCAGGCGCTGCTAGCGGCTATTCAGCTTGATATCATCAACTGTGGGCTTCATTTCTGAGTACCAATATAAGTAACTGGTCAGACATAATTGTCCCCACTCTCCACTTTGCACTTTCCTCAGAAGGTGCTTTGGTACCTTTCTCATCCATCCTGATGAGCAGCATTGGATTCACCACCTTATAGCTCCCATGCTTAATATCAGTTACAGAAACCTGTCGATACTCACTAACAGAACATTATTTTTTACTTCACAAATCAAGGAAACTATACTCTCTCCACTTTTTTTAAAGCCTAAAGTCAGATTAGTAATAATTTGCAAAGTCTCAAAAGGGGAGGAAACACACTGAACTATATTAGGGGAAGGCTAAGGCCTTGAAATCCTATAATCTAGGAAAGGTTTATGCATCAGAGAGAAACACATTATAGAAAGTTTGATTTAATAGAGAACAAGAATCTGCATTAGTAATGCATAGTATTTTAAAAATAAATAACATCATTTTAATGGAATTATAAACTATTTAAGTTAGAAAACCTCTCATTTTCACCTTATTGACAGTGCAAGTCAGAAGTATCTCAACGGAATTTAATCTGTTTGCCCAATCTCTCCTTCTGAATGCTGTGAAATTTTTAGTGTGCTGTGAAGTTACGCGCTTAATTTGTGACTCAGAAGAGCAGAAGCACAGAAGTACAAGGATAAGTTCAGAATCCAGAAGAAGTTTAAACTAGTTTACAGGGCAGAATGGTCACTGCCAGCACACAGCTTGAATAACTGCAGTGGGGAATCTACAGAAATATATCCCAGTGAACTAATTTTTCTAAGAAATGCTCACTCTCTCTTCATACTGACTTGTATGAAGGTCTCTTTAAATTCTCTTGTTTTCCTTGGGTTCTGAAAACAGATCCAAGTTACCAGAGAAGACATCTATGTTGAGTATGTAAGAGTAAGTCTAAAGCAACAACCCAATTTAATTTCTCCCCAGATGTCAGAGCCTGCATTAGAAACTGGAATCAGTACTAAGCACAGATCTGAATTCCACTTTCATCTTTATAAGGAGTTCTGCTGTTTGCAGGGCAGATTGGTTTCCTGGGAGGCTCAGTTGAACTCCACAAAGACTGGCAGTAACAAAAACATCATGCTTAAACAGCTGTGTCATTCTCTCATGCATTTTACATTTCTTTTGAACCTAAACCAACATCCTGTATAGAGAAATCACATTTGCTGGCTAACTACCGTCTGTGTAGAAAGTTACAAAAGCACCAGTAGCTTGGACTTGACTGTTCTTAAAGAGACTGTTTTCATTTTGTAAGAAATCATGTTTTCATCTCCCAATTAATGGAATTATGTTGAGAAACCTGAAATCAAATTTTATCACAGATTATTTCTACACAAAAAAGCATCATCTGAAATTTAACATAATTTATAGAGAATGTTATAAGACTAGATGTGTATTGTGGCTTGGTTTATAGTTACACAGATTCTATTTTCTTCCACTGAAATCCAAAAGGAGACAAGCCAACAGAGGAAGTAAATGGAGCATGTCTTTATTTCATAAATCATAGTAGTTTTTTTCTAGTTCAGGTAAACCCACTTTGTTATTATCTGTGCACTGATTTACTTATGTGAGCAGCCTAATTTATGAAGCCAGTTGGCTGATGATCTTGGTACATATTCCATTTGAAAGCTAGGACTTAAGCCATGTGCCTGCTTAATGAAAAGACTTTAATGTTGATGAGGCACATAGGTTTGCTTCTTCAGTCCACTGCAGATGTCCTGCAGGACCTGTGAATGATTTTTTACCCTTTGCTTAGCTTCTTTGCCTGTATACCAGGATTCTTCTCTACCTTCTGAGCAGCTGCTCTATAGGTAAAATAATTTTAAAAGGCAAGAAGGACAGTCTAACTACCAGTTGAAGCATAACAAAATACCTCTTCTCAATGTTGGTTTAATGGGGTCTTAGTAAAATTTTTCCTACTTTAAAAAAATGTACTTAATTTGAGTAACAAACTTGAGTCTAGCAGGAACACAACTATTTTTCAGCAGATGAAAATTAATCCGATCAGATTCAGAGAGATACAAAATGCTGAACTCTAGATCAAGTAAGGATGCTGTGTTTGGGAAACGTTGTCAGAGCTAGCAGGGAGGGTATTTTCTACACAGAAAAGCAGATGAACTTTAGAGAAAGCTGCTGTGTGATCTGGCTTATGACTGCAAAAGTGTGAACTGCTGCTGCCTTTCTGGGAGATGATTGTTCCAATTTACAGAATAAATTTCGGATCAAATCAGCCCCTCTTCATAGCAGCATCCAGGACTTATGCCCCTTTTTTTTATTTGTTTTTAATTTCAGGTGCATGCTCAGCCAATTTTTTAATATGAATAAATTAGAAAAAAACAGGCTTAAATATCTTCTCTTACCCAAAGGTCGACTGTAACAGTAATGGTTATTTCTTGTCATCTGTAAATATGCCTAGAAATATAATCCAAAGATAGACTCCTAAAAATTATCTAATTACTTCATTTTCCATACACTAGGTTGTTGGTGTGGCTCAAGCAATCAATAAGAAATCTGGAATTGGTGGCACTTTTACTGAACAAGATGAAAAGGTATAAAAGCTGGACATTTAAGTCTCTTCTATTTGCATAGGGGAATGGATATATTTTTACATTCCACACTGATCAGAACTTTTAAAGTTACTAAAAATGAAACACCTCTGAAAAAGTAAGTATTCCTGGTAATACTGCATATTTTTTCTTTATGACGCCATAAGAAATGTGTATGTGAAATAGTTTAATTTCTGGATCAGCATGGTATCTCTAATACATTTCTGAAGCACAGGCTTACTCTACCAAAATGCATTGTAAAAGTTTCATAATTTTTAATAGACATTATTTTTTATGAATTAGTTCTAATCTCTTGGCATCCTCAACAAACACATTTTGAATATTAAAACTTGCATAATGATTGACAGAAGCTGACTTAAACCTTCAGCAATAAAAACCAAATCAGAATTTATCCTTTCCCTGTGAAACCTTCCTCTTTAAAACAAAATGCATACTGTATCTGCACGATATCAGAATTAATCCCATTCCAAAACCGAAAAAACTGCTGGTTCAGCAGAATTTTATTTCCACTTTCCAAGAGACTGGATTCCTGAAAATAATAGAGGCTGATTATCTGCACTCAGTTTTTCAGTTAATAGATAAAATATGCATTGTTGCAAAGCGAGTTGATTACTCCAGGCAGCTCCTTATATCAGTCCTACTTTTACCAGGATAAACTGTGATGATCATTAGTTTAAAAAAGGGAGAAGAGATTCTTGAAATAATAAATTATGAGTAACTGAAAAAAAAAACCAACCAACCCTGAATGTGTGGTTGCCAAAAATAACTAAAATATCAATTGATACTTCAAAGTGAAAATGGAAAACTGCAGTAGCTTATATTTGAATACAGTTAAGTTGCTGTGGGATTTATCTTTGTGGTATTGCTGTTTGTCTTCAGGATTTTGCCGCATATTTGGCATTTTGTGGAATTGTTCTTCACAACGCTCAATTGTATGAGACATCTTTGCTTGAAAACAGGCGTAATCAGGTATGGTCAACAGGTTTGTCCCAAGAATACAGAAATTACAATGGTTAGTTAGTAATCAGTGCCTGCTCCTGATATTTCTTGTATGGTAGTTATTCTTTGGCTATTTTTAATTACACCAATTGAATGCTGTACATCTCTGAGAAGCTCTAACTAACTGCACTGAGAAGTAGCTGGGCACACTCCAGCTTGGGCTGGGAGAAGTGGACCATGTAGGGCAAGAAGGTAAAGCTAGATCTCAGAAAATTCCCTCGCTGTCAATACAGTCGGTATTGCCTCAAGTTATCCTGTGGCTCACTGTATGTATACAACCAGAGGTGGACATACTCCAGAATTTCAGATAGAATTATCCCTGTGGAATGGTAGAGGTTATATGGGCAGCCCCTTTAGTCTCCTACAATTATAAGTAGTCACTAACCATATTTTCAGTAACGATCAGATGGAAAACTGATTGATTAACTGTATTTTGCAGCCATCTTTGTAACTGATGGGTTATTAATGCCATGACCTTTATGGGTGGAATATGTCTGCCATACATGGTATGAAGAGATTTTGGAGAAACAACCAGACAGCAGTTGTTTTAAAATTTTTCTGGTAGGACCGAGTTTCCAAGTGACTATCGGTGTTTGTAAATCAGTTAAAATTTGGATAATCTTTTCAAATTTGCTCCATGCTTCTTGTGAGGAGAAAAGGAATATAACATGAGCACATATCAGCAGCGAAGTCCTTTGGCAGTAGTTTTGAAATACAGCACACTGTATCCAAATGACATTTTCACCAAGTGAGTTCATTAGGATCTGTTAGAATTACAACAGACAAAAAATGTGTACAAAACTCAATAAATTTTAGCACCACTGTTGGTTTTAGAGTGCACACAAGAGCCACAGGAAACGATTAGGTTTCCTAAGGACAAATAACTGTGTTGCCTAGATTTCTCAGATTTCATTTGGTGAATTGTTAATGCCTAAATCCATTTTGTCTCTCTGACCAAAAACACGAGACAGCCAACTATACTACCTATTTCTTCCATCAGAAGTGTCAAACTGGCTATTATTTACTGTTGCCTTGCAGTCTGTGTGACAGCCAAAACTCAGGTTTTGTCACAGACATACTTCTTGAGTTCCTTGACTCAAGGAAGAGGAGTAGACTTCAAGAGAGTAGTAATGATAATTATTGCTTAAATGACAGTTAGTCAAAATTCCACAAAAGACCTTTTCCACAGGTGCTTCTTGATCTTGCCAGCCTGATTTTTGAAGAGCAGCAGTCTTTGGAAGTAATTCTGAAGAAGATAGCTGCCACTATAATATCCTTCATGCAAGTGCAGAGGTGTACCATCTTCATAGTGGATGAAGATTGTACTGTGAGTATGTTTTTTTGTTTAAAGGCAGAAATGCTTATTTCTTGGGAGCAGTATGGGCTTCCCTCCATTCTGATTCAATAGCATAGTATGTTCTGTTGCCTTTTTGCTGTCTGCCTTTTCTTCTATGGCATCTTACTGGGGTTAGGTGTTGACTTGGGAGGCTTCAGTCTTTGTGTAGTCCATACTGCCATTTTATGCAGCCATTTTGCATTACCTGTAGGTAAACTATGTCTCTAAGCCCTCTACGCCTATGGCATAGATCTTCAATGTTGAACCCTTTCATTACTCACTTTCTTGGCTACTGATGTAGGACAGAAAAAAGGAAAGGACTGGGAGAAAAACAAAGCAGCCTTTGCTTCCTGTGCACAATCGGTTTTGATGGTGCTTTTTATTTCTTGAATGTATCTAAGCAAGGAATATCTAAACAAGGTATCTAAATGGAATCATGGCCTGTCCCAATATCCTGGCTCACTGAAGGAAAGCACAGCTCCTTTCCAATCTGCCCACCTGTATTTCCTTCCTATTGAAAACAGGCTGCAGAACAAGGAGTGGGATATTATGGTGTCTGCCTCGGTCTTAGACTGCAATTGCTAGTTTTACCTTTACTACTCTATAGAGATGAGTGTACTAAGATCTGCAGGTGAGGAAGCATTTCTGGGTTCTGTAGCACAGAAATAATGCACAGCACTTGGGATCATCTGCCAATATCACATCTCTCACTGTATTTAGAAGAGGAATTTGCATAATTTTTGTATCCACATATTCACACTGTCCTTGCAAGTTAGATAAACTCTGGCACCTAGTTAGCAGTCTGTAGTTTGAATCTTTAGTAGAGAGTCTAATTTCTTTATACATTTGGGCTTCTAAACTGTATAAAAAACTGTGTGAAAAGCAACATGGAGATCAGTCAACGTGTTGAAGAGGTTTTGACCTGTCCAAGCGAAGCAGGTCTAGAATTGGGTGAATGTTGAAATACAGAAGTTCTGTGCTGACAGATAAATTTAGCACAGCTTGTAAGTGCTGACATTTCTTCTCAGAGTGATCAGTAGAGATTCAAGATATTTCAATGATATTTAAAATTGTATCAAAAGATATTTTTGTGGTAGGATCCTGCAAGCTTGCTGCTAGATGTGAAATTAAGTTAAATAATCTTATACTTGTCTTTATTATAGGATAGTTTTTGATAACTACACGCTTTTCATGAGTATTACTATTCTAACTTATTACAAGTTCATACACCTTTATATTAAAATGTTGTCTCGGTATTCTAGGATTCATTTTCTAGTGTGTTTCACATGGAATCTGAGGAATTAGAAGATTCAGCTGAAAATCTGAAGAGGTAAAACAATGAATTCAAACTTTTGTTCATCCCAGGAGAATGCTGAAGAAACTATGCTTTTAATATTTTTTTCCATAATAACAGAACTTATTTCCACTGAGTACCTTGTATTACTGCAATTTTTACAGAGCAGCTTTTCCCTGAAATGTACGTAGACAAACTCTATTACCTTAAAAAGGTCACACTGAGCAGAACAGGAGAGTAGGGCCTGATTACTTTGTCAGGTCTAAGTACACAGTTGTATTGCAAGGCTGAGCTGTGGAAATGTACAAAATGTGAGAAGTAAAAATCCAAGTTGGTGGGCTGCCCTAAAACAGATCTGTAAAAAATCTGCATAGATACCTATGTTGTAGAGTAGACATATTCACATTAGTAGATACTAATCAGTATATAACACTTTATTAATTTAATCAATTATTTGAATCATTATTTCATAGATAGGGAAGCTGAGTCAAAGAACATGACTGACTAAATGCAGAATAAATTCTTAAAAGTTCTAACTTTCAGTCATCTTTCAGAAACCATTAAGAATTTCAACTGGGGGGAAGGGAAAGATGCAGAAATAGTTGAATTAAAATACTCAGGTTAAGTAGTTTCCAAATTTAGTCCAAACCTCTGTATTGAAGATTGAAAATTATTGTCTCTTTTTCTGTCATCAAAACCAGTTGTTTCAAATAATGTCAAAAGAGCGAGACAGAGTTTTATATAAAATGCAATACTGCGGATACAATATTCAGAGAGAAAATGGAGATTTCTACACCCCTTTGATCTTATTTGCAGTGAACAATTATTACATGAAATTGAATTCCATATGCTTGAAAATCATGTCCAAAGTGTGTGGCTTGAGCAACTAAAAACTGTTGAGCTGTATTATGATTTTCAACAACGTACAATCAGAAAGTAGAGGTACAACGGGCTAGTAAGATCGCAGGGTGAAAGAAAAAGTTCCCGTTTACTTTCTCTTCCACACTATGGGAACATAAAGAGAATTTACCCTTCCTGTTCATTATCCCTTTCATGGTTACTAGTTAATACACTCCACATGTAATTTACTGCTTGCATGGGCCATCAGTAAATTATTTCTCATAACTGATAGGGAAGCAGTCTTAATTGCACATCTGGATCTTGTTCAGGAGACAGCACAATTATATGCCAAGGACTGTACTGTGAGTCAGCCATTGGAGTTAGAACTTGTGCTGTGCTTGAAGGACACAATTTCGGGCAACAGCAGAAATATGATGACATGGATTAGATAGGAAGTACCTAATACAATTTCAGGCTTATTTTGTAATCAAAGACACTGAATCAAGCCTCAAATCAGACTGTTTTCAGAATTGTGGGGCATTGCCCTGTATAACCAGGTTTGTGCAATAATGGAAGAATAATTCCCTTCCTCCAGCACTGTGAACATTCTTACACCAGAAGGATAACTAAAGTCAAGTCAAATATCGGAGAGAAATGGCAAGAGCTTGATGGGAATAGGTTTATTATTAGGACATATGTCCTTCTCCAAAGTAGGCAAATGGTCAAAGAGAATTGAAATTCTTTAATTAAAAAATCACAGCTAAAAAAGTAGGAGATGATTGATTCTGTAAAAATTTCCTGATTTGGAAAAAAACAGCTCTATTTCAGTAACAGAATCCCCATGCCACTGATTGTGCCTTTACTTTTAGAACAAATTTGAAAGGAACTTGGAAGCAGAAAATTTATAACGGCTACCAGCTGCACTCTCCATTTAAAGAGTATATGAATTCCATCCAGTAGTGATTTTTCAAGTGTGTCAGATTCATGAATGGAGTTTGTTTTCAAAAAGTTCTGTTTATTTCAATATAAACCAGCTGTTCATTATTTATCCTTCATCTACATAAACTGTACTGATTTGTTTATTTCTTAAGTTTGCTGTTCAGTGTTAACGTTGTCGAATATTAAAGAAATGGAGGAACATATAAATCAATCAACTCTGCAGTTTTGTGATGACAGCTGGATTGGGATACAGGACTTGAACTCAACTCTATTATGTATCTATTGGTTTTATCCTTTCCTCATATCAGTTACTTTGCATAATGAAATAACCCGTTGTCATACTAAGCACATCATAATAATGTTGTATCCTTCAGGGACTATGACACAAACAAAATCAATTATATGTATGCTCAGTATGTCAAGAATACAATGGAGCCTCTCAACATCCCAGATGTCTGCAAAGACAGAAGATTTCCCTGGACAGTAAGTATAATAAGCTTAGATTTGAAATCCAGAAATGGAAAATGTTTTTCTGTCTACCTTTCAAACCTTTTTTTGTTTTGCCCTCATTATTTCTGTTAACCTAGTGGCCACATTTAGAATTATGCAAACACGAAGGAAGGTACATTTGCTTGATAAAATTCATTATCAGTGAAGAGATGGTACAATACTCAGACACAGTGAGCCAGGTGGCCTGGGGAGGGATTTATCCCTACAACCATTATTTTAAAAGCCTAACATTCATTTGTCAGTAAATAGTGCAACATGGAGATCTTGCAATATGTTCTGTGGAAGACATTTAAGAGAAGAATCACTGGAGGTTTTCACAGTAATCTCTACTTTACTGTGAGTGTTTGGAGGCTCTCAAAAGTTCTTTCCCTTTTATCCTCTCCTTTCCCTTCTTGTTTTGGCAAAGATTAATGTTACAGATGCAAGTTCTTTGCTGTTTTGCAGAGGGAAAACCTTTTCTTTGGGAGCTTTTCCTTCAAGCTTCATCAAGCGTGAGCTTGTGGTTTGGTGTGCTACTGAACACACAGATACTGGAGAGTTAGGAGGGAAAGGTCACTTGGCAAGATTCAGATTACAATCAGGTTGCCTTCAAAGTTGTCATCAACAAAAAAAGCAAACTTGTAATTCTGTATTTTCCCGTCAATGGAGAAATTAGAAAGATGCCTGCTTTTCTTATTACGTTTAAGCCTGTCAGCTAGAGGGGTGCAGGGAGAGGGCAATGAGAGGGAGAGGAGTTATTATGATCAGCAGTTTTTACTGAGCTCTTTGTTCTGAGATGCACAACAAAAAGTTCAGAAAATACAGTGTTCAATGTGATTATTCCAGTAAGTGAAAAGAAGGGGCAGGGGAGCTGTGTTGCTTCCCTTTTTCTCTGTGCAAGGTTTCATGGATGTTTTGGAGTGGGTTTCTATGAAGGGCTGAGCAACAAAAGAATTGAATGTTAATTAATCAAGGCATTTCAAACAAAACAAAGCTTAAGAAAATTTTAGTGCTACAAGATACACAGTTAGCTTAATGCCAGGTAGTTACTCTTGGTTCATGACACCTGTTCCTTACATTGCTGTATTACAGGTGAGGGGATATGCCAGAAAGGGGAGAGGTCAGTTCCTTCTACAGCTCATCACCTGAAAGATTACAACCGTGTCCTAAAATGCAGCTGATTTCTTTTGCAGCTGTGCTGAGTGGAACACCTTGTCTTGGTTCAAAGTTGCCAGTTTCAAGGAAGTGGTGCCTTTTAATGCAAGCAGCACATTTTGAGCACAATTACAGAGTCACTGTAAAATCTTACTGAATGAAGATTATCACATCATTACCTGTGTTATCACTCACCAAAGCTTGTATCAGATACGTTTATTATACTGTCCAGCCAAAGATGTGCAAATTCTTTGAAGACATGGTTGCTTTTTGAAGGAGTACGTAAACCAAAATATCTATAGACCCCAGCTCTACAGCTTTTTTACTTCAGCCACTTGAACATCAGTCTCTAAAACTGTTAACTGTATTTTTTTTTAACAGAATGACAATGCAGAAAATGTAAGTCAACACATAAAGAGTTTGCTGTGTACACCAATAAAAAATGGAAAAAAGAATAAGGTGATAGGTAGGTATCTTTACAAAAATTTTTTTTTTTCATACATTTCTTATAAATATTTCTGTTCTCCACACTAAAATCTCAGCAACATGGAGTCTCAGTCCAGGACAAAAGATCCTTAACTATCATGTTTTCAACTAATAAGTCCACTGCAACCTTGACTGTAAATCAATTACCTAGTAAGTTACCAAATATCTACAACAGTCTTGTGATACTTCACCATTTTTGTAGCTTCTTGGTATTCAAAAATTTTGTGTAAGTAAAATTATTTTCATTGCTTCCTGTTTAGAGGGTCAGTTACCACTCTTATGTCTTTAACAAGGCGGTGAAAGGAAGAGAAGATCTAAATCAGTAAATAAGCTCTTCAGGCCTGAGCTGTTTGTAGTGTTGAGCTTTTAGGGAAGAGTGGTGGCATGTGAAAAGGCAAACTGAACTGCACAGACATTGACAGTTGCCATAAATGAGACTCAGCTACGGAAAGATTTGTACATTAGAAGGCCAGCTGCTGTGCCATTTTTGTGCTACAAATGGCCCTTTAGAGGTCCTTGCTTCTATCTGTAGATTACATAGGGAGCTGACAGTCCTATCTCAACACACTAGTTTGAGTGTCTAAAGCTACCCAGTGTAAATATCTCTGCAGCATCTCCTTTGCTTTTTCTAGAACTACTCTTCTTCTATTTTAAACAGTGGCCATACTAAACTGGTTCCTGGGGTGACATTTTCAGAAGTAATTTGACATTACTTAGGTCCACAAAGGCCTAGATTCTTATGGAAACTTAGAAGCCTAGTTATCTCTAGTTCCCCAAAAATATTTAGGTGGCCATGGTTGGGGTCTTAAAGATTAATATACACCTAAATAGTTTTGAGAATCTGGTCAGGAAATAAGCTTAATGAGCTGTAAGTCTTTCAGGGAGTTTCACATTCACCTTAAACAAAGGAATGATGATGCTTTTGGAAATTACCATGACTTCCCTGTCCCATGAAGAGTAGAATGAGTGTCAACCTGCTTTCCTGGCATAAGTTCCACAGAAACAGAACATAAAATACACTGATTCCTAGAGAGCAGTATGAACCCAACTTCCTCAGCTTTACAAAATCTGGCAAGTAAATGCTGAGAGTTCCAAAATGCATTTTTAAATGGTCTTCCAATAATTTCCCTTGAGAATTACGCCAAAACTGCACAACCAGTGTATATAGTAAATATGAGGTCCCTTCTCCAAGGAGGGTGCTTTTTTTTTAACTCCTGCAGCAAAGAGAAATAGAAGAATCATCTTTACCTAATGGAGTTCTCTGAAATTTCTTTTGATATCAGCTTCTTTAATGAGTTCTTTTATTATGTTGTTTTAAATATTTTACCAGACCCTAAAAGACCAAGATGGAGACTGAACTGTTGAGCTCTAATTCGAGATACTTCACTATGCTGTTAGCTACTGATAAAACAGTTGCATCTGATCCCAAATAGTTTCTTTCTATTGTTATTTTCTATGGAAGTTCAAACTGAAGGTTTCAGTCTGGCCATCCGTTTAGGTGGGTTCTTCAAATCTGAGTAATTCTCATTGGGAAATGTTCTTCAAAGTCCTTTAAAGTTTCACAGCCTGCCTAATGTTCAGATCTTTAATAGGGCAAGGTCAATTGTAATGTATGGACTCCTCAATGTTTTGGGGAAGTTTTTGAAAAAGGATATGGTTAAATAGTCTTAAGCACTACATAGTATATTTACTACAAGCTTCTCTTTTTTCTTTTTTTTTCTTTTTTTTTTTTTTTTTTGAGACATTTACATGCATCCAAATGCCATGTGTTTTAAGGATTCATTTGCTCTTGTGGCTTATTCACTGTTGAGTCTTAATCTTGTGTTCATTACATCACAGTTGCTATGGAAATAATTATGTCATAAACAGATCTGAAAGTGATTTCCGTGAGATTTTCCTATAGAGTTTTATAGGTCAGCTTCTTTTTCCCAGGGAAAGTTAATATTGTTCTTAGTGAATCCTTATTCCCTGGCATAACACATTTTTACTATCATTCAAGTATCTAGTCATCTCATTCAATTAAGGTCCAGAATCCTGTTTGCAATATTCAGATGCCACAACCCCTGCCGCAACAGTTTGCAGCTACAGTTCTAATGTTCTTACTGATCTCTGTAGAAGAAACTGTGATACTAAGTTCCCCAAACAGAATGCAATTTGGAGACAGAACAGTGTTACATTTTCACCAGACATTAAAACTTCTATGTGCAAGGCCAATGTTCTTCTAAAAACATAGCTTGCATGTGTGTGCTACTGTTTCCTCACTTTTTCTACGTGCCGTAACAGGGAAGACGCACACTTGCTCCCTCATACCTTTTTCCTTTTAATTAAAACCTCTGAGCTTTTTTACTCTGTAAATATGGAGTACTATAATGATAGAAATACTTTCGTACAAAAATTATTAGCACTGGTAAGACCTTACAGTACCTGCTGATTATGTTCACTGATGGTATTGCTGTAAAATAGAATTCATTATAATCTCTTCCCTAACCAGAAGCTGAGAGCAAATCCACCCTCCCTGACCTTATGGTAGTGAAAGCATTCAAATTCTGTTCATATATCCTATGTATATTAGGAGTAGCTCTACCAATGTAAGAAAACCTACAAATTGTTAAGAGTGTTCTGGAAACATCATGCTAAATAGTTACCTTCTATTTTGCTAGTTAAATACATATTTAATGTATCACTCTTTCTGCGGCAAAATATTAATCATAAAATACATAAAGTACAAACTGGTGTGCAATAGCAATTTATAGAAAATTATTTTTTCAGAATTTTAAATTTGCAACTGTTAATTTTTACTAGCATAATTATTTGCAGTTGGCCAGGAAAATGTTGGCTTTTATCCTCAAAACTGTTAGTACTCATACTCATGAGAGTGAAAAAACATTTGGACTCACTTAATACAAAAATCGCCCCCAAAGCAGTTTTGGCCAAAACAATGTATGATTACAATGCATCTACTTTAATTAATATTCTGATTTCTTAGCAGAAGTTGCCACCCACTATGTAAAACTCAAGTGAGGTAGATGTGGGAATTTCTCTCTGCTTAAAACAGTGTCAGGGATTTAAGCTGCGGCAAAGTCTGGTTGAAGTTACGTGTCAGACCTTTCAATGGCATGTGCACAGGACAGTCCAGAAATTCTTTATGGAAAATAAACAGATGCAACTATCAACAAGTTTAAACCTAACAAGCTGAATTCAGTGAGATGCTCTTCAGTTACTTCAGTTGTCTTCGGAGTGGGCTGTAATTAGATCACACCCTCATAGAATCTGCGTGTGTACTTAAACTTTGAGCCTCAACTGGGGTATTCTCTGTTTAGTTCATTTATTGAAAAAAATGTCCAGCACTGACTCAAAGAAGGAAGTGAAAACTCTGTGTACCACTGTTCTGACTTTCATAAATATTCTTTTGGCATGGTTACAAAAATTTAATTAGCCTCCAAAGGACAAATTGTCTTTAGGGATTAAATCAATCTACAAGACTATTAATAATAAAAGCCAGGATTAAAACTACCCTAGAATTGCACAAGATAATCAAGTCTGTAAAGCCCTACATTTTTGGTTTATAAATCCTAACACATACTTTTGAGTCTACTAAGTAATATATAATGTTTAAGTATTTCTTCTGTAATACAGTGAAATTACCCCAAAACACTTCAGGGAAAATTATACAGCACTCCTGTGTGTCACTTTTATGTATTCCGGTGGTCTGTACTGTAGGCTAAACTGTCCTAGACTTCATTTTTCTCTTGATGTTCCATATAAGAGGTGATACTTTGGCAGTTCTTGGTATTACTTCTTTTAATTTCTGTATCCTGGCATAGGGGTTTGCCAGCTTGTGAATAAGATGGAAGAAAACTCAGGCAAAATAAAGGCTTTCAACAGAAATGATGAACAGTTCCTGGAAGCATTTGTCATCTTTTGTGGCTTGGGGATCCAGAATACACAGATGTATGAAGCTGTAGAAAGAGCCATGGCCAAACAGATGGTGACATTAGAGGTGAGTTCAAAATCTATATGGTCCTTAATTAGCCCAACACAGATCCTAATTTTCTCCAGACCCTGTCTGTTCTACACAAGTGCAGCTACTCACATGGATACTAAACAGAAATTGTTCTCCCCTAGAACAGCATTTGGCCTGTTGAATTGCACAATTTTTCTGCTTGTTTCCGTATCTGCCAGCAGACTATTTTATTTTGTATTGTATTTTAACTTCACTCATGAGATTTAGTGGTGAGCTGAATGTATCTTTTCCTCTACATGAGGCTACACATTGGCAACACAGCTGGTTTGTTCTGTTGCGTAGGAAGAGGAAATGGTTTGGGGGAATAGGAGCTTCCTTTTCTTGTCTGAGGTTTTCTATGATGATTTTGGCTCAGTCCTTTAGACAAACTGGTTTGTGGAGTAACAGCAGCATTATTGTAGGTTTTCAGCAATTTCCTCAGACTCCATCAAACCATATCAAGATGAACGTCATCTGGTCTCAGCCTTTGAATTGGTTACTGTTAAGTTAAACAGCTAAAGAGGGCCTTAGTCTGAAAAGCTGAATTACTCAGAGGTGATAACTTGAAGCTGAAAGTGAAAAATTTGTAGACTTTGGATCTCCTAACATTCACTATGTAAACAGAGTGTTTGCAGAATTCCTAAAATGGGGATTATGTACTCTGTAGCCTCTAAAAGAAATGTTACAACTCTCAAAGAAAGCTGTATTAAGTAATGTTAAATAAAAAAGTGGTAAAATAATTGTCAAAATCATTTCAGTGCTTTAAAAAAAAAAAAGAGCTGTTTGTTTATATGGCAAATCGACAATTCTTTCTCCTACTAGAATACTTTATCGATAATATAGGAAGTTCAGACAGATTATAGGTTGGTATATAAGATGGCTTCTTTACAAAAAAATGGCAGTTTCTAGCTGTTAAAAAAACTCCCTAACATTTTCATGTCCTGTGTTCTCAACAGCTAAAAATATGAGCTTATTTTGTTAATATAAAACAAACAAATTGTCTTTCAGACTTTTTGCCAAGTTTCATTTAGGGCAAAACTTCATGTCTGAATAGACATTATGGCAACAATGTCATGCTCATAATTATAGTTGTTTCATGTATTATTTGTCTATGGAAGTGGGGCATGAAAACTTTCCAAAGCGAAAATCAGAATTCTTTGCTCTTTTATAGAAACTATTTATGTCTTCTTGGCCTAATTATTTCAAGAAGGTTCTGTGCTGTGGGAGGTTTGTGAAAGCTGCAGTTATCTTCCCATATGTGTTCAGAGAGCTCCCTTAAAAGCAATGCAGGCTCTGCAAGGCCGATGCAATGCAATGCAGTGCAGCTGCAAGCTGAAAATCCTGCATTACAATAAATACCTTTTTATCACATCGCTCTTTAGTTTGTACTAAGAGCTGTTTTTCTCTTTCTCTAGGTTCTTTCATACCATGCTTCTGCTGCTGAGGAGGAAACGAGGGAGCTGCAGGTAACAGCGGTAATTGAATTTTTTACTATTACATTAGGAATATTTCATTAATAGAACAGCAAAAGGCAGTTTGTTACATAAGATGTGATCCCTAAACATGCAGGAGGAGATTTTCCAGAAATAAAAATGATAGTGAAGCTTAAGCTGGTTCCCTGAGTTCAGTCTATGCATCAAATAAAAGGGAAATGTTATGACGCCTACAATGAGAAATACAAGCTCTCCAGAGAGCTGTAATTACAGGACAATCAGGAGTATACTTACTGCCGTTCTCATGAGTTTACGTGACAGTAGCAGCTGATGCAATGTTAATATCGACTCACAATGATTAAGTATTTCAGAAGCAAAATATTGAGAATTCTTCTTTCTGCAGCTGAGCCAGAATGTTGTATATTTTATATCTTTGATACATTCCAAACATTCTGAGTATGGGCGCAACTTTATGGCCTTACACAGAAATTTTGTATTTAATTGTTAATGCAACAGTTATTTTTACTTTTATGGTTACTTTTCTGTGCAATGTCCTGTTCTGCTCATGTTTAATTCTGTGTTTAGAAATTACTGCCTAAAGAATAACTACAGCTACGATTTCCAGTGTAGTTCAAAGCCCAGCCTGTGTTTCATCTCTCCAGTTCTCTCTGTTGGAGGAGACATTCTGGGAAAATATCATCACCCCTGCTGTACAAAAGAAAATGGGAAGGATGGAGGGATGGAGAGGAAGGTAGACATAGGGAACCACAAGCTGGGTAGTATTGGACTGGACTGGATTGGACAAGCAAGGTGCCACAGAGCAAGGCAGAAGACTAAGGATAATTCTAGAATGGTTGGCATCACACAGATTTTGAATCTCTGTTGTACCACACTGTTGTACATCAATAAAGGGATGCTGACAAGACCAGCAATGTCACACATCTCTGATGGTTTCTCTTCAGGGCTTGAGTTATAATCTCTGTGGTTACATCTTTATTGGGAAGTAAAACAGAACCACGATAAACCTAGCACTCAATCAGTGACCACCTCCCCTGATTAACTGTCCATATGCTTCCTAGCACAATCTTGGCCCATGTCAACCACCACTTTCTAAGGTGATACCAGAGCACACAGTACCAGATCACATAGCACAGGCCATCTCCAACAGGCACTGGGGATAAGTACACCAGATTTAGCTTCCTCTAGCCTACAGTCTTGCAGTGCTATTTGAACAGGTTTTGCAGCTTCAGATATACCACATATCCTCACATCACATATCACATCACATCACATCACATCTCAGGGCATAAAACAAATACCTTTATTTTCATGCTATGAAGCCATCACTCTCAAGTTTAACAGAGCAACCAGATTAGTTCAGATCATTTGATTTGCAAGAAAAAACAAACAAACAGAACATAAAAAAACCCAGACACAGGCACTAAAAATAAGGGTATTGTAGAACTTCACAGCCCCACATGGAGCCTAAAGCAAACCCTGGGCAAATATTGCTCCTTAAATATCTGTTGTCAGCAAGTGCCATTTGAGAAACAGGATCATTGCTGCCTTTTTTCCTATGTCTCTGTACTCACAAAGTAGAACACAAATGTTGCAGTTTTCAACCTCTGTCATTTTTTTTCTGAAACTTCTTGCTGTTTCTGTGCATCAATAAAGGTAGCAGTATGTGAAAAGAGACAGGGACAAGGCAGTTTCAAAATAAAGTCATTTATGTTAAAGACATCAATACTCCTATTCCTACTGTGTTTCCCCAAAAGTAAGACAAGGTCTTATATTAATTTTTGCTCCAAAGGATGCTTACTTTTTTACATGTATAGCTGCCTGGACACTAAATTGACTTTTTCAATGAACTGTAACTAGGGCTTATTTTTTAACTAGGGCTTATATTTCAAGCATCTTCAAAAATCCTGGAAAATTATGCTAGGGCTTATTTTCGGGGTAGGTCTTATTTTTGGGGAAACAGGGTAGTCTTAAACTAAGTCTTGGATAAGTAGTGACAAAGCATGTACCTGCTACCCAAGCTGGAAAAGATATTAAAACTTACTTCCTTAGCTTCTTGTCTTAGTCAAGGGAGAGAGGTGAGTCTAGAAAGCAGTTCAGTGCAAGATATTTTAAGGACTGATTCAGGGTAATATGTGTGGCAATTCATTTCTTATGTAAATGATACTTTTCTTGCAATCAAACTGTCAGCAAGGTGTAGAGAACTTTATTTTCTGATGTGCTGACAAAGACTTTCCAAAAACTTTTGTGAAGTGCTTGTGCTAATATTTTCCCCTAATTAAGAATAATCCCTACCACACTACTGGGATCCCTTTGTGCTATTTTCCCATTAACACATAGACTAAAGTTTTGAAATCAGCATGTGGACCAGCTAACTAATATAACCACCCTGTTTGAAGTGATAGACAGATGATACTCTCATGTTCCTGGCTTCAGATTGTAAAACTTCTATTTAACATCTGGAGATGTGATCCAGCTGCCTAAATTACAGTGATGTACTAAGTCACTGTCCAGAAACTGGACCTTCCCTGGTGGTTAAAGCTAACACATTGCATATTACAACTTTTGTTCCACTACTGAGGGTCAGCAGAAGAATGGTGATTTAGTTGGCTTCAGAATTTTATTAATTTTTATTTTGCATGTATGTCATTGTACCAAGCCAGCCAAAATAGATTGAAATACTGTTTCTGAATATACCTTTTTTGTGATTTGCCTTGTTTTCTTCTAAATAATCTGATAGCACATAAAAGAGATGCCTTATCAGGCAGTTGGACTAGATGATTTTTGTGGGTTCCTTCCATCTGGAACTATTCTATTCTATTCTATTCTATTCTATTCTATTCTATTCTATTCTATTCTATTCTATTCTATTCTATTCTATTCTATTCTATTCATTATCAGCCTTGTGTAATGGGCTGCAGTCAAATTTTTCATTTCCATCGTCTTTTCCATGTACTACAGAATATTGTATTGCATCAATCACCTCCATTGAGCCTGGATACTGTCTGCAACCTGTGTTTTATCACACCACGCAAATGAAACAAAGCAAAACAGTTTATAGTTGCCACTCAGTTACCACAGTGGTCCCACATTTTTCTTTTGCTGCCAGTGTATTTACAAAAAACATTTTTGTTGGCCTTCCCATTCTTCACTTGTTCCAACTCAAGCTGAGCTTTGGTTTTCCCAACTACATACCTGCACACTTCGGTAACGTCTCTATATTCTTCCCAGGTAGCCCATCCCCACTTCCTCCTTCTGTGTACTTCATTTTTTCATTGAGCTCAGTCAGGAATTCCCTGTTCATCCATGCTGGCCTTTTCCCATGCTCACTTGACTTCCTGCATGTCAGAATGGACTATTCTTGTGCTTGAGGCTTTCCTTGAAGGTAATGCCTTGGCATATGAAATGAAGTTATAAGCTTTATCTGTAGGTTTTTCAATCATAAGAGAAGGCAAATTTTTAAAATTATTTTTTATGCTTAACTGGGTAATGAAATGGACTCACTAATTAATTACTCGTTATTAATTATTGTTATTGCAATGCCTATAGAAAGCAATATTAATGAAAAAAGTCACAGTTATGCGAAGAGGGGGATTAACTGGCACATTTTCTTCCTTTCTTGCTGTTTATAATATTCCTGAGGTGGAGAAATTGAGCAAGAGGTTGTAGTTGGGTCAGAGCTTACAGAAGCTGACCCTAGCTCAATAACTCAAAATTAAAATAGCTGATGCACTGTCATGTTGTAAAATGGGGGGGGCAGCAGATTGCTCTCCTGGCTTCAGTAAGCAAAAGAGGAAATATCTAATTCAGTTAAATAACACTTGACTAGCTATACAGTGCAGTTTTTTATGTCTAAGCTGAAATGAAACTTGTTGTGGCTGTCAAAGGCAGGCGATCAAGGAAGGGCAAGATAAATTATGAATGAAGTCAGAACACAGGCATGAGGTGTTCTGTTGAGCTCCTGCTGTGTCCTTCCAGCCCCTTTCCTCATGAAATACCAGACTGCAGTTGCAGTATTTCAGAATTATGTCATTAGAGTTCCTGAATGGTTGCATTATTTTCCACCAAGCATGCAGATCTGGTGGTTCTTTCACATGCTTATAGGTGAAATACCACATGAATCCAAACTGAGAGACACAAAATTACTGGTACAAGAAATGTGTAAGAATGCTGGAATTTTGTTTCCTGTGTAAATATTATTTTTCATAATCTTTCATGATTTTCCAATTCTGACACACAGGAAAGATAACAAACATATGGAACAGAGATGGGTACACGTGGTAATGGAAAGAGGTGATTTGCATGCTACATGTAATAATATTGTAGATTACGACACATGCGTCCTTTTCAATCTCAGCCTTCTAGGACACAGTTCCCCATGCTGCAGAAATGTTTTCCCCTAGAATTACAAAGAGGAAGATAAACACATAGGTTTATTTATTTCATCATTTCAGTTTTACCTGATTTTCTTTTGCTCCACGCTTATACTGAGGTGAAACGACTGTGAAGAAGTAGCACTGAGAACTCCATCTTTTATTCTAATGAAAAACCTGATACTAATTTTTGTTCTATAGTGTAAGACTTACCATTTATTTTTTTAGCAACCTTAACATCTGCATTTTGAAGGGCAACTAATACCTATACTCTGAATTTTATAACTAGAAAGAGTAGAGTTGCAGTACATAGAGTATTACTGACAATGAAAGTTATAGATTTTAAAAAGTATAGGGTTGAGGTTTTTTGTCTACTTTGTAATTTCAAATTTCACATTGAAGGTTTATGATTGTACTCAAATTAAATAAAAAACATTGTCCAAAGATTTTAAAGATTGTTGATCACAGGTGAACCCTAATTTTTCAGGTTTCTAGTCCTGAGAAAGCTCTCTCTGTGGACATGTTCTGACACCATAGTGCTGCACGTGGATTCTGTTAGGAACTCTTTGTTCTAGCTGGTCTACACTGACCTCTATTTTCTCACCGTCTTTTAGAAAAATTTCAGCAGTTACAGATTTTGATGTCTGCACGTACATAAAAACAAACATGTAACTCCAATGCCCCAGTATCTCAGTCTCCCAATTTCATACATATTCTTGGTTACAGTTTGATTTAGGTAACAGACTGTTTGTCCAGGTAATCCTTTCCTTATTCTCTTGATCTATGGAAAACCGCATGTTAAATCTAATCAAATAAGGTAATGTTAAACAAGAAAGGCTAAGGAATGATAAATGAAGAGTAATTATCAGGTTTCAGTATAATGTGAAGGTAAAATTCAGTATCTCACTACTCTGTTTCTGTTATGCTTTCTCTTTCCTAATGCTAAATTGTGTTCTCTTATTCTTCTCTAGGCTGCTGTAGTACCATCCGCACAGTCTCTCAACCTAACTGACTTCTACTTCAGTGATTTCGAGCTATCAGATTTTGAAACAACACTGTGTACGATTCGAATGTTCACAGATCTCAACCTAGTGCAAAATTTCCAAATGAAACACGAGGTATGAATGCTGTCAAATGCTTCTTCACGTAAAAACACAACTTCATTAAAGAAAATCAGGAGAACAGTGAAATGAACCTACAGTAAATATAATTGAAAATCTGTATTAAAGAGTACTTAGCAAACAGGGAGCGTATTTCAAGTGGGCAGTATTGGCATTTGTCCTTAGTTTGGTTCCACTGAATGATGAATTATTTGGTTAACGGACTGTAAGAT
Organism: Nesoenas mayeri; assembly: GCF_963082525.1. NCBI lineage: Eukaryota > Metazoa > Chordata > Aves > Columbiformes > Columbidae > Nesoenas > Nesoenas mayeri. The sequence goes on along the minus strand of NC_137540.1, from coordinate 11,296,960 downwards.
GCTTTTAGAAACTTTGGAGAGCGGAAATAGAGGACTTGGTTAAAATTCAAATGAGTTTTAAAATCTATTGCAATATTTCAAAACCAGCAAGAATAAATATATAAAGACTAACAAAAGCAGTCAAATGCATAAATTAAGAATGGTAAACAAAAGAATAGGTAGCAAGAACAGACAAAAACATTTCACAGCTAATAATATCAGAAAATATGTAAAAGTCAATAATGTGTCTTAGTAGAAAAATGGGGCCAATTTCATTTTTTACTGACAGATGAGTGGGATTTTAGGCCCATGGAGTAATTATATTGTAGCTCATGTTTGAAGAGACACACAAAGATACAAATTAATTTTTTTTTTAAATGACCATTTAGGAGATTGATCAAAGTTTGAATGAATTAAGCTGGTTTTCTCCAGCAAACGGAATATTGAGGAAGGAGATCATAGTAACTTTTCAGTAACTGAAAGACAGTTATAGAGAGGATAGTAATAGAGGTTGTTCTCTATGTCCATATAAGGCAGTAAAAGCAATCAGTTTAGTCTTTCACCCACAAAAGATTAGGTTAGAGTTTAGGGGGAACTCTATAGTTATGGAGATAGCAAAGACTAAAATAGATTAGTTATGTGGGCTGTGGAAATTTCCCGGGAGATTTCTACCAGTAAATCTAGTTGTATATATGCATCTGTCAGAGGTGATTTAGGCAGGTATTCTTATTGTGCTCCTGGCCTGGAGGTAGACTAGGTAATCTCTTAGGCCTCTTCCAGTCAATACACACAATTTCTATTTTAAACCTTCTTTTTTAAATACTTTAATTTTTCCTTTATGTATTTTTCAACAAAACTGCTAAAGCTCAGTACAAAAATTCAGAGGGCACAGTAGGCAAACAAATCAGTAAAAGAAAATAGGTATTTATTTTCTACATCACCAGTTTATAGACCAATTTAGATTAGTAGAGTGTAAGGGCAGAAAGGAGTACTGTGTTACCTAGTAACTTGTACTTCCTTAAGAGATATGTCCCAACAGGAGAGAGGGTATCAGGTAGCATAGTAATGGGTGGACTTCTAGTTCCTAGTGGAGAAATTGTAATAGATTTGTAAAACCAGTAACACCATGACAATAGACATAACTACACATCTCAATAGAAGCAAGAGAATGTTGACAGCTGTGAGGCCAGATTTTTGTCTTTCCATACTAAACCTAAAGAAAACTGGTAGTAGCCCAGTACTGCTTTTCTAACAGTGGAAAGTCAAGAGAATACTGCTGCTTTTGTCTGTGCAGAATCGCTTATGTAGGTGAATGATACTGGATTTTCATTTCTGTCAGTACATTTTTCACTATGAACACTAAAACTTCTCTTGAACAAACCAAGGCCTAGGTCCTCAGTCAGCATTTACCATAAGGCAGTATGCTGTGGCCATTTAAACCAAGGGATCTGTTCTAGTCCACATCAAATTACTACCTGACCTTCATACCTTTTCACTTCCTTAGAAATAAAGTATAACCCACAACTTGTAATACTGTTGTGTAAAACATCCAGGACATACTTTCTTCCTGCATAAAAAACCCCTACCCAGTAATATAGTAGTTGCAGTCTTCATATATACTTATTTGCTTTCCAAAGTCCAATTCTGCTTGTCTTTTGACAAGCTGGTATGAGGGAAAAGCCACATGTTCACTATCAAAGCAGCTCTTAAGAGAACTCTAACTAAAAAATAAATTGTCTCTGTGAAATGTGTCATTACAAACAAGAATTTTTTTTCTTTCAGTTAGCTGAATATAACTCAGTTTCTGAACTGTGTCTGACACTAACATTTAGTTGTTAGTAATAAAAACTTGAAACCACAAGTATTATAATAGATACTCAATGAGAGGCTGAACTAGTGGCTATAAGCGTATTCTTATCTATGTTCACAATTATGTTATATTTTAACTTTGTTGAGGTTAAAGGGATTTTTTTTTCCTGTAAGAGAGATTATTTTCAAGCTGGGTTAGAGAAAGATTTGTTTTAATTAAAATAATATATTTCTAATACATTTTCAGTTAACCATGTGATGCTGTTTCTTAAAGGTTCTCTGCAGATGGATTTTAAGTGTGAAGAAAAATTATCGGAAAAATGTTGCTTATCACAATTGGAGACATGCCTTTAATACAGCACAGTGCATGTTTGCTGCTTTAAAATCTGGTAAAATTCAGGTAGGTTTTGGCATTTCTGCATTAAGAGTCTTTTAGCACAACAAATTCTGTAACAATGCATAGTTGATTGTCATGTCAGTAAGATGTTCATCATTCTGCAGTACTGCTAGTGAAATCAAAATAATTCTGTTGAAGACTTCTGGCTTTAGGTGCTTGGTTTGTGAAACTATTGTTGTGTTGTTACGTACCCAGTTTCAGTTCATTCCTCTGGAAATGATCAGGTGGATGTTCCCAATAGGAATATCTCAAGGCATGTACATGATTATGTCCTTTTTTAAAATTAATGATTATGCTACAAGCAAATAAAAAAGGTGAGGAAGAAAAGGACTGACCTTATTTCAGGATATTTCCTTATAATATTCAACAGAAATTTATGTAAGTTCAAGCATAGAGCTGAGTACAGATTTAGACAAACAACAGAACTTTTTTTTGAAATAAAGGTTTAAATGCTCATTTCAATGCTTTTGAACAATGTTTCAACCTTCCACTTAAAAGACATCATTGTTTTGAAAACAACCTAGTTAATCTTTAATACAAATACTGAAGGGCTAAATGATCCCCAACATAAGAAAAATGTTGATTCATTTTTTTCAAAATATGTTTTTAGGTTTTGGTTTTATATTCTTTAAGAAAACAGAATGTTTATTTTCATTCTTAATTAATGTGTTTCTTCAGTTTGATTACGGACAATGTTATTAGTGGGTTTATACTATTTTATGGCAAGCACTTCTGAGAATAAATAAATCCTGTATCTGTAGATCAAAACACAATATCAATAAAGAGGCATTCCCTTCCTCTACAAAGTTTGTCTCCCTAAAAAAAAGGGCTAGAAGATTCAAAGGCAAGGGCTTTTCATGTTCCTTTTATACTGAAATGGACATGGTAGTTTTGTTCTGTGTGTGGCCTAGCAATCTCTGATAGCTTGCTTGCTATTTTTGGAATCCTGTCAGCCTCCACTGCAATTTCCATAAATTGTTCTATTCCTAACTTTGTTGGGTTCACTCCACACTGATTTTCATGTCCTAGATTCTGGAGGCAGAAATGTTGTTGAACATAAGTCAATTTTCCATGGATTGAGTGGAAAAGCAAGGACTGGGGGTCACATTTTCCTAGGAGAAGCATAAAATCAGCCATTTCCAAACTGATTTGTCTTTTGACTAGAGTAAGGACAGGTTTCATGATCTAGAAATCAGATGCAAATCCACAGAAATTGTAACTGCTTAAAGAAAATTTGAATGTGATTGTACACAGGGTACAGCCCCAGAGTGGCTGGGCTGTCATTAGCTGATCAAAGTTCCTATCCCGACTGTTGTGCCTGCTGTTCTTGTGCCATTACAAAATGCTGCATGAATACCGTCGTTTTTTCCAGACTATGTTTCTTACAGGGCAGATATAAATAAATTTGCTGTCAAATTCTATTGAATATTAAAGATGCAAAGTAGTCACAAAAGAGAATCTGTAATCTCTCCACTAATCCTTGTTGAATCACAGAACCATTTCAGTTGGAAGTGACCCTCAGGATCATAGAGTCCAACCATAACCTAACCTAAGCTCCAGAAAATTTAATAATGAGTTAGATATTATTCAATTCTGCTTTCCATGGGTCTTAAACTTCTGTTAATTCATTTGCCCAATAATCAATGAAAAGCATGACATTTTTCCCTCCTGGTTATTCCAAGGACATTTCTATAATGAATTTTTATACCTATTTGGAGAATGTAGCCTAACTCCCTCGAGGTAACAGAGGAGCTGAGCTAGAAGTCATGGGGCCAGAACTAAAACCAATTCCCAATGCTCTCTCTTTGCTGTCAGGTGACATTATACAAGTCACTTTCTCTTCTACTGTCTCAGTTTCCTCATTAGTATATATAGGGCTAAAGGATGTTTCCTCTGAAAACTTCATTGAGGCCTGTGATGAATGATTACTACTGTGCACCACAACTTCAGAGATAACCCCTTATTCCCAGCACACCATTTTACATCCTTGTCTTCTTTGGGCCGGAACCATATCTGCTATGAGAATAAAGACAAGACAGCACATTTAATACAGATCGCTCAGAATAAATCTCTATTATAAAGCTAAAACTCACTTCTTGTATACTCTTACATACAGAGCAAACTGACTGACTTGGAAACACTGGCTTTGCTGATAGCAACTCTAAGCCATGATTTGGATCACAGGGGAGTGAACAACTCTTACATACAAAGGTAAGTAAGTCAAAGAGAAGTTAAATAAAAACAGATGAATACCAAAATCGCAGAGCTAAATTAAGTACAACCTAATTGATTTGATGTTGTGAGGCTGTACAACAGAGCAGGTTTGTATAAAGCAGTAAGTGCAAGAACAGCCAGAAACATTCAAGGAGTCCAAAGCAAAGATGCACGACTTGTTACTGACTATGATGGCAGATGAAGTGAACTTCCTTGTAGACCGTTCAGGGGCAGCATCTTCCTGCTCCTATTTCAGATGTCCCATACCCCTTTTCCCACAGAGTGACAGCAAAAGATCCCAGCTTCTATGGGACAGCATGTAGGAAACATGTAGTTTTTCAGATTGCTCAGCCAGGGGTCCCCCCACGTAGTCCAGGCTCCCACAAAGCTGAGATCTGCAGTCATCTAATACAAAAGTATCTCCATACCATTTTGAACTCCGACTGTTCTACTCATGAGTTAGCCATGTTTTTCCAGAATTCTAAGTTGATTTGATATGATACATATTTAAAATCACATGAGAAATGCGTGACTGTTTTGCACTGATTTTGGGTTATCTTTACTCTTGAACTTGGTTCCATTCTGGAAATACAGAAAAAAAATATAAAGCACAAAGTCCAAATATGTTTTAAAACCTTGAAAGAAAATATTTTTACTAGATAAAATATTTCACTTTGAAGTTATCAAAAAACATCGGAATTCCTCTGAAATCTTCTCCGTATTTTAATTTTTAACTAAAATTACATGTTTTGTTAAAATTTATTAATAGTTTCAGATCTGCCCCAAATCTGCTTTTCAGTGAATTTAGTATTCACTTCAAGGAACAGCAGATTCTTCAATTAAATAAATAGCCTGACTTAAAACATGGTATAATATGATGACTGTGATACAGCAATGTGTCCTGATCTGACCAGAGATGGGGAAAAGATACTCAGAAATGTACACTTGTATCTTTTTCTGGCAGAGTTGGAGAGTGGTTTTTTGGAAGAAGTGGTCTGCTGTTCTTGCTGTGTGTAAAGTCAGATATTAGGGAAGGCAAAGTTTGTTTGAGGCAGAGAATACTGAAAGGCAGAAAATAAGTAAGCTGAAGCAGAATTTCAGCTTTTCAGATATGTTCAGAATAACACTAAGACTAATGTGTAAAGGAAAAAAACTCAACCCGAAACCCCAGAAAACTGAGAGAGTAGCCTTTTTCCAGTTTCCTAATAGGGGATTCCAGCAGTAACTGTAGCCTTGCAGTTATTGGAACCGGTTAGCTATTTTTTGCTTTATTTATTTAAAAATAAATTTCCTGGAAGACATCTGGAGATGCGTCATCTCCTCTCAAAAATGTCCTGGGAAAGTGTCATAGACAGCAAAATCCAACATTCACACATGCTGTAAAACAGAGATGATTACAGCTTAATAATTCTTTTTCAATAAAAAGTTCCACAAATTTTGTTTTTAAATCTCTCATTTGAGTCTAAGTGAAAAGTTATTTTTTCCATGAACGGATCCCTTTTGTTGCATCACTGGAAGCAAGAAGAGTGGATACTTAGCATATGATTCTTTTCTTAAGAACAGGGTCTCAAAACTGAAAATGGTCCTGGTAGCAGAAATTACAGGAAATGAACTGCTTAAACATCTTCTGGTAGATATGCAGGAGTTTTGTTTTCTTTTTCTTCCAAACACACATGTAAAGTAGGCAAGCACAAAGCACAAAAACTGCATAACCAAACTACTGCGTTCACAAAGCAATGGTGTCCTTTGGCCTGGCATGGTGGTTTAACAGAAATGCTGTGTACTAGAGAAGTAGGATCTGAATTTATTTTGAGTACTTGTGTCTTCCCAGACAGCCAGGGTCTGTAAGTACTGAGCAAGCTCTAGTTTGGTGCAGTACTTGGGAAGATAACCTAAGATATTTCTCACATACTTCTCTCTTCAGTCAGGATGAACTTTAGGAGACACAGTATGCATCCCATTTAACTCAATGGGAATTTCACCCAGCATGCATTGGCACCATCCTACAATTTGTTTCCATACAGAAACATGCGAGCATATTTGCTCTATAGTCCTTTTGCAGTGGTCTCAGAGGAGGTGCTGGGCAGCCAGCCCACAATCATCAGGGGCTCGCATCCTTTAATCTCCCTTTCCGCATTTTTGTTTGTCTTTCCATCTTTCTCTCTACATTTTTGTGCTTCTTTAATCCCCAGAGTCTCCTCTTATGACTTCCATTTGAGTCTTGTGTGCACTCACGCAGGGACTCAATCCTGCAACCACTAATTCATCTGAATGATCCTTAACCATACAAAAAATCCCATGGAACTGTATGCTAATAAAGAATCTCTTACATGATTAAACATTTGTCAGTCAGATTATAATAATAGTAATAGTTTCAGGATCAGCAGCAAAACAGACTTCCAACAGAATCCAAATTTAGTTAAAGAGATGAGATAAGCAATGTGGAACCAGGGGCTAAAAGTTAAGATACAGTAGCAAAAGCTAAGAACCATATTACATAATGAGGAATGGAGGGAAATAAGAAATCCTCAAAGAGGAGGAGTTTCTGTATTTTGTCTAAAGCTACTCAAATAGTAAATTCTATTTTCTAGACTAAGATAGCTTTAAATTCTGCATCCACATAGTTGGTTTCATGCTGTTTTTCACCACCTGTATAACCAACATTGTGTTTCCCTTTTGGATTTTGCCCTGAGCAAAGGGAAAGTAACGATATTGCGGTAGTTCAGTCATGAAGAGAATGGTGATGAATGAAGTACCGACACAGTTACCAACAGTGGGAAATTACTTGATCAGCATTTTGGGCCCTGCACCCGAGTCCACTGAGGTCAACAGGAATTTTGCCATTGCTATCAGCGGCCTTCCAATTCAGTCTGTGTTATTGCTTATAAGCTCAGTAGTTGAGTTGACTAAATATGCCTGGCACATGTCTAAAACGTTAAAAAAAACAAAGCTGTCACTTAAATTTTGTTTCTGAAGGAACCCTTCTTGTTGCCTTTCCTTTTCACACAATAACTTTCCTGCTCTATAAAATGTTTTATTAGAGTATTACTCCTTGTGTGCAGCTGGTCTCTACAGGTAACAGAAGGCAGAAAACTGGAGTTGTCAGTGTTGTGACAAAGTAACAGCATTGGTTTATTATCTGTGCTCCATCTGCATCCTTCCAAATGCATTAATTTTGTTTGGCCAGTTGCACAGAAGGGGCAAAGGATCTGGTTAAGAACAACCATGGGTGGGTGGGAGTGAATTGATAATAAAAGGAGGACATTAAAAGGGAAGATTTTCTGGATTAGTAGTATGTTTAATTTTATTTCTCCACCTGATGGGTCTTTTTACTCCTCAGAAGTGAACATCCACTGGCTCAACTGTATTGCCACTCAATCATGGAGCATCATCATTTTGATCAATGCCTTATGATCCTGAATAGTCCAGTGAGTGCCACATTTTCGTGCATGCTGAAGGAAATCATTCCCTATTCTACTTTTTATTTTTAGCTTTTGGATAGATTCCCACCCTTGTACATCTCTAAGTGATCTTTATTCCTTTTTGGGTAAAGAAAGAAATGCAGCAGTTCTGAAATCACAGCTTCATTTCAGAGTGCCACCAAACCTTACCGAGTGTTCCCTGATAAGGGAAGTCTTGCTAATATCCTTTTAAGTTCCTGCTTCCTTGGACCAAAGGAAACAAAAGGCTTTGTTGGCATTTTCGTGACCTCTTATGAACCACCAAACAAACCCAAGTCCTTGCCCTCATTTCAAAAAAACATTCTGGCCTATGCATAAACAAAGCAGTCCTGATGAGACCAAACCAAACACTGCTAATGTTGACATTCCAAAGTGAAGCCAAACCTAAGTAAAGTAAATATGCAAATAAAACTACATTCTTGTTCTATATTATTAACTAATTCTAAGACCAGTTATTCAGCATGCACAATCATTTCAAAGCAGTATATTTTCAGTTTGTTTTGTACCACAGGCATGGTACATCCAACATCCTTTGTATTGTAATGATTCTTTCCTATGCAGACAGGAAAATATGGAAAAAAGTGGAGGCAAGTTGCCATTTCACCAGCTCCATAGTGCTTTGCTTTAACAGTGGGCTGCTGATCTTAGATTTCTATGTAATAGCTTGTTATTTATTTATATTGCTTCTAAAAAATAATGCATTTTCATTTACATGAGGTGTATAGGCAGGTACTGGAATCTTATCATTCCTGTGTTTCAGGGAGGTGGGCAAGAGGAAAGAGAAATATTATGATACAGCTAGTAGCAAATTTAATTTTGATGAAGGAAACGGACTTAAAGGCTTTGATGTTGTTCTGCCTGCAGTTTCACTTTGTAATAGTCAATTATGATGCTGTTGCTGTGCAGCTTTCTGCCATTACTCAAGAGGACTGGAAATTTTATTTTTAAATTAGGGAATCTGCAAAAGGAAGCAGAGTAAAAGAATGACATCAGATATCAGCAAGCAACTTCCAATGATCCAGTATCTAAGAGACATTTTAGCAAACTGCTATGCTCTTGCCCATTTGACTGGTAACCGTTGTTTTTTGTTTGTTTGTTTGTTTTTGTAAAGGGAAATCAGATTCTCAGCAGCCTTTCTATTGAAGAATACAAGGCCACACTGAAAATGATAAAACAAGCTATTCTTGCCACAGACCTAGCACTATACATAAAGTAAGTCAGAGGCAAGTTTGGCTGGATGGTCAGTGCTGGATGTTTGAATTGTGTCAGCATGCTGCAAAATCTTTTGTTTAAACTTCTTTTAAAGGAGGAGAGGAGACTTTTTTGAACTTCTAAGAAAGAAGCAATTTAATTGGGAAGATCCTACACAGAAGGAGCTATTTTTGTAAGTAAACACAGAATGATTAGTTAATACTATTCATTAATTTTAATTAATATTAAGTTAGTTAATATTATTAGGTGAACAATTTACCATGTCATGTTGTTAATTTCATTAAAATTAGCAGATCTGTGTGCTCTGGGCCTGTACAAACTGGCATTAGTATATACATCACTGAATGACTCTCTAGATCTGAATTACTAAGTCCGCAGACTGTATAATAAATTTTGTTAAGTAACACATGGAGTTACATGAGCATTTTTGCTCTTCCCAAAGAGTGTAGGGCTCCTGTGTAGCTACCATGTTATTCTGCTGTTGATAGTTTATACTTAAATAATTGCTGAAACCAATAACTAAAGATTCAGGACAGGCAGTTTGTTTTGAAGCTGATTTATTACTGGAAGAAGTGAAGAGAATAGAAGAGTAAGAATAGAGACACACATTGTAATTCACAGCTACAGAAAAGCAGGCTTACGTAGGCTGTCTGAGAAAGGGAAGATGCTATATTTCAAATTCAGGGCCTTTAAACACCATTCTAATTTAGTCACGTTTTATGTCTATTCCTATTTCAGGCCTTGGCCATCATACTGTCAACAAAATGGCAGTCACTGCTAATGTCAGAAATAAATAAATGTGCTTGCTGTCTGTCCAGTAGCAAAGAGAATGAAACAGTTCATCTGATGTGAATCCACCAGATGACGCAGTCCAGATTTGCTCATTTCTGTGTGCTCTTTTCACACAGACAAAAGTCTACCGCATCATCAAGCCCTGGATATCTTTACAACTTTGATTTAATTTAACTTGTTGTTCTGACTTTGATGTTCCTAGAAATTTGATATTCTATTTTACTGATCACTTGACTTGGTGGCTACATACATTTCACAATACAGCAATTCATAGATTTCTTCCTGTTTTCTTCTGCAGAGCAATGCTGATGACTGCTTGTGATTTATCAGCCATAACCAAACCATGGCCAGTTCAGCAACGGGTATATGCTTAATTTCAAGATTTGCTAAATATAAACTTGGTGTAAGAGCTTCTGCTTCCTCCATCCAGTCCTCATGGCAAAGGCAGTGGTGGAATGCAGAGCCTTAAGTAGCAGTCCTTCAAAGTGCTGTATGCAGATTTAAGACTTTCTCAGGTCTTTGCAGCAAGATCTAGGCATTTAGCTATGTCACCATGTTAGCAGTAAATCAGGAATCTTTGTTCTTTCCAACATTTCTGTATTACTACAAGACAGTCAGCTGATACAACACACTAGTTAGTATCAGCTGACCTTTTCCTATGTGTTGATCATTCCAACTGTTCTCAGTGGTGAGAGGCCTAAGTGCCATTTTATCCACCTTGCTTTGTCGGAGAAATATCAGCACATGCAGATGTGTGCATGAAGAATTCTAAAAGTTAGCTGTTAAGCTGGAGAGTCTCATTATAGGGGGTCCCAATTCAATATATCCTGAAAAGAGGAAGCACAGGAACCAGTTTTGCTTGTAGGTAGCAAGGAAACTTTAAGAGTGCTCAATGTGCGAAATCTCTTACAGATTGCTGAGCTTGTAGCTGCTGAGTTCTTTGATCAAGGAGATAAAGAGCGGAAGGAACTCAACATAGAACCAACAGTAAGTGGCAGAATCATACAGAATCGCCTCTTTCAAAACGGCTTCCACAAACAGCACCACACATTCCTTTCAAAAGCCACTATTTCTCCCAGGGCCCAGAATATAGAACCAACTCCTTCCCTGTCTTCCTAGTAGTCAGTTTCCTTGTGTGGTTCCCAAACACCAACACTGTGTCATTATCTCTGAGCCAGAAGAACAGACAGCATTATTTCTCCTAAATTAGTATTACTAAATTGTCTAGGAAATACACTCCTAATTTGGTACCTTTTTGCACCCTATCCTAAACAAGTAAACTTGTCTGTTTCTCTAGATATTTGGGCTCTGTCAGTCCAAGGAACATTTCCTAAGGCTAGTCATGCACTCAGAATACCTGCACTGCAACATATGTAATGATACCCTGCTGAGCTTGCTGTGCTTTTTATGCTGCTGCTTTTTAGTTCCAGGCTGTCTCTTTGGTTTTCTTTGGGTTTTTTATTTAATGCATTTAAATACAGAGCTTGTTTACTTCTTATTTGCAGGATCTAATGAACAGAGAGAAGAAAAATAAAATTCCCAGCATGCAGGTTGGATTCATAGATGCTGTTTGTTTGCAGCTATATGAGGTATGGTGCCTACGAAAGAATTGTAAATATTAAAAACTAGAACTGCTTACTGAAGCCCCTAATAATTTCAGATTTAAAATTAGATCAAAATCAAATAAAAAACTAGTCCCCTAGTTAAAAAGGATAATATTTTTTGTTACATATTACATATGGTTCATTTGGAGAAAATATTACTTTTAGTATTTATCATTAATGGTATGTTTGTCTGATTAATATATTTTGTTATGTTTTTTAAAAACCTAGTGGTAATTGCTGTGCTCTGGGGACTTGGTGTTAGATCTCTGGGTTATATTCTGGATTCTGCCAGTAAGCTGCTATGATCATGAGGGAAAATCACAAAACTAACACTTTGCTATCTATGAAAAGAATGCTATCCACGTAGCGCATGGAAAAAAAAGTGTTGTTTAAGAGTTCTAAAGAATTCAGAATTCTTCATGCAAAAGGTGATATGCTACATATAGGAAATTTATCTAAGTTTGACATTTCCCATCCTATTTCTTTCTTTCTCTTTCATCACACACAAAAGCAGTGCATGAGAGAATTCATTGAAATATTATTCATCCTGGTCACAAACTGCATAAGCAGATATTTGGTCAGATATAGTGTGAAAGAAAACATAATGATTTCTGATTTTTTTTAAGCCAGTAAAGCACTAGAGTGAAAGCCTGTCCATTGAGACTGTAGCAAGTATTTTACAGGAACTGAGGTGAAAAAACAAAGGTGAGGAACAGATAGCTTCTTCCAATGGGAGGAATAAGGTGATTACTCAAATTTTTCCCTCTTACACAGTAGGCTTCTAAAAAGAATCCACATCCACCAGTTGGAAGGAAACAAGGGTAGAGGACAAAGAGGGAGCGACTAGCTGCTGCTGAAACTCACGTGCTTTTGTGCTGTAGAAACTGTGTGACAAGAAAATAAGGCAGCCTTTGCTGAGAAGACAGAATACTGTCTCTAGTAGGAGGTAGGCCACTGAAAGAAGACCCAGTATCTGTGGAAAGGTACAGACTATACAGATAATTCTTTGAACAGAAAACTTGACTAGGTTTGAATGCCCACAGCTCCACAGTCTGAATTCCTATACTCTTTATCCATTTATAAAAAGACCAGAACATTTTCAGTTATTTACTCTGAAATATGCACTGCAGCTTATGTCAACGGTTACCAAGTGTAAACTGTACCCAGCTCCTGTACAATTTGTCCAAGGAAACAAGGTGCATGAGTAAGTTCTAGCTGCCATGCTTCTGCTTTGTAACTGCAGCTTTGTTAAACCACAGTGAATACAAAGCCATTCCTGGTTAGCAGCCAAAAGCACCTACGAATGTTTGGTATCTTCTTCCTTCTCCTTAATTGGGGAAGAAAGAAGGAGAGGGTGTGTTCACAGGAGGGGCTCTACGCAGCATATTTTCATTCAAAACATGTTGCCTCTTACAGCTTCCAGTGTATCACTCTTGTCATCCTGTCTCACAGTCTGACCTGAACTGGAACAGTTGGTTGAGTGTCTGTGACTTTATGTAGTCTCAGAGTGTGACAGAGTGTGTCCTAACCTGACAGACAAGTGACAGTGACCAGTGCAGGGGCAGAGAGCACAAAAGAGAATGGGGCGCCTATGAGGAAGTGACAAAACCCAGAGTAGTACTGGGAAAAATCCAAGGAAGGGGCTGTGGTTTGAGCTGATCCAGTGTTTGTTTATTTTGACTGGAGTACAGGTATGGGATATTACCTGCTTACACAGGTTTTTGTTTTCTTCACTGAGTGATAAATGGTAAAACATACGAACAACTTCAGTGTTGCTTCGAAAATGAACAAACACACAGTTCAGTTTCCAATGTTCTAATGCTATAAATGGACACAATAAACAGGGTTGTAACAACAGCCTTTTCACTGTTTTCTTAGCTTTCATCCAGTCAGCAGGAGTTTGACACACAATGCAAACAGCACAGCAAGTATGTGACTTATCATGTTATTCAGAGTAGTTCAGATGTCAATGAACTGAAGTTCTGTGCCTTGTGTTAAGCTGGGGAACCAGTGCAGTTAAACTGAATTATCTACAACTCTTCCCTGAACAAAAACAAGAACAAACAAACAAACAAAAAAAAGAAGTGTGTTTCACTCTCCTCATAGTTTAACTGAAAAAAAGTGTACCATTTAGCAGTTTAAAATGCTGTTAAGATATATTCAGATAAATGAAACAGGGAAACTCCAGAGGGATTTGACAGCTCCATTCTTCTTACAGTGGTGTAAATCAAGAATAATTAAATCTACTGAAACTAATGAAGCAGTCTATAAAGTGAAAAGGAGCTATGAAGATACATATGCAAGCTGATAATTCAGTTGAGTCCCTATGTAAAGTTACAGGAGAATTAGAGATCGCTATGTCACGTTATTTGAATGAGACCTAAATTCCATGTGAAATTCTGACTGATTGTATATTTTCTATAGTGACCAGCAGGATTCTTCTCTGTGTACTTTACAGCCAGTCATAGTAGTTATACAATCAGTGGGCTCAAACATTCTTTCCCGCACTTGGCTGTCTCACACCATCTGAACTATTCAGCTCCCACTTTACACTTCTGAATAGTATGACTTCATTCCAAAAGCCAACAGAACCCCTTATGCAAGGAAGGACTGAGTGTCATTATAGTGTGAAGATACATTTTCACCACTTCCATCAGGAAAGAAAAACATACAAAAATGCTTTTGAATTGTTCCTTCATTTAAATTTTCAATTCTATATTTAAATATCAGAATCCAGTTTTCCTTCACTCTGATGTAGTAACAGCCACATCATGAAAAATACTTGATTGACTTCACTCACAGTTATTCTTAAAAGGCACTATTGTCAAATATAATTTATCTATCATGCTGTCTTGAAGTAGATATTTCTGGGAGAAGTCCTCTGAATCGGTTGACAAACCATCAGTGAATATGGTCACACTGACTATACCCGCTCTGTGTCTGATTACTGTTCAAGGTCATCCTTATGATCAGCCTTGCCTTACATACAAAGGGCTGGCTTGCAAACAAAGTCCATGCATACTACAGGGTGTTTCAAAAAGATGGACCCCATTCTGCTGAATTGCAGATTTAAAATTGGGTCCACCTTTTTGAAACACCCTGTACTTCACTAGAAATCCCGGACAGGTCACTTGTGCGTGGTACAACAAACTTATGGTGTCTTCTGCACCTATGCATCAAGTGCTGTATAGACAGTGCTGCTCAGTCTCATCTACACTAGTGCCAGGTAACTGTGTTCATGTTTGATGTGCAACAAGAAGCCTTCCTTAAAGTTCAAAATACAAGTTAAAATTTCAAGTATAGCTACTTAGACCTGATAATTCAATTCTAGTCTGTCTCATAGTAATCTTTTTGTTGTTAAATGTAATCTATTTGCTGATCTCTTCTCTCTGGTATCCAGCGATAGGACACATGAGAGTGGTTCAAAGCTGCACCAAACGAGGTTTAGACTGGGCATTAGGAAGCATTTCTTTACCGAGAAGGTGGTCAAACACTGGAACAGGCTTCCTGGAGACATGGTTGATGCCTCAAGCCTGTCAGTGTTTAAGAGGCTTTTGGACAATGCCTTCAACAACATGCTTTAACTTTTGGTCAGCCTTGAAGTGGTCAGGCAGTTGGACTAGATAATCATTGTAGGTCCCTTGCAACTGAAATATTTCTATTCTATTCTATTCTATTCTATTCTACTCTACTCTACTCTACTCTACTCTATTTTACATATTCTTAATTTATTTCAGGCACTAACGCATGTGTCAGAGGCCTGCTACCCTTTACTGGATGGCTGTAGAAAAAATAGGCAGAAATGGCAATCCCTAGCTGAACAACAAGAGAAGAATCTCATTAACGGAGAAAGCAATCAAGCCAAACGGAACTGAGATGCTGATTTAACAACCACAAGCTTACATAGAAGACGTAGTAATAAGAGAGTACTGCATTTTGCCAAACACTGTATGAATTTGGCTGATGTTTTGCCACTGCTGTATTATTTTTCCACATTTCAAGATATAGCATGACCATGTATATGCTAAGGTTATATAAAGATAGTATGTTTATTTTATTACATCTAATTGAGATGGGAAAAGATCTGCAAGGGTAGTTTTTGCTACCCTATTCCACAAGAAGGTACGAGTGCAGTTACTCGGCTGTCCCCAAGAGCCTATTACTTTATAGATGTATATAGTTTTTTAGGGATCATGTTGTGGCCAGTATCTTAAAGACTACTGCATTTCGCACCTTTTTTCCTCTTCCAATCTTGCTGTGCTGTTATAAACGTAACAAGCAGTCTTGCCTGTTCTCTTCCCAGAGGTTCAGAGGAAAGATTGGGACTAATTCTGGGAAGCCTAATCCAGCATATACTATGCTAACTTCTTTCAGCAGACAGAACTGGGCTTCAGAGTGAAAAAGCCCCACAATCTGTGCACCCAGTAGTTTTTTTGTTATTATTTTCTCTTTTTTTTTAAAAAAAAAAAAAGGTCTTAGTAAATGTCTTACATTTGGAGAAAATTTTAAAAACCCTGTGAATTACTAGGCAATGGGGGTCTTAGGAGTTTTGTGGTAGAAGGGTCATAATTATCCATGGGTAATGGATAATTATAAAGCTCTTGAAGGCTGATGAAATGTCACAACATAACTGACAGGCTGTCATGGAAGAATGGCTCCCATAGAAGGCTACAAGAAGCACACAGAAAAATGGAAACTAAACACGATCATTTTTATATGGTGGTTTTAACCTCATTTGGAAGCTGAATTTGACATTATCGTAACCAACAGCCTGAATCATGGGCAGGAAGAGTAGAAGAGAATGTGACTGCAAGAGCAAGAGATGAAAATCTGAAGCAGAATGACACCAGGATGGGACACTTCTGGTGACTATCAAAGACCGATTCTTTAGGCCAGTGCTATTATGAAATGGCTATGACCACTTTGAAAAAGATTTCTGTTAACAGCTTTTAAAAATCATTTTTAGCATTAGTTAATGTTAATGATGATTAATCACAGTGTCTCAAATGAATATGAAAGAATAAGAATAAAGAAAAAAAAAAATAAGGAATAAGAAAAAAAGAAAAAAAAATAGCCAAGAATGCTACAGGGATTTGCCATTTGTATATGAGGCATTAATGTTCAGAAAAGTAAGACATCATTTAATTTGCACTAAGAAAAAAGTGGTATTGACATTTTATTTAAATGAAGATGACTAATAAAAATTAGTTTGAATTAGGAACCAATTCAAGAAAATACATGCATAAGACAAACACCAAAATAGTAACACAAAGAAAGTGCTATTCTTTGGGTGGATAAGATTAGGAGATTAATGTCAGCAATCTAAAACTGGTTAGCAGTATGTGTAACTTTGGCTGCACAGACACACAGAAATTGTTATTTTTTTAATCTGTAGTAATTATTTTTCAGTTAAAATCAGCAACAGTATTTGGCAAAAGTGATACATTTTGGATTATACTTTGAAGTATGGGAGTTTATGTCTATCACAGTAACATAGAAAATTCTAGTTGGAAACAGCAACAAATTTTTCTTCCCAGGAGATTATCAGTCCCCTCTTGTAAGAGCTGGTCAGAAAGTGAAAACAACGTCTTTTTATCAGTCTCTGCATTTAAATAAACGATACAAGACGCTAATAAAAGACAGAGCAAATGTTTCAAAATAGTCTCAAAAACATTCAAAATGTTTCGTAGTTTTTTTTTTTTAATGTTGAATAAAGTATTCTGGTACTCTGCAGCATTTCTGTCAACCTAGATTATTTCTCATGGATTAAATCCTATCTCAAATTTCTCTAATGACTACCAATAATATATTATTGCAGCTGATTTTGAAAACGTTTTTATACAAATGTACTTCTCCTGATTTTTTTTCCAGATTTTAAAAAAACAATGGAATTCAACAATAATTATGAATTCCAGGGCTACTGTTATGCAGTGTTCCATATGTGTATTTATATACATACACAGTACAATGTGTGCCTAGTATGTCATAGCTATGCAGAAAAATGACAGCAACCTGTCCCCCTGGCAGACGCCCCTACAAAAAGTTTTTAGGTACCTTCTGATAAATAGGAAACTTTGCTTCAAGATTTTCATAGTCCTTGTATATTTTTTTCCTTGAATGCTTGAGATACTGAAATATACTTATTATGCTAACTGATGAGATATGTATTTAAGATAATATGAATCAAGTATATGTATATAAAGGTGTATTCTTGCTAGTATGGTTGAGACTAGTAATTCACAGTGACAACACGGCAAATCAACTACGGTGATATTCCAATGTAGTGACATATAATTTACATTAAGATCCCAGTATGCAGTATGCCTTTGCTATATTGTGTGTTCAGCAAAGCTTTACTACGACATAGAACTATTACAAAGCAGTTCTGGATTCACACCTTTAACTTGAAAGAAATGGGCGTGACGTTGCATCTTTTCAAAGGTTCACTTAAAATGAACACAGTTATACAGTTATGTGCATGTATTTAATTACATATTTGTACACATCCCACAGAATCTCCTCCACTATAGAGATCAGCAGTTATACAGTTCCTAGTAAATAAACCATTTAAATGTCATAATGCACCTGTATCTGTATATATTCCTACAAAAATCAACCCCTTTAAACTACTGGTTTAAGAACCTTAAAAGCATAGATTGCTGTACTTAAATTTAGAGTTGATCAAATTGTTTATATAGTGTTTTACTCTGCCTGAATACAAAGTCAGAGTGTGCTGGGTTTGTGTCATTTGTGTCAACTGTTCGCAGAAATTGCTATTTTTGTTCATAATGTAAATAGGTGACAATATGAAAAAAAGCCAGGCTGTTTTCTGCCTGAAATTCATTGCCTTCAGAATTCAATATTTTCAAAGCCAGCTAATGGATTACACCCATGCAGCTGCCATCAATTTCATAAAGAGTTCCGTATGTAATTATTTTCGTCAGGTCTGAAACATATTCTCCCCTAACTTATATTGTCATGATGAAATTGAGTTTGTCACTTTTTCAGTCCATTAAAGCCATTGTGAAATTTGATATTTAAGTCTTCCTGTATAGAATTTGTCCCACTAATTTTTAATACTTGTCTCAATGAAGATATCTAAGTTAGTATCCTACTTGTTCTCAGATACATTTTCTTTTAAAGTCACTCCACAGCACAGTTTAATGCTTAAAGTACACTTTTCTTTCTGTTTTTCTTCCCCTTCTGAAAAAATAACTTCTCATATGTGTTAACATACACCAAACTACTGATTAACCCTACCTTTTCTAATTAAATTAACAGTGAGGCTCTTACACTTTTGCAACAAGTTAGTCACATGTCCCATATTAGCTGTAGAATGTATAGGTTTTCTCTTCTGTCACAAAATAAAATAAAAGAAGGGGAAAAAAACTTAATGTTGATTTTGGAGACAGTATCGATTTTTAATCGGTAGAAGTTTGAAGTTAAGAGCAGATTATTCTCACATATTTGCAGAATGCAAGTACAAGTGGGCAAGTGATAGAAGTGAATAATCTATTCCAATGATGACCAGCTGATCTCCCTTTAGAGGAGGGGACTGAAGCCTGATTTTATGCATCACCCTCTGTCAACTGGTTGCATGTAAAGATAAACTTTTGAACTCCAGTCCAAAGCACTTTATCTGGCAGCAGCATGAGCTGCCAAAATTAGAACACTAATCAATATATTACATTTTTCAAAATTACTGGATAACTGGTTTTCCAACCATTATACAGGAAGATTATGAAAAGCCAGATTTAGCCCCTTAAAATTAGGGGATGCTTTGCTGAGTGATCTGCTTGGTGCTGCCTGCAGTTGTGCATGAGAAGATAGCAGAGAGTTTTGATGGAAAAAAATGCCTCACTCATAATAAATTCATACATTTTCAAAGGTTTTATAGAGACCTAGTATTTCAGGAAAATTTTTGCATTTGCTTTAGTTAAGAGTCTCGTTTCTGTGATGCTGTAGCTTCTTCATGTCAAGTCACATGCAATTTACACTCCAAAAGGTTTCAGCTTTATTTCACAGTTCCCTGCTTTACCTCTTCATGGACTTGCACTAATAAGCTTGCACTAATAAGCTTGAACATTGGAGCTTGAATAAAAAAATGAGTTTGGCCAAAGTATAAGAATTAATGATGGCTGGATTTGGGGGTTCGGACTCCCACGAGAACAAGAAACATCACAGAATCTGGTCTGGTAATTAGTGACACTTGCTCAATGCAGCAAATTGTGACAGCAGGAGATTTTATCTTTGGCATTGCTAGATGAATGGAAATTGCATGGGAAAGTGTATTTTCCACATAAAGAAGTCTGTTTCCATAGAGAAACTCATATATAAGTACCACTGTTTGTAAATGTGTATTTATGTGACAATGCTATATAATAGCTAGTTTCCACTAACCTTCACAGCACGAGCTTGCCATGCCAGGGCCTCAGGCACGCTCAAATGCCCATCTGAAGTCAATTATATGATTCCCATTTATGTCAGTGGGAGCTGGATTGAGCTGTAAAGAAAGAGAAAAAATGGGTCAAATCCACCTTTTTTACCTGTAAAGAGGGACCAAACTCTCATCCTTGGTAACACCTGCCTCACTTGCTCTTTGCTGTATTCAGCTACTCCTGCTGATGCCCACGGTACCTTACAGATGTAACTGAAGTTAGAATTTGAGCCCTCTATGTATTCACGTGGCAGACACTTGCATGTGTCTCTTGAAGAATGTAGTGTGAAATGCACTGTAAATATTTTTAATATACATTTCTATTGTAGTTTAATAAAAATCTTAATCACAGACACTAGCCACTGAGTTTGTCCATTTGTATTCTGTCTTTTAAATATATTTGAACAAATACATAATTTCTGGGCACAGTATGTTTGTACTAGGTTAAGGGGGTTATTCTGTATATTATTTTATGCCTTTAAGTAGTATTAAAGTCTTCAGAATTCTATGTGTTCTCGTTTGCTTCCATCCTATGACTACTTAGTAAAACTAGTTTCATTACTTAAGAGAATCATTAGTCTTACTTACTGTACAGCTGACAGAGAACAGAGTCAGGTTGTTTTCTGTGGTCAGACTGCTGCTAATTACTTATTTCCTCATTCTTCTCTTTGTACTGTTTTCATGCTTTTTAAAATAACAAGGATGATGTCAAATTTTACTGTTTGTTAATTAATATGATTGAGGTCGAATTTTCAACACCTCATTGTTCCCTGGTTCAGTTTTGTTGGGTTTTTTTTAATATATATTTTACAATAACTTCTCTAGGTTCTAGAAATCCTGAAGAGAAAAGCTTTACTATTAATATCAAGACATTTCTAACATAAGCACTACTGAGATGAGCCAGTGATACAGTACTTCTTGTACTGTACAGTACTTCTTGTACCGCAAAAAATAATTCACTGCTACTAACCACTAGAGAGCACTGCGGCTACACTTATTAGGACCTCTCAGAAATAGGTTTATTGGATAAGTAGAGCTGGCAAATACAACTGTTACACAGATCCATCCTCATCCCCAGCCCCCAAATATCGATTCCTGGGGTATCATGTAAGAAAGACTGAAATAGTCAACCAAACGACTTCAAACAAAACTTATTCTGAAAAACTTATTTTTGACAATAAAAGCTGCATCATCTACAAACTGCTAATCCCAGAAGTAATTCTAGACCAATGGGCTTCTTGGCAGTTTCTGCTCTTTGCCTATTAGGTTCTCCACAGGAACACTTCTGGCTTGGCTTTTTTTAGCTCTAGGCAAAACCAAAAAGTATGTACATCTCTGACAAACAACAGTCTCATTCAAAAAGTTATGAAGGGCCAGATTTAGTTCAGCACAAAACACAAGTACTGTTTGCTTGAACCAACTGCAATTTATGAGTGCAACTGAACAACTGTCTATGTATATCTACATATCTCAGGTAACCATTTGCTGTCGGGACTACCGTCTTCCCGGCCCACTCACCAAGCCTGCCATGCTCCTCGTTAGTCTTTGCTGGCCTATGGAATGTCTGAGTTCATTTCTGAGAAATGGCACAGTTTTCAACAGGAGTACTGGAGTACATTCCTTATCCAGCCCAGAAAATAATATAACCTTGAACTAGGGCATTTTTATTGAAGAGGTTAAAAAGAATATTACACTGACTGTCACATCTTGCACAATTACAATGGCGTTTTAACAAATGGAAAAGACAGTAGCTCCTTCCGCTGACCGCATTTGTAGTAACAGTGGTGACAGCTATTGCTGACATGTATTTCACATTCCTGTGAAATCTCATCCTTTAAGATTTTTAGGAAATACTTCAACTGTATGAGTTTGTTACAGTAGTAAGCTTTGGGATCTAAGTTTATAGAATCTGGTAGCCATTGAGTTTTTTAGCCCTTCAGAGAACAGTAGCATTTCTTAGCACATACAGAATTTAGAACTTCTATTTCAGTTGTCAAATATCACAATTTGTAAACACAGTAAATTTTCACTTCACTATTTACAATTCAGGATTTCTTTAAATACCTGACTGCATGTTTTCCCCCATTATTCCAAAGCTCTTTTTTTAGTCAACACAGAAATTTATTTTCACCTTTCCCAAAAGACTGGACTGTTCTCCAAAAAGCTGTATTACTTTCTGTTCTGATTCTGTACTATCAAGTAAAGTGCTCTTTCCTACTGAAATATGAAGCTAATCAGTTCAGCCATAGCTTGCTACTACCCACCCAGTGGTTCATAACGGATGATAAACAGTTCTGTACTTTACAGAAGTTTCTTTTGTTTATCATAAAAGATCTTTAACAAAAACTAGGAGTGAAATCCATGGTTAAATCATACACATGATACATTCATATGCAGGCATTTCAGAATCCTTTTTGGTAGTAACTGAATCAAGTCACTGGCACATTATTTTATTATATATATGGCTTTTAATGGAAGTTCATTTTGCAGATAAGTAGGGAAGTTAATTTGATCAAGGTCACATAGAAAGTCCATTTCTGAGCTGGAAACAGAACCTGAATCTGGGTTCCTGTCGTGCTTTTACATGAGACATGAGGAAAATAATGTTTTGTGTTCAAGCCATCTTTTTCTTTTGGATATACAAACACGTAATTACCTGAGCCATACTCTCACTTTTACGTAATGCTCAGAAAAAGTCACTATTTTACAGATGAGATTAGATTCAAGTCATTAATCTCAATAATCACAATAATCTGTGGTGGACTTTGGAACTATATCATAATCAAGAGAAAACATGTATGATCAGCAAATAGGTATGCTGAAATGAACTAAAGGTCCAGCTCAAATTTTGGAGAAACTGGAAAGACAGATGCAGACTTTCAATACCATACATTGTTAACTCATTGGACTACAACTCTATCCCACCCTTTGATCACACTTCATATTCTGAACAAAAAGAAACTACTTCCTTAAATTTGCCTGCTACTAAGTATTTGCCTGGAAAATACAAGAATTTTAAGATATGCATTTAAATACCTTGGCAATTAGATAAGTGTGACACAAAGCTCTATGAGTTAACTGGCACATCAGCCTGTATGTGACAAGTGACAAATGGCACTAATACTCAGAGATTCATATGACCTTCACTGGAAAAGCACACATTTTTATTGGCAATAGTTCAGTGTCACTCCCTTGTCACTGAAACTCTGCTAGATTCTACCATTCCAGGTAATCCTGGGATTTATTTTATCATACACTAATTGATGAAATAAACAGCAGAATTGTTATTGCTTTAAGAAAATCCTGCATTTGGCTTCTACATTTTTTTGACTTGGAGCTTATTAGCTCATGCACTTCAGTTCTCTCTGGTATGTGCTCTCAAAAACACGCAGCATTTCAAAGACCAGAGCCATTATATGCAAATGAAAAAGGAGCATATACAGACACATAGGAATAAGTTTTAAGATCCACAGCCCACTACTAATTAATCAGACAAATGGATCTATACTGACTGGAAATTTCTAAGTAATCTTCAAATGTTGAATCTTCATGTCGAACAGATTGCATCAGCAGCAGCATCCAGGAGTTTCTCCTTGAACCAAAATAAAAGGAGAAATTAGCAAACAGGCAACTGGAGTAAGATAAAATCTAGCCCAAGTATGTTCTAATCCTGCTGCAATACAACATCCCATTGCAATACATACTATGAAATTATTTACCCACAGCATTAATTAGGCTACATCAAGCTCCTTGTTGGTAGGCCACCCCTACTTATGATGAAGTTGGCTTTACTGAGGTAGAATTGTCTGTTTATCATATTGATATGAATTTGAGTATTGCGGTTTAAACGCTTAATGAAACTTCACAATAAGGTATCCTGAGGCACTTAAATCCATCCCAAGACATATAGAAGAATCACAAAGTAAGAAAACACACATAAACACAGCCAAATCAGCTGAAAACTATTTTAATATAATAATATTTACAGAAGTATATTATGTTTATGCTGGCACCAAGCCAATATCACTCCACAGTAAAGCTGAGTTCTACCACCTTAGATAATTTTATGCAGAAAAACTTGAAGACAAGCCACAAAACAATAAATGGGATAGATGAATATTAACCTATTGCAAAATATTTTTTGTCACCCTGCTCTTTGGAACCTCATTGTCAATTACCATCATAATACAGCTTGGTATGATTATCACGGACTGGCACGATGAGAGTGGCATAACCATATAAGTTAATAATTTGTTTCCACCCACTTTGTTTAAAGATCAAACTTCAAGTTAATAAGTTTTTCCATTGTCAGTGTTCTGAAGCTGGCACGTTGCAGAAAGCCACAATGCCAAGAATCCACACCCTTATCTTTCATGACTTTTATGCAACCAGCAATAGTATAAATAAAACACCAAGTTTTTCAGTGCACCATCCATGCAAAAATTAGAGTTTTGCAAACCGGACAGGGAAAAGGTAGATTTAAGAATGAAAAATGTTGGGGAATATTCCAACATTTCTAAAAAATAATAATCTATAAAGCCAATTTTAAGTATAATTCTAGAAGGAAAATCAGCTTTTATGGGAACTCAAAAAATTTGGAATAAATTGTATATCGTATGGTTCTAGTACACATAAGAAAACTGATTGCAGATTTTAGTGCATTAATAGTCCTAAGTAACTCACATAAATTGTGAAAGATTAAAAAGACGGCTGCTTGTTCTAGCACTGTTATTCCATCAGACCTCAGAGAAGAACAGTTCTTCATGCTGTCAGCACTACACCAATGTCGAGACATGAAACTCATAAATATTGACCACCTGTAGAGATTCTTACTTAACTGACAGATCTGTGGGGCTGGCATGAACAGGATCCTAAGGATTCATGTCCAGTGAAAAGAAACGCTAATGAAGGGAAAAATGAGACAGAAATGGAGCAACACACTGTAACGTAAAATTTAGGAGCCAAGCACTCACTGCTCCCATGGTGAAAAGGTTTGGAGTTGGCTGGTTAGCCCGACTTCCGAGGGAGACCAAAGAATCACAAGTGGGGAAAGGCAATTTGTGAGATAACTGACTAGAAAAGCACATCTGAAATCTTCCTGTTAGTGGAGGACTCACTCCAGAAGACCCTCCCCTCTTTTTTAAGGATGAGAAAAACTGCTGAAGTCTGATGTAGAAATTCACACTTAACCTGCAGAATGTCACTACTCCAAGTTATTTTTTCATAAGTTAATACGGACTAGATTCAAATGAGGAGAGTAATCAGTAACATTAGTTTTGTTTAAATGTATAAACACTACTTCAGACACCTTAATATTTCTTGAATGAGATTAATCAGCAAGTTCTTGGAGAGAATGCAGAACCTACCTAAGAAGTAGAAAAGCTTTCTTGAAATACTCAAAATAAAAGCTCATTCCTTGTTGTTAGTTTTAGTATATGCCTGGATTTTTTACTGTATACAACAGAATTGGTTCAAAAGTTGCACCACGCCATAATATCATAGAACATCCTGAGTTGGAAGAGGCCCACAGGATCAAGTCCAGCTCCTGTCACTGCATATGACAACCCCACAGTTCACAGCATGTGTCTGAGGGCATTGTCCAGTCTAATAGTTCCACTGTTAGAAAGAACTCTTTTGCAAAGACTCTAAAGGAGAGTTATTAATTTTCTTAAGCAACAATAAATTGGATGAAGTATAACCAGACATCAGGTATTTTTGTTTATGTATATATAGTAAATAAATTATATAGATCAACAAGAATAACTGCAAAGGTCAAGAAACACTCCAGTGCAATAAAAAGAAACAATGCGACTCTAATAGAAAAATATTT
Source organism: Nesoenas mayeri (assembly GCF_963082525.1). NCBI lineage: Eukaryota > Metazoa > Chordata > Aves > Columbiformes > Columbidae > Nesoenas > Nesoenas mayeri. The sequence continues at coordinate 11,271,225 of NC_137540.1, read as the reverse complement.
TGCCGATTTTCTGAGCTGGCTGAGGAGTAAGATGGGCATCCATCATAGCACTGGGCATGGTCTATGAAACTTTTTAAGACACTGAGTTTGGATTCAGCACCATGCTAACCCAACTACACATCTTCCATTTTACAGCTGGCTGATTTTTACCCAGTTCCAATTACAGAGGATGGCACATATATATCTTCCCAAGACAAACGTCTTACCTGTACCTGACAATGCTCCAGTTTACAGTGAGATGCAGTGTTTCAATTTTGTCCTTCACAAAAGATAATTCTGGAATTCCAATATTTATAGAAAGTCAAGGGTTTTTTCTACCAAAATTATGCCTACTTATTTGCAAATTTTATTTTACAACTTTCACGTAAGTCAAAGTGATAAAAAAACTGCATGAAAATGTGGGAAGAAGCTGCACATAAAAACTACAAAATGAGATCTAAATGGTGTTGTTAAATGTGAGGTACTACCCTCATCACTGTTAAGAATAAACAGCCTTTCATCTGGCAGTCTTCTTTATCCTGAAATATGGGAATATAAGAGGTAGGAAGGGAAAAGAACAGGTAGCTAGTTCAGGAAGAGTGGCAGGCTCTGCTTCTTCCTAGCCTTAGAGAAAAAAGGCATTTCTGCGGTGGAACACCATAGCTACTACAGTAGCTAGAACAGTGGTAGATGAGAGGACAAGCTGCAGCCTGAAGAGCATTCACTGAATGGGTTATAATGTAGAAAATTTGTAGAAACTGCTCAGAATTTAAACTTTATATTAGAGAGTGAACAGATTAATACAGAATTTCATCCCAATTTTCATTGCTCAGCACTAGACAAGAAGCAAGCAAATAGTTTTCTGAAACAACCTGTAGACATTCAATAAATCCTCTGCTCCATGTTTATTATGTGAAGAAGAACAAATCTCGACCAAATTATAACAGACAAAGTAGAGATTTGTGTTTGGTTGGTTGGGTAAATACATTTTCTCCAGTTGCATGAACTCTCCCACTAGCATGAAGATACAACAGAGGTAGAAAATGTCAAGAAATTTTCTTACTAATTATCCCTTACACTAGATATCTGATTTTTACTACAACTCAAATATGGTGAATAAGACAAATGCATTAGCAATTCTTGATTAAGAAGAGCAATAAAGATAACATCATGATTTGGGGGCAATAAGGGAGAGATTCAACAAGCAGTGTGGTCCTTATTGGAAATTTGATTAAGCTACAGTAAACTTCTCCTTGAAAAGATCAGTGCACCAGTTGAGCTTTAGTCAGCCACATCATCCTGTAAATTGCTTTCAAGATAAGCCAGTTCATAAATTCTCTTTGCAAAGCTCTGTTACTTCAGAAAAGTCCTCCTACAGACAGAAACATGGCATTTAATGGTACTTGGAAAATCGACAGAAATGAGAACTATGAGAAGTTCATGGAGGCAATGGGTAAGTCTTGCTTTTCCAATTCCTTCTACAAGAATAATACCACTCTGGCTGGATACAAACTCCAGCTGCCTGTGACCCACCTTGTGGCTGGCCTGTCCCGTTGCTGTTTGCTGCTCTGCCCTTGCACAGCGTACTGCATTTATTCTCAAAAGATTCTACAGTGGGTGAAAAAGATTCTGAGAAATGTTCTGATTTTAATGACATTATGTTAATCTTAAGCAATTTAACTTATTCCATCAGATTTATTTCAGCAGAGGAAAGAATCTCTAAGTCTACACTTAGAGGAAAATGTTCAGAGAATTTGAATTACAAACTTTAAGCTGAATTCTATAGCAGGAATATACTTTTGATAACATTAAACTAGTTTAAAAATTACACAGGGAGTGTAATTTTCTTCAGTGTTTCTACAGGGAGTGTAATCGTTCTTCAGTTTTACAGAAACACATTATTCAAGTCATTTTAACATACTGATTCTTACCACAAGTTGTACAAACTGGCGTCATATGCGTATAAACATGACCATTCCAGTGGGATAGTAATTTGTATTTTATCAGTACTGGCAAATATGACTTCAATAAAAAGTGAAGAAGAATAAATATTCAGGCCAGAATGCTGGAATAAACTCACTTGACCACATAAAAGTCATTAAAAAGAGACAAATATGATGTTCTATTTTTTTTTTCTGATTGATGTTGATTTTTCTAGGTGTTAATGTGATGAAAAGAAAGTTAGGAGCCCATGATAATCTGAAGATCACTATTCAACAAGATGGAAACAAATTTACTGTCAAAGAATCAAGCAACTTCCGTACTATAGATATTGAATTCACTCTGGGAGTCAATTTTGACTACAGTCTGGCTGATGGGACTGAACTTACTGTAAGAGACTTTTAATATCATTATCTATTTATTATATGATAATAACTTTATGAAGTACAGTTTCAAGATGAATTATTTGTCTTCCTAGTTTTTAATTTAAATTTGACTTTTAAAGTGTGGCTGTTCAGGAATACTTGCAGCTTATATACAAAAATACAAGGTAGTCTTAACTGCTAATGGTTTAATACTGTACTGTGAATCTTGGGGTTCCATACAGTGCCCAAAAAGCAGAGGATAAAGCAATTTTCACATGATGAAATTCAGGTGACTGCTATTTTACTTATAATACTCAAGTACACCACTTAGAATGTAGAGTGGATATTTATAAGAAATTAGTTTTTCTCTATTGATATAAATAATTAAAATAAGGTGTACTGAGCACTAAAAAAAATTAGCTTGTCTAATATGCAATTAAATAAACTAGTGGTTTTATTAAAAATTCATTTTTACAGTCTTTCCATCAATGTCAAAAACCCCATAATTACACTGTTTCAATCTCTTCCCACTTTTAAGCATTCCTGCAGTCTTTAAATCAAATCCGTGTCATATTTACTGCAAAATATTTGGGGTTATTTTTCCCATTGTAGGGTTCTTGGAACATGGAAGGAGATAAACTTGTAGGAACATTTACTAGAAAAGATAATGGAAAAGCACTCAAAGCACACAGAGAAATCATAGGTGACGAACTTGTTCAGGTGAGTTAAGCAGTTGCTTCCATATAACTTTACAATCTAATGAACTTTAAAAATTAAAAACTTTTTTAAAGGTAAGAAATATTTTCTTCAAGCCAAATAACCTAATTTATCTTTAGTTAAAATTCTCAAGTCCAGTCATCTATCAAGATTTAGAACAAAACTGTCTATCCATGATTTTTAGGTTTTTCCTACCCATGTGAACTGTATCTTAGCAATGCATTCTGAAGCCTGTGAACACAAGCTGTATATAGATAGGTACATGCTATATAGATGTGTCCCAACTGAAGGCCCTTCTCCAAGTGTCTGCCTTGTAAAAGCCTTCCTACAGGAGCTTACTACAGGGTAATGCAGACAATGGCTGAGAAATACCCTTTTAAAACAAAGTTTAGGGTTGGAGCAGGGCAAAATCTGAGACAAAAGGGAAATGCTTCATAGCTCTGCAGTAAAGTCAGAAACTGAACAGAACTGCAATGCTTTAAGATCTTCTCTGCTAGCAAGTCAGAAGTGTCTTAGAAAAAATAAAACCAAACCAAAACAAACAACTATGGACAGGTGTGAAATTTGAGATACCAAAAACATACAGTCCAACTCTTCAGTCCTTCTTCACATTTCTAATAAAACAGTCATACAGGTGAAACTTGTAAAGTAGTGGTATTGGGAATACGGCAATTCAACAGCTTGTTGTTTTGTTTTGTTTTTTTCTGAAGCACCGAACGGTTGTTCTGTGCTGGTTCAAATGTTTGCATAGAGAATTTATGCCTATTGACAACAGGCTGCTTTCCTTATGTTCCTTTTCTCAGAGCCCTTACAAAGAACAGTAGGCCTGACATGGCCATCAGTAACAATTATTTAAACCACTGCTGACCATGTCTCAACAGCATCTGTGAAATTAAATTTTGTAATAGCAGCCGCTGATTTTTCTCCTTAATTTCCTAACAGACCTACGTATATGAAGGCGTTGAAGCCAAGAGAATCTTCAAAAGGGGTTAAATACTTCACCAAGAACTTCACCAGAAGCAAAATCCAATGAAACAGACCACGTTTCTACGTATCCTCTGCTTTTTTTTCCTTTTAACCACTCACAGCACCTCCTAAGCACAATTCCTAAGTTGCAATTAAGTAGCCCTATTGAAAACACAGGCTAGTTTCTTAAGTTCCTTATGTTTACTGTTTTGTCTGGAATAAACAAAATCTCATTACAATTTGATACAAACACTAAAATGGAATTTGTACCCAAAGTCTTGCTGGGTGCCATACTAGAAAAGGCTGCAGAAACTATTTTCTATGAGCAGAACAACCTTTTGTTTTGGTTTGGTTTTTTTTTGTTTTTGCACTAGTTTTCAAATGGCAACTGAGTTTCCCCACCATACAATTTGTATTGGTAAACAGCTTCTCTGTGTATTGAGTATTGTGTAATAAGGATGGCAAAATCTAAAAGAAACCTGACAACACCTAAATCTCTAAGATTATTCTGCATAAATATAAATATGCAAGAAATATAAAATATGGTGCAATAATACAGCTCACTTGGAGGATTTACATGATAGCCCATTGATACCTTGCTGATATAAATGGGAATAATACAAAACACTCCCTGCTGATAGACACATATGTCACACAAAGCAATTTCATTATATTTTTTTATAAAAGTATGAGCATGCTTTTAAATATGCAGATGTTGAATTGTTCCAGTTTATCAGGGGTCCAAATAATTCTGTGTAAGGAAGAGTATTAGCAGCTCTGAGTGAATTTCTCTCAGGACATGAACAAAAATATTGAAGGTATCCTAACAAGATAAAGAATTATTTCAGGCTAAGTTGACTTCAAACACCGGTGTTTCCAATGGGTGACAAATACGCACCACGTTCTGGTCACATTGTCCAGTCTGTAAGTGCTGATTTCAACTCAACCTCATAGAATCATAGAACAGTTTGGGTTGGAAGGGACTTTTAAACATCATCTAGTCCAACTCCCCTGCCATGAGCGAAGACATTTTCAACTACATCAGGTTGCTCAGAGCCCCGTCCAACCTGGCCTTGAATGTTTCCAGGGATGGGGCATCTACAGTCTCTCTGGGCAACCTGTGCCAGTGTTTCATCACCCTCACTGTAAAAAATTTCTTCCTTATATCTAGTCTGAGTCAACTCTCTTTTAGTTTAAAACCATTATCCCTTATCCTGTCACAACAGGCCCTACTAAAAAGTTTGTCCTCAAACAGTTTGTCCTCATCTCCCTTGAGGTGCACTACTTCCCAAGGGTTGCAGTAAAACTGCCTCTCAAGGGTCAGCACTAGTCAAGATCTACTGGGTCCCTCTAACTGCGCCCCTTGGTGGTCATCTGCTCCTGTTGCTACATGTCCAGCACAGCCTGCTTCCCGGACCTGGACCTTTCCTGACACACCAGCACAACGTGCCTGTACACTGCCGGCATTCATGTCCTTCAGCAGATATGTCCCGAGACTCTTTTTTTGGCTTCTGACCTTTTTACACCCATACTTCTCCTGTCATGGTTAGAAAACGACTGATTCATATAAGAGCTTTGCTAAAAGGTCACAATACCATATGGGCCTGAGAACAGCCCTGAGGACTAACTCAAAATATGAATGTGGCTGTATCTGTAACATCTCACAGCGCTTCACCACAGAATTCTCTGTTGATGGCAGGCAGCTAGATAATCTTCTGGGGTGTGCTTGCTTATTCACATGCCATTAACACACCCAATTTCAAATATCCTTTCTGAATGGGTACATTTACATTGATTTTAATAGGCTTTTAAAATACCTCACAAAATTAACTCACGTGTTTTCTTGGCTCCCCTTGACTGTATTTTGCTGGCCACAAACAAAACAAACAAACCCCCACACTTTTTCTTTCCGTTATTTCTGCAACTGAAGCCTCTCTACCTGTACTTTTGTGATCTTCAGAGTCTCATAGCCCTCTCTACTGGCAAAATGCTCTCATGACACAAACAGCATTCAAGTTAAGATTGGGATGCATCACCCTTATTTACGAATTAGGATTTCCTTCCCCTAAATATCGACTGTATGCAACTTCTAGTGTGGATATTTTTTACATAACCATCTTTCAGTAGACACATATACCACATATATCACAAGGAAGACAAAACTATTTTAAGCAGTCCTTCATTTCAGTGAAGAGATGTAAAACTTCTGAAAAGCAAATGCATGGAAACCTAAAAAACAAAACCCTAAAATCTGGAAACAACACCATTACAAAGTTCTGTATATTTCTAGGCTATTTTCTTTAGATAGCAAAGCCTTTAAAAGAGAGAGGGATAAAGAATAATGGCTTGCAATAAGCTATGTGCATAATAAAACACACTAAACTATAAGATGGAGGCCTTAACCACTGAAAGGCTGTTACAGAGTTCGACCGTTGTTATCAGCTGCATTTCATTATTGCTTCCAAATTGCACAGAAGTATATTAATAAGTCAAAGGTTTCAGGAAATTGGACAATGACATTTTATTTCTTTAAGAGACATGACTGGCTGGAACGAAAGCTGTATTAAGTTTCTGCATGTGTTTTCTCTTTCTCCCCTGAGAATGCCGACCCTTTAAGTCTTACACCCTTCTGGTTCAGAAAATCAAGCTCTAGCCCACTCCTGGTACCCATGTGCTCACCTCTACCGCACCCAGCCTGGTTACAGCCCAATTCATGGTTATTTTGATCTAGGTTACTGGATTTGTTTGATTTATTTGCTACAACAGGAAGGCATAATGAGTAGGATATTTTTTTCTGTCAGGTATTTGAGGAATTGTTTTAGTAAACTCTGGATTACATACAAGGTCACAAACTGGAAAGTAAAAGTAATCTGGTAATTATTTTAAAAAAAAAAATAAAATGAGAGAGCGCGCTCAAAAGTATTTCACATGTCCAAACACTGCAGACAGATGTGGTCAGCAGCTGTAATTTAAAACAAAATAAGAAAAAAAATCTTTAAATCATCAATTTCTGATACTTGAGATAGGATCGTCAATTAAAAGAGTAGAGGAGAGCGGTCCAGCTTAGGAAAACTAACAAAGATCACTGTATTAGAATGTGAATGAGATAGCCTACTAAATTTGACTATAATTCTTTTTTCCAAGTCAAGTATTTCAGAATTATATTATTTTGCAACCTCATAGGAAATTATTTGCTTTGGGAAAACCTACAATCCACAGTTCCCTTTGCTCGAATAAGTAATAAAGGTGGTTACAAGACTTAAAGCAGAAGTACTGTCATTGTTTCCCCCCGAAATTCCTATGTACTTCACCTAACACATATATGCTTCACTGATACTTGCTATATAAAGGCAAATTCAAGCTCATCCTTTTTTCTAGTGATCAAATTTTCTACAGAAAGTAGCTACTCCAAAGTGCACACTTATGACAAGTTCAAGTCTGAGCTGATACACCTGCTCTGCATTCTGCAGCAAGTATTTTCTCTTAATATGAGGCTAAGAAGTGTTAATAGCTACAATGAGGAAGTTTATTATACTCCTACATTTCTGGTCAGTCTTCTAGACACAATTAAAATAACTGCACTCCTTTAAATACTGAGTGAACTGGCTGCACTGAGGGTAGTACATCTGAACTATGGCATCAGATTGCGCACTTTAATTTAATTTCTTATGCAGCTGTGTTGTGTAAATACAGCACACTGTATACACTGTATACACTATCTACATGAACTTTTCCATGTATGTTTGGGGTGTACAAGCTCCAACTAACTTTCAAGGATAGGAGTGTATCTTAAAACAATTTAAATTTTCCTAAATTTCTTCACAACAGGACTTCCCAAAGGGTCCTTTAGTTTCATCCAGGTGACCACCGGCTCTCTTGTCTCAGGAAGAACTTGTGAATGTTCATTTCCACAGAAGTCCCAAACAAAACAAAGTCAACGTGGTTTGACAGAACTGAGCACCTATTTTTCCCCATACCCTTGTCTCACCTGGCTAAGCGCCCTGAAGCCTGCCAGGGAGCAGCAACCATCAGTGCCTATGCACTACCGCCGCAGTGCCCGTCACCAGCACAGCGACACTCGCGCAGCTTCCACCAGTGCCACCTCTCCCACAGCTGGCAGGCAAAGCAGAACCTCCCTCCAGACCACGCCCGCCGGGCACACTGTGCCACACGAGCTGTGCCCGGCACCGCCCCGGCTCCTCGGCACCGCCCCGGCTCCTCGGCACCGCCCGCGGGTCCGGGCGGCTCTGCTGGGAACGGCAGCAAAGCACCAGCGCCGCCGCGAGGCCCCGCCGGGCGCTGCTCGCGCCCCAACGGTCACCAACCGTCAGCAAGCCACGCCCCTGCTCGGGCGCGGGGCGGGAGGGGGAGCTCACGTCACGCGGCAAGGGCGGGGCTGCCCGCGTGGGCCGCGGCAGCTCGAGGGCGCGGCGGCAGTACGTGCGCTGCGCTCTCATTGGCTCCGCACCCGGAAGAGCAGCTGGAGCGTGCGCGGTGGGTGCCGAGCCCTGCCCGAGGACATGGAGGCGGCGGTGCGGAGCCGGGACCCGCAGCAGCAGCAGCAGCAGCAGCCAGAGCCGGGCGCGGCGGCGGATGGCGGCCGGGGCCTGTCGCTGTCGGGGCAGTCCTACTGGCTGGACCTGTGGCTCTTCATCCTCTTCGACCTGGCGCTCTTCGTGGTCATCTACCTGCTGCCCTGAGGGCGCCGGGCCCAGGTCAGCCGCCGCCGGGGAGCGGGTGTGCTCGGGCTGGGGCTCCGCCCGGCGCTCGGGCCCGGCTTCCACCTACCCGTTGGGCCAGCGGTTGAGATGCGGCGGCTCCCGGAGGGCGAAGGGCGACGTTGGGCTGAGCAGAGGGGAGCCCCTGTTCTGTGCGGCTGGACAGTGAGCGCCTCGCCTGGGTGTCCACGGGTGACCCGCGCGGAGAAGCCCGGGGAAGGCCCCGCTCCTGGCAGGGCAGCGGGCACCGCGGAGCAGCGCTGACTTCCCTCCCGGAGTGTCCCCGCAGCCGAGCCGAGCAGAGGCCGGGAGAGCAGCGAGCGCTCTGGGCCCCCCGCCGCGGGGAGGAGCCCGGAGCCGCCGGCCGGGAGCAGAAGCGGACGCGGCCCCGCTTCACAGCTGCTCCACTTGTACAGCGAACTCCTTACAGTTGCATCGACACCTCTGAGCTGACAGCCCTTTAAACCGCCCAGTTCCTGTAAGCTCCTTGTTTTCCTACACAGAAAGAGCAACACTTGTGTAAATTTTTCAGGGTAATAAAACCCTGAAGCAGATGTGATTTCTGGCGTGCCAAATACCCTTGAAGAAATGTAAAGCTAATGTCAAACAACCAGCAGCTTGATGTTTGAAAAACTGTGTAGTATTAGTTCTTGGATCAGAAAGCACACTTGATGCTGCTTTTGTGTCTACTGTATCTTCCAAAGGACTGTATAGCACTGGAAAAGTAACCAGATTTCTCTTCTCTGTAGAGCCACTATCTAATCACATGATGCACCTTATGAGAACAAGTGGTGGAAGATTTGTGCAGTAGAAACAACTGGGAACATGACTTGCACCTGAATGCAAGATGCATATATATATATATATATTTGTATACACACTGTATCTTAAAGTATCTCTGGTTGTATCCTAAGTATTACTGTTCAGGTTTTTACCTGTATCCTGTTTCTGTGTTCTAAACTGTGCCTTAGAGGTCACATAAGACAGCTCAACTGTGCTTCTGTAATTGATACCTAAAGGTTTGTTAAGCAAAATGAGAATACTGTTTGAATAAAAGCAACTGAAAGGACAGACTGTAGAGTGGCTGAAAATAAAACCCATCTCTTTCATAGCTTTCTGTTTGACTTTCTGTTAGACCTTTCGACTTTTCTCTTTTTGTACCACAGCATGCATGAGATTGTAGCTTCAGCAGTTACTGTGCCTTCCGAAACATGTCAGTGTTTAACAGTAGTAGCCTCCTGTCCTCACTGATTTAGGTAGAGCAAGCTCTGACTTCCTTGCAATAAGCACTGAAAGAGTGAGCTTACAAGAACAGACTTCCTGAGTAGCTGGCAGGTCTCATGTGAAGTACCCTCTTCCATATCCCTTCCATGGATGAATGTCAGTTGACAGCAATAGGTCAGGAGTGGATTTCAGCTTCCATGTGCCCCATGAGAATTTATGTCACACTATAGGGAGACTTTCAAAACAGGGTTAAGGAGTGTCTTGCATTTGCAGGAGATAGGTATTAAAATTGGTTTATGTATCTCATGTGGATTTAGAAAGCTGACTAGTTTTAATGGCTTTATAAACAATACTTCAGAAGATGAATTTTAGTGTTCAAAAAAAGGTAACCATCATCTCTGCAAAGCTTTCAACCACGAGTAGCAATATTATCTGACATTGCTTTCCAGAACTGCATTTCTAAACAAACTTTTTTTCTTTTTTAGAAACATGGAGTACAAAAAGAACAGAAGACAAAGATACTTTAAATTTTTATCTGATAGTTTGAACAAGCAGGAATTTGCAAGAAAATAATTCTAAAGACTGAAAAATATATTAATTACAAGACTTGTTAATGTATTTACTGTTACAAAAATTGTCTAGGCTCTTATACAAATCTATAGCAAGAAGGGGACATTTATAAAAAAATAAATAGGCACCCTAGGTAAGTTAAAACAAGTTATCACATATTAGTTAGCAAATATTACATACATACATGGAGTGCAGAGTCAAATATAAAAACAAAGGTGCCTTGATTAGCCGTCTATTTACTATTATAATTAAATACCTGGTAAACATGGGTCACATAGAAAGTTGTCTGGTAAGATTGCTTCAAGCAAAGCAAGGCGACTGAAGTACATCTAAAGTACTAGAGCTATTTTAAAAATAAGTTTATCAGTTGTGCTTACTGGAAGCCAAATTCGTCAGTAATAATAGGCATTCATATTGCTTATTGTACAGAATTATCAACATTGCTATGCGTTTTTAAAAATAAGTGTTTTAACATCATTCACAGTTGTTGCTGTGCTATTCATACATAAAAATACTGTCATTTCAAATACAAGATTTTTGCAAAATATTTTACAAATTATACATTATTTACAAATTCCAATAGTCTTTGTTTTTACATAAGTATTAGAAGACAGTTTTATTTAACTGGCTACATATTTTATGTAACATTGCTAGATGAACTAGAAAAGTGTAATTTACAGGTTCTGAAATCTCAAAAATATTACAGTTAAGAATATTCCAAGTTCTTACATTTTCGGGGTTCATTTCCTGTATTCAATTGATTTTCTTACAAAAGGATAATTCTAAGTTGCTGTTTACCAGCAGCCATACCTAAACATGCATCATTATTTGCACTACAAATTCTAGAATCATTTTTTTTTCCAAGTGCTACAACAAATTTAGATCAGGAAGGTAGAAATGAGATTAATCTGAGATACCTGCTTTGTTGCATATATCATGTTCCAGTTTTACTGTAAGCTACATGAATTTAAAAAATAAAGAGGGACCTTGACACAGAATAACAAAAACTACTGTTTAAATATATACCTTGGATAATCACGCTAAGCAATAGTCAACATTTGGTTGAAGCACTAAAACTCACATAAGGTTTATAAATGTATAAAAGCCTTTCTGACTAGCAGTGCAAGTATAAGCAAGAGTGTTTATTATGCATATTAAACCTTCTTGCATTATTTTCATGACTAAAAGGCATTTATGTTTAGATGTAATCAGCACCACCCCAAGTTAACCCTTTAGTACAAATAATGGCAAAATTTAGCCTTTTCAGATTGTGTGAGGCTTTGCTGACATTAATTCTAAGTTACACATTGTTTAATGTTACGGTAAGACTCTGGTCTCTGGTCTTGGGGCTGTCAGGAGGGAAAAATTCTGCTCACCCCTTTTTTCCCCCCAGGCCCCACTGGGCCATGTGCTGAGAGTTCTGTGCACTGATTGAACTAACCAAACAAAAGCAAACCAATCCTCCTCTTTGTTACTGAAATAAGTCAGGTTAACAAAAGACCTGGTAAATGCCAGAGCTGCCAAAACTGCAGGGCAGAGTGACAGAGCAGAGAGAAAGAACCTCCTCTTTTCACAGCACACTGCAGTGTGAAAGGCTGCAGGTTCAGTCAGCCTGATCCTCTAAAACAGAAGGTATGTAGGACTGCTTCAAATAGGAAACAAAGTTGTCAGTAAAATCAAATGTCCAATCCCCACTAAACATTGCTCAAAATGTCAAGCTGAAAAAGAGACAGGAAGTTCAATAAATAGCAGCATTGACTTTGCATGCAATTGTAGAATAAATCAGAACTGAACATAATAAATATACCTAAAACCTTACAAAATGAATCTTTCATAGCTGCATGATAACTCTGTATTTTAAAATTAGCATCCTATTCTGCTCTATCAGTTTGTAGCTTATGTCGTTAAATTGGATTTTAATAAGTTAAAGTATATAGCTTATATGGTGAACAAATGTGATAAATGTGTTAGTTTAAAAATGTATACAAACATAGAGCAGGCATGTCACTAGGACAGTACTACTGCCATTTACTTGAATTCCCTTTTAAAATCTTATTTAACACTTGCAAAGCAGAACCATTTTTACAGAAATATTAAGGCTTTTCAAATAACGAGTTAGAAATTCTCTGAGTAAACCTGTATTAAAGACACAAACGTTTCTGAAAGCACACTCTCAGAGAAGTCAGCTAAAAAAAGTGCTGCCTCCTGCTACCTGTCAGGACAAATGCTGCTCTATTATAGCTATATTGACTGTATTATATATGGTAATATGTTTATCCCTTTTGTTAGTCTAAGTATGTAGTGACCACAGTCTGAAGGGATACTTTTTAAACTGTAACTAATGAAATCTTACAAAATTAGCAACATCTAGTTGATCCCACTGCTGTAAAATGCATACACCCAAAGGGACCTTTTTTAATATAAACTGTAGAAGACAAGCCAAGTAACAGAGGTAAGCATTAAGGCAACTAGAGTAACAAATCAAAGAGCCAGAAGTTTAGCACCTCTTCTCCTCTGTTTGTCTCTATTTGCATATTCATATAAACAGTTACAACTCCTAAGCAAAGTACAGTCAACTGGGTACCTACTTATCCCACAGACATTCAAGGTTTGTGCCCATTTACAAACTACATGAAATGCCAAAGTGTGATCCAGGTTTTTTATTATTTGAAGGATCTATCTAGTGCAGTGTATGCCTTCTACATTTGCCTTGTACCTTTGCTCAGATGTGGGGTGCCTGGGCTCAAGAGTAGCATGGTATGTAGCACTCAGGTCTACTCCAGTTGGTGGAGGATGCTTTTCTTTGGGAAAGCTTCCACTATCCGTAAAATACAGCTTGGGTCTCTGATGATATTTCATCCTGTATGTGTCAGTCATACAACTATCTACTGAAAAATAAGTTGTTAGGGATACACTTTCATTTCCATCCACATAGCCAGCACTTGGTCCTGTATGACGAGGTCCTTTCTTCAAAAAGTTTTCAGACACGCTCCGGAAGTCATTAACTGCTAAGCGAGGTGGAGAATCCGCTTTATGAACAAACAATTCATTCCCTTGAAATGGCTCTTTCAACATTTGTTCGTTTATAAATATACTTGCTTCTGATACAGATTTTAAAGGTGTACCTGTTTGCCTTAATGGATTATTGTGCAACACCTCTGTCGATTTTATATCAGCTGCTGGGTTGTTTTCTGATCCTGGCAAAATATTCAGAGCATATTTCTTTGGTGGTAAAGGGGGAGGAATATTCTGGTAAACTGCTTCGGGGACCCAAAGAGCATCTGCCCTTCGGAATGGGTGCCTGGCATGTTCACCGGGAGGGGGAAGCACCATGGGCCTTTCTGACAGGTTCTGTGGCACACAAAGCGACAACCCCACCTTGGGACCAAATGTTCTTGCGTGGTGAGGCTGTGGCTGGGAAGATGAGTGAAGGTCATTGTTGATCAGCTTCCTTCCACAGACATTTTCTGTATAGGGGAGGGGTACGCCATCAGCACAGTACACTGACACATTCATCTTCTCAAACTTGTCTGGATTAAGCCACTCTGAAGAATTCTGCTCGTTTGCCTTGTTCCTACTTTCTGACTTAACAATGTCTTTAAGAACTGGCTGTAGACTTGATGATGGGAAAAGTTTCCTATTGGTCTCGGGCATTTCAGCTCTAAAACACAAAAATACACAGGATGTAAGTATCCATAAAAACACAAGAAAAAGCTCAAATAACCTAAGGATTTTTTCAAAGAGAGCTTTGGTAACACTGCTTAAATATTCAAACTGACTAGAGAACTGGGATCTCCTTAACATACAGCCATTTGATTAAAAGTTGTATTAAATAACTCCAAGTTTTCTTTGATTTGAAATGTAAAATGCCCCAAAAATCTCTGCAAGAGATTTGAGTATCTCTAAGGCAAGATAAATTCCTCCAACATTCAGGGATATGTCAAACATGACCTCTGCTCTCTTCTAAGCATCTTGGTGACTCAGTCTAATATATCCACTTTTCAAATATCAGATGTTAGTTCTGGGTGTTATATTTGTATTTAGATTCTTGATTTTTAGGAGGTACTGAGCACTTACAGTTCAAATTAGAAACAAGAAGTATATATCAGCAGCTTCTAAACAGAAGTTACCTTTTCTTCCCCTTCCAGCCAAACTTTTCAAAGCTTTATGGGGTTATTGCACTAACCACAAATTGGTTAATCACTGTCTGTTGTACTATATAAATTCAAAACGGAAAAAAAAGAATATTAAAACCCTTTTCTCTGGTAAGGTGGTTTAAAACAACGTAAGTTATTTGGTTCCACTGACAGCATCAAAACTAAAGACGGAGCATTTAGCTCTATCAATTACAGAAAATACAAAAGGCATTGTCTGTCAAAAATATTCAAGACTTTAGCTTTTGCATACTTAATAGTATTGATTACTATCACAAAACAGAATTCAGCATTTCTTAAAATATTACATAGTAAATTAACACTAGTATTAGTTACCTCTTCACTGGAGGACTGGGCACCTGCAAATGTAATTCTGGTGAGAAATTAACATGAGGTCTGTAGTTAACTTCTGAATTTATCTGGTCTTTCTTCAAGTCTGGGGATAGAAGAAAAAATATTTCAAAATAATCAGAAATACAGTCCTAAGTCCTTCCTTGTAATTCCTTAGAGGTCACAAAACCAAACAAAACACAACAGGACAAGTAATTATTTTCATGAATCAAAATAACCATTTTGAAGAAAATCCGTCACAGAAGGTAAGATCTTATATTTATCCAAAATAATCTGTAGGAAATGTTTGGTTTTTAATGTTACCAGAAAATAGTAATTACAATTTTGAAGTCCTACAGACATGCTTACAAGATCATCTTAACATTTCATCTAAAGTAAATTTTCAAAAGCAGATTTTTATGAAAGCACATTTATTCAAATATCTAGTCATTTAAATTACAAAATATTTATGATTTCTGAAATTTTACATGATGTAATAATAACCAAATGGAATTAATACTGTAGGGGTTGAGGGGCATTTTGTTTTTCAACTTCTTTTTTGTTCATTTGGGTTTTGTTGGTTGGGAGGGATGGTTTGTTTTGTTTATTAAGAAATGCAACATGCGTTCTTTGGAAAAGATTTTAAAATGTAACAACAAACTACAGTTCATAGAGATGTTGAACAGACAGAGAACACTCTCAGTTGCAAGACCTAAACACACAACATGAGAGTGCCTGGGCCAGCGCTACTACACTCACACTCCAGAAGCTCCTTTTATTCACCAGGCAAAGAATCACTCTCTGAAAATATACAGTTTCTGAACAATGCAGCTTCTAGTTGACAGTAAATAAAGGGAGCATTGAAGTATCCATGTTGACATCACATAGAATAAAACACTATCTTGGCAAGTGACAAGCAACAGTCTATTTGTTTAGAGCTAGATATTGCAAATTTTCCTAATGCAACGATTTGCCCATTATAATCAGTGACTTGGTCTGAAGCAATTCAAAAGCAGCTTTATTTTGTATATGTATAGACTAGCTCATATAACTACTATGCCTATTTCAGAAAAACAGGAATTAAATTCAAAACCAGCAGTATACATTGCCTGAGTTCTAGTAGAACAAACTCCTGTTAAGTGGACAGTACTAACTTAGCCAACTTCCAACTGACAACATAGGCTGTTCCATACTTTCATCAACAAAACGTACAAAAACTTTGAATCTATTATTAGATTAGAAAATCTTACCAAAATTATTACATTTTTAAATTTACTTGTTATTTCCTCAAGTTTAAATAAAGTCTTGGAACTTCTGACTCGTGAACACGAGTCAAAACATCAACAACAGAAAAGAACTAAATGAAAAACTTTGGGTGATGCTAGTGGGTGGTACGTGAGGGTCAATATCTGCTCTGTCTTTAACTGATGAAAGACTGAAGACACTAAATCTTTGACAAAGAACACAGGTTGTAGAGGCTAAAAAGGTGTATAGAACAAGAGACAAAGCTTCCAACATGGCTTTCCTTTGAGCCTCAACAAAAAAATTCTTGCTATTCTAGCATGAAAAAAAAATATCACAACTACTCAGAAAGAATATTTATGGGAAAACATCGTTCCTGTTGTTCCCGAGTGAGCCCCTGTGACTCTGGCAAGGGACAGGTAATTAACCTGAAAGAGCTAACTAACAGCAAGGTAATATTCCAAACAGAAAACATTTTATGCTGCTACAGATTTTAATGAACTGTAAATAGCTTTACTAATAAAAAAGCACAGGCCCTGACATTATTTACTGTGAATATTTCCAATTCAGTATCTGAGTCTCAATTTCAGGATACAGTCCTAGGAATGAATTAGTTAAATAATTTGCTAGATTAGCGGTGGCTGAAGCTAGCGTTCTGAGCTTTCAGACTTTGAATATATCAACTTTTATACAAGACCACGTATACTTAAAAATCTCTAAAAAATTGCCCATACAAGTGCTCCAGAATTCCCCAAAACACCTGATGTGAAGAGCACTCCAAGCCAAACTGTTAAGGAATTTAGCAGGTTCAATCCTTCCCAGAGGCAGTGACAGAACCCGGTCAGAAGGAGGCAGCAAAGGTTAATTAGCAGTTCCCTTGGCATGACCATGGCACATTCAGCCAAAGCTGCTCAGTTGATACCAGGTGGTTTGTGCCTTCAGAATTCCAGCTAACTTAAAAATAGATGTGTTATTTTCTCTTCTGCTGACAGGATATCCATGCATGGTTATAACCGAATGCAGACGCCATTGGGAATTTTGGCTGTAGGTTCTTTGCAAACCTAAATATGGGACAGACAAGCACTGTGCTCAGCTGGAGACTGACACCCTTATCAATGGGTCATAAGAATCTTACCAGTAAATGAAATGTAACTCTGGTTTCTCAAGTACAAACCAGTCTGCTTTTAAGATTTATAAATATCTATTTTCACATCTGAATAGCCAATCTAGATTTTCAAAGGATTTATAGCCATTCTATAGCCAACAGGTAAGACAGACAAGTTCTCCTCTAATGTATCCATTTACACCTACAGAACATTTGCAAAAATCTGCAAACTGCAATTTCTGAAGAAAAAAAAAAAATCAGTTTCCTTCTAATGTGTTTTAGCTGCATGTTTCCTGTATTTTTAATTATTTTTTTTTTTTAAAGTGGGCAACAAAAACACCCAAGGAGTAATATTTTTTGTAAGTAGCATTGTGGCAATTCCTCTCCCTGAACCCAGACATTTTTCTATATTGAATTGACATGACAAATGAACTTACTGGAAGCTTTAGAAATGTGGAAGAAAAACGTTGTACCAGTCAAGAAGCATTATAACACATTATAACTAGTCTAAAATAGAATGTTATTTTTAAAAAACAATGACCATCTTATATATAAAAAAAAAATCCTAATATTCAAGAAAGTTGCAAAGCATTTCTTCTATATTCACTAGTAGGGGTTTTTTGCCATGGCTTTAAACATCTGGGAAAAAATGAAAATAAAGTTTCACTGTTATTTTTGGGGGTAGGATGCTGTAAATGTGCATGTGTTTGAGAGTTTAAAAAAGTTCCGAGGTGAAACAACAGTTGACAAAGAACACCAACTATTACCCTCCTGATCTGCCTGTCTCAAGAAGTTTATCAGGTTTCTGGTTTAAAACCCAAACCTCAACCTTTGCATCACCTATTTTAAATTTTAAACTTCTCACATTAATAAAGTGAATTACAAATGTGAGAGCACTTTATATTTCAGTCGTCACGGGCTGCTTGGCTATATTTGGAAATTAAGAAATTTTAGAGGGTTGAGGGGTTTTTGGTTTGGTTGGTTTGGTTTGTTTGTTTAAACCATAATCTAGAATTTAAAGACACTCCAGTAAAGCATTTATTTGGTTTTGTTTCATGTTAAGTATTTAAACCTAACCCTCCCAACAGAAATGCCTTTTATTAAAAACGTCAAGAGTAGCAATTTCATGAAGACATCTGTGCCTTAGGAATCAGGGTTGTCACGAAAGCCACTAAAACGCCTTTATGGTTAAAAGTGATCATCAGTAGCTAGCACAGAGACTGCTCTAAAAATCCATTTTAAAATTCTAGAGCCCTTAGCTATTTCCAAGAATTATTGTAATCTTTCTTCAACTTGAAGAATGCGAGGTTGGAAATTTTCCCCTCACACTGTTCACATCACATGTTCTTTATAAACAAAAATATTAGCCTCCACAGTTCAAGTTCAAACTTCAGAAACGCCAGCTCATCAATATAAATTACAGATACTGTTTCTGCTTACATTATCCATTATTACTTATCCACATTTTCCTGCCAAAATCTGACCACACAAATTAGTGATTGGCCTTGTGGGACATTTGCTTAAGCACTTGTTACCTATTGCTTACTACAAGTGAAAGAAGCAGCCATTTAATCTGCATAACTGCTGTGTGATCCAATGTTACTATCTTTATAACACTCTAACAATAAGTTTATTTTTGTAAGTCAAGGACAGAATTCCAACTGCTGAACAGTGGCCTTATTCAGCTCCAGTTGAAAACAAGGAACTGGGGAGGCACAGTTATATAAATGGTGGGCATAATTAAACATCCAACATAACTTCCATAAGAAGATTTCCACACCAAAAAAACACCCAGAGAGATTTTTTTTTCAAGTTGCCATGAGCAGCTAACAAGGATTTTGTACATTCCATTCCTCTCTCAGAAAGTACTGGGCATTGTTTCTTAAAGTACTGTTTTCTAGGAGTTTGTTTTGTACTCACCTACCAGTTCATGTCTTGTTCATCATATTCAGAGGTAAAACATAACTGCAAACGACTGCTATTGTCCTTGCTAAAGGTGCCTTGACACACTTTTTACCAACCAAAAAACTGAGGCCAAATAAACCTTTAAGCCCACTTACAGGTGAACTGATCAAATTCCTCAATTTCCAGCCCATTAACTACTTCCACTAAAAGTACTGCTTTCCAAAACATGCACACATGTGAGAACTTCACACTTGATTTAGAATGCATACCTCTTTCTTATGAAACTATTCAAAAGTTAGTTACTGAATTAGAATTACTGAATAGATGGGATTTTATCATTGTTTCATGACAATTATTGTGACTTTTATGATAACTCTAAGGATCGCTTGGATTCACTACATTTTTTTGAAGAAAATGTATGATGCATGTTGAAAGTTATAAGTATACCTAAGTATGGTACATGGTTCTTTCCAGAGAATACACATTACTAAGCTTAAACATTTTTTGAACCCCCTATTTCTCATTCTGATAGAGTCCTTTATATATTTTTCACTAGTGGTTTTTGTTTTTTTTTTTCTTTTTTTTTGCTACTCAAGTGTTGAATTTTTTCACTAGTATGGGTAAGTATAGTATAGTATAGTATAGTACAGTACAGTACAGAACAAAAGCAGAATAAATGTCATGCAAAACCAGGTCTTTGCATTCCATTCAATATGAATTTCGAGTTTGGTTTTGTTCTTGTTGTTGTTGTTACAATAAACAAACACCAAATCAGTTTTCTTTCTACAACCAAAAAGAAGTTGGAATAATGACAAAACTGATATGGCAACCCTCCCCCCTGCAATTGAAGTCTTAGAAGAAACTAAACTGTACATTATTTGAAATGAAGTATGATATCTATAAAAATCAAACATTTCCTGGGGAAGTGGCCTAATATTTAGTGCACCTCTTTGTACAAGCACCATTCTATTGTTCCAGTAACAGTAGATAACATTTTGGCTGGCCTCATGCTGACCTATAATATTTATAAGTCCAAGGCATTTATCAACTTTATAAAAACCCAACAGACATATTAGTATGTAAAAGGAAGTAGACTTCCTTATTACAAGTGTTTCTTCCTGATATTGCTTCATATCTTGAAGGAAAACAAATGGTACCACGGTCTACCCATACATTTTTAAAAAAATGTCCTTAGTATCCACCAAGAAAGCTCATGGAAATGCTTTTGGGGAAAACACAGTGTCTTTTTGGGGGGCAGGAGGGGACTGGATGGGAAATAAATGTGCACACTTGCTAAAACAAAACAAAACAAAATATTAACCTGAGAAATAAGTTCTCAAAGCAGAATCTAAGCAATGGAAATAGATATTTACATGCGAACGTTTCCACTGGATTAAAAAGAAAGCATTAAGGCCAGTGAAAATGAATTATACTGGATATTTCATGCCGGCAGAGAGCCACCCAAAATCACAGAATCATTGAACAATAGAATGGTTTGGGCTGGAAATTACCTTTAAAGATCATCCAAGTCCAACTCCCCCACCCTGGGCAAAGACATCTTTCATTGCATCAGATTGCTCAAAGTCCCATCCATCCTGACCTTGACACTTCAGTGACATTACCCCTTGTCATGTTACTACAGGCCTTAATAAAAATCAGTAATACTGGCAAACAACAGTGGTTTTGGTTCCTGTACAGAGAACCTACACTGGCCCGAAGCAGTTACACATTGGCCACATAATAAGATGGCAGTGATGTATGACACGCACAAGGAAGGACAAACTGTTCTACCAACTTATAAAGCAAACGATTTGTAACAAAACACGTGAGGAGAGAAGCACTGTTTCAAGAAGAATCATTACATCCTGAGTTCCACCCCAAATTACTGTCTTTAAAATACAATCAGGTGCTACAAAAAAACTAAAGTCACGTAGCCTGTTACTTTGGTGCTAGAGGTCATGTGAAACAACTGTTGGGGAGACGTGTCATGCTTTTACGTGACTCAGGACACAGCTAGGCACTGCCAGGGCCATCTGAAAGGACATGCTAAGAACAGGTGAACTTCTGCTGTGCATATTCATGGCATAGCATAGAAGTCAGGAACTCCCACTGTATTAACACTGTATTAACACAATTTTCCTCACACAATGGTGGAGCACTGTAAAAAAACAAAACAAAACAAACAAAAAAACCCAACAAAACAAACAAAAAAAAATGAAAAAAAACAAACACAAAAATACCCACCAAAATCAAAGCCGCAGACCACAAAACCAACCAACCCCTCTGTCTGGGAACCCATATATAATGGCAGATAGCTAGAAATCCATTTATATTGTACATGTGCTCTACAAGAAAGCCAAGAAACTGAACAAATGAAAGTGCTCTGTGGAACAGAACGCTTCAAATACCCATGAAAAAAAGTGATACAGTTATTGAACTGCTGCTCCATCACATTTCCATCAAAACGTACCCAGAAGGGATATGAACACTTTCTATCTTTACCCATCAGTGTAACTCACTGAAAAGGTTAAAAACGTGAACAGGAACAGGATTTGGAATTTGCAAAAAGCCCACAAACCAGATTTCTTTTGCCATTTTAAAAAGAGAGAGTACACAGGCTCTGATGAGTCAGCTCTTCACTGAAAAAAGTACACAAAAATATTCTAACATCACGGCCAAAACAGCCACACATTCCATGCTGATTTTCTGCTAATCTACCTAAATACAGTTGATCTGATGCACAAATTTTCTAATTCTGAAATATCTGGCTACGGCTTGTAACAACAAAAACAAAAAAAGCCATGATAAATAGTATATACATTTTTCAATTTTATGAAATGTCATGACGTTAACTTATACAGCAAATTTACAAAATACAAAAGGCTAATCAGAAATCTGTCCAACTCTTGCGTGATATTAGTACGTTAGTATTAAGATTTTATACATCTACATTAATTTTTAGAAAACCTCTTATTCTTTATACTAGTTCAAGTTCTTACCATAGAAGTTTCTGTTCTGCTGGGATACTGAATGTAACACATTGTCAGCTTTTTTGGTCGACAAGGTCTGTTCACTGTAGAAGAAGCAAACATAAGTTGATGGCTTAAACTACTGATGTATGGTCACAAGCTTTATTGTCTTGAATGCGTAAAAACTTTGCCTATGTGAAAATGACTCTTATCATCCCTGTCATACTTTTTACTAACTCACACACATTACAGAAGATAGATAACAGTGGTGGCCCTTTAACACTTTTAACACCGCTCCCACACATGATAGCCTGTGCTCATGCAGAGGAATTTATTAATACCTAAAGCCTTTCAGATGGACAGGTAAAAAACATTCAGTTTGTGAGGCTGGCATTCCCACTTTGTTCTGGAGACTGGATGCCCACTCATCCCAGTCCTATTCTAGAGTATAACAGCAGCACACCTAATATGCAGCACACAAGATTTGCTTTTTAATATCTCATCAGCCTGCTTAATAAAGACAACTGGTTCCCAAAGTTATCAACAACAGAAAAATGAACTGTCACCCGTGAGAAACAACTACCACTTGGTCTTTCATTCATAGGGCTTTCATTTAAAAAACTTTTTTCTCAAACTGTAAGCAAACTGGAGGATTGCAGCAGCAATCCCAAGAGAAGGGGGGAAAAAAATCAGCAGATTTAGTAAGTCTTGCTGCTTTAGTTAAGTAAAGAGCATGCCAACCCAGACAGGGAGCTGACAAACACCCTGCCAATTCCTTCCTTCTCCAGAAGTAAGGCAGGGAAGAAAATACACAGCGGCAATTAAAATAAAAATAAAAAATAAAATCTTGTTATTGAAAGGACAGGAAAACAAGAAAAATACTGAAAGGGTCAGGAAGAAGGGAGAAAAAAAAAACTTAATAGGAAATAAAACACTTTTTTTTTTAACCTTCTAAAAGGTAAAAACCTTTATTTACCTTCTTTTTCTTTTTTTTTTTTTTTAATTTCTAAAAGAACTCTCACATAATCAATTTGTATTGTGCTGTTTTTATGAGAAAAACCTGAATGGGTAAAAGGGAACGAGTGGGTGTAGTCAGTCAGTTCCAATTACCAGTTATAGAAAATTCTTCTGAAAGCCCCAAGAAGTGGGTTTTATTTTTGTCTGACAAATATTTAAACAACAGGGTAAGTAGATTATTAATGAACTAAGTTGCTTCAAATTTATCATAATCTCTTTCACAAAAAGACATGCAGCATTTGGGCATCCCATTACCTCTTGGGCATGTTTAAAAATGAGGCATGATTAAAGCTGTAGAAATCACTGTTCAAGGCAACTGTAAGCACTGAAAAGATAAACATGGCTTGGAGTGGCTTTACACATATTTATATTATTATCCAATAAAAGCCCATAAGGTTCTGGTATAGTGGGGTTTTGTACAGTTGGGTGGGAGGAGAAAGGTGGGAGTAGGTGAGGAAAAGAGGGGAATAGATAAAGGCACGACGTAAAAAGTGTTTTTTAATGGGAAGTGGACACTACAGTCATAATCTCCAGTTCAGAAAGTTCATAAAGCAGCCAAACAGGTCAAAAGAATACACTTAGAAAATACCACTCTATCTGTTGTCTTCTTTCATAAGCATCTGCTACCAGCTACTGGTATAGACTGAATGCACGTTAGAGAAACCTTTGCTCCTATCCTGGCACGGTCATTTTTCTGTCTTTATTTATGCTTCTACATGTAAAATAAAGTAATTCCCTAGGAAACTAAGAACTAAGGAAATAATTGATTTTGTTTTCTTGCAGTTCCAAAATAATCAAAGGTATTTCAATTCATCCAGAAGCTGTATTTTCTATGTTTTAAATAAAAATTTTGTTTTGATAACTTGCTATAACACTTTATTAAATACATTTTAAAATTTTGCATCTCTGCTTAGAGAAGTCAGAGCCTTTTCATTTCCTGGTATTTGCTATTCTCTTTTCACAATAATGTATGACTCAAAATTTGCTCAAATCCAGCAATAATTTGTGACTAAGCTTGGTTTCACAATTGTGCTCTTCCATTTTATGGACATAAACAACATTCAAAAGAAGATTGTATGGGTTCTAGTAGGAACTAAGTTCCACATAAGGTTTAAGATGCAGGATACAGAAAACCGCATGCAGAAGGTGAATAACTTTATATTTCACAACGTCATAAATGATTTAAGTTGGAAGAGAGCTCTTCATATCATCTAGTCCAACTCTTCCTACCAAAACAAGGGTCAACTACTGCAGGCTGCCCAGGATCACGTCCAGTTGGGTTATGAGTATCTCCACAGAGACTCCGCAGCCTCTTTGGATAACACACTTGTTACTAGCATACATCAGTTCTCAGTAAGTTTAACAAAATTTGGCTGCTAACCACATTTTTGGCCAGTTTTAGTAACTTTACACTTTTCCACAAAGATCTCTTTCAAGCAGGTCAGTGAATTATCAAGTGATCAATATGTATCTAGTGTGTTCTAGAAAACTGAATTTCAGAACAATGACTAGTAACAGTATATAAGACTCATCTACTGACATTCCCATCTTTTTGTTGGGGGCCTGTCTGTACAACTGTTATAGATAAGATTCATATAGATTCCTGTATTCCACTACAGATGCAAGTCACCCACAATCTAAAATGGTTGTAACTAAGGAAGTGTAGCAATTATTTCAAATTAACACACCCTGCCCCTCAGCAGGGCTTAGCAGTTCTGGCCCAGTGCCATAATAATGTGGCTCAATGCCTTCCACACAGAACTAGTGTTGTAGCCTCAGAGCAAAGGTAAACTTTACCCTTAATTGTCCGCACCCTTATTTCTAGATATGTTACTAGCTTTCTAGATACCTGACCTCAAGCATATGGAGCTCCAAAGCATGTTTTCTTGACTGGTTTTGAAACACATAAACATCAGAACAACTTATTTGACTGTAAAGAAAATCTGTATGAGTTCTAAAAGCAAAAGCATTACCTGCAGGAAGCACTTTCTTTAACATTCTTGACATCTGCTGCATTGATTCCTTCAATAACAGGTGAGTCTGGGTTTGCAGATCCATTGCTGATATGATCACTGCTTTCATATCCAGATTCTGTCCTCTGAATCTGCCAGTTATCACCATGGATTTTTCTCTCTGTAAATCCTTTGTTTTTTTCAGCATTCCCTTTCCCCTCCGAATCCAGTGAACTTCGACTTCCTGTATCCTGTTTTGTTTCATCTTCATATATAGTCATTAAACCTTTCTGAATTTGGTTCTCTTTTGGCCAATGGTTAAAGCTTCGTTCCTTTTCATGCTTAGGTTTACTGTTCAGATTTGCCTTGTGCTTTGGGCTATGCTGCTTTTTCTCAGTCTCACTGAAAATACTGTCTACATTTAGTGTTTCTCGCATAGGTTTCCAACCTTTACTTCTGCTTCTGCTGCTGATGATACTTCCTTTGTCCCTAGATTCTTGACTAGTGTCTGTATCGTAGCCAGTGACACCATCAGTCCGGGTCCTGATCATTGGTTTCTCCCCAGCAGGAAAAGCTTCTGTTTTATTCGATCCAAGCACCTGTATAGAAAGCTTTGCTTGGTGAGGTGCATTGTCAGGCTTATAGGAGCCTCTGCCCTGGCTGCTGTATATGCGCTGATCAGCACATTGTCTAAGTCCATTTCCAACTGGAGGAGACCCGGATTTAACATTGGAACGATCTTCCCCAATCAAATCTTTTAAGAAGGAAAAGAAAAAAACACCATTAAAGGGCTCATTAATATTTAACTGATATCATTACAGTACATATTTTTCTTATACTATCTCAACAAATTTGGTATGTATTTCAGAACACTGAAAAAGAGGAAACTCCAATCTTACAGTCTGTTCTCTTAAAAGGAGCTAGTATTGATGCTAGTATTATCTGGTCACATTTTTAAAACGTACCTCTTTGTCTCCCAGACTCTTTTCTTGGTCCTTTGTCTGCATCTTTTCGTAAAGATGAGAAGTTTTTCATATCAGCAGCTTTCTGAGCACATTCTCTGGATAGGTCCTTTAGCCTGTCCTTTTGATCACCATAACCCAACTTAGCTGCAAAATTAGTTTTTGTCAAAGATCATTACTAAAAAGTTATTCATAATCAAACACACAAATATATTTATGTACCACAACATCTAAAAATCGGTACTACTTAAAAAGACTAATTAATTACATAACACGGATTAAGAAAATGAGAGATATATAGTATAGATACAAGCGTAGAGGTATCTCCAAGGAGTCCACTAAATGGAACTCATGAAAGTAACCTTAGTATTATGTAAAGCATATCTTACAAACACCTCAATAAAATGAAATGCTCAAGCCATTTTCAAAGCAGGCACTACTTACATCTTTTTTTTTTTTCTTTTTTTCAATTATACTGAAAAACTGAATTTAAATTTAATCTTGTCTAAATGTGAAAGTTTGCTTTTAACAAAACAGTGGAGTCACTGCTTATGAAAACAAATCTATTTCTGAAGAGGTAAATAGTGAACATTTTTGAGTCATCACTCCATCAGAAAAAAAGTTATCAAGCTGAGCATTCTCAGATTTAAAAAGTCTAGGAATTCAACAATAATGACAGAGGAGAAACAGATCCCAAGAGAAGGCAGCACCTCTCTGCCTGAGAAGTATTGGAAGCTTGGAGCAAAGGCATTGACAAGTAATGCAGAAGTCACTGCCTCATATGACTAAAAGCTTGACTTGCTTGAAAGCCTATGTACAAATAGAATGGATGTTTAAACAGGTAAGACAAATTTTTTACTATTCTTTCCAAACATAAGATGAAGTCAATTAATATATAGGGCTACAAATAATGCTGCATGTCACAATACCACTGGGTAACAGCGTTCCTCAAACAGCCAATGATACAGAGAGCCACATCACATGCTCCAAAAGGTGAAACAAACTTCAAGTTTCTAATGTGCCTTTTAACCAACAATATGATTGGAAGGCAGGACGATGTTTGAGAAATGGATCAAGACGTCAAGAGCTAATTTCGTACAGGAATAAAGAGAAGTAATAAGTTTTGCATTTACAGTGCTCCAGAAAATTTAACATTCTATGGCAGATAGTACTTAAATGTTAGTTGTCATTCAAAGATTCAATCAAATCAATGATGGAATCCTTGCTTTAGAAAGAGTTGTAATCCAGAGGTTATAACACACCTGAAATGCTGCCAACTTAAATATTTCCTAGTGAAACATGTTTGGGGTTTTCTTTGGGGGTGTGAAGTACATACCTGGACCTCTACCACCACTAGCTTGAATATGGCTTCTATTGAATGCTGAATTATCTGGCTGAAGTTTTTTATTACTCCTTTGATTAGTGGGGTCTCCAATTCCATTCTCTTTCATGTGGTCTGATTTAGGAGCAGAATGTTTTTCAGATCCTATAAATAAGATATCTATCTTTAGAAAGCAAAGACTTCCTAATTTAAATCTAAATTAAAAAATAAGAAAACTTCAATTGCAGATTAAAAAAAAAAAAAAAAAACACAGAAGAAAAAAACCCCACCATATTCCAATATGCTAGGCAATAAGGTTCTGTAACATTTTATACATTGCTGTATTTACAATGGCAAACTGTAGTGGAATAGGGTCTTCAATTCTTTCTTCCCTGAAGCAGTTTATGTCCTATTTCTGCTCATTATGTGAAGAGGAACAAGTCAAATACAATTGGCCTTTTATTCAATTTACTTGCATGTTATGTTTAACATTAAAAAACAAAACAGAACAAAAACAATACAGCAGTACAGACTAGAGAATCAAAAGACAGGATTCTTACATATTGAGGACTATGCTATTAAAATCTCTGAGAAAATAAGTTTCCTGCAGCTCCTGATTTTTCCCAAAGTTCTGAATTGGTGCTCTGTGTGTGTCTACATAAACACATACAAATACACACTCTCTGAATACAAGTCTGTATTTGTATGATGTTTTACTTAAAGTATCTTTTTATAGCATTTTAAAAGATATTTTAAATGTATCAATTTACACACAAGAACATCCACATATACAAATATACTACAATTGCCTTCTGAAATTCTGAAGTTACATGCAGTTTTGGTCAATCTACAAGAGAAAAATATTTTTTCCCCCATTATCCACGAGTCTCAATTTGTATTCCCATATCAAACACAAAACACAGCTCTAATATTAAATATATACACTAATCTTTTTTCTTTTGAGACCCTTTATATAATTATTGATAAAAGTATTTAAGAACAAAGCAAGTATTCTATTACCTTCTCCTTTATAATCCCTATTTCAGAAATAGAGTTGATACTATAATTTAAAAAAAAAAGTTTTAATTACCCAAGTCTTCCCCATTTCCTCCTGCTGCTTTGCATTGAGACCAGTGAATAATCTGTTTTGGAGCATCTTCTGGAGATACAGCTGTGCCATCCGGGTTAGCATAAAATAGCAACAACGGCTGAAAGTGACATCGAATGCACTTGGAGACCACATCTTTCCATTTTGTTCCAATCTAAGAAAATTTTTAAAAAGGTTGCTTTATCAACACCATTGAATCTTATTATGGAAAGAATAATTTATTAAGCGACAGACACCAAACACCTAATTCCAAAGGTACATTAAGATTCAATATTTTGACATAAGTTATGTAAACTGTGGCAAAAAGCTAGAACCAGTATTACATGGGATAACAATCAGAACATCAACACTATAAATACAGCAACCAGTAATTAAGTCTTCTCTTTCTTCATTAAAAGAAGTACAAATTCAACAGTAGACAAGTGCATTAACATTCTGAAACATTTGGAAGGCCAAACTGAAAAATAGTGAATTCTAAAATTCATTTGTGAAAACTGATCTACAAAACCAAAGGCTCATTAAAGACATTTGTTTGACTTGTTTCTATTTTAGTGTCAGAAGAATGCATTCTAGAAAAGTAATGAGTAATAAATTGGGTAGCAATAAAAACAATATTTACCTCTTTTACATTAGCATCATCAAACAGCACCCATTTGCAACTCTTGGTGTGAAAGGCAAAGGCACAGTAATGTCGGCTCGTATAGCAAATCATTCCCACAAGAAAAAGTTCACTGTTTTTGGCATTTTCATCTGTAACCCTATAGAACAGCTGTAAAAATAGTTACATACTTTAAAAATGTGTGTAAAACACCTGAATTTCCAGACCTACTACTGGCATTTCACCAAGGCAATTGGTATTAAATTCCCTGTTTTGTTGTAAAACTTTTAAGGCGTATAAATAATGATTTTTTGCACTTATTAGGTCTATTTTAATGTTTACTTTTGCAGAGTTGAAGGGGTAAAACAATAATGTTCAGGAATAATTCCACAAATTTCAAAGTGAACAAGATATTTCTAGATATTCAACTAGGAATTCACCTACACTCATCTTTGTACTTAGGCACAAGACCAACACTTCTGATGAGACTTCTTCCTCTCACAGAAACTATATCAACATTACATTATAAAGAATGGTAAAAGTAGACAAACTTTGTGCATTTTAAAAATACATATGTATATATATATTTGCATATATTTGCATACACTTAAAATACAAGTTAAATTAAATTCTAGAATAAGCAAATAGTAAGTTTTAGGTCAGATACCCCAGGAAGATAAAGTTGTGTTGCCAGATTCCGCATAACCTCTTCTGTCAGATCAGAGTGTTCTGAATCCCAGACCAAACCGATTGTGACAATCTCAGGACAATTCATAAGAACACGACGAATTTTTATTTTTTGACCACAGTTACTCTAGGGGAAAAAAAAAAAAAAAGTGATAGGAAAGAAAACAAAGATGTGTAATAAATGGAAGTTCAAATTTGAGTTACTAGACAGGAAATAGTGCAACAAAACAACTCTGCAACCTCTTCTAATTCTCATGATGTTTGTTTCTCACAATTTAAAGATAAAATTCTTCATCATAAAAACACTATGATGAAGACTACAGCTAAACTTCTACATCCAATCACCACCTTAAAACAGAAGTCTCTGAAAACATGGAAGTCACCGTGACAATTTCTCTTTTGTTTCCCCTCCATTTCATCATTTAAGCTTAGGTCTATATGTTCTGTGTACTTCTCCTAAATTAACAGTACTGACATATGACCACTTAAAGAAGAGAGGAATTAAGCAGAACAAGCTAAAAGAGACTACTTTTATCAACAGAAGCACAAAATTACTCCAACAGAAGACAGTGTTGTCAAGCTGTCAGTGTATATGAACTAAAGCAGCTTCATTCAGAAGATACCTTTTCCAACCAATCAAAAAAAACTAGCTGTATGTTGAATGTGGAGTGAAGAATACAACACAGACCTAATATCTTGACTTTCTAAACAGGCCATTTGCACCTACGATACTGTGTTTATCTTTAACTAGAGCAAAAAAAAGAAATAAATTTAAGGGCTTTTCTACCCTAAGCTGGACTTCACTTAAATGGTCACAGGTAATCCTGCTTTTAGGGGAATACTTCAGCATGATTTAATACCCTAAAAAGTTCTCCCTTGTATCTTCAAGTAACGCAACATCTTTTGTACTTACAGGACAATTTCTATAGTCATCAGTAGTATTTGCTGCCTGCAGCAACTCTGCAAACATTTCCGGCTTGAGACGTTCATGCCTCTCCATCATTCTTTCTACTTCATTACTGTAAAAAATAAATGGAAATCACTGTGGATCTCTCTTCTTAAGAGTTAACAAATTTCAGTCAACTCTCAGCTCTATCTTATGACTAAAAATAAAAGGTATGGAGGTAAAACAGTAGCAATAAGTACTGTACAGTAGGAATACATATTTTGTCAAGCTCTCTCTATATCTTGCTTTTGCCTTTGCAATCCAAATGTTACTTTTGGACAGAATCTCAACAGCACATTTTAAAAAAAGAATACACATTCATTTTTAACATTTACAGCATTTCTCTGGCATGCTTTGATGATTACTGGAAGGGTATCTCATTTTTCTTTATATACAAGAATAAAATCTCTTACCACAGGGCTGTGGTAGAAATATAACGCACAAATTCTGTAAAAGGCAATGGGTCTGATGATGCTCCACAACTGCGACAAACACACTACAAAAATAGAAACACTTTTGTTTTTATTTATTCAGGACAGTGAAAACAAATTATTTGTTAAAGCAGCCAAATAAAGGTCTGACCTGTTCATACAGTGTCATAGCAAACTTCTGATGAGAAATACAGGACTTTGAAGTGCACATATCTGTTTCACTGTTTGGCACAAGGTGAAAATGAATCCTCTCAAGGATATTTTCCTAAACAGAAATAATAACGTAAATATAAACAGAACTGATCGAGTAGGGAGCAAATGCAAGATTACTCCATTCCACATTACCAGACACTTACTCCATGTTTCCCTAACCTAGCATAATAAAGGTCAGTAATATTACATGTATCTCACCTGTGAGCCTGGAGCTACCAAAACAACAGGTCAGCTTGTCGTCCACAAAACTAACATAATTCTACTCAACTATCACAAAGAATACTTACAAAGCATTCTGCTGCATCATCCATGAATCCAAGCTGGAAACGCTGTTCATCTTTAAAGCTTTCTGCCAGGGCATGTCTCATATTATCTGATGGGAGTGCTTTTTCTCGACTGTGTTGAAATTGTGAAAATATTGCCTAGGATGAAATAGATTGCTTAGCTTCATTAGCCACTTGACTGGACACTGTGGTTCTACACAAATACATCAATTCTTATGCAGCATGCCTAAACAGCAAATACATTAAAATATTTATAAATCCATGCAACTTTAGAAATTACTGTTTTCTCTTAAAGTTACTTAGGTTCTGTGTTCTGTTACTCCTTCCATTATAAAATGTTATGCTACCAAGCTGAACTTTGAACTACTAGAAAAACAACATCTAAGTATATAAAAATGCAAGTGATTGGCTTTAGCTTCCAAAAGCTAAACAGCCCTAGTCTGTAGTTATGCAGCCTTTTTTATTTGGCCACTGGAATAGCAGTTCATGCACAGGTATCTCATTTTTACAGATAATGTGTATTTCTTAGGGCATAATCTAATACTACTTGGGTTAGTTTAACACCCTTCATTCATGAAATAACATATACATTTACATTACTACTTCAGACAGGAGTGTATCTTTATTAAAAGAATGGATATGCAAAAAACTCCCCTAAATTAGGTAGAATGATGATAATTCTTATTATTAAATCAGATCTCTGTTGAACCAGCACACAAAATACAAGAGAACAGGTCAATATCTGCAGTTCTAGAATACGAAAATAAACTGCACTTGGTTTTTTTTCTTCAGCAGTAGCTGGCTACTACTTTCCTTTTTGGCAGATATGTATGTAAGTGACCTCATCATTTAGCAAGTAAGGGAGGTTGATTTTTAAAGAACTGGAAGTTCCAAAAATTATTTACCTTTAAAGCACAAAATATGCACGCATCTCCCTGACACACATGTCCAGTTAAACCTCTTAAACTTCGTCGAAATATGTCAAGTTGCCATAATACCTATAAAAATAAAGTTTCATGGAAAATATATTAGTTCTGAAGGCTCCATGTTTAACACAGCTACATATATCAGATTTTCGTAAAAAAATAAAAAATCACATAATACATACAACTTGAGCACCAACATTGCTACAAGAATGAAGGTCCTTTTCCATTCATTTGGTAAACTGTGGAAGGTTCTCAGTCACCGCTCACAAAATTTAGATCTCCATTTTAAACTTTTTGAACCAATGGCAAACAATGAACTTTTGTAAAAGGATCTGAAATACTCTTAAGGAAACAAGCAGCAAGCTAAACTGTGTACAGAGGTTGAAGTAGTCTTCTTATGGCTTTACATAAGAGGAAAGCAGCTATAGGGTTTACTTCATTTCTCTCTCCCTCCCTCCACCTTTGTACTTTCTTTGAAAAAAAAAAAAGATGGAAAAATGGAAATTGAATTGCTAGGTAAAGCGCAATCATAATTTCAAGTCTATGCTACATTCTTATGTTCTCTTACTAAAATGATTGTTGTTACAGTTGTTTTTCCACAGATAATCCTGGTGCTTAATCAGACATAAGTTTCTACCTTTTATTTGTGTAACTACTCTATATAAAAGTAATGTCAGCTTGGCGACACTACACTGCTTACAGTATCTAATGTATTATGGGTACACAATCAGTGTAGCAGTTCAGAAAGCTGCCCATTATTTAAAAAAATAAAATATAAAATAAAATAAAATAAAATAAAATAAAATAAAATAAAATAAAATAAAATAAAATAAAATAAAATGGCTCCTCAAGATGCATAGTAACACAACAGTTGCAAATCCAGGGAAAAGAAAAATCCTAGCTTTAAACATAAAAGCTAAAAGGAATTAGGATGCACTTGAAAATGAGTATCAGAACTTCAGTACTGAAGGTTGAACAAAGGGGAAAAGAACACATTTCTCCTTGTAAAACATCAGTTACCAATCATCAGCCACCATTTGATAATCAACAGTAGGTTGTGAAGTAGTAAGATTGTCTGAAACTATAAGTAAAAATGACTTAGGGTTTAATTTTAGGGCTCCCTAGGGGAAAATAGCAAAACTGCAAGATAATATAGGTCATGCTGTTTCCATTGAATGTAAATCAGCAAACTCATTCTACTAAATCTGTTGTATATTTTTACATACTTAGATACCATATACATGTACACCATATAAATATATTTCTCATATTTTTGATGTTTAAAACCATATCACTTTTAAGACAGTATTTTTAGGCAGTCTATGCACCTATTAAGCCCTTTGCCAGTTTGGCAAGTAATTCTAGTACAATTTGAAAACAATCAGGTCGAAAATCTAGGCATTACTACTATATATATTGTTCTGCTCTTTTGCACAGCCTAGAAATTTGTTGTTGTTGTTAATTTTAAGATTCAAAAAGACTATAGTATAAACTAAGCTGTGCCTGGTATTCTGACTTGCAGACAACTTGGAAAGGCTAGGACTGCCCTGTCACAGAATTCAGCAGTCCCCATACTCTCTGTTGTAAGTAGGCTTGTAAAAGCTCAATTTTTTATCACACTAATGTCTCTGAGAGATCTAAAGAGCTACTTGAGAGATCTAAAGAGCCAACATTTATTCAATTACAATTCACGTAAAAACAGAACAGTGGGCAGGTAAACACATGCAAGAAGTTGATTTGTAATACTTATAAATAGTAAAAATAAATCTAAGTCATATTTCATTGCTATCAAGTATATCTCCTACTTTAATTCCACAAATCTTTCCTAAGATTAGAATCGAAGTTTCCAACTTTATGTGCCATATGTCTCATATGTCCCAATACCACAGACTCACATGCTAATTCTGACAACGTGGCATTTTAATAAAAATAGTGTCCTATTCAAAACAAATAGTAGTACTGTTTGCACCACACTAAAAAGTAAATTTTAACAAGTAATAAAAATGCTACATTTGACAGAAACATTAGTTTTAAAATTCAAGCAGTAAGTTTTAAAGTTATGAGTCACAAGTTTCCAAATATGAAAGTGTTCCTGATATTCTTAATGCATGCAAACAAAATGGCATCCTGTCATTTTTCTCAAAATTAAATATTTAATACTCACAGTCTATTCCTTCAAATGAAACGCTAAGTAAAATTACTTCCACATAGTTGTCTCTTTTTCTACGATTGCCACCTTTTCTTTTCCAGGACAGTCCTGCTATTCTGTCTTACTTGCAATCATTAAGAAGATTAACTGAGAACGGATTTTAACACCATTGAAAAGTGAGCTGTATTTTTCTCTAGAATTCACATACTGCAATACAAATGGTAAAAACAGCATTGCCAAGAGAACACTTTTCCTACTATGACCATCTAAGCTGCTACAAGACCAGAACTGTTTAATAAATAAAGTTTTTTTCTCACCTGAACAGCACTATTAAGAAAGCAGCTGTTTTGACCTGGTTCATTTAATAA
This sequence comes from Nesoenas mayeri, assembly GCF_963082525.1. Classification (NCBI taxonomy): domain Eukaryota; kingdom Metazoa; phylum Chordata; class Aves; order Columbiformes; family Columbidae; genus Nesoenas; species Nesoenas mayeri. The sequence goes on along the minus strand of NC_137540.1, from coordinate 11,236,078 downwards.
GCCTTTTGTAGGGGCCAGGGACAGTATACTTCCAGGCTGATAAACTTTTCCAAGGTTACCCCCAGGTCTTCTTAAGAATTTCACCCATGCCATTATTTTTTAGACTTTATAATTGTAATATTTACACTTAAATATTTAAGGATATGATGGGCGCAAGGCAAAGAAGAAGGTTCTAAGAGAACTGCTCCAAAGTCACGGCATTCCATTCAACTCTATGCAATAGTAACCATTCTTGGGTTTAAGTCCATTTTCCATGAGCAGCTGTCAGCCATCTATCAGGATCAGTCTGTCAGTTAAAAGACAGCTATAAAAGATTTTAACTCAGACTTTTTTTTTTAAGTGTCCAGTTAAGGTTAAAGTGTGTTAAAAGGTATTAGAATAAAAGTTCTTATTAAGCAAGTTGCACAGTAACTGATTTCTTCTTCGAGTGATATCAATAGAGTATCACTATAAATCATCAGTGGTATTATACTGCAAGGTCATGTATATCACAAAAACGGAAAGTTCTTGACAGGCATTATACTCCCGCTCCCTCATTTCATTCCATCTTCTTTTTACTTCTAACTGTGATCCATGAAATATATTCCAGTTTAGAAGAGTCCATGTTTATTTCATTCTCTTTCCAGTGAATCTGAAATACGAAAGAAAAACAAAACAAAACACATAAAATATAAAAGTAGAGTTTTCCAAAACGTTAAAGACCTTCTAAATCAGAAAAGAGATTATGGCTAAAACAACCTCTTAATCTAAAGGCAGATGCAATAACCAGTGAAAAGGAAAACAATCACCACCCAGAAGTTGCTCTTAATGCAGAAAAATTGTCATAATCCAATATCTAACTTCTTATACACCTCTAAAGACCATGATAAAATTACTGTAAACTGCTAACAATATGCGACAGTTTGCAAAAAGACCATATAATGTGTTACTTTACCTTTGAGTCTCCTAGTCTAATAAAAAGATTACTAAGCAATAAACATTTTTATTCAACACTTGAAAAGCTAAGATTATTTCAATTTCAATATCCCAGCAACTCAGGTGAACTGTTGAGTATTCCTGTATTTTAAGATTACTAAAATGTTATAGATGGATTCTCAACTAGTACTCCACAGAGCAAGAACATCCTGGTAGCTGTCTTAAACCAGTGCCTGTCTCAATAACAGATTCCATAATTTTCAAAATCAAACAGTAAGAGTTGTTTCTCTAATTACTGAAGGTATATTTATGGGTCATCATCCAAAACATCACCACAGGAACATGTAAAACCCATACAATGATCATCTCGCAACAATGGATTATTCAATCAGTCTGGCTTTACTACAACATCTACAAACATCTGAAGCAACAGCACAGAACAGAATAAACTGAAATAAATGAAAGCAATTAAGGCTGCATATTTGGGAAACACACACACACAAAAAGGTGAAATTTGGCCCTCACATTACAGCAAAGATTTTACCTTTACACCTTAGATTTTACAAGCATGTGAGATACTAAAGACATATCAGCATACTTCAAAATTTGCAGCTTTCTCACTACAATTTTTTCCACTCTGCAAGCCTTTCAAGATTGGTGAGCAGCACTGAAAAATAAAAGTAAATGTTGCAGTTGGAACGATGTATAAATTGGAAGACAACTTTCCCCAGCTCAGAACAATCAACAACGCATTCACATCTCCCAGTTCTACAGTTCTTAAAAATTGTACAGCTGAGAAAGCACAGAAACAAATAACGTGACTTTCAAAAATACCTGCAGGACGTCTTGCACCCCTAAAACCACCCCCCTTTATTTAAAGGAACCATTAGTCCTTGCTTGTGTTATTACCAAAAAAATATCAGTACCTGAAACCTAACCAAAAGTCTCTTTTGCCCCATGTATAATCAAATATTTTTGTTTGTTTACTTTGTTTTGCTTGATGTTACTGTATCTCACCCGTAAGTAATTTGATTTAATAACACTGGAAATAGTAAGTGCGATTTGTGACAGCACTGAGCTGAGCCTGAAATCTAAATGGAAATTGACCTTGACAGAATATCATGTGATAGTTCTATTTTCTTTATGTTCACTTCAATAAACTGAGAAAGGTAAAAAAGATAAAAAGATGTAGCAGGTAACCAGAAAAGCATATCAGTTTAAGATCTTATTAGAACCTTAAACTAATTAAAAGGAGCATCAACTTCAAATTTTATTTCCACATACAAGTCGAAGTGCTCCACAGCTATTCTGCTACAAAGGACCAAACCCTAAGTAAACAAGCACAGAGGTGAACGTACGAGTAAAACAAAGATTAACCAAGAAAAATATTCAAGATTATCTGAAGTCAAGTGTGCAGAAATGATAACAGATCTGTATAGAGAATTAAAGGAAATAAATTATTTTTAACCAATGTTTTCATTGCAAAGTTTCAGTACAGTACATAAGTACAAAATAATGAGTCACTGCAGTAAAGATTAATAAAGAGGAGTCAAGGAAAAAAAATCTAAGTTGTATAGCTGTTCATAGTCAGATACATATATATGCACACATATATTAAAAATACATGTACATAAATATTCAAGAAGCCAGTGCCACATATCAAAAGCGCTTAGTAATTTGAAGCACCATTTGGCCCAAAGTCTCCTGCTATAACTTTTAATTCCTAAAAATAGGAATGTTTTAACTATTACTTAAAACATATTTAAAAAAAATAATCTTACATTCAAGTCTTTCAACCATGAAGTACTTTCTCCTGGTATCTGATTTAATATTCCTATATCCATGCTGAAGAACTAACCAAATACACTTTTGTCACAAGAAAACTTGCTCCTTGACGTACCAGAGAAGCTTCTTGAACATGCATTTTCCTGGCAATATAGAATTCTTAATTTCACTTTATATTATTTCCCATATGGAGAAGTATGTATGGTTTTCTCCACTCTCCTGCTGCTGAACACAAAACTGAACTTAAGATGAACAATTTTTTGCAATCAGCAATATCAAACTGTTTACATTCAAGAGGGAAAGGGGATGGGGGGGAGGGAAGAGAGAACCGTTGTGGAAGATGCTGACAAGGATGTATACATTTTTCTGGATTTAGACCATCCCTGTAAAGTATTATTCCACTGCTGACAAGCCTACCTTCATTGCACATTGTTCCCTAAACCAGAGAAGTGATGCTGCTAATCAGCCTCGGTTCCTCCCACCTCCCACAATGTTTTGTTAAGCTTTTAGATGACTGGGACTCAGGCCACTGACTCCCTTAACCTAAGTTAGTCTATAGGACTGTAATTAGGAACTGAAGACTACTCTTACATGTATGTGGTAAGCCAGTGTTGCTAAGAGCACTGTAGCATAAGCCACTGGGATTTACCAGTTCTTTTAAAGTTCTTGGTTTGACAAAGTTGTGGGTGACTGAGGATAAATTGTAAGCCCTTGAACCATAGTCTTCAGTAGGTGCAATCTTTCAGCAAAACAGTTACTTCACATAGTGTTACTGACATGCTACGTAAGATTTTTAGCAGTTTAGAGTCAAATAAATATTCTTGCCCTTCAGACTAAAGGAATCAACTTTGGATGACTGTTCTCAGGCAAGGATACTAAACTCTCAAAACAAGTATCTATTTATCTGCCTAAGTTCTTCTACCTTGTCTAGTTTCAGTCATTGTTTTTCAGTAACCAATGATCTCATCAAACACCTGGCTACTCTTAGTTGTGCAGCTGTACAGGGCAAAATATATGCCTGTCACAAATTTCTGGCACTTGCCTTTATTGCTGCCAGAACATCAAACACACTAATCAGCAAAAATGCATGTTATCACCGGTTATACAGGTATACCCTAGCACGTAACTGCGGGTTGTGTAGTCTTTCAATGTACAAAGCAGTATCACTAAGTTAGCTTAGAAATCAGTGCAGTTACTATTAATATTTTACCTAAACAAACCACGTTCTAGAAGCACATTTGGGTTTAAGCATCTTAGAAATCAGCTGATATAAAACTGATGAGATAAACAGTTGGTTCTGTGAATACTGGAACTATCAATGCCTGGCTTCTGACAGATTTCTGTCTCATGGCTGAGTTCTCACAGTTTTCTCCCTAGTTGGGGCATATGCTGACTCTGCTTCTTACACTTTCTTACAAGGTCTCTCTCTTGAAGCCAGCTGCCTATTCTCATGCACACTGTAAGTACATCATCATCTTCAAGACTTCTATCCCTTCTGTCAAACTTTGTGGAAACCTGCCATAGGATTCAAATTTGTTGATTCTGTGTGTCTGAAATTGGGCTTAAAAATCATTATTTCTCAGCTTCATTTAGCAAGTTCTCTCAGTTGTTACATAGATGACTAATGACAAACCTTTCTCCTGCCCAATGCTAAGGTTACTTTTAAACATCTCAATGGGGCTGACTCATAATTTTTTGCACAAATCCTATCCCCTTCCACCTTTACCATAGTGTTGAACCATATATGTCAACAGATCTCATTTGCCGTACAATACACTTAATGCTTTTAGTAGTCAGCATCTATGCCTTTGAAAAGGATACTATTCACTTCAAAAGCTCTCAAATCAATCTCTTTACAATTCTCACTATTTGAAACATCAGATGGATAAAAAAAAACCCACTTCATTAATAGCACTTACTTGCAACACACAAAACATGAAACAAGAACCATACTAAAGTACAAAACCAAAAACGTCACATTTCCAGTAGTGACCATTTGCCCTGATTTTGCAGGCCATCTGCAAGTATACCAGCCAGTGGTATTTGGCCTGACACATTCTTTTTGCGTTCAGTCACTGACTGAAGAAGTCCTCAAGAGACAAAAGTGGTGTACGATGGTTATCTGTTCTAGAAATTCTTCCAATCAGTCTCTGAAGATTTTGAAACCAGCGTTTTTCTGTTTTAAAGACCTCTATTGTCTCTTCTGCAGTCCTTATCCATTTAACTGTCACTCATATGCCCAACCACTGTTCCTGTACATCACAATTCTTTGTATCCTTCCAAGATGGGAGAACCAGAAATGTAGATGCTATCCCAGATGACTTTTGTAAAAGTATACAATTTTTTCTTTAAGTTGTTCCAATAAAAATTTCCCTGTTTGCATCAGAACCAAAACAACAGGTTCAAAGTTCAGCATCTCTGGACTGTTACAACCAGGAACCAACTTTAGAAATAGCCACAATGAGCTCTGAGTAAAGATTTTGAAGAATACAAATTCCCAACCCATGACACAGGCCAGCACTTACAGTGAATCATCGTGCACATAAAGTCTTAGATTAATGAATTCTGATGGACAAGAAGGATAGAAGCAGCAGGAAAGAAAAGGCAGCAAAAAGTTTCAGCTATAAAAAGTTTGAGACCCAAATACCCTAAAGGAGCAAGTTACCTTGCCGGTTTGTCATATGAATATTTTTTCCTACTGATTTAAAATATCAGTATACATAAGTACAAGACCTGTCAAGAAGATCTGAAACCAATCTGAACGCAATGAAATCTCAGGAATACAATTCCTGATTTTCCTCACTGATAAACAAAACTACAGACAATAAGATTTTTTTTTTCCCCATCTTGCTGCTCCTTTAGTTAGTTTAGTTCAAAGATTACCATGTACTCTTTCCTGAAGACAGAAGGTATCTTTACTATCATAATCCTCAAAGTTGCCTTTTTATCCTGGATTAACTGCCTGTCCAAACTGTAACCTCGCCTTTCAGCTTTCTGTGTTGATGACTGATAATTTACAGAAGCGTAAAACACCGACTTTTGTTCCTTCCAAAAGAGCTTTCCGATTTCTTATGTTACCAGGAAAAAACATGTAACTGAGTCAGAAGAAACAGTCCTACAACTTCATCTCTAAACCCACCCATATTTTGTAGGCTTGACAAAGAATGTTCTGAATCCTTAAACTTCATCTATTTATTCACAAACAAACCCCTACAAAGCTAGCTACTTCACTCAGTCCACACATCTAAAACTCTGATACACTTCATTTCCCTGTTACAGCTTCAATACATCATCATGTAACCTGGCCCTAACAAACTCAAACTTGTTTGCTGGAACAATGAGGACATTTTTGAAGAACTCTCTGAATGGGTTTCATTCCCACCAGGATGTTCCTCAAGTGACTAAACTCTTTTACTGTATCAAGAGGCATTAACCAAGGAAAAAAGACAAAGTGTTGCTACCGAGATCTTGGAAAGCAACATAACTGAAACACATGATAGTGCTAATACCCTGACTCTGAAGTCCCATGGGTCTCACACCCAAACAATTCTGTCAGTAGTACATCACGCCCACTGTATGACTGAAAAAAGATTCTGCACTATCAAGTTTTGATAGGAAAGTCAAGTACATACTTTAGGTGTTTTTATTGTCAACATTCCCCTGGTCCAGAATAGTAACTTTTTATACAAGTAATTTGATATTTTTTAAGAAAACACACCTTACTTTGCAACAATTTGTTACGAGAAGAAAGGGTTTCGTATCATTTGATTATGCTAATTTCAGATTATTCAGATTAACACATAAACTCTCACTATTTTTATACCTAAAATCCCCCTTTCCTTCTACAAGAACAGAACAGTTAAAAATAAAGTTAATTTCCATTGCCTAGAGGGGGAAGAGGATACTGTATCATCAATCAGACACAATACTATCCACATGATTAAGTTTTTGCTGCTAAAATAATCCTAGAAGCTTCAAAGTTAATCAAGAGGGGATTTTTTGTATATGCAAAATAAGCAATAAGTAGAGATATATAAAACCCACACTTATTTTAGGAAAGGAAAAATACATGTGGAGAGAACAAGTCATATTTCCTCTGCAAAGCTGATTTAAAAATATTTGCATCTAAAATCCAAGTAAGGGATAAGCTTAAACCTGGATGAGATGCTAAGCAGGCAATTTGCATACATCTACCTACGTGCCTCTGAAACTCAATCTGTCCGAACACAGCAAATAACACAGCCTCCAAACACTGTAACCTGATTAAATTTCAAACAGCTCCATGCTACCTGTACTGGCATTTCCTGTTCTAAACAGTCTTTGAAAACACTCCTGAAAAACTCGCTAATGGGCATGTGACTACGGCGTTAAACATTAACTTTACATTCTGGCTCTTACAAAGCCAACGTACGAGCTTGCAGCGTCTCGACACGAAAACCGTGTCAGCGGCAGGCTGCCCCTCCGCACACCGCTCAGCGGGACGGGGCAGCGCTCCCCGCGAGCTGTTGTTGACCGTCACCCACGCCGTCCTCAGGAGGGATTTAAGCCCGGCGCCGCCCACCGCGGCAGCGCATCCGCGCCGGGCCCCTCCGCGGCTGGGCGCGCTCCCCGGGCAGGGGCCGCTGGCGCCCCGGGCGGGCGGTGGCGCGGGGCGGCCGCTCACCGGCGCGACACGACGCCGTGAGGAGGCGACGGCTACGGCCCCAACGGCCGAGTGCGCGGCGGCCGCCCCTCGGCGGGACGGGACCCCCGGGTGCCGCGGCAGCAGGCGAACGCTCTGCAGGGTCCTGACGCCGCCGGTGGATCCCGGCCACCTCGCCCCGTCCCGCGGCTGAGCGGAGGCGGACCCCGCTCTCCCTGCCCCAGCTCAGGACCGCACTTGCCTTCCCCCAGCCGCCCCGAGGCCGCTGCCTCGCCTCCCGCCCCGCCGCGGACACGATCCTGCCCGACCCCCGCCGGCGCCCCCGCTCACCTCCCGTCCCCAGCGGCTCCCGCACGCAGCTCCTCTCTCGCCCCCTCCCGGCGGCGACTCCGGGCGCGACCCCGCCCTCACAGCAACTTTTGCTCCCGCCCCTCCTCTCCCTGAGTCTCGCGCTCCGGGGCGGTGCGAGCGCGGACACGTGTGTGCGCGCGCGGGCCAGTCCCGGCTGGGAGGAGAAGAAGGCCTCTCGCGCGCGCTCCTCGTTCCCCCTCCCACCCATCGGCCGCGCGCCTGCGCAATGGAACAGCAGAATGGCCGGGGCGGGGAGCCGCGGGGGTGCGCCCCACGAGATGCCAGGAAGAGGGAGGGGGCACTGAGGGAGGGCAGCCGGGGGAGGAGAAGCGCAGGGAGGCGATTGTAAGGGCTGGGCCAATCACAGTGCCGCCTCCCGCCCTGCCCGAAGAAAGCCCGGTAGGTGGACGCGTTCCGGCCCGTCAGCAGGCGGCTGGGGTTGCGCATGCGCAGTGGGTGCCTTGGCGCCTTGCCCGTTCTCTCCGCCCTCGCCCCGGCTTTGGCGGCGCTCTTGGTGGTTGGGTGGCTGCTCGAGGCCTTCGCGGAGCTGCGCGCCGCTGCTCGCGCGAAGTCACGAGCTGGGGGGGGGGGGAGCGCGCGCGTGTCCCGGTTCCTGCGCAGCCGTTGCTGCCCGCGCGCGCGTGGCGGGCGGTTGACGGTTGACGGTTGAGGGAGGGCCGCGCGCCCGCGCTCGAGGGCCGCGGAGCGTTACCGGCCCTTAAACGGTGGGACGGGGCCGTGGGCAGGTAAGGGGCTGCCGCAACCTGCCGCCTTCCCGTTCTGGCGCTGACTGAGGGTGCGGTTGTCCCAGGTGTGAAAGCCGCTGTGGCTGCACGCCAGGTAACTGGGAGCAGCTCTGGGAGTTGTCCAGCTACAGCCCAGGAAGCCTCTGCTGGGGCTGTTCCAAACCACTGGGTTCTTGAGTTAATGACCCGTTAAAATGAAGGAGGCAGTGGTTGTTTTTCCAGCAATTGTTTTCCAGTGCTCATTTCAGGATGTGTGTCTACGCACATTGGCTTTACTTAAGATGCCTGTGAAAACAGCCCAGGCGTGCGGATGCTGATGGCACCAGGGTAGCTTTTAAGCCAAACCCTAGACAAGTGTACATACGTCTCAAAACTACTTTGCATTTGAGTTCTGTATTGCCCAGAAAGATCCTATATTGTATATCAACTGCTTGTCATTGCCCCAGAGTCATGTTCCCGATGATCTTTATCTGGTCTATTATTTGGGGGAGGGAGGGGTTTTCCTTTTGTTATTTGCAGAAGGAATTATATGTTGATGAATACTCAAATTCCTAGTTGCTCAAGTACCTTCTGTGTTTCACTATTATTATCATCTTCCTGGATAAACGTGTAGATTTCATTAACACATTTCATTTCTAGATCACTGATGTTAAGTATTACCACACCCAACATGAGTCCTTAGCATATGCATGGTACCGAATACAACTTTTTACATTTTCCTTCTCCCAGTTGCTTTTTTTTATGATCTTTCAGGTTTGGAAAAGTGCTTATGCGTATGAAAACATGTTCACTTTTCCAATAGTGTCTTATGCAATAGTAAATAATTTCCATTATTTAAAGTTCACTTCCCGCATTTCCATTAGGTCATCCATATTGCAGTCTCATTTCACTCCACAACTTGCTCTGTGGGACACAAAGCACTGTATCAAATCGGTTTACTGTCCTATGTAAACTCTTTTGTTGTTCTTGTATCCATTTTCATTAAACAAACAAACAAAAAACAGTAATACATTTGGACCAGATTATGTATGGTAGTGTTTCTTCCATTATATTGCTAGTGTGAAAAGCCCACGTACTAAGGCCATTTTTTTCAGTTATACTCATCAACATTTTTCATGAAGTGCCCAACTTTTTACTTCAAAAAGCCTCAAAAATTACTTGAGGATAATTTCTTTAAATTTTCCAGGCTTTTGTTATATGTGGCCAAACATTCCAGTGATTTGGATAGTCATATTCACAAGTTGGAGTCACTTAATACAGGATTCGTATAAAGTGTTTCTTCTTGAGACTTTCAGGTGTTATGGCCAGTAATTAATAAGGATTTTTTTAGCAGACACCATACTTGTTTGCCTCTTATTTTCTGAGAAGTTTCCTAGATTTTGTGATTTTTGAAGAGAATTGAATATCTGGCTTCATTGTCATAAGATTCATATAGTATATTAGCACAATGAGCATGTTTTTGATTTGGTGGGGTTTTTTGTGTGTGTAGTTCTTTCTTAGCTGTTCATTGATAGGTAATCTTTCTAGTTGTCACTAGAAATTTTAAGATAAAAACATGCTAAGAGTGTGTTAACATTACCATCAAAAATCCAGTTCTTTGGTAGATCATCTGGCTATTGTATATTTATTTAAAATGTTCTGCATAACATTTTGGTTAGTATCAGTGTAGTCCTTGATTCATGCATTACTTCTTTGCAAACGTAGTCAAGCAAAGGCATCTGTGAATGCCAAAGTAGGATTATGACCTCATTCTGATTATGACCTCGTTTTGATAGTTTTGCTTTTCCGTGTACTCTGCTATCTTGTTTGCCTCTGCCCTTTCTTCAGCACAAATTTGTTTTTCATTTCTAATATTTTAGAAGTCCCTTAGGATTTATACTGCTTTCTTCTGTTCCTTTTTTTCTCAGGCTAAGCATAGTCTGTGAGCTTTAATTATGATATATTTTAAGGTTCTCTACCAGTGAATCTTAATAGAGTCTTCCACACAGTTCAGGCAGAGAATGGCACAGGTGTGGCACAGGAAGCCCTAAATGAGCTAAAAGAAGAATTTTAAAATTAGAATAAGTGATGCAAGTGCAAAACAATGCTACAAGGGCAAATGATTTCCTGGTGTAGTTATTGTCAGTACAGGATATGTGCTATGGATGATGCAGTGATGCAGAAGAATGTCTATGTGGTTTTAGTACTGATGTTTATGTAAAGTTTGGTAGTATTAGTAACATAGATGGTTAAACTGGAGAGTCGACTAGAAAGTTGAAGAGGTATTAAACTTGGAGGAAAGGCATCCAGAGTAAAGTAAAATAGGCTTGCACAGTTCTACTCAGTAATCCAGCCATTCAGTTTTACTCTAGGCTAACAGGCCAATATTAGGATTTTCAAATGGAAAAAAGAACAGCGTGACAGGGTGATTGATGGCAGGGGTGTGTGTGACATGAAACACTGAGCTGGAGGAGAATGGAGGCAGTCCATACCAGATCCTTCAGCATATGCAAGGCATTGGGGTTTTGCACGTGTCCAATCTGGGGCAAAACATATTTATGGAAAGTTATGTACCAAAAGAAAAACATAGTCAGGAGACATCAAAACATTTACAAGTTATTGCATTCAATATTTTTTTCAGAAAGCTGCAGGCGTCATACATATCTTCATTGATGAATGAGCTGCAAATCTGTGTTTCACGGCTGCACACAAGAAGGTGTATTTTTGTATTAGAAATTTTCTGTTCCAGTGTAATTTATGCTTCTGTTGCCATTGGCTGATCTATAAGTAAATTCTCATTCTTTCCTCTGAAATAATGTTATTGTATCATGTGTTTTGTATATACAGTGTTTCTACTGACATTTGGATACCTGTAGCTGTACTGAAACACTTAACACTTGACTTACTTAACACTTGGAGCATGTTTACAGCAACCTTTTTGGACAGTTATGATCCTGTTCTTGTTCAAATGATTCATAAATTCAAATCTTTCCAGATTGACGGCATAAAAGAATAAATTTTGTGGGTTTAAAAAAAAATGTTAAATAATGTTTTATTGAGTAGCTAATTGATTTTGTTGTTACTCTTGTTCTTCTGCACCGATCTTTCTTTCTCCTTATGAGCTGATAAGCATGTGAAATCAACTTCATACACTCAATGGGAACTGTGTCTGTACTTACTGGGGGATTTTTCAAAAAATAAATTAGCAAATCATGTGTAGGGTCTGAGGCAGAAATTTCCACAAGTTAATGCAGAATTTAAGATATGGTTTATTAGTTAAATCTTAAAAGTATTTTCCATGAATGTAGTTCAGCAGTACACATTTTATTGCTTCATATGGTTGAGTCTGTTTTACCATTCAATCATAAAGAATTTTATTTGGTCAAGTACCATTTATCATTGACTTTCAGACGGTGGTGGGACTTTCCTGTTATACTTGAAAAGTACGCAAAATGCAAGTGCTAGGAACTGCAAATATGTTTTCGTGAAGTAATTACTGAGCTCTCAAGAGAGTGTCTGAGGCTGTGCTGCTCTGCTCAGAAGAAAGAGGAGAAAATCATTCTTCTACAAGAACCTGCAGTTTGAAAGAGATCAGGGAAACTGGGCCATAATCTGCACAGACAGCAGCAGGATAAAGTTTGATTGAGTAAGATAAGGGTTACTTAAGATGCTCTATTGCCCAACTACTTAAGAATATGTGATTTTCCATGTTCTCTAAGCCTTTGGTGTATCATTAGATCATATGTTTAAAGTTCCCTGCCTGGAGAGGAGAAAAGGAAATGTATCAAGTGCCAAGACACTATTGTAGTTGTCTTCAGGAGCAGTGGTTTTGCACTAGACAGCTAGCTCAGTGCTCTTTGGAATGCTACAAGAATTAGCTACAATAAGAAAACAGATTGATAGGAAGGAGAGCCATAAAGGAGTAAACCAGAAAAAAAAAATATATATATATACTGTCTTTATTATTTGCAACATAAAATAATAATCATATGCATTTGCTAGGAGTGCTGAAAGCAAACCCTAACAACATAGTAGTCCAAGATCTTTTCTCTAGGTTTTGCTCAGCTGTATTATCATGAAAAGATCCAAAACAAGAACAGAACAAGTAAAAGATGTCTCTTCACCTTGCAGTAAGATAAGTGATACATTATTTCATAGGTAATTCTAGCTAGCTATATTCCAGTCCTCAAGTTTCTCCTACCATGAGTACCTGTACCTAGAACCTTTCCTCTTAAACATGCTGGAGCAAGTTTTCCTTACATAGCCTGTAGCAAGCAGTGTCATTAAGCTTAGTCATCTGATTGCTTTGTCATTCCCACATCCTGTATAGAGTCTAAAATTTCTATGCACATCCACATCCATTTTCTTCTTCAAAACAGGCTAGTGGAGCATTTCTTTAAAGACTCATTCAAACAAACATGTGATGCTCAGTCAGGTAGTTTCCCACTCCTTTTTTCATTCTTTCTGGAGCGCTACATTTGAAAGGTATTTTGTCTTCATAGCCTTCCTGGCTGTGCTTCTGATTATGGACTTGCTGCATGTCTGTTCATGCATACGGAGTCTGTGAGAAAGGGCTAAGCAAGAGTAAAACTCACAGAGTTGAGAACAAAATGAGGAGAAATCCTATTTAGGGGGAGGATATGGAATAGTAATGACAAAAGAAAAGATGAAAAATAAGAAGGAAATAATGAAATGAGAGTTAAAACTAGCAGTAAGAAAAGGAGAAGGAAGAAAAAAAGAAATTGAGGATATAAGGTGATGTGAATGAAAGTAGAAAATTGGTCGTGTCTGAAAAAGCATCACTTGTTTTTTCATCTTAAAAGCTCTAAGTTAAGCTTCGGAAGTAACGGGAGTGTTGAGAAGTGTTGGTTTATTTTAGCTAGGCTGCAAAAAAAGTCATACATAACACAGCAGACCGCAAGAGAGTTTAAATAAAGGGGCATTACAAACTTCCAGGGAGGAGCCTGCTGCATGCTGTCTCGTGGGCTGAGATTCTAAACTTCCAATTATTTCTATTCAAGTTTCTTCTCCTGCCTCCTTTCAATCAGCTGTAGACACACTTTCATAGATAATAACCACTATTTTTAAGTCTTCCTTTAGATGCTGAACTAAACACTATATTTTGCTCTTACTTACTCATTGTACACTATCGTGACTTTTTTTTTTCCCCCAGCAGTTTTTCAAGTGCTGAAATGTTCAGTGGGGTGGCAAAAGCAATTTCAGTGAAGTCATCTAGAATTTCACCCTGAGAATAAGAAACATTGGTTTTCATTCTTCTCCAGACCTTTTGATGATAATGGGCCTGGAACAAGATCTGTGTGTGCATGATTGTGTTCATTCTTTAGGAACAAGGGAAAAAAGCTAGGGATTGCGTAAATCTGGCAAGTGATTTTTTTTCCTCTTGGATAATCCAGTTTCCAGTCCAATAGTCTAGTTCTGCGGAACAACAATGCAACTGAAATCCTCTCCAATTTTAGGCTGTTCCGTTTTTAAAGTTAGTTCTTAAAATCCTGGAAAAGTAGAAAGATCAGAAAATTGAATGCATGCAGTAGATATCAGGAACTTTTTTGAAACTCTGTGCTCATGCTCTTGAAAACATGAAGTTTTAATTATGATCTTTGTTTGTGTTGCATCAGTCTTGCACAATCCTTTCAAATTTGCAGGTCTGGTTTATTGTTTTCTCTTAGGATATAAGTCAGTAAGAATGAGTGTTTGCAACGGAAAGATAGAAGAATGAGAGAGAGGCTCCCTCAAAAACCTCATTGCTTGGATTCACATGTGGCTAAATTGAGCGTTTTGGGTGAAACACAACATGAAGTAAAACTAAGACAAAAGAGCAGTATTCAATTAATACAAAAATTAGGAATAATATGGTGGTTAATATTACAAAATATGTAGTCTGTCTCATTAAAACTTGAAAATACATGAAATTTCTCCAATAATAGAACACAAAAATGTTCGCAAGTATTTAAAAACCTGATTTTGTCCTGAGAAATTGAACATTTAAAATCAATGAATTGAGTCCACACCTCAGTCTATACCTAAGCAAAATTTAACAAGGTTGTGTTATATAACAGGCTGATTTAAACAAAACAAAACAAAACAAAGCACGCCACACCAACAACCAAACCCAAACCAGATGGTTTGTTAAGTGTTCTCAGTGTTTATTGCATTTCAGGATTTAGCTTATCCTTTTTTATTTTTATTTATTTTAATCCTTTCTGAAGTTATATGTGGTCTGTAGTGTAATATAAAATGTTTAGCTCTACTCCTGTGCACAGAAGCTAGTATTCATTTGAAAACTAGTAGATTACTTTACACATGTAAAATTTATATATATATGAGTTCAATCTGTACAAAATTTAAAACCCAGTATTCAGAGAAAATGATGACTTTGTTAATATTATCATGCTGAGACATCCCTACTTTTTCCTGTTTCCAGAGCTAGCTAGTTCAAATGCCTCCATAGTATGGTCTGCTTAAATTGTGGAGGAATCTATGGGAATGTGGTTTTTTAAGTTGTCAGATGAATTTAAAGCCAGATCAATTTTAACCTTTAGTAAAAACTTTTCTTTTAGTCCCTGGTTATTAATTCTCTTGTAAAGCCATGTCAGTACTATTTTTCTGGACAAGCAATGGAGGAGTAGGAACGACTTGCTTTTGGAGTCGAGTGAAAGTTTTCTTTGGGAGACTTAAAGCTGAAGTTAACAACTGATTAGTTTTCTGTAACATGGAGAGGACACGGACAGTAAGGTAGCTTGGCTTTTTGTAGAGTCCGAACACTTTTTAGCTTCTCCTTGTACAGATTAAAAAAAAATCTGGAGGAGGAAAAAAAAATCAAGGAAATGGAAGTAAGTAGGATAAAACATCTTTTTCATAGATCATGCCAACCTTGCTTACTTTCTTTCTGTAATATAGTAACTCCTTTTCTAGATGAATTAAATTGTTAAAATGAAGAAGAGGGGAATTAGTAAATTAATTGTCAGATGGGCAAAGAAATACCTCAGAGGGAAAGATGGCAATATGTTATGCTGAATGGCAAGGGAAGGTTCTTAGAGCTCTGTCCAAAAATGTATATTGAAGCTGATATTGTTTAATACCTCCATTAGTGATCTTGGCACATAAACTAGAACTTGCTAATTAAATTTGTTGACATCACAAAGGTGAGAAACAGTTTGTGTAGGGTGGTGGTGTACCAGAATAACTGGATGACCTTGAAGAGCAGAAAAATAAAATGGGATAGATTAGAATAATATAAAATACAAGGTCAGGGGCTTGGGACTAATAAGAAAGGCTCAGAGCTTGTCGGATAGTAGATAAGAGAATATGAGAAAAATGGATGTATAAGCCAAAGAAAGGGCAGCTGTGAGCTACTGATTTGATGTTACTGTAGAAAATGTAAATTTAGCCCTGAATTTCTTTTACAGATAAGGAGGTACCAATACCATGTGCAGTACATGTGGCTGGCGAAACTTCATCTCTAAAACTGAGAACAGATCTGGAAAGCCACATGCAAGAAATTGAACTTAGAAGAGCTGTAAAATAAATAAGTATACAGTTTTAAAAAATCCTTACTAAAAGGGAGGAGTGAACAACAGACTGAAAGAACTTGGATTATTCAGTTTAGCCAAGTGTAAAAGACCTTACAGTTTTTGAATATACTAATTGAAGCAAATATGACAGGAAAGGAAGCTTGTTTTAATTTAAAGGGGAAAAAAAAAAGCTTTTGTTAAGATATTACTATAAGCTGGGTATGAATAAATTTAGAGTGGAAAGTAAGGGAAGGTTTTTCAACTGTCAGAGGCTCTCAACATTGCTAAGAGAAAATCTGATTGTTATATGATACAATGATCTATAATGTGCAAGGGACATACTGTAGAATGGAACTTGTTTTGTCCTGTGTTTCATTAAGGTGTAGTTAGAGCACACTCAGGGCTAAACTGTCTCATATATAGTATTTTAAAGCAACCTTAGTCTAAACCAGGCTGATACAGGGGGTAGAGACAATTGTTAGATTTCTCCGCAGTGCTGCAAGTGATAGATACAAGCACTGTGCTGAACAGTGTGCTGTTGGTTGTTTCTCTTTCCTTAGAAGAGAACCAGCAGGTTTGGGATAAATGCCTCCTGTCTTCATCTCATGGAACTGCAGAGTTGCAGGTCTGCTTTACCACTTTCTTCCCACTGTGCTTCTGATTGCCACATTTTCCTTTCTCTGTGCCTATTTTATAGGACATAACTGAATGAATGGTAGAGTAGTATCATTAAATACATGGAGACATTTTTGTTTTTATTTTGAGCTGTATGTAGTGTCACTTTCTATTCACAAATCATGCATTAATGAAATGTATCACTACAAACCCTATTTTAGTTCAGTAAATCTTGCTGTAACTCATCAGCTTTCTCTTCTTCCTATTTGAACGGCATGTTCTTTTGATTTTTTTTCCTTGCCAGCAAATAGTCAAAATATTCTCATTACAAACCTGTGGAATGACATATTGCTAGAATTCAGCTGCCAGAATTAAGCATTGCTTGGCTTGTTGACATATGGTAGGCCAGCCTAGGAAGAGCCTGTCATGCCTCAAATGTTTGTTTATAGTCATTTGTAGTTATCTTGCGTAGTCATCTTTCAGTAATCTTGAGTGTAATGACTACAGTAACTACTGTTTAAAGTTAATATTTTGCCCAGCTTAAGTAACTTGGCTCTACAGAGGAGTTTTACAAAGGAAAAGGAAGTCAAATGCTACTGTCTAGACTACTGCATGGCTGCTGGCGTTTCCACTGTGGGAATTCTTAGCCTGCTGCTCTCCATGCCACTTAAGATCTCAATCCCTACACTGTCCTTTTAAATGCTTCTCCACTCTTTTCCTGCTTCTGATGTATTTTCTTGCAGAAGAATCCTGTCATGTTATGAGAAGAAGATTTGAACCTTTTTTTTTTTGAAGATGACTGTCCAGATGTCCATCAGAACTACAGAGAAATCCAGTTCTAAGTTATACCTTTCACACAAAGCAGCCTGAGGGCATTCCTGCATTAATGAGTACAGCCAGCTCTGAACTGGCAAAGTTCAGGCTGTTCTTTGTACAAACCCCATTGAATATTTTAATCTCCATTTGCTTTTGAAAAACAGTTGGCTCACAATATTCAGTCTTATTTTTACTCTTACAGTGATTTATAAATCCTCTGACTCTTGGAAGTGTTATTTAGTATTGTCTGAAAATGTCTCTCTGAAGTAGGGAAGTATAGCAAATGTTAGGCCAGGTGTTTTGGACAAAAAGTGTGTTCACAGGAAATACAATTTCCATCTGAAAATATAACATTTTTAAATTCATCTAGTTTCGTCCAAATATAATAAGAAAGAAGTTATTTGGGCTTTTTAATAACTAAAATTGTCTTTCTATTTAAAAACATTCCAAATACTAATTTGTTGATACTTACTTTGATCAGTGAAAATCTGCCCCCTGTAGAATGGAATTTGTTATTTCAAATAAAACGAAAGCAGAATGTTGTTCTACCAGTAATAATTAATGTATTTGTTATGCACGATAGCCTGGAATATTATGCATATACTCTTGTACACCTATTTTTTACTTTATTTTTTTTTTACCATTAAATGTCTTGTTTAAAATGAAAACAAACAAACAAAACAACTAAACAAAGCAATAAACACAAACAAACAAAAAAACAAAACAAAAACCACCAACATGCATTAGTGTTTCTGTTTTATTAATAAGAACAAATTGTATATGTTGTGTCCAAAACCAGTCTGTGATGGACCTGGGTAACAAAGCTTGGATTTTTCAGACTTCTTTTTCCCCAAGACTCTTCTTGTGTTCTGACTAGTAAAGTGAAACATTCCTTTTTCTTTTATCCATTTTCCTCATACTTTGTATAATAATCATAACTTACTGAAAAACTTACCTTGATATACTGTGAGCTGATCTGTAGTTAACATGTGGAACATGGTGAGTGTGGACACGAGGAGGGTGAGGTCTCACTGCACAGGATCAGGAGTCTTGCCAGAGGTGTAGCTGAGGTCAGGCTTTTGTGTTCCCTGCAGCACCTGTGCTCTGTGTAGGAGGTTTTAAGTTAACACTGGCTCTGTCTGGTTCTAACTTACATTTTAAGTGTTCTCATTCACATGTGGAAATTGGCTTTCCTCTAACTGATCCCATAATGGGTGTTTTGATGTAAATTAATAAACACCTGTACAAGTGACACTTGCTAGAATTGTCATAGTAGTTTAACATACGATTTTCATGAGACAGCTAGGACTTCTGGATCCTTCTAGTATATTATCAATCTTTGACAGCACACTGTAGAAGATATTTCTAGAAAGAAATTGGCTAAATGTGGGGTGATCTTTCTCATACAGCTTTCTGCTTTCCAGTAATAGGTCCCAGATTCAGCTCGTGTAGTGGTCATTGTCCATAATAGGCATAGTTACCACTATGAATTTATTTAATCCTGTTTTGAAGTTATTAATAGTTTTTGACCCACAACATCCTATAGCAGCAGGTTCCACATTTCAAGGCACTTTTTGAAACAGTATTTATTCTGTTAATTTTAAATTTGTTTCCCTATCATTTTATTGAGTCAGTTTGTTCCTGTGTTATTGTTCCCTCCTCATCTTCTCCATACCATTCATAGAGACCTCTGTCGTAACTTCCTTTATTTGTGCTTAGATAGTCTAATCACCGTTTCCTTGTTTTTCATTGTCTTTTTATTTTCTGAGTCTCCTTTACTCTTAAACCATGGTAACTTTTTTAGAAGGAAGGGTTAGAGCTTTATAGTAGTTTTACTTACTCTGAACGCTTAGCCTGCAGACTGTTTATCATGATGTATTATTTCCTTGAAAGGATTTTGCTCTTTCAGTTGCTTTTTCATTTCATCTTAATATGTCTTTTATATTAAATTTTTGTTTCTTAAACTATATCAGTATGTTGACTGCACGCTATAACTTCTTAATCTATATTCTCACACCCAATTACGTAACAGCTCTGTGGCAAACATGTTATTTATAAATAATTTAGAGCACTTTATTTGGTTTTGAACAGTATGTAGCCTCTGGGAATAATGAAGGAGCCAGCACTGCATGGCTTGTCAGCCCTGTGGGGATCTTCTGGTATTTCTGTCTAGACTAATAGTAATTTATAGAACCCACACTGAGAAATTCTAAGCTAACATACATAGGATTTTATGTTCCACAGTCTTACTATATTTTAAGAAATATATTTTATCCTGTTGTTTTAGGGATAGCCTGGCATATTTTGTGCTGGTTAGTAAGGCCATCTAACAACTGAAGCAGAATGCAGGTTATTCATGACTGCTCTGAAAATAATTTTTAGAAAATCTTAGTAGATATGTGCTCATTTTTTCCCCTACATTTTCATGCAGTTTCCCAGAGATGTCTGAGGCATATTAGGGTTATTTGCACTTTGTCATATGTACCATGCAAAATGGACTGCTTATGTAGTTAGGTCCAGCTCTACAATCTCAAACATCCTTCTTATGCTGAACGCATAGTAGCTTTGGTAGTGGCATACATTTCAATTTCAATTACAAATACACATTTGAGGTGTGATAAATGCCACAAATGATGAAACTGTCTGCACAGAGGTCAGTGCCAAACCCCTTGTTTGTTTTCACTGGGATCAGAATTCCACCTCCAGTGGGTTTTTCATGCTTCTGATTGAGACAATGCATATTACATTAATTAACACATAAATACTCTGAGACAATAGAATAATATTTTATTTCCACAATTATTATTTGTATGGGTTATGCAGGGGGGAAAGCAGCCAAGACATGCTGATATATTTAAGGCATCTAAGATGTGAGTATGCAGCTAAAATAAATATACATCTGAAGTACAAGATTAGGTATAAACAAAATGTTTCTGGACAGTAATAAAGTAACAGCATGAATTGTTCATTTCCTGGTACTGACCCATAATCTCTGTTACACAATAACTAGAAAACAATCGGCTGCAACTTTTTGTTGAAATTGGGAGAAAGACCATATGTCATTTCTATTACCGAATTCATGCAAACATACCTTATACCAGACAAGCAAATAGCATGCCATCAGAAATCAGCATCGCAGAGACTGTGGCCTACTGGATTCAAGAGTGAATTTCAGATCATCTACTGTATGAAGTACTTCTGACATTACTTCAGTGCTGCCAATGAGGGACTTACATATTAGGGTAATTTGGCTTATTAGCTCAACTAAGTAAAATGAGATATGAATACATACTTTTTATGAGTCTGGTCAAAGTATGTGAAGTAGAAATGTCATAAGTGATACCGATGAGCATAGTTTCAGACCATAATTGTATAGGCTTAAAATACAAACTCCTTCTGATGACTGTTATAGCTGATATCAATTTTATCCTCAACACTGCAGGCAACATAGGCCATGAACCCTGGCTTTTCATGTCAGAAGAGGTTTAAGGTGCAAATGTTTTAAAAAAACCCTTATATTCATGGAGCTACTCAGAAGTAGCTTACTTCTTTTCTACATAGTATAATCACAGGGTATTTTGTATAGATTGGGAAAGAGCAGATAGATTTTCTTAATCCACCACACTTTTAGTGAAAACAGTTAAATGAATTTTTCAATTTGCTTTCCACTGCTGCAGTGGGTACCTTAATTTAAATAAAAATGAAGCTTAAAAAACTTTGGAAACAAAGACTTCCAGGCATTTAAAACGATATATTTACTCTCACCACTTTTCTGCCTTTTTGTCTTACCCTTTAGACTCTTTCTCTTTTGGAAGCCAATAGCAGTGTCATGTGATAAAGTGTAGATGATGTTATAAACACATTTTCTAAAATATTTATGTACCTGTGATCTACGTTTGTGTAAAGCTGTGCTTATGTGATTTTTCCATTTCAGCTGTATTCCTTAAACAAAAATGAGCTTTTAGAAGCACCACTGAAAAATTAAAAATATGTATTTGTTGATCTTTCCAGACATATAACTAAAGAAACCTTTATTATCTCACTTCAGAGCCATCTCTTTGTCTAAAAAAATTAATACAAATATTGGCCTCTGAAGTTCCTCATCATTATTTACCCAAAGCTAGTCTTTCCTCTAGTTACAGGATTCATTTCAAGTGCCATATTAATTATCTCACAAAATAAATGCAGGTGCTAAACCCCATTGAAGTCAATAGAGAATCTGAATTCCCAGTCTTAACAAGACATCTTCCTTTGTGGCTAAGGAATTGTTTTTTGGCAGAGAGATTTGTTCATTGCAGTGGGACTTGCACAATCAGGCTACCTCTAGGCTGATGCACCCAGGGAACATTCCTGGACACTGGCACTCGATACTTGGTGGTGCTGAATACTCAGAACATTGCGCAGTCCTACCTTGTGCCAATGAATGTTCTCCCAAACAATTCCTAAGTGTGGTTCAAAAGTTTAGTGTGGCCAAGAGCCTGTTCCCAATAGGGGAAAAGCCACCCAGTGTGGCAAGTTTAAATAGTATGTCGGCAAACTCTTCTCCGACCAGTGACCTTAGTTTTAAAAAGAGCTGTCTGGACATATCTGATTTACTACTGTATATGTTCACTCTATGGTAGTAGAGCCAGGGTAACTGGAGGCACAGAGTTCTTATTCTTCTGCTGTAGCTGATGATTGTAGCTGAGTGCTGAATTAGAGCTACCAGTTTTGCTGTGACACAGCTCATTTCAGAAGTCTCAGACTGAATTAGAGGACTTAAGGACTGTCACTAATTTCCAGACACATCTAGTGCTGTTATTTGAACCATCAACTGAACACATGGGTAGCAGGCTCAGTACTTCTCTAACATCTTAAGCCTCCTGAGCTCGTTCTGCTCCAGTGGATCTGTAGGTGTATAGGAAAGTAAACTTACCATTATGTATGTTGTGTAAGAAGCAAGGTGGTATATTCTGCATGTATAGGTTATTTTTAGAGTAGACAATAAATTTTATGTGTTCCTTCTTCATGGGATGCACTGTGCAGGTGCTGTGCACTGATTTTCTCTCATTTCTGTTCAAATGGGCTTGTGAATGCTCATGGTGGCTCATAAAAAAAACAAATTCCTCTTGTTTGCATTGCTCCTCATGGTATTTTTTTTTCTTTAGCCTTTGTATTTTTAGGCTTGAAGAATTCATTTTTTTTGTAATTGTCCATATAATTGTTATACAATGTCCACAGTTAGTGTCCCCAAACTGATCACTAATCACCAAAACCATAAATAAAGAAAATATCTGGAAAAACATGTTACCATAGACCTTGCAAAATTTTATGAATATTCTCATTTAAAGAAAAAAATAGTATCTGAGATACTCAGAAGCCTCTTGGATGTTGCATGTACACCTGGAGACCATAATGGCCTGCAGAAGCACTTAGGATATATGAGAGGAGAGTAGCCTGTTGGTTGAAGCCGAGTATCCTGTTTCAAAACACAAACAAACTAAACTGTATATTAGAATATCCAAATTGGTATTTGCCTCTTACTAGAATGTAGTTGTAACCTGAAAAATGACGCTGAAAACCAGCACCCTCTTACTGATTTTTGCCTGCCTTCCTGTGTAGTTACAGATGCTTAAGAAGAGCCTGATACTTGTATTTCTAAAATGTCAGAGCTTGCCAGCATATTGAGAGCAAGAAAACTCACATGCTTTTAAGTCCCAGTATATACTATGGGTGTAGGGGAAAAGGTGTATGAAATTTCTTTCTAGTAACAATAAAGCATGTGTGGTAACATAACTCAGCGATACTAATTTGTTATGTTTGACATAACCAGTCATTGGCAGGTTTTTTAGTTGTGATTAACACAAACATTCTAGGCTCATCCAGGAAATACCTTTGTAATTTTTCATACCACTTTGTAATATTTGTCATTGCCAAATTCATTGCATTTTCTGTAAACAAATCCAGGTGACATGGATATTGATGTCATGGATATTAATTAAAGCTGAGTAAGAGTCAGAAAGGAAGAAAATGGCCTCAACTTGCTGTCACTGAAGTAATGACAAAATTCTTAATTTTGGCTGAAAGTGGGGTTGGGAGAAAAGGTTGTTTTGTCAGAGCTTATCTTGAGCGGGCAGTATTTGGAGTGCACTGAGTGCACTGTTGTGGTATCGCTCAGTTATTTTGCCATAATCAGCATACTTATCAAATAAAATCCCTTGATAATCGTGTCACATTTTTTCTTTTTTCTTAATACACCTGTTCTTAAATGGCAAACAAACATTT
Organism: Nesoenas mayeri; assembly: GCF_963082525.1. Classification (NCBI taxonomy): domain Eukaryota; kingdom Metazoa; phylum Chordata; class Aves; order Columbiformes; family Columbidae; genus Nesoenas; species Nesoenas mayeri. Next base: position 11,212,433 of record NC_137540.1, on the reverse strand, counting down.
TAGAAATATTGTAGTTTTCACTGAAGTAAGAGAAGATGTAGAAACACAAAAAAAATCTCAGTTGACATTTCCAAATTCCTTTATTTGTATTATGTATACAGATGAAACTAGGTGCCAGAAAAGAGACACTGCATCAGACATTAATACTTATACTCCAGCTGCCAAGGAGAAATTTTGTCAGTAGCCTTTAGTAATATTTGGACCAAAAATACATGGATGTGCAGCTTTCAGCATTTTGTACGATGTAGAGTGCAGCTTCTTTCACAGGTCCTCTGTTTCTGGAACAGTGTCAGAATCAGAAGGCTGAATGAACACAACAGGAATATTCTCGGACGTCCATCCTTTAGGAGTCCTATTGAAGGATCTTCTGGTAGCGAGAGGGTTTGCAAGGATCATGAATCTGGGATCATTTAGCATCAGTAGATTATAATCTGGTACCTTGAATTTAACCAACTTTGATGCTCTCTCAAAACCACCAAAGGGAGTGGCAACCCTGTAGATATTAGAGAAATAAAAGTGAAACATGAGTTTAAAAAGATCTGTTTTCCTTCCAGGAGCTGAAAAGAACAGAAGCTAGTTTAATTATGCAGATTTGGTACAGTTTCTCGTTTACATTTTCAGGCTTTTGGGGAAAGTACACTGATTGTTTTTCTGGCAAATTCTCTTTAAAATCTGATTTATTTTCCCTTAGATCAGCCTTCTTCAAATTCAAATGCCCGGAAAAGCTGAGGGAAGATGTTGCAAGAAAACCTTGTCATTGGTGAGTCACAGTTACTGAACTTCTTTTGTTGGTGATGAGTTGATAAGTCTGAAAACATAGTTCAACACATTCTCTCTAGTAGCTAATTAGTTTAGGAAGTTCTCACCCCATTTTCTCCTATCCCCAGTTGCTTGTTCCTCCCGCTACACTACATTTCAGCACCATATTGTTGTACCAGTTAGAATATGTGTGGGTGGTGCTGTATAAGCTTGAGTCACTTATGTGATCTGGGTTAAACAAAGACCCTTGAAAACAAAGGAGCATTTTAAAATCCAAATTATTTAAGAAATCTGGTTTATATCATTACACTCATACAATCGTGGCAAAACAAGTGAGGAGGCAGTAAAGTGTAATGTGAAGCAAGAGAGGAACAGCCAAAGACAACAGGCTCTGGAAAGGAGGGGAATGGGTGAGGACTTCTTACACCAGTTTTGTTTCTGAAGAAAATGTTTGTGTAACTAAACCTTGAAACACTGGCTGAAAGTGACCCCTAGTCTGCAGACAGTATTTTTCATGCTATTTAAATGTAAATGTTCCATCAGGCGATAAGTTATAGAAAGTAAAAGATAAGAAATAGTAAGCAGGAACTGACTGTTACGTGTATTTGCAAACATTTTAGAACAACAGTGTTTCCAAATACCTCCCATGATTATTCTATATTTGAGCTTCTGTCTACTTTTTTCCCGACTTCTTTGTATAAGCAAATGTGACTAAACAGACTATTACATGTGCATTTTGATCAGCTGTAGAACTTTGTTTGAATATTTTCTGACCAGGTGAGAGTGTCAGATTTCTAAACTACATATGAACACCTGATTTCTACAAAGTGATGTACAGGTGGCATGTGAAAAGGAATTTTTGTTGAAATAGAATTTCATCAACAGGTTTTGTGTGTTTGATACAAAACACCAGATCTCCTGGTATATATTTCCAGTGTTTCCAGGTGTTACAGCAGAAGCCCAGGCAAATCAATACCAACAGAAACTAAAATTATTTGAAGATCTGAGTCGGATTTTTAGCAAGACAACTATAGATAAAACCTAGGGACAGCAAAGTACACAAAAATAAAGAGATTAATTCAGCTAAATGAATCCATGACCTAAAAGAAATGGTACTGCTCTGTCATTACACAGATAATTCACTGATTTTCAGTATGAGCAGCATTTGTCAAAGAGGATGGTGTTAACTCCAATCAATCCTGTAAGATCGTGAAAGTTCTGGGCATGCACACATACTAACAGATGAGTGCGGCTTTGGGTTAAGCTCTAAAACTGTTTCTCAAATGAAGACAAGGCAAGATTTTGCAGCAGCAGCCAGTCTAGCCATTAAGCTCTCTTGAGGTCAAAGGAAATTCTTTATATGAAGTGCCTCTGGTATCAAGCTTTTCTTATGAGACTGTCTTCTAGGTCACAGTGTCAAATTGGATACTGTATGATACTGATTAAAAATAATTGCTTGGTAATTGGCACAGAGTGAATGTAGTGATCTACATCTTACAGGATAATAACAATTGTTTTAATTGCTGCTCTAATTAAGATATACATTCTCACATTGTTATCATACTTAATTCTTATCAATATGTAAATTAAAGGTATAATCAATGTGAACAGAACAATAATAGCTGTATAAAATCCAAAACAATTTTAAAGTGTAAAACTTCCTCTTTGTAGTATATTTTGGTTTTAAATACAGCATTCTTCTGTAGCTAACAGAAACGGAGGGGCATTCTGTGGAAATTTAAATATCTTTTGTGGGGAAAAAAACCCATGTATTCCTATACAAAGTCTGGCCTCAGAGAATTAGGCACTCCTGCATGCTAGGCAGAAGCACATGATAACTGGCATAAAGGAGAGTACAGTAGTGGGCTAATTGATGCTAATTTTCCTTTGCAGCAGCAGTATATTTTTGTGAGCAGTAACTCGTCTGACAACATGGTGTTGTAATGTCCTGTGTTGTGTGCACATCAACTGTATCACTTGAGCTCTGAGTCATTGTATAGAAGCCTAAAACTCATGTGTAAAAAATTCCAGTAGACATTGCTCATCATAAGGGCAGAAATGCGGGTTCAGAGCCATAGGAAGTGGCACCAGGAAGTGTTTAATACAAGAGAGTGTTTAATATTCACTTTGTATATTCCTAAAAAGTCGGTGAATGATTTAACAACAGCGGGCACAAACACATTTATTTTTAGCTGTTGTTTTAGCAGGGCTTCTGGTTATGGAGTTTATTGTTGTTTTTCTTGTTTGTTTTGTTTTGTTTTCCACAATCTTTCTTATTGAACATTGTATTATCTCAACACAAGAGACTACTTGTAGTTGATTATTTGGGAAAACCTGAAGAAATGTTTTAATTGTGTTGGATTAACAGCTTCAATTACATAATTTCCAAAAATGTGAGTGTCATGTTTTAAAATGGGACTACCATTCTTAGAACGTTCTGCTTATTGTTAATTCTGTGCAAAGAGGAGACAGAAGAGCAGAGAACCTGACCCTATAAAATGCTCAGAGCTTCATGATGCAAGAGCTAATGCCCATTTCACAAGGGTTTTTAGGTGCTAAGGAACCAGCTAAACACCCAGCTTCCACGAATCTCACATCACTTCAAGTTAGGCAACCAGAATTCATTTGAGACTCTGAATCTCAGCATTTTTACAATAGAGTTTGTAATCCATTAATCAATAAAAGCAGAGCACATTCCAGATGCACAGGATTCCTGTAGTGCTTTTAAACAATAGTCTTTAGGAATTGAGAGAGCTGAGCAATAATTTATCTGGTAGAAGAGGCAGAACTAGTTGGACCTGCTTGTCTTATGTGAGCAAGATGTAGTGCTTTGTATGTCACTCATAATCCAACTTTGACATTTTATCCAGCTCCAAGAAAACAGGTGGAATAAAAGTACTAATTTCATTAATATTACAAACTCCTCAACAAATGTAGATTCATGCTGTCTTGCCCACAGATGATTACTAGGTGCTTCCACACTGGTAAAAGAGGCAAGAAAATTTTTCACCAGTAAATAGTGCTTAAATCCTAATAGGAATTAATCTCCAAAAGAAATCAGGTGGCATGACTCTGCAGCATTTCTCTGCTAACACGGATTCATTTTCATCTATGAGGAAGATGGGTAGTCGTGTCTGAACAACCTGTTCAGAGATCCTCAAACCCAGTTTCTCTGATCCTGCGTTCTGTCTAGTGCTATGTGCTGTTAAACCAGTACTAGATGTCTCGCAGAAAGCCCTGCCTCAGAAGACAAATGTGCTTGACATTTGTTGCCACCACTTCTTCCTTCATGGGCCTGCCAGCATTGAAAGATCCCTGCAGACCTTCAGGGATCTTATTAGACCCCAACTAATACCCTAATGAATTCAAAAGCTTCTGATTCTGCTGCTGTCCTAGATTCTGCACTGCTACATGATCTAGAGACCATGAGTCCAGAGACTTAATTGCTCGTGATGGAAAAAAGCCTATCTGAATGATGTTCGGTATTGAATATGCTTTTAAGCCACGCATGCACCTATTCCAACACATCAGACATCCTAGCTGCTAAAGTTTTGTTGCTTTTGCAGTTGATTGTGTAACAAGGAAAGCTGAAGGGAACCTTAATATGGCCTGTAAAGACTTGAATGCCATTTTAACAGATACCACTGAATGAACAGGGAAGAATGCAAGTCCCATTTCCTTTGGGAGTCCTATGCATCACACTTACTGTTAACCACACCCCCACCTGACTAATGGTGACTGTACCAGTGTTTTGCAGTAGAATAAACATAAAGGCACTTTGCCGAATGATGAAGCATGATAGAAAGCCTTGACTGATACCCTCACCGATAACAAAATGGTGTCATTATATCACACTTTAATTTGTTTGATACACTATCATTTGCTTTCTCTCCAAGACTGCAATTAAAGAATTCAAGGATGCTGTGACCTAGATGCACAGAATGACTTAGTAGCATCTAGACACAGAAGTCCAAAGAGATATCTCACCCTATGCGTAAGCCCATAGGCTGTGAAATTCCTGAGATGCCTCGTATTTTCCTTGTACAAGTGCTTGTACAGATCTGCCTTTATCTTAGATCTACTGGCAGCTGCACCTATCTCATACCAAGGCTCGTCTGTGATTCTCTAATTAATTATGTCTTGCCTAAACTTCCATGCTTGAAAACACACATGATATGCTACTGCAGCAAGCTTTGAGCAAAATAGCATATCATGGCACTTCGACTCAAAATCCATGGCTGTTGGTGTTGAACTTCTGTGTCAGATAATGGTATGTCTGTGACCAGAGCTGTTCTGCAAGAGATTTTGAGATTTGGATTCTCTTCAGCCTGAGGGCATCTCTTTGTAAGCGTGGACCTGAGTGCCCCAGAAAATGCCATAACCAGCAAAAATGCTACCCAAAAATAAAAAGTTACTTATATTAGACAGAGTGGGACTCTTAGCCTAGACATCAGGCTGTACAACTAATAGCAAAAGACTATAGATCCTGCTTTCTGCTCCTAAATTTCTTTGTTTCCTTTACTGGGTAATAATTAAAGTGTATTTAAAGGTCTGGCAACTCAGATGTGGGCCCTGGTTTCTCTTTCCCCAAGTGAGTTTCTTAAGTGTTCAGCTAGAGAAGGAGTATATATTTTCTGTACTATGGCACAGGTCTTAATAAGCAAAGGGAAGAATGTTCTTACCTCTTCTGTGGAAGAGCCAGAAACTGGGTTATTACACCCCTCCTCAGGGCTTGACATTCCTGTCACACATTCTGACTGGCCACATTCCAGGAAAATGCTCTTTCCAAAGAAATGAACCTTATTGTTTATACATATTTTAAAAGAACTTATGTGACCCCTGTTCCGGTGTTGGAAAGGGGAACCTTAATCTAATCCTGACTTGAAGGCATGCAGCCAGAATTAGGTGCAGATGGCCTTAGCAAAGAGAAATTTAAGTCACATTTAGTCTTCACTGTAATATTGTCTGTTGTTTAGCTTGGTATGCAGTGCGCTGGTTTGAATCCCGTAATCAGATATCTCACTCTCCTGTGCATTTTTAGGAGTGTAGGTATCTAAGTCATGGCTGTAAAGTCCTCTCCAAGAGGCTAGTATCTTGAATTTCAATTTTGTGAATTCTCTATTTCTTTTTGGATCTACTCCTTCTTGCTCGAAAACATAAATCTGAGCATACTGTATCTAATAAACAGCTTTTCTAGGTCCGCCAGACATCCTTTAATCTTCTTCTGGGTGTGGATTTCTTCCATGAGGAGAGTTGTGTTGGATTATATCTGTATGCCTTGTGTTTTGAGTTTACCAGTTTCACAGTCTAGATCTGGATTTATGTGCTGAGTTTTAAGTTTTTATGGCAGTTACAAGAGAGAATACTGACCTTTCCCTTACATGAAATTTGGACTGTGGTGTGCCACAGTTCTGCCGTGTCATACATGGAGAAAAACCCTCATAGAAATAAATTGAACAGCTAACAGAATATGAGCCCATAGAGCAGCTAAAAATCTACAAAGAAGCTATCAGATGCCATCTCAATACACACACCCGTGTTAATGGGGCCTCTGTTCCCTGTCTGATCCTGTCTTTCACAGTAATGACTTGCATGCTGGACTCAGAATCTGTCTTGTGAGAGGGAGAACTGATTCTGCCTCTATTCCATGTGTATGTATCTTTGGCAGGTTTTTTTGTTCAGTGGTGTGGTTTTTTTTGTTGGTTTATTTTTCAGTTACAATAACCATAGTACCTAGACTGTGCTGTTACTGTTCCAATGTCAGCAGCTGTGGCACATCTCTCTGAGTTGTATGTGTCACTTTGTCTGCTGAGAAGAGTGTGCCACAGATTAATTATTAACATGGTGGTGTATTATCTTGCTTTCTTTCTCTTTTCCCCTCTTTCTCTCTCTTTATCTCCCTCAGTCTCTTTCTTTCTCCTTTCCTTCTCCCTTTCTCCCTTCCTCTCCTTCTCCCTCTCTTTCCTCCACTCTTTTTCTCTCTCCTTCCTTCCTTCCTTCCTTCCTTCCTTCCTTCCTTCCTTAATTCATCTTACATACTTGGTTCTAGAATTTAATTTCAGGTCCATAAAGATCTTGTTTGCCACTTCTAATCTGTGTGTGTGTGTGTGTGTGTGTGTGTGTGTGTATGTGTTCATTTTTATGCATATACTTGCAAACACAGGTGGTGGAGTTTTTTTACAGCTGGTAGAAACATTTCATTTCATAGTAATTTTTCTCTGCACTTTAAAATTCAGTGTCCATTCAGAATTACCTGTTAAAGCTCCTGTAGTCAGGCAGTTCTGGCTTTGCTTCAGGTTTAAAAAGTTTAGGATATAAAGCTTCCAGCAGCTCTGGATCATCCCTAATGGCTTCTATCCAGGGAGACTGATAATACTTTGGCACAGCAGTAGTGTTGAACTTTTCAGGAGGAATTTCTTTCAGTGGTCCAGAATATCCTACAAGGCGATCAAGGTAAAACCATTATAACAATACTTTGCATTTTCTGCTTTCTTACCATCATCCTATGTAACTAGGAAGTACCATCATTTCACAGGTAAAATGAACAATTGGATCAAGTCACTTGGCCAAAGATATGTAGAAGCAGAATGCTGGGAAGAGGGAATTTGTAGCCTTTTAGATAACTGCTCCCAAGTATTCTACCCTCTTTTGAGGCTAAATTTATTTTAGTTTTCTATAAATTTGGTTTTATCACCATAAGCGTTTGTTTGAAGCCGGACTATATCTACACAGCTTTTGGGCTGAATTAATAAAAAGATTTTTAAAACAGCCTTTTGGTTAAAACTAAGACAATTATATAGTCTTTGGGTGAATTTTTCCAAAAGTATTAAAAAGAGTTAGGAGCATAGCCATTATAGTGGAGTTTTTGTTTTTACCTCCACTTTAGATGCTTTAAGATGTCCTGCCTACTTGGTTCTCTGGTCCTTTTCATTATCTGAAAAAGTGAAGAATCAGTTGTTTTCTCTGCATAATAATCTGAGGATCAGGCTGGGATCAGAATTTTACTAAGTAAATTCCATATTCAGTGTGTTTTCTTCTAAAGCCAAGTACAATATGGCAGGAATAAACTGGGAGTGGAGTGAGGGGTGCACAGAGCCAGACCATAATGTACAAGTTAAAGAATTAAAACCAGCAAGGTATTACCCAATTATATGAGTTATACTATTTGTTTGAAAAACAAGGGAAATTATTCTACCCGCTACATCTAGCTCTTTAAATCAATGTTATTTTCTTCTATAAGCTTAAAAGACTTCTGTGGTTTAGTATCTACTTATTTTGCCAGAAGTAAACAAAATCTTTTTTTGCCTAAAGAAAGTCTTGAAGATTTCTGTCATGTCTTAGCAATGGAAGTCACCTCTGTTTTCATTGTATTTGACTCATGGATGCACAGTGTCAGTAGTCACTTACAGAGCACCGTTGACCTACTTTACATAGTCTGGAAAAGGTCTGCACAAAACATGCATTGAGTAATTCTGAACAAAGAATGAATTTGTAAAAACCCCAGTCTGCTCATGGATAATTCATAAACAGGAAGAAGGGCTATATCGCTGAATAAATTAATTAAAACAAATTACCCTTCTTTGGTCTTTAAAGAATACAAAATAAGGCCTTCTTGTGGTTCACTGTTTTAAATAAAGAAAACAGTATCCTCACAGTTAAGGACTTAAAAAAGAACAGTTTATACAGCCAGAGGCAAATTCCTTTTTGAGTTGATCTGTAAAGTTTTCTAGCAAAACCTGCAGTGACTTCAGATTCACATTTATGGGTAATTAAACTACAATGGACAACTTTCAGACTGTTGAGTACTGTGTTGCATACTGGAAAGAAAGGTTTGGAAACAAAAAATCACTGTATTAATCTGATTTAAAATCTGAGGATCTGTTTCTTAGTGTTTATAAGATCAGTAAATATAGGAGCAGTCTCTCCTGATATTAATGCATGTTTTCAGTTTAGGGAAAAGCAGTACAGAAGGCATGTCAAATCTTAAAAAATGAACAGAAACAATCAAAGAGCACTGCTTTACATTTCTGTGAATAATTATCTGATTCGAATTTATTGATTTCTAATAGTAAGTCCACTAACAAATTCTTGTTAAAGATACTGTTTTATAAAGAGGTCCTTCCTCTGCTGTGAAATGGGAACTGAGTATATTTAATGTCTGTAAACTCATATATTACCTGGGGCAATGTTGTCAGGATGTGGTGGGCTCCGGGGATCAGGTGTATTAGGAGGTGTCATTGGGGCATGCTGGGGAATTCCTTCAACGCTGAGGCCGTCCATTTTAATACTTGGCATGGGCTCTCCATGCTGCATTCAAATAGAAATAAATATCATTGACAGCACAGGGAAAACAACAACCAAACCAAACCAAGATAACAACAAAAAACACACAAACCAACCAACCAACCAGAGGGGAAAAAACCCAAAACCAAACAGCAAAACAGAACACAAGCCTCTTATTCTCTGTTGAGGGTTGGAGTGTGACTCCAATTTATAGCCCAGATATGAGATCCAGGGTATACTATCCAAAGGCCAACCATCCTGGTGTTTGGTAGGCTGTTTGCTAGATTGCATTTCCCAGGCTATGTAGGCAAAAATGAATCATTTTTCAGTGTTAAGAACAGTATCCCAGCACAATTCTAAATGTCTGTATCACAAGTCTGTGAATACTATATTGAAAGTATTGGAGGTGGTGCGAGCTATGATAGATCAGCAAGTCTCCTGAAGCCTCCTAACAATCCAACTGATTTGTCTGACCATTTCCTACATTTGGGATATTGAAATATCGATGTGCAGTCTACAAAGAGAGTTCATCCCATCTGCTACTCACACCAGCCACCACAACCTCTACCTGTGCTTGTGGACTCTGTGATTCACAGCAAAGGCCAGATCTGGTCACTTTGGCAGAGTGGCCCCTAACGTGTTCCTTAGGTCACTAGGCACCAGGAGCTGTTATGTGCCAGACAGAGCAGCCTTGCTAACCAAAGATTCAAGAAATCTGGCAAATTTGAGCCATTTGAGTTTCAAAGCACTGATTCTTCAAAGCTTTTCTTCCCATATTAGTTGAAAACTCACTGCATTTGTTTAATTGCTTTTGTTTGGGATTTTCTTTTCCTTTATTTATAATAGAAGTAACAAATTCAGTACCGATCACTTTCTGGAGATTAACGATATGCTGTTATTTTCCACCCTCCTATCAGGTCATCAGTTCTGAGGAAACATCCAAAGGCTTAATCATTGTTGCATAAATATAGAGTCTCATAAGAAGTCAGTATCTTATTTTAGCTATGACACATAGGCTAAAAGCAATTTAAATATAGACTGGTTTATAGTAAGAGTTTCTTAAAGTAGGAAAGCAAACAAATAATACTTGCTTAACCTTGAAACAAAAAAAGATCAAGGCAGTATGTTTTGTAGCCATCCTGAAGTATGTTAGAGAGATTAATTTTGGCAGCCAGAATCATAAAGATGATGAAGACACCACCAGTGGTGGCTAAATAGGCATTTAAGAGACAGGAACAGAAACCAAAAAGGCTTCATTACTTCCCATGGCAGAACATCATACTGACTCTACTGCACTTGTACTCTGTTTTTGTAGGAAGAAGTAGACTAGAGGGAACTGATCTGTCAGACTGAACTGGATACAGAAATTCTGATGAGATTGATGGTGTGCTCAGAATTTATCTGGGTACCTTCTAACACTCAATAGAAGGAGACATTAGAGAGACAGTATTCATAGATGGGCTTCTGAATCATAGTGTTTTAATAATAGTTTTAGGTGTTCGATAGAGTTATGCAGATTTTTTATATGGGATTTATTTTGTGCAGATTTATTTTTAAAAGGCAGATTTATCAAAACTCAAACATGATGTAATTTAATCCCTGTGTAATTTGATTTCTATTGAATGAGTGATGAAGAGAAGTTTGAAATATCTGCACCATAACAAATTAAAAGTAATTTTTTTCTTCTGTGGCATGGGGCATTAAGACACACTTTTCTTCCCAAGTAAAGTTCATTTTTTTTATTTGGGAAATGTAAATGTCACAGAATTACAAACCTTTACAGCCAACGGAGCATAGAAAATTCCTTCTTCAATAAGAGAAAAAAATGTTTTAGAGATTTCAGCTGTGATATTGGAAATATTGAATTCAGCTTCCATAACAGCCTCTCTGAATGTTGTGAAATCCATCAACATTTTGGTTAGCATGGACAACAGTAGATTGCAAATGCTTCTTCTATTATCTACTCCCAAAGCCTCTATATGAGATGCAACTAGACAAAAAGTTTCCTTAGAGTCAATAAATTGTATTCATTTTTTTTTCTGATTAATTTATAAGTGTGTGTGTGTTTTCTTTAGTAAAATGCAACATAACATGAGTAAGCCCTTTGGTGTTTTGCTGTTCTGATTAATACATTTTCCTGTTTATACTGAAACAAACTTTCGATTACATCACTACAACACATTACATGTAGTTACAATTTTTCTTATCCCAAGAAAAGATTCAGGAAGAATTGAGTCAAAATCTTTGCATCAATTCTATAGGGGTTGGATGCTAACACAATCATAGCACCAGCTATGCAATGATTAGTTGTAAAAGCTTCAGGGAAAGGGAATTGCTGTTCCAAAGAAATATTTCCTAGGTTAAATAATAATAACAAAGTTCTGTAGCGAAAGTTCTTCAAAGTGACTTAAAAGTACTGGGACAAATTCTGCCTCTTTAGTTATGTACCTTCATATCTGAAATCAGTGGGGATGCATACATGTAACTGGGAAGCAGAATTTAATACAATACTGAAATTAGAGGGACTGTCTACATGCTGTATTAGACTGAGCATAGAGTATTCATGTTCAGATAGTTCAACCTCACAGCTGGCTGGAGAGTTAGGTAAAATTTATGAATGTTGTTGTCTCTGTTTTCAGATATTAAGCAAAAGGTTTAAATATTTTCCAAAGGCCACAGATGAGACGAATGCCAGTTGCATTTAGTTCCTGCCATGAGGATTGGCAGGGTATCACTAATGCTTCAACCCAGTTCCTGAAGGACTAGTTCAAAGAATAATTGTCTTTTGGTGATGAGCTTCATCCTTTCTCTCCTTGTTGAGACAGGCAGGCCAGAGGTGTATTAATGCCCTTTTGCTACCTGGAAATCACATTGAGACCACAAACCTATTTTAATAATTATACTTACTAGTTGCGTGAAGCAGACTTATTTCTTGCAGCCTTTGAATAACATTAACTAGTTAATTTTCAATAGCCAATGAGCCAATTATTACAGGATAAGCACTCTGATCACTAGTAACCTGAATCAGTTTGAATTAGAACAGTTTGAATCTGAAATCCTTAAGTGTTAAAGTCTTCAGATACTTTGTCTGTAGGAGCTCAATAAAATACAAATGGCTCACTTCATATAAGCCTCATTCTACTACAAGATTTTGTTTTTATTCTTCCTGAAACTACAAATAAATCATGCACAATGTGTGTCATGAGCACCAAGAGAACCCCAGGCTAGTCTCACTTTTCCATTAATAAGTTTTTACAGGATACTTACATTTCTTGTCTTGTTTGCTACATAATGATAATTTTCGTACGTGTATTTGTCAGATCTCCGCTGACGTCTCTTGAAGAGTCTTGCACCTCTGTTGCTGAGTGTTGATAGTTCCTCTACCATTATATCTCTGGGGGTGCTGACCTTTTTTCCAAGGTTTAAGCTGGGTGAAACTGCAATACAACGGATAAATACATACCTCTGTTTTTCTTAAATACGTGATATTGCATACCCTACACCTGAAATCCAACATGTTAATGCATACTTATCTAACACAACATAGTTTTGGATGGTGTTAGTGAAATTAATCATTCTTCCAAAATTTTGGAGGAGAGTATTGAACATCATGAACCTGCTTTTTTTTTTTTTTGAAGATACTAAGCACCCCAAGCTCCAAATTTACTTGTTGAATGGCATTCAGCTACTATGAAAATCAGATCTGTAATTTCCTACACACTGTCTTAATAGCAAACTGGTAAAAACTGGCTTCTGCTGAAACCAGGAACAGAATTCCATCAGACCCCAGTTTTCCCAAATCAAACCTTCAGCTTTGTGTGTACTGCATTGGATAGATAAGCAGGTAACCATTTTTAAACACACCTACCAGTTTATTTTTGCTTATAAACATTTTATTTACACTTATTATTTAATATTTTGCTTGCTTTTGAAATCCAGGGCATGTTTTGTACTTTGAGAAAAGTTTACATTAGAAAGTCTGTATTAAATAGTATTTTTAGGCTGTTTTTAAAGCAGCTTTCAAAATACGGCTCAAGGTGTTGAAAATTAGAGCCTTAACAAAGAATTACAATATGCATCTAGGAACTGGTACATTTAGAACATTTTCTTTTTTGTTCTCTCTAAGAGGAAACTGAATTACTAGGTGCAATATTCTTCTATTCACTGCTTGGGAAAAAATTCTATCTTTGTCTTTAATTTAGTGACCTCCTGGGGCATTTGAAAATGAAGATGCACAAGCAGGGGAAGGGGAGATCAATTTGGTCTGTAAATGGAGGACTCTGAATATCACAGATTCTACTGGTCACCTTTGTGGTAATATTCTGGAAACTGGGATGCTGGTAGCAATCGGCAAACTGTTGATTAGTGACTGAACTCTCTCACTAGATGCCCTCATCCTATAGATAAAGCTTAAACCTCAGGTTATAGTAACGTCAACACTGAACAAACTGTATTCTACTAATTTATTTCTGCTTAGAAGGTGGTAGAATGTAACAAATATAACAATAAGCAGATCACAGAGTAAGAACAGAATTTTAAGAAAACAATTCCTATTGCCACTTACATTAATATTTATCATTTTATTAATTGAAATTGTTCTCCTCAGTTGTGCATAAGCTTCAGCATGAAAAATAGGAAGATGCAGTGTGCTTTGAGGATTATGTCAATGGTCTGGTGTTTTTCTTTGATCAACTTATTCAAAGTCACATTCTGTTCTTTCTTTAAGAAGACATTCTATTCTTCACATATTCTTATGGTCTACAGGATTTAAATTCTGAACTTTGACATACATTTTAATGCATTAAAATGAAATGGAAGCAAATTATATGTAAGACACTGTATCTTGCTTCCAGAATAAGCACACAAGAAGCACATAAATTAACTGCAGAAAGTACCTAATGTCAAAGTTAATATTGCATGTGCTGGGGGGGAAGTTATTTTTATGTTCAGAGTTTCACTTTGAGTACATGGCATGTTCAACATGGCGTATGTCTCCTAGTAACTTTATGTTGGAAAAACAATGTGGTTTACTGACAGGTAGGAAAACTTAGTTGAGACAAGTACATTAAATATTTAGCCTAAACTGTTTAGACAAACCTTTTCCTTGTAGTAAATCAAATGAGTTTGTGGGCCCTGGAGTGCATCACTGTTCATCCCCTTCTGTTCATGCTGATTTCAGTTGAAGTTTTGCAATTGATTTAGCTGGAGCAGGAGCAAGCTAACTGTATTAGGAGCTAGAGCATGCACTTCTACTTTAAAAATAGTATACACAAAGAATCCTAACACCCTCCTGTTATTTAAGAGGTAACTACAAAACAGGGAGTTCTTAACGTGGAAGAAAATGACTCAGCTTGCCCAATGCAGCTGTATCAGTGACAGATAGTAGCAGGGGTTTGGCTCTGTGGTTGAGATAATTACCCTAGTTATTGGCCCATGGCCTGAAATCTTGACCCACAAGTCATATTTTGATTTTGTCATTTCTTGAGATCACTCCAGGGGTATGGACTATTGGATGGTTTTATATGAGTAAGGAGTAAGAAATCTACCCATCAAATTAGCAACATTTTCATGCAGAAAAAGCTTTATTGTACACAGAGTGGGTAGTATGTACATCTTCAGAGACTAGGGTGCCAAGGTGATCTCTGTCCAAACCACTCAGTATTCTTCTGGGACACGCCGGATGTCAACTATTTTTGGCCTTGCTGTTCCCTTACATGTGTACCGTTCTTGTTAATGTTAACTGAAGGCTTCAAGGTACTCTGTAACCCACAGTTGTGTATTATTCTGTATCCAGGCAGCATCCCAAAAACTTAGGTGTGAAGTTCATTTGAATCCCTTGCCAACTAAAATCTAATCATCTGTCTAGTTTTATGATGTGTCTATGGATTGTTTCAGTGTCAGTGCAGGAGAGGTGATGAAGAATGAGAAAAGGAGGACATTTAGAGGATGACAGAAAGCAAACATCAATGTCATAAATGGACATTGTAAACTAACACTGGAAGTTTAATTCATAGTTTAATCCAAATCTTAACCTTTTATCTTAATTTCTCTATTTGTTCCTGCTAAGTCCTGTGCATAAAATCACAGCCGACTCTATTTAAATATTATTTATATAGTTCCTCCTGCATTCATTGCAGATTCTCCCTTTAATCCTCCAGTTTTCAAACTTCTAAATACCTTCATCTAGATTATAAATTTTAATAATGAATATCAGACAGCCTGTTTGTTGTATTATCAGAGATAAAATTTTTGTAACTGTATCATGAAAGATAGTTAATTGTGTAGCTACTGAAGAATGCATTTAAGAAATCATATAGAACTATAGATATTTAAGTGTAATGGAAGGCTAGCCTGAGGAACTCCAAGGGCCTCCTTAAACATATGTATATACATACATGTTTACCTTAACCAAGTAGCCTTAGAAATGTTATGATTAATCCAGTCTGCTAGTGGAAAATCAAGGGGTTGGGGAAATCACTACAACCACATACCGGTTTACTACTACAGTCTCTCCTTCTAGACCATAAGAGGGTTTACTCTTGTCTATTCTTGCAGCATTTTATGACACATAGAACATCTCCAAAACACAGTCATGTCCCACACGCCAACAGGAGATGAGAACTTTCAGTCATTACCAACCTTGCCTAAATCTAGGACACTGAGAAAAACTTGGCTGATTTTGTATCTTATCAACTGTTTCTGCTATGAATATCTTTTAAAAAGGAATTTGAGATTCACTGTTTTCCTGCAGGTGTTACAATAAAAAAGGGCTGAAATAAAAACACAGTAGGTATGCTCTCTGGCTGTCATTCCAAACTACTGGGGCTTGCATTACAGACTCTTCTGTTACTGTTTACCTCCATTAACTATGAAGAGTTTCATAGATCCGTGAGACTGGCTGAAACAGTACATTTAATTTTTATGTAATTACCAGGTACAGGACCTTCATTAATAATATTAATGCAAACTCCAGAAAGACAGCAGTTAGCCTGCCAGATACAGATCTCAGATTAAGCTTGTTGAATTAACAATTAGGGGAAAAAAAAATAATAGAGCTGAATTCAGTAATATAAAATACAGATTTCTTTTTGATTTTTCCAAGAGTTGTTCAGATTTGGTTCAAATCACTTTGTGCGATTACAACTTTGGTTATCCTTCTGTTTCTTAACTGGTTTCACTGAGCTTGCACAGTTACATATTTCAGACTCTCTTCACACCCAGTTCATTAAATGTCATATTTTTTATAACATTTAAATATTCCAGGCATCCAAAGAAGATGCAAAAGTAGAATGTACACTTAAGGAGCTGGTATGGCTTTAGTGGCCACCTATCACAGCATATCTTGTAGGATAAACTGTTGTATCTATGTGTATGGATATAAACTTGACAGCAAATCTGATAATAAATAATAAAGGACAGATGATGTGAGGCAAATGCCAAGCATCAGCACAGATTATCCATTAACTCCAATGACTTCAAGGGCTGTATGCTAGATTTATTGACATTGCTGTGAATATTATCAACATTTACTATGTCAAATGCCTGGTTCCAAACATGTGAAAAGCCATTTTTTTTAACCTTTGGGTTTACAGTAACAAACAAAACAAAACAAACAAAACCCAAACAACAAGAAACAAACAAAACAAAACAAACAACAACAACAAAAAAGCAAACAAAGAAAGAAACAAACAAAAAAGTTGTAATGAAATCTGTAAGGGCAGACTGGCTTTCAGACTTAAGTGTGTGTTCGGTGGAGAACAGAAAAAGGAAGGAGGTATTTGCTTAGGAATAGAAATTACAGGAAAAAATAAAGAGGAAATATCAGGAGTAGGACCAGGCACTGAAACTTGTAGCTTCTTTTTCTGAAAACCTTATGTCTCTTGTTCTGCTCTTCCTGCCATCAAAATGGCCAGTGATTGAGTACAGAAACCATCCACAGATTCTTTGGAACAAAAGCCCACGAGAAAGATTTTCAATACTGGAATTTAACATGCAGTGTTTTATCCTATGTGAGTGGTATAATTTTCATAAATTCTAAATATTGATGGATCTCCCTGTTTTTTCAGTGAGGCTTGTGAGGTGCTTATCACTTTAAAAACCTGATCTTTGCTGTAGATGGTAAACAAGTTTCACAGGACTGGAAGAGTCTCCAAAAGCATCCAGCATATACCTAATGGAAGCCAAGCAGATTTGTATTCTTAACTGAGTAAATTGCTGCTTAAGGTGTCACACTAGAACTGTAATTATAAGAATCTGTTTTAGAAAATCAAACTACCTTCTTGTAAGTGTCTGCGTTTTCATCAGTGCAACAACAGAAGAGTAAGATTTCTGTATATCAGATTAATTGGTGGCTGTGCGTTAGAGAAATTTACCAAATGCTAGTAAAATTTGTTAGTTACAAAGGAAGCTTGAGAGGAAGGTACAGAGATGTAAACAATTGTTTCAAAATTTTTTATCATTCATACAAAATGCAGCGTGAAACAGAGCTAAAAAAGAGGATACAGAGCAGCATGTTTCTTACATGATAGCCTTTTAAATGGAATGAAGTCATGTTATTAACCCCAAATAATATTCAGAAAGGCTATCCTAGCAGAATGTACATCAGCTGTTAGATTACTTCATTCCTCCACAGCAGTTGTTCATCTGAAAATAGCTTTCAAATGAAAAGAGGCAACTACAAAAGGATTAGTTACCATAGGCAGCATGATACTCCCACAAGATTATTTATGGCAAAACACCCATAGACAAAGCTGTAAGAGAGTTAAACTCTATGATTAAAAAATATATTAGGGAGGGCTAGAGGACATTGCATATACAGTAAGCTGTGTTCAGCGCTATACCATTTCTTTGTATTTCATCCATAATGGCTGATGCTTGTTGTTTCCTCTCTTTGACCATGGCAGAATGTGATAACATTGTGATTTTCTGATACGATTTTTCCTTGCTGAAAAAAAACAACACATTTTTACATTGTTGAGCTAGCTTGCACAATTCAGCCAACTTTAATTTCTAATAGCCTGTTTAGAATGGCTGAATAGTGAATTTAGTTATTTCTGATTTAGAAACATTGTGCTGTTAGTCGTGCAAAAAGCACCGACAGTTTTTGCTTGCAGACAGATGCTAGGAAATGTTCGGATGGATAGATGATTCGAAGGAATGAACTTTGAGTTGGCTACATAAATTCTGTAGCAAAATCAGTGTCAATAGTCTAGGCCTTTCACACCTACACATTATATTAAAAAGATGTAAAGTCATAACTAGTATTTTAATTGCATCTTGATTTATTATTTCAGACATGCTATATTTGACATTTCTTAATCTAGTAAAGAATTTGAGGAATTAAATGAGATGCTCTGGCATCTTTAAAGAAAGCGCATTTCTGACTAGGTAAAAAATGAAACACAGTTTTAGTTGCAGAGTCAAGAGGTTACATAAATGTCTTTAATATGACAGCTTGTAGGACAGACAATGTCAAAATATTTCAGGAAACAATACACTTACCCTACGGTTTTGTTGTGCAGAAAAAAGCACTCTCAACCCCTTAGTTGAAGCTTCAGGAGTTAGTTACGTTTAGGGATGACCTGCCTGGTCCAGGATGGTTTCTACCCTTCTGCTTGGGTCTGCATGGTACCTAGTACCGAGACAAACTGGGGGCTGATCCTCTTCAAAGAGGCTGGCATCCAGCTGACATCAACTAGTTAAATATAGAATCAAACACTCCAGCCACTCATATCTTCCTGGCGAAAGAAGAGAACAGAAAAGATTCAACTGCACCCACAACAAAAAGAGTTTATATCCCTCTCAGAACTTATTAGAAGATTTAATTGAATGCTCCCTTTGTACTCATACAGATCATCTCCTCATCACCTCTGAAAATAATAATCTCTGTGTTACAACCAGGAAAGAGACATTTAAAAATAAGGTGTTAAATATATAAATGTGCAAGACTATACCAGATGAGAATGGCATGGGCTAATCCCTTAGTGAAAGATGACACCGTGTTTCAATAGTAGCTGATGGCTAAAGTCAGGGGCAGATGACTGATACACAAAGTCTGTTCTGAAAAATAACTGAGAAAAGTTTCAGTATTATATGTGGTAGGGAGTAATATCTCAACAAACACAGACCTTGCAAACTGTTATTCAAAATCTCTTCATGTTCTTTGTGCATTAGGAACAGAAACCTGCAGTAATTTGAACCTTAGTAATATTCAACATTCCAGGATACTGTTGTATCAGTTTATCAAAGAAATGCATGAGGTGTTCAGCACAAATATTTTGTGACAGCAACTAACTTCAGACAGAAAGAAACAGTGGCAGAAGGAAGTGTTTCCCCTTACTATCCTGTCTGAATGAAGCTGTCTGAATGGTGGAGCAGTAAAGGAAGATGAAGCTTCTGAATATCTGATTCAGATTTGGGAGGTTTCTTTTTCTTATGGAAAAATATGGTCCTGTTTGGCTTGGAGGATTGATCAGAAAATTGCTTGGAAGGTACAGAGATGCTTGATACAGTGCACTAAAAGTCTACCTGTCCAACTGAAAAATGGCATTATTTTTTCATCAAGCTTTCTGTTCCTAGGCTTAGCTCTACAAGACGTCTTTCTGAGGTCCTAGACATCTCTGTCCCAAAGAGGTGTTCATTTTCACCCTCACAATCAGAATTTACTTGCTATTGTTACTCATTGGTAATTCTTTTCTAGTTTTTGTACTTGGGTCAGCCACTTTGAAAAGTACCAGCGAGCATGGTCCAAGTCTTGGTTAAATCTTATCTATTCAACTAAAGGCCAAGATTGTTCTGTGATTCAGCCCCAAGCTGCCAAGCGAGACTGCAGGAGAGTCTGGCAAGGGTTCCTGCTACTCAGTATTTTCAGTGATGAATTAGAGAATGTCACTTAAATGCCAACCTAGGAAAATGATAAGTGATCTGGAGGGAAGAACTTGAATGTTAAATCAACTTGATGAACTGGGAAAAAAAAAAAAAAAAAAGAAGAAGAAAATCAAATCAAATTCAGTAAAACCACATCCAAGTGAAGTTGGGCACTCATGATAACAATCTCTTAACATGTAAAATAACTCTGTAACCCAGACTCCAATCTTGTTCACAAAGTTTGGAATAAGAAGTATTCAGCTAATTTTATATTATAAGTATAGACGAAATATTAGGAAGAACTTTCTGTCTTGGAGAATAGCTGGTGTTGGATCACATCACTCACCGATGTTGTGGAAAGAATCTTCTTGGCAATTTTTAAAAGCAGGTAGTTCAGACATCCTGGTCCTGGATGGTCCATCCCATCCTGGACATGGGTATGAACTTGATGTCTTTAGATTTCACTTTTAGCCTTAAGTTTTGTATAATTCACATGGAAACAGATACTCCCTAGATAGGAGTAACAATTATTTAGCAATCCCCTGGGTGACCAATTGGAATTGATAACTGCAATTAGCTTCTATTTTTGCAGTTTTATTTCCAGCACTTAGTAAATCCAGAAGCTCCTGTTTGGCCTTCAGAAAGGGACAGTACTCACAGATTTCAGTTACACACATATGTTTTGTTTGTGTTTTAAGATTTTCGCAAGCTTTCACTTATGCATCCAGGACTTGCTTCTGATTGTGTTTGCAATATTTTATTATCTGAACAATGGAAATAGAATAATATCAGATGTTACATTTGGTGGCTCTGAGAAAAAAAGTGAAGACAAACACTGAGATGTTTGGAAGTTTTGTGAATTCAACCTACTTTTTTGTGATATTTGTGTACAAGTCCAAGTGTTTGTGGCAATATATGCAGTTCAGCAAAGTGCTTCTCATTAGAGTTTTAGGAATGTTTTTAGTACTTTTGTTTATTTTGAGACAATTTTCTATTTTATGTATTATCATTTACTGCATTGTTGGACTTCAAAAGTATATTTTATTCCAGACGAAAAGTGGTGACAGCAATTTACAGATGACACAACTTGGAACTTTACAGGCAGATATTTCTCTCTGTAAATTTCATCATTTAGAAGCTGAACTTTAAAACACTTTATAGGATGACTATCCTAGAATTTAATTTACTACTTACTAGTGTATCAAGATTTTGTGATTGACTTAAATAGAAATAAGCATATGTCACTGCAGTAAAGAATGTTTAACTGTCATAGTTGCAAAACCAGAACTGATCCTGTTGAATGTTACTTCCTTTATAATGGTCAGAGTAATTCAGGGCCCCATAAAATATACAAAGTTGCTAAAACATCACATATATGTACACATGACTAATAGATTGTCCATAATAAAGAATAAATGTTGAGGAAGGTGAAAGAATTACAGTATCATGTTACCTCATAACGAAATCAAACCTCACATTTCAATGAGAAGTATTGGTTAGCAAGTAGCAATCTAGGATGATTAAGCCTGCAGACAAGGACACCATTTACCTGCCATTTCTCTTTGACCAAGGAAGACTTTCCTTTTGGTATTGCCTGTTCCAGCTCTTTGTGGGATCCTTCCCACCACGCTGCTTCCTCTGAATTGCATAATTGACCAGAAAGGAGGCCCAGGCTGGCAAGTGGGAAAAGTCTGAACTGCATACAGTCATCCAGTTTTGTAACTCATTTCTCCCTCATTTTCTCTCCTTTTCAGTCCTTTTCTTTGCTTCTTGTCTCTTCTCTTCAACATGGAAAGGAATGAGTTACTGTAGTTTTATCTCAAAACCAACCTAATCTAGAGGCAATTTAAGTGTTGAATAATGCCTGAATTCTTAGCAGGTGCTTAAATTCATCCTGAGACTGTGACTGCCATATGTGCTTAATTTTATGGCATGAATTTAAATCAATGGACTATTCAGGGTATTAAAGTTAATATATGTATAATGTCTTATTCATAGTGTGAGTGAAATCAAGAGGTTCAGGGATTAGATATGTCTGTTTGTAAAAAAGGGGGTTGTGGTTACTACACAAGAACAAAGTCACTGCTCAGTTAATGGCAAATGACTTTTCTGTATTCTTTATACCCTTTAGCTTAAGACAGCTATTTACAGGTATAATGGTCACTGTGAAATACCTGACTGGAGCCAAAAAATAAATCAGGCAGGGGGTAAGCTGCCAACAGTTGTGTTTTATTTTGTTTTGGTTTTGAATTAAACTGCTCCTTAGGTCAATAAAGCATCACAAAAACAAGGGATGCAGGAGTTTCCCTCCTGAAGAAAAGTTCCACTCTCTTCTCTTGCAATATTGAATTTCAGTAGTAGTCACAATAGAAGTATTGAATTTTTTAATACAGACAAGTGGACAATGTTGCAGCCAAATTCACCTCACAATGGATTTTCCTGTGTCTATAGGACTTGTTTGGTTTGTGCTAAAGTCAGATGATGCGTATGTAACAAAGAAATGAATGTGAGTAGAGAAAAAAATATTGTTTCATTTGCCAAGCTATGAGTTGCTAAAGAAAGCCTGTATTTTAATGTATTTCCTAATATATTTGTTAATATTTTAATATATTTGTATTTAATATATTTGTTAAAACACAGTCCTAAAGAGGACTGTCACATTTTCTGTCACAGGTTGTTCCAACTTGTATTTTTGCCTCTAATGCATTGAAAAATTTTCTTTGTTGGTTCTCTCACCTTCAGGGAAATCTGAAGACACGTTTCTCACAAATTTAGCATGATTTAACTGAATGAATGTTGTTCCTGACAGTAGTAGATAGGCTTGTTATGTCTTTGTAAAAGTTAAATCCTGAAGAAGACAGACCTACAGTCCTGCTTTTACTTAAATCTGAAGTTGAGCTAACCTAAACCTCCCACAGGTGTTGCAAATGAACTAAATCCTGTTATTGTTATAAATTTTCACAAAATGCTTCTTATATTCCAACAATGGCAGTATAGGGTTCCCTATTTTCACTTCTAAATTCAAATTCATCTGAATGAAAAAAATTGTAGAGTTATCTAGAACATACTTCCCTGTCACGGTTGAGATGGACAAATGACATAGACCAAGTTCCTTTTATGTACAAACAGCAATCTCCATTTAATGCCACAAATGCCTTTTTATATTGTCTTTACCAGCTCAAGTGTCTTATTGCTATTGGTTACAAGTTGCAGTAGTAACATCTCATTGGCTAATTTTGCTGTCATCAAGGTTACTCTTTTACTCCCTTCTCTCTCACAGGTGCACCTTAATACCTCTGGATACTCCTTTACTCCCATCTTTCTCACGGGTAGACCTTAATATCTTCAAGGCTAATCTCTGTTCCTATGTCCTCCATCAGGGAATCAATGGACCCACCGTAGTGCCCACACTTCCCTATCTATGAAAAGTGTGCAAAAACATTTTAATGAATATGTCCAGTTTTAAGTTTGCTTAGGGAAAAAAAAAAAATCATTGTTTTTTAAGCTGAAAAATCAAGTATTTTCACTTCAATTATGTGCTGGATTGATAGTTTCTCCGTAGCTACATTGGACAAACTGGCAAGAGATCAATATATTTGAGGTATTGATATAATGTATTCAAGAATGTATTTGATACATTATGTATTTTCAAAATACAGGGTGTTTTAAAAAGGTGGTCTCAAATTGAAATCATTATATCTTTGAAACTGGGTCCATCTTTTTGAAACACCCTGTATTGTTAGTGTTGTCTTTCTGTTCAAGATGCAATTATTATCACTCTTTTACTGGAATCCATAGGAAGGCATTCTGAGATTAAGTATTCTCATTATCTTCCAAGTTTTTTTAAAGAAAATGATATGGTTCATTTTGTACGATTTACGTTTGCCGCATCACATCTAGTAACAATTTACATAGCAAGCTTGCAACCTCCTACCCCCTCCATTCACACACCCCCTCCTGCCCCATCCCCCCCACCCCAAAAAAATGACCTGAAGGAAGACAACAGATAAATGTTGTCCTTGTTCACAGGCTCACAGGCTGGCTTAATCATCCTAGTTTGCCACGTGTCATTGAAAAGCATGGCTTGATAGTTATTATAAGTCTCTGGAGACTGTGGTCCGCATTTGACTGAAGTTAAATGATCTGTAATGATAGGTACAAGAGGCAAAGAACATTTGTTCAACAGCATTTTTTTAATGCTGTGGCACCCTTCTGCATTTAAGACAGATACATTAGAAATACATTTTCTGTGTAGACGTCATGATGGAACAGGGCTTCATTTTTTCCTGGAGGCACAACATCACCTCTGGCACTTAATGAGAATGCTGCAATTGCCTCAGCAGCCCCAGGGATGCTTTGGTACTGCTGGGGTGGCTGTAGTTCAGTCTACAAGAACAACTGATTAGGGGTGACTTCTTAAGGTTTGTCACTTATAGTTGGCTCACATTTTCATGCTTTATTTCCAGTCTTTGAGAGTTGAAAGACTGTCATTACAAAAAAAAAAAAAAACCAAAAAAAAAGGAAGCTGAGATTGTGATTTAATCCCAAGAACTAAGGCCACAAGCACAGGCCTGTACTGTCAAAGACTTATACAGAGCCAGCAGCTGGCCAGAAAGCTTTAATTTAGTATTTGTGTTTTCTGATCATCACTAGTTGAAAACTCATTCATTTCTGTGGGTGGTCCACTGCACTGTGAGGCTGACATATTGCCTTTTTTTTTTCATCCAAAGGATAGAAGCTTCTCACTAATTATAACAGCATTACAGTTAGACATAGTGTCACAAGCATGTATTATACTTACAAAATAAGAAGCTCTTAGAGAAGCCTCACTTCTTAAATTTCTCTTTGGCAGGTCAATGTTTGTCTGGAAATAAGTCTTTTTCATATTGCATTTAATTCTAACTTCTTTATACACATCCAGTGAATCTAAGGATTTGGATACCTGAAATGTTTTTTATTCACTTTTGGTGCTGGTACTATGTTTTTTAAAGGAATCATTCTGAAAGAAAAATTAGTTCAAAGAAAAGATTCTGAACTTACCATTCTGACAATGTGTTGAACTACTTCTGTTTGCTGAAACATCAAATTGGCAGAGTGTCTTGAGGCTTTTGTTTTTGAAGGTAAAGGGGGAAGTTTTAGTCCAAAATATGTTTCATAATGTTACAGTATGTAGCGTATTTTTAAAGCATTTGATGATGCAGATCCAACTCAAACCTCAATGTATATCTGGGGTTTTTTTGAGCTCTATTGATACTATTAGATCAGCTGATTAATTCATACTTATTCTCCTAGCTTTGTATTGACAAATCTGACCATTCAGAGTTAAGATCCACAATCTGGACAATGGTTTATAAATAATGTGTGCTTTCAACTGCACTGGGGAAGGTACATGCTAATTTTTGTCTGACATGCACTTCAGGCATCTTTTGAGTTTTCTGAAAATAAGCTAACAAAAAGCTGTGATGATTATGAATGCAAAACCTGGAAATTGAAAACAAAACCAAACGTAAACACCAACTATAACAAAACAGAGAAACAACAAAAAACCCCACACAAACAACAACAACAAAAACCAAAACCACCACTATGAAAATTGAGATTAAATCCTGAAATCTTGACAGCATTGCTGTCCTGGCTCTGCTTTGCTGCTCTTTGTCAGTCATGACTCACAGGAAAAATACTTGCTTTCTTCATATCCATTTAATTCTTTTCTGTCTGTTAAGGCGGCCACAAGCTTGCCAAATACGCCCAGTGATGTTGGTGGTACTCATTATGCAAGTATCTTCTCAGTAGGAGTTAGGAGACGGTCACTGAAATGCCAGCAGATGATAAATCTTTGCATGTGGGTTTTTTCTCACTTACACTGCTGTGAATCAGAGGAGTCTCCAGAAAAGTGAGCTGAGTCCAACTCCTGTTTGTGAAAGCAGAAATAGGACCACGCACATTAGAGCGGTGTCATCAGCAGCAACAGCAGTGCATGCTCAGCCGTAGGGATGTTCAGGCCAGACGTTGTTCCTGGTTTCACAGCCTGACTTCGAAGTGGCTCCACCAATTAAAGCTGTTCTGCAACTCCTAAGGGTTCCTCAGCCTATGTCTAATATAATTTGTCTGAACAGTGTTTTAAAAGCTTCTCTCAACAACCAACTCCAAACTTAGTCACCAGGCTTAAAATGTTGCTCTAACTTCTATAACTTTGGTGGTTTGAAACTAACTCAGAGAAGACAAGACTTCTTTTATGAGCAGGGCAAGTGTCTTTATATGTGGTTTACAGATCATATGTTTGTTTTAAAGTCAGAACAGTGTGAACTTTTAAAAATCAACAAGGAAGAGAGCAAAATTCTACCGCGTAAAAATTAGCCTTTAAATGGTAAATGCTGGTAAACAAAGCTGAAAAAAATCAGTAGGGAAAACTTGTGGTTTAAAGAAAAATAAACTCCTGCTCCTACCAGTAAACACCTGTTCAATTTTATGTATGCTTGGTCTACTGATTGCTAGGGGGCTACAGATCCAGAGCAAGACTGGACTAATTGAAACACAAGTTCAAGAACACTTCAGCAGAAAGGTGGTCTGCAGGAGAAAATAGAAGCTTTCAGAGCTTGAAACAAATTTGAACAGAAAGAAGAGTACTTCACAGTACTTAAACTGTTTTTCTTACATGCAAGCATAAGCAATATCAAGCCTGTGTTTATTAAATATGACTTATATAGCTTTTCATGCTGAAATAATTTTAAACTAAACATAAAAACTGCTAACCTGAGAATTACACCTGAGTGTAAAGGCAAAGAAGATGGAGTTGTGACTAAGTAAGAGCACTGTGGCATGCACTCAAAGGAACTGTGTTGGCAGGAAGGAGTTGACCTCAAAAAAAAAAAGAGGGGGGGAAGGGAAGGGAATCAGGTGGCCAAGTGTTTTGTAAGGAAAAAGTTGGCAGGAAAACCTTGTATACATATATAGTTTAAAAAAAAAAAAAAAAAGTACAAATAAGGTGGAAAAGCTTACTTTATTGCTTCCTTTTCTTTTTTTTCCACCCTTGAGAAAGAGACTAGTTATCAACATTTTGACTTCCTTCAAAAACAGGCAGCCTGGCTGGCGGCCATAGCTAGCCCTGCTGTGAAAACATTTCTGTGGCTGATACTAATACTTTATGGTAACCGTTACCATCCAGCAAGAAGCACTCTACAGAAGTTTAACACAGTAGCTGTTTTATTACTGACGTGTTTCAATTATTTTTAGCACTTTTTCCTGAAACAAATATATAAAGCAAGCACATTTTCTGTAAGGTATAGAATAAACAGATTATTAGAGATGACACCAGTAACAGAAGCAAGCCATATTGCAAAGCCATCCCTTACAGCCTATCAATAAAGTAAAGGTGTTACAGGGAAAGTAGTTTATTATAAGAAAAGTGCTGACAGTAGTCTTATATCTAGATGTCTCCACTTTTATTTACTACTTTGCTAAAACCAGGTGCTCAGCGTTGCTTCAGTTTGTTCCTTCATCATTTGGTACTCTGTATGGTTTTACCATCTTGGATGAGAGCTTTGCATAGTACTTCAGTGGACTTCTGGTTGATGACCAATGTCAGTGTTCTTTTAGTAACTCGGGTTTCATTTTTTACTTTAGTTCTCTCCCCTAGCTGATAAACTTACTGGGTACAAACTTATGTGGGTATATTTTTTATTTGTATAGTTTTTTCTAGGCCAATTGAATTCTCCCAAAAAGGAGAACGTGCCTTCTTCTATAATTATGAACTGCGTCCAGAGGTTGTCATCTTCTGAAGCAGAATTTTCTTCTGTTGGTTTATTTGTGTTCCAGACATATTCTTTTGTCAACATGATGTATATAATCTAACATAACTTCTAATTACTACTTTCACAAGGCCCTAGAGTGTATCATCATCCAGTACGTTCCAGCCATTAACTGAAAAACATTAAGCTATTTTCCCTTTAGGAAAGTAACAATTTCTCTTTTTTTGTTAATAAACAAAATGTCATCCATCTGTTTTATGGTTAATCCTTGATCATATTCTCCCCAGCACTAGAAATACAGAAACCAGATCACGGTACAGTCCTGCAGCTTCACAACCACCTGGTATGTCATATCACAAGTACACAGCTTATATATAAATGTGATTTATGTTGGCAAACATTCTGCCAGAAGAATTGATGGCAATTAATCTAGCAGCTACTGGAAGTTCTTGTGACTTTTTAATCAGATATGCCTTATTTTCACTTAAAACATGTCCAAGCATAGTAGGACAAAGTAGGTAAAATTAATTTAAGAAATTTAGTAAATAAAGTAATTTTATAGCTGACACATTTTCCAAATATATTTTTAAGAGTATGTTCTAAATGTTTTCTACTGTCGTACTGCTTAAGGATCAGCTAGGTATCTTACCAAGGGGATGTACATGTTGTAAGCAGAGTAGATCTGTAGGGTTTATAGGCTTTGTAAGTTGTGTGAGTTCCTTTTGATGTTTTCTGTAATGGAAGTATCTGACATAAAAAGACTAGCAGATTTACTTGCTGAATTTCAAGCTGAGTCATGTAACTTAAATTTCCTTTTTGGTTAGTAAAACAGAGGGGTTTTTTTACTGTTGCTGCTTATTGCCAGTGATATAGGGGTTAAATTTGTGAGATGCAGAAGGTTAAGTTGGAGGTTCAAGTTCTGCCTCCTCTGGCCCAGGAGGTAACTTGTGCATCATGGGGCATCCAATATATCTACCACAGTTCAGTTTCATTGGAGAGACACAGCTTCTCTCCAAGCACATCATAGCACTGTCTGCATCTCCTAAACAGGAGACTGTAACTTTGCTACAGGCTTCAAGGACAAATGAGCTGTTACCCCCAAGCACAGTGTCTCCAACTCCCTCCTTCTTGCACCAGTGAAACAATCTGCAACTGCTGCATCACTGAGAGAGACAAGCTTCCCTGTATCAGCCTGCCTGTGCCCCCACAGCCCCTTACTGGAGTCATGGCATTGAAGCCTCTCTTTCCCCACTGCCATGACAGAGGAATGATGAAGAACATCACCCCTCTAGAGGCTGTTCTCCTTGCCGTGTTGCATCCTGCAACAGGAAGGACCCAGATAATTTGACTTCCCTTTCTAAGTCACTGTGTTGGCTCTGCTGCAGATTGGAAAGCTGACCCCAGCGACTAGTAGACCTGAGCTAAAAATCCTGTTTCTCGATGCAGACTTGTGTATGAGTGCCTGTGACCAAGTGCCTAATCCTATTTTGCAAGAAAAATGGGGAATTAATCAGATACTCAGGCTGCCCTGAGGAAAAAATGTTGTGAACACGTGTTATAATCCCTTAAATTGAGGTGAGTCTATCCTGGAAACTGTAGCACTGTTCCAAGACAAGTGTCACCCTAGGTAACAGGGTTTCTTTCCAAGACATTCCTTCATCTGGGTACAGTTGCTATTTGTAAGTGACTCAGACTAGTGTCTCAAAGTTTGGAGGAACCTTCAGTCCTGACACAGGGCAACTCTGTTAATTTTGCTGTATCCCAGATCATCTGGGGTAAGGGAGCTCTTGTGCTAATGGTACTGCTGAGTTTTAGGCCTCAGTGTCACAGGGATGATACTATTCTTTATGAGCCAGGAATATGTTGTGCTGTAGATATTCTGGTATTAGGTGTAACGGGTTTTAATTCTTCTACCTTAACATATCCCTGATGCTATACTCCAAAGAATACTTTATTGTAATTTAGAATAAATAATGGGAAATCTATTAGTGATTTAGAGCAGCTGAGGTCTCCCTCAGTGGCAAAGCTCTTGTTCACTTCAGAGAGTGCAGGATCAAATCCCCTTTCAGAGACATGCAGCATATTTCAGTAAGTACACATTACATAACTTGTCCCACATTTCTTTCTCTTTTTAGTATCCCACTGTTATGAAAATTATGTTCCCATTAATCATTATAGCTGCTCATCTTTTTCTGTGAAAATAAATTACCCTCTGCTGCCCTTCTCATACAGAAACATATTTAAATTAAAACAAATATATATACATGATTGGTTCAGGGAAGGGAGTGTCAGCTAATGGGGGCTTTGCTACTGCAAAAGTATGAAACCAGGATTTGTCTCTGTACTCAGTGGATTGCAATGCTGTGTGGTAGTGTCACTTGCCAAATAAGATTTCCCCTTTAGCACACACATATCTTCTTTGAATGTCAATGGAAATTGCATGCATTCACTGCAGGGAGACCTGCAGTTTCATCTTAAATGTAATATTGAATCCTACAGCCTATTGTATCATATCTACATCTGAAAACACATTGGATGGAAAAGCAGTACTTTCTAGAAAGCACCTATACAACTAGCAAAAAACAGAAGGCCTCTAAATTCCTACTTAAGATTGTACTGACTTTACTGAGACTGCTTTTAGAAAGCATTTAAAATGTGGCTGTCTAAAACTGCCTATGCAGCACTATTTTCAGGCTACAAAACAATGGGCTGATTTTAAGACATGATGGGCATTTATGCGTTTTACTGGGTTTGGGTCTCAACACCTCAGAAAAGTAAGTAAATTTTATTTACATGCTTTGAACATGGACTTAACTTATCCAACACCGTAAATATAGAGGCTAGGTTATTTTTAGCTTTCACAATGTGATACTGGGCAAAAGGACTTTCGAAATGCAGATTACTGGTTACAAAACCACAAACTTGGACCAGCATTTTTCAGTGAATGCCTATTCACCTTTCTTTTTATTCAGGACATTAATTGGGAAGACTGAGATAGCAAACTGAAGGTTGGTGGCGGATGATCCTCAGGGAACAGATACTATATTTACAGGTCAGTTTTCTCCAGTGAAGAGATCTGAGGAAAACTCACCCTCAGGACAGACTGAATTTTCTTTTAAAGTATAAGAAATGAGTTGAGGATTGGTTGTATATGGAAAATGAGTTTCTTATTTGGCCCCTGAAGAGAGATGAATTTACACTGGTCTTGTGGAAGAGCACATGTTATATTTTGGAAAATATGCAATACAAAAAAGACCAGAAATTTTAGGGCAAAATAGTTTAATTTCACTCAGACAAGGAAGTACTTAAGAGTCAAGATTTTCTGGTGACCTATTTAATTTTGTGGTGAAAGATTAAATCCTGACTTAGTGGAGGTAGCAGAAATTAATAAGCCATCCAAATGAACTTTCTAGTCATCTTCAGCTGACAATCATACGACCAAAGCAAGTGATGTTCCTTTTATTACCATGCAATATTTGCTGACGTTATAGATATTAAGTGTCAGTTAACATCCAGGCTTGTGAAGCAGGAACACCTGGATATGTTTTAAAAGCTTTCAGAGACTACTCATTTAATAAAGTAGCAGAATGAATATTTACTAGTAAGGTGACACTTCTAAAATTCTATCTCTGACATTTGTGGAGGTTCTTCCCAAGGTGTTTTTACATAGGCGGACTCATTATTAGCAGAGAAGAAGTAGGATCTCTTGGTTTTTCTGTTTTATTTTGTCTCGTTTTGTTTCCAGAATCAGAATTGAAATGTAGACTCAATTTTTGCAGTTATCCTCTGGCTGAACTAGTTTTCCATTTGGTGTTTTCATTATCAAAGAAGCTCCAGAGTGTCTGTCTTGTCACAGTTCATTTTGCTAAGGAAAAAGACATGCCTTTGCCCACCACCAAAGCCATCTCCATGTGAAAATGGAGATTTTTCTTTCAGAAACTCCAGCCCAACTTGAAAAAGATTCAACACTCTTGTTGTCACCATTAAAAAAAAATAAATACTTTTTTTTTTTTAATTGTATTTGGTATTTTTTTCTTTCCTATCTCACATTTAGGGAACCAATTGCTGCACTCGGTGCAAATCATTAGCAACCATTTTTAGTGAATTTTTACTAAGTGGTACTGAAGATGCTGCTATTCTACCTTGTGACATTTCCAGTGTTTGGCTATTTCCTGGTGATCCAATTAGCTTCTATGTTAGTTGGAACACTTAATGGCTGAAATGTAGATAGCCTATTGTTGAACAGGTATTCCTTTTGTAAAGGTAACATAAAGTGCCAAATTAGAAGTACCGTTTCTTTGTTGCGGTGTCATCAAGATGTATCATGACCTTATCTTTCAAAAGTTTTAACACTGTTTCCAAATAAATTTAAAAAGCTCTGCATATCAATACCTAACCTCATTACATTAAATTGAACACTGTATCATCTTAAGCAAGTAGAAATTTTAAAACTGTAACAAATCACAACTGAAGTAGTGTTACTGTATTATACCTTCTAAATGTATTTTTCAATTTGACTCCAATGAAATGCAAATTGTAGTAGTTTGCACTGTGCAGAACACATCTGCTATACTACTGTGCAGTTCTGAGGATAATTTCTAAGTTGATGATTCATTCTTGGCATTTCTTCATATTTTTCCTTTAGCTGTTATTAGAGTCATGCGCAAAAGATCCCCCAGGGAGGAGATTGCCATAGTAAGTACATGTTTTACAGTATTTTTGGAAGGTATACAATAGGTTGGACACTATTCTTTACCAAGCATGAGCAACAGCATTGGAAGTAATACCTGCTGGATTACTATATCCAAATTAGACCATGAACAGGCTGTCTCTTTAATTTTTTTATACCTGGTCTACTGCATCACAATAATAATGAATTCAAGTGCATAGCTTTTAAACATGGAGAATCAAAGACCAAATTTTGATCCATAGTTTCATCTTTGCATAGATGGCTACAAGAAGAAGTATTTTTAAATAGTGCAAGGAATATTCCGCTCTTGCAACAGGCTTAATGTTGTTGTTCTTATTTCTTTCTTCACAGATTCACTTAGTTTAGAAACATTCCACAACTAATGGGCTTGTTAGATGGCAGAAAACAAAACTCCTACCATCTCATATTTTCCGCTTTACGGGAGTCCAGCCATGCCATAGATATTTTCCATTCTCAGTCTTGATATCCTACAGATGTGGAATTAAAACTCCTTCCACTATATGGGAATGCATCATGGAGTTGTACATGTGTGTTTTACTTCACTGAGTAATCTCTCCATTACTTTAGCCACACTGAATGTGGGCATTGTGCCCAGTGGAATAACACTTGTACCAACACTTTTATACGCCTTAATTCACATAAAGCTTATCTGTAAAATCAAATAGAAACTGCCAGCACTTGCAGATTATTTACTTTTCCAAATTCCTCTTTTGCTTGGGATAGTAAACAGAACTAAAAGGAACCAAGAACTATTGAATGCAAAAGCAGTAAAGCTTGTGTTTGTAGGGTTATGGAACTTCAAGTTATCTTTATAATTCCATCCCTCTTGAAAAATATACCGCAAGAATAAAAGTCATTGGTGCAGGGCTTAGGGCTTTCTTGAGTGGAGTACCAGGAGTGTAAAGCTTATTTCCCCAGAAATGTGGACTCCCTTTTGTCTGAAAACTGAAACTGGTGCTATTCTTCAATTTCATTTCGCTAGGAAAAAATGTATCTATAAAACAGAGAATATACACACATAAATACAAAGGCTGAAATTTTTTTTCATAAGGAAATATTATCTTAATGCTATGATATTTGATTTAGAATAAATAGTTATAATATGTAGCCATAGGAAAGAAGAGGCATGCATAGCTGATATCTTAGGGAGTACAGGTACAATGTTTTTGCTTTTTTTCCTGTATTGTATTTACTGCTAGAAATGAAACTAAAATAAACAGCCATATAATACTATCATTATCCTGTTTGGAAGTGGAAGATAACTTGGGCGTGCATGGCAAGGAAGCTGGAAACACCGAAGTCTGCATGATTTTCAACAGTCCACATAACACGTTTTAATTATACCAACTTCCTTCTCTTTCTCCAGTCTCTGTTGAGCCACTTACTATTAGTATCTTGAACAGAAATGGCTAATAGTTAAATTGTGTTTGCGGTGGCTGAACTTTGTGGATGCGTATTACATAAACTTACTATGGGTTGATAGTTATCCTAAGGCTGTTCCTTACTACTTTGCTTTTAAGGAAGATTCACTAGCAATGCGGGTGTTATTTTCTATTCATGTACTTTTGCTCATTCCCAAAAAAATCTGTTTCCAGGAATTAGTATTGATAATTCATTAGAACAGATCTTTTTTTTCTTTAAGCTTTTTGTTTATAAAAATACTCTGCCAGTGAACTGATTTTATCTGCATTTGTTATAATGCCACCTTTTTAGAAGCAGAGGTTAGTTGTTAGCTCTGCTTTGTTGAGAAAGAAGTGGCAAGTTTGACAAGTTTTAGTCACTTTTTAAAATTAATTGTTCAACTTCTTATTAAAGCCATTTTCAGGGAGTCACAAAAGAACCTCTTACACCATCTACAGTGACATAATTTTTCATGTATGTCATCTCCCCAGGTTAATGGAAGAGACTCTTGGCATAAACATGCCTTGTGTTGATTAACTGCCTTCATTTGGGGCCTTTAAATTTGGCTGTGTTATTCTTTTCCCTTCAGTGGCAGAGTTGAGCACGTTGGTAACAGCTGAGTGTGTATTTTATATTACTGTTAGGATAGATTAAAAAATAATGTTCTCCTTAGTAACAGACATCATCAAGACCATCTGAGTCTTGAGACTGAACACATTGCCAGTGATGATTTGGCACACTGACTCAAGGGGAAACTCAAAGATTCTGATAATTTGCGTGGGGTTTGTTGCTTTATTATAGACTTTGAGTGAGACTAGAGCGGTGACATGGGAGAAGACAGGTGCTTCCTTTATGATAAGAAAAAATGCAGATTTCCCCTTTTATTTCTTCTGGGTTTGTTTTGGTTTGATTATTGTTGTTATGTTTTTGTGGGTGTTCATTTGTTTGTTTTTAAACTAATCCTTCTACTGCCCTTTGAGGTTAATCCCTATTCACCCTGCCGTGGTTACTATCAGTAAACAACTCCAAAGCCTTACATTCTCATCGCAGAATTTGGTGAATTTTGTCTGACAGACTGGGCCATAACTTGATCAGTGTCTTGAATTACTAGATTGTTTCTTCCAAGGATTTGGGGTTCCCTTGCTATTTCTTTACCAAGCTATAAGAATGTAATTGTGCTGGTTGTTAAGTATGCACTACTACTATGAATAGTTCAGGGATTATAGTTGAAGGTAAAAGCCAGGAATGCCTGCATTGAAATCCACTGTTGCCATTGTCTTAACAGCCTTGGGCAATTCACATGTTCTTTCATTGTCATGTGTTCTTGTGTTTGTAAAATGAGATAATGACATCCATCCACCCCATGGTGTTGAGGTCAGGAATAATTAGCTAGTATCTGTGTGGTAGTAGTCATTAAATAGTGCTGTATGAATACCTTCTATATCATCTTATTTGCCCCAAACTGTAAAGTTTTATGGTATTTGAGTTCCTCTTCTGCTGCGGAATATGTGTAGGCTACCTGCTAATTACATTGTTTGGTCTCTGATGTTCAGACTGATCTCCTTCACTGTACCATGTCTTGTCTGTTGAAACAGAGGCCTTGTCAGGGAGAGAATAATATATTAGCTTATATGGTTTATGAACCATTGTCCTCTATTGGACAGTGCTATCCTTTAAGTTAAAGTGCTCATCTTGTTTTTAGCTTGTAAGATGGACAATGGAACAACACACTAAACATTTCTTCAGGAATTTAACTGAGTTTTGAAAAAGGCAATTGCATTGTCAGTACTTGGGCACTTCAGGATCTTCCCCTTCCTGAGCCATTAACAAAGATTAGATTTCACTGATTATGAAGATTTGCAAACAACTGTTTATGGACACTTACCTGGTAATTCAGCCAGCCTGAATTTTGTGTCAGACTCATTTGTGTCTTCATCAGCTAAGGAACCAGAAATATCTAACAGCTACAGCCTATCCCAGCCAAACAACACAGCTCAATTTTTGGTAAACTTGAGCGATAAAAACCATGATAATATGCTATGAGTAAGTTTGAATTGTTTAGTGATGAAGTAACTGACTTGTAGCAAAAAATAAATGAAATTCACTTGCCAGTTTAGTTATTGCAGCTGAGTACAGGTGCACATAGTGTCTTCACATTGTTTAGTGTCTATAACGTGCTAGTTTGCTCAGCTCTTTCATAAAAGAGGATAAAATTAAAGATAGTCTCTTAGATTTGATTATTTTACTGTTATGGTATGCCCATATGACTTGGTCAGGGCATGAAGTCTCCAGTGGCAGAAAGACATCATGGACCACAAACCCATTTAGAATACTGCCCAGCACTATTGCCTTCTAACTTGTCTTAGTTCTGTTTTCTTGTACTCCACCAGCTGTCTTGCTGTCCTGCTGTCTGTGCCAGTCATTGGGTAACAGGGACCAGAGACACATGTTCCAGAGATTGCAACAGTCCCTAAAATGCCATGGAACCATGGAAACCCACCACATCCTACATTCTAATATAACAGCATCTTTCTGCTTCTCTGTTAAGACATGATTTTTTGAGTTTTGTTTTTCCTCTGTTGGTCTCTGCCTATCTCACATCATCTGTGGTCTGTGAGCATTCTGTGTGTATATAGGTGAGAGTTCATTACAATGCACTGCCTATTTGCCTTAACTAAGCTTTATCAGGAAGTATATATGCTTTGTCAAAAATTATAATGCATCTAATATACACTATAGTGTATGAAATTGAGATAATGAATAACAGAAAAAAATTAAAACAGGGGAAAGTAATAAGTATCAAAGTAAGACACAGTTACCACATGCTTTGGCAATGTCCTTAATTCTCACTTACTGTAGATTTGAACTTAGTCCTAAAGCACTTTTGTGTTCTCTGCCCTCTGGTGCACAGTTTATGGCAGAACATTTGAAGGAGCAGAAACTATTATAAGGGTCACAAGGAAAAATAAAGCTACTGTTGTTACTGTCTGAATGTTATCTGTCCAATCATCTACCAGCTGCCATCCTAGCCTGTATTCATACTGCTATTCATTTGAGGTTAAATACAGAGGAGTCACATCTAACTCCAGTAATATACATCCAAACCACAGTGATCTGTATCTATTATAATTCTGCCAGAGTAAATATCAGCCCATTAAAACACAGGAGGGGGTGACCAATGATTGGCTCCTTTAGGAAACTTCCATGTCGATTTTAAAAAAGCTTAACATCTGTTGTTTGATCTGTGGCTACCAAGATAACAATAATCACTATCCTTGGCTGGATTATCTGCTTTGTTGATGATCCATGTCACAAGTACAGGACTATACGATCTGACCTCTGCAAACCTAGATGACCTTGGAGTGCTGTAAGTATGTGTCCAGGGCCCTAGGACTTCGTTTCTCACACCAGATCAAGTCTGGCTGGATAAGAAGCAAATTCAAGTTCAGCACTGCATTAGCATGGTTATATAGCTGCCGAGACTGAGCTGGCATCGCACGCCCAGGCAGGGTGGTTTCAGAGCTGTAAAGTCCTCTCAAATGTCATTGTACCAGGATGTACCATAACATGAAAAATACATCAGGTCCATAAAGAGAGGCATGTATTCTGTTTCTTTGTTTGCTATGTTGTCTTTTTATTTTACTATTTAGCTTAATGAGGAGTTGCTTGTAACCATGTACTTATCCTAATGGGACCCAAATTGAAATTCACTTCCCATAATAGCTTCAGCCTTTTAAAAAAACAATTAATATGCCAAAGATTTTGCAATACTTGTACATGTAGAAAGAGGGAGGGAGGTGTATAATCACTCATCTTCTAGCACTCTTCACACTGTCAAAAACTCTTCAATTCTCATCTGTCCAAATATCCTGTAGACTTAGAATCCAGTCCACTGATTTTAGGCATTTGTTTGGAGGTGGAGTGAATTTCTTTTTAAGAATACCTCTCCACATTGATTACACAGGGGGCCAAGACAGTAACTTGAGCTTCAACAGAGTCCCAGCTGAGATAACTATTCATACATCTGCACATTGAAAAGGGCAATTTTCTAACAGAAGATGACGTTAGAAAATCTGATTAATGCCTCTTACTGTTTTATCGATCACATTTTTTTTAAAACTACAGGCTTCAAAATACTATAGAACTGCTGACACCAGTTCAGTGCTTGTGAATTGTGTTTTGTGGTCCTGTGTATTTCTCTGTGAGGTGAAATCCTTGTCCTGCTGACATCAGTGGCAAATTAGTAGAACTCCCATTGACTTAGGTTAGATCAGGATTTTGCTCCGTGTTCTGATATGCAAACTATTCAATAGGGAAGAGATTTGCAATTAACTGTAAATATTAACTGTCTTGAACAGACCTGAAAATCAGAGTAGCTGATGAGCACCCAACCAATATCCTATGTGCTCTTTATGTTTTCAAGCTTTCCTGTTAGAAAATAATTAGAAATACTGTAAAGCATATGCTGACTTTATACTGAATCTTTTTTAAAAAAAAAAAACCCTGATTTTTCTGATATTAAAATCAAGTGCATCCATTAGTAACAGAAAATGATTGATTAAGATGGCTTAGCAAATTATTAATAATATTGAAAAATGGCAATTGTTTTATAACTGCCATAGCCCTGTGAGGTTGTCCATGCTGGTAAAAGATACCAATGCATCTATTATTCTGATTTTGAACTGTGAAATCTCTTATTTTCCATTTTTGCCTTGAGCAAATTCTGCTTATCTGCAACCTGCTTAAAATCATTATGTACACACTATGTACACACTTATTTTTCCAGCAATTAGCATATCTTTAATAGGTTTCTCTATTTATATTGAAAAAATAAGTCACCAACCTCTGCACTATTTAGGCAAAGTTATACTCAGGTTTTGATTTATTTTAGAGATGAAAATAGATCTGGGTATTATTAATAGCTAGGAGTTTATCAACACCTTCTTTTGTATCTGTGTGTCACTTACATTGTAGCCTTCCAGCTTATTGGGACTGTACTGCAGCACAGTACGTTCTCCTAGTTCTCCATTAATGTCTATTCATTAATCATTACTTTTCTGTCTCCTTAAAAAAAAAAAACCCTCGAGTGTGTGTGCACACAAACACTCCTGAGGTCATTTTGTTTTGAGTATAGAGTACGTCAGTCCTTTTTTTAGGATTGAAAGTGTGTGAACAAACACCAAACACTTTACAGCATACTGAGCACCGTTTCTGACTCAGCAGCAACACAGCCTCTTTTTAAAATCCAATCATATAGCCAGTGAACAATGTAAAAGCACTAGTGTTCAGTTTGAGGAAAACTGGATACTGGCCTGGAAACATCCACCTTTCTGAACCTGAATTACTCATTGCACCAAATATTAATTCCACTGGATTCACATTCAGCAATTGAGCAGTCTGCCTCACTGTAGTAATTCTAAATGCTCTTAAATGTTGCTGAATTTACCAGAAAATCTAGAGCATGTCAATAAACCCAAAGTACATTCTCTGGAGGGTAAGACATCATACAGAACCAATGACTGTTTGTATGTGTAGTGAGATTTTTAATGTATGGCAAATTACTGAAGTCAAAGGAGTTATGTTAAACTGAATCTGGCTTATACCGAAGAAGAATGAAAGTGTAACCATGAAAAGGAATAATACTGAGTCTCTTACTACATTGTAAACCCCTTGTAGAGCAAAACTATTGTCAAACTTTATCAGTTTCCCAAGTTTTACATGCATCAATATTTTTTCTTGTATTGGGGGAAAATTCTGCTTGCTTTACAAAAGCAAAAAAACCCCTTCATTTGTGATTCATTTCACATAAATTGTGAACATTTAATCTGGCTTTTTGCAGATAGATTGTGAATGTTCTGCTTGTTTCTTTAAGGCTATTCACCCAAATAGCCTGAATAGTGTAAAGACTGTGTTCAAAATTTATTCTCAAAAATTATTCTCAAAATTTATTTTTTTTTTAAATAGTATGTTTCAATTCAGAATAAACAATAAGAGAATACAGCAATGCAGCCCTTACGAACAAACCTACAGGAACTAAACAGAGGTTTAGATGCATGTAAAGTACACAAGTAATTATAGTAAGTACACGTTAGTTGCAGCTTTTTACAGTGGGCATGTAAATGTTCAAACAATAGAAACTGCTCTGACCATCTTATTTTACCTGGGTAGGCTGTGCTTCACTGCGTTTCCTTCCTCTGCTTAGTCAGTATGAAAATGAAATTCTACCGAATTTGATAAGTTGCCATTTGACCCGATGCTGATTTAAGCTTCTAGAAGCTCATATCAGCATGAGGTCACCGACAGGCAAAGTCAGTGAATCTAAAAATGGTGCAGAAAAAAGAGATTAGGCTTTACTTGGGTTCAGATTATTTAAACAAACAGACAAGAATTTAGGGAAAACAAAATTGTGTTTCTAACCTGATTGGTCAAATCACTTTATTAAATGATATGATTTACATCTCTGGCATGCACTCTGAAATAAAGTGTCCTTTGCAGTGAACAAGAAGTCTTTATAAGTGAAAAGCCTTTTATAAAGATAATACAGTCTTTGCTACTAGGCAGAAATGCAATGTGAATAGATATTTGGTTGTGTTAAAGCAAACCAAAATGAAAACAAATTATGAACAAGAGTTGTGAACATCATCATCTAACATAACTAAGGAAACTAAATTTTCAGTTATATTGTGTATTCAATACTCTGCATATTAACAGAGACATCTCTGAGGGCACACAGAAAAAAACACTTATTTAAAATATCAAGAGAATTTTATCCTCACATTTACTGAGCAGATCTGTGCATTCAAAGTCAAATGTAAGAAATACTTGCATTAATGTATTCAAAGCTCACACACAACAGTCACAACTATATGACAGAAAGATGCATTGCTAGTGGAGGAATGTGGTGAAGAACAGAAAGTGAAAAATGCCATGTGATTCTTCATATAGCTCTGTGTGCAATAATATTTCATTTACTCATCTGGGCCTGCTGCTTCCATTGGAATCAGTGCATTATCTTAGTCTGATTTTAGCCTCATACCCATTGTAAATGAGGCTATGTGATCTGTCTGCATACCTGTGTGTATGTCATCCTCTCATTAATAACTTTGAAAATGTTTATTTGTTTCATTTTTATGTGGCAGTGGAACAGATCTTAAAGCCAGTCCATTGCCCACAGACCTTGTAAAAACAGACGGCTGGCTGGAGGATGAATACGCTTAGCAGTGTTGCTATTGAGGAAAATGCTGCAGCGTGAACTCATTCCTTATTAGATAAGAGAGAATCAATATGGGAAAGAGAGCTAGTAAATCCTCAGCAGCAGGAAAAAAAATCCATAGTAGATCATGTTAAACACCCAAGTTAGTCTATGACAAGATATAAGGTATGAAGCCACATGAAACTCAACATGACTAAGTCTTATGTTCAGAGAAGTACTTAATGATGAATTCCGTCTCGTGAATAGAAGATTATTATAAGGCTACACTTTGTTTTTCTTGGGACATTGACAGAATGTCAGTGATTTCTCTGAAACTCCTGATTCTACTGTTGTTACATGTTTATTGCATTTTTGGGGAGGATTTAGAGCTTTAACCTCGAGTGTTTATTGCTATGTGATAGCAGCAGTAAATCCTTTTTACTATCACTTTGTATCGTATTTTTTTGTAATACCAAAACTTAAAAATACTTTTGGCAATTTTTAATTGCATGTACCTTAAAATTATGCACACATTTTGTTTTGTGAGATGTATGACCTTACAATTCACAATGTTGGTTTCAATGAGAATTCAAAAGTTAGGCATTTGATTCTGAGCATTAAAATAATAGTATTGGGT
Organism: Nesoenas mayeri; assembly: GCF_963082525.1. NCBI lineage: Eukaryota > Metazoa > Chordata > Aves > Columbiformes > Columbidae > Nesoenas > Nesoenas mayeri. The sequence continues at coordinate 11,170,836 of NC_137540.1, read as the reverse complement.
AAAAATATACCTTACTGCAAGCTCATTAATCTGGTTTCCAGTTTAACAATCTAAAGGATATCGTTCAGAAGAGAAACCTGAACTTGACTTGGATACAGGGAACCATTTAGAGAATTACTGCCAACTTAAACTTATTAAGAGCATATTTTTCATGTAATTATTTGTTCTTATGGGAAGTTCCAGCTCAATTGAACTTGAGTTTAATTTTCATCTTTCCTTTATGCCAGTTACATTTTATAATTTCTATAATGGAAAATTCTTTGCAGATGGGAATGTTCCTTAGTATAGTCTTTCTTCCTGTATATGTGTTTTAGTTCTTTCTAATCCAAACACTTTACTCATAGTTGACAACCTTACTGAAACTAAAGATAATTAACAGTGCTTCTGCAGTAATTTTAGTTGACAGTGCTTGACAGATGCTTGGAGAATGCCCCACCAAATGAGGAGAATGCAGAGCACTTTGTAAAACTTGGGGTATTCATTTAATGCTTTAACAACATCTAAACTACCCAATAAGCTTAGGATATATATATTTTGAAGCAACACAATTCTGTTGTTTAAATAACCTGTAAATGCAAGATATGTAACACCAGCAAAAATCATTTATCGTCTCTTCAGATCCATCAAGATAATTGAATTATAACCAACTGTCCAAATATTTGCTACTCTTGCTAGACTCATACCATGCAACACATGTCGTAAACTCTCTTTCACATACCAGTTTCTATGTAGAACAGGTATTGTTCTTGATAAACAACTTATCTATGTCTTCCAAACTAGGAATACAAATCAAAATCTTTCTAAACATTGAACTACCTAGATACTAAGAAAAACTGCAGAGCCACTCAGATTACTAGGCACCGTAGCATCAAATGTTCAGCAAGTAGTGCATTTCACTGAGAAATAAAGGCTGTTCAGCCTCTGACTTGTTTGACAGTTTATTACAAAATTAACTTGCAATCCAGTTTAAAGACATTCTAGATACTTTCCTTATCCTTTTTGTTGTTCAAGTATCATGGTACTGATATCTACTAGAAACACCTTTCTTCCTGTTGTGTTCAGATTATTTGATTAATTACAATATGTAAGACTTTATTTGGACTGTCTTTAAATCCGTCTGAAATGGATGACTGCATATGATAGCATATATCTACATGTTGTAAGGATTCAGGTACCATGACCACAGATGTATTTTAACTATTACCACAGTAAAAGTATTTCTTGATTTACTTTGTTAGCTCTTCTTAAAAATGCAGTAAAGAAAACATACAACACATAAGCCAGTGCTTCCAAGTATTCCACTTCCTTTGGAACTTTCCCAAGTCTGGTGTATCTAGTACCTTGGAACTCAGATGTCAAACACACCCAGAAAACTTACAAGATCCCATAAAATACTTCTTGCCTTTAAAATGCCCGCTTTCCTTTTTTTTAATTTATTCCACATTAACTTAACTACAAGCACTTGTGCTGTCTCCATCTACATCCCTTCTAGATTTTTATATCGAGCACATTGGTTCCCCCACTTTCATCCCACTCCTCACCCCCAAGAAATATGTGGTTTTGCATTCTGACAAACAGAACAATCTTAGGTTAGGTGTAAAACTGAGTCTATTCTAGAGGTTGCTAGCCCTGCAGTCATGTGAAAACTGTGCTCCATTCACTTTTGCCTTCTAATTTCTTTAGTTCAGAGATGGTCAGGCCAGCAAGAAACTTTCCTTCTCCAACTCAAATCTAAGGCTTGTTAAGCTGGAAGAAGGGAAAATATGCCAGGCCTTTCAGCTGCTCATGTTGGACGCCTCCATCCCCTTGGCTGTGGATTGTAGTTTGAATCAGCTGTTGACAAGCAATAGTCAGACCTGGAATCCATGGACATTATATCAGGATCTGTTCTGGACCGTTGACTGCAGTAAGCATACTGCAGCTGAGAGCCAGCCTGCGTGGTGGCACTTGGCACAGACAGGGAGCTTTTGGGGGGTGATATAAGACCCGATTGCTTCCCTCCTAATAAGGCTACACTACCACTTGGGGCTGGAGGCTCATAAGAAACCTTTTGTTTCCATTCATCTGGTGGCTGAGGAAGTGTTTTCCTGCGAGCAGCTGATACTACATTAGCAGCAATGGATTCTTCCATATTTTGGGGCCCAAAAGCTTCATCCACCAGGCCAAGAGGGGATCTTGCAGCTGCTTCCCAGGGAGTCAGTCTCTTGCCAGGCTTGTCGGCTGCTGTGTCTGGCTTGCTGATGTAGTCAGGGGCAGGCTGAAATACAAGAGGAGAAGGAGGAGACATGGCTCGAGAAACAAATGAAGAAGGTCTCCCAGGAAGCGATAATGAGCGTCCACTGCTTCTTTCCTAGGAAAACAAAATGTGAAATATAGCTACAGTTAGTTAACAACAAAAAAAAGAAGTCCTTTCCTTTCCAACCTGGAAAAACAGACCGTGAAAACACATGACATCCTGGCATTCTCTTTCTATGTATATGGGTATTTTAATTTCTTAATTTAGTGGGAAAAGAGGAGATATTAAAAAGAAGGCAAAGAAACAGGAACAAAGACAAAACAAATTGAGTTTTTGAGGAAAGTAAATAGACCAAAGACAGGCTTTGACCGAAAAGGCACAATTACATTAGCAACTGTACAGCTTTTCCACTACTTAGCTAGTGTGCCTTGTTCTGAAAAGGCCATTCTTAATAACAGAAAAGGAAGTCATGTTGTGACAGTTCCATGTATGTTTACATGATTCTTTCCAACATGCAGACACAGCCTAATTTATTTGATAACAGGCTCTGTCTAAGACATCTGTTCAACAACATATCTTTGGCAATCTCCTTTTAAGAAAGGCATTTCTTACTCTAAAATCATTAGACTTATAATACATTTCACTTTTCAGGGCACAGAAATGAACACAAAAAATTACAGACGTTAATGCAACGATTCACTTAATACTCTTGCAGGACGCTACTTAACCTGGCTTCTTTAAAAGGCAATGCCCTCAAAATTTCAGTACATTCCGACCCATTTATAGGAGCAATCCATTCATGTTTGACAAATCCTAATCTTCTTAGTAATGCAGCACTTTGAAACAAAAACTGTGTTCATGAGGAGGTTCTGCTGCAACAGTCATGGGCAGAGTGTGAAACAGGTACAGTCTTTTCCCTAAGCCAGACATGTTCTTTGTGTTACACAGACAAATGACATTGTTCTTACAGAGTAGCCTCTATACATGTGTGGTTCCTGAACAAATTGATTTACGCTCACTGATTCATATCCCGAGGTTTAAATGCCTTTAACTCTGAAATCCAGTGTGAAATTCCAGGCTCTTTTGCCAAAGGCTTTGCTAGAATTTCACTCAAATGACATTGGCCTGTGTTACTTTTCCTAATAAGCTCCTAAAATACATTGATCATGAACTAGAACCCAGACAGTAGGTATCTGATTGTACAAGATGTAGCTTATCTAGCAAAGATTCACATAGAAATGTCACATTTTATAGGCTTTTCTGTCACAGGATCTTGACACACTTGAGAAATGTGAAAGACCTCTGCTTCACACAGTCTTTGAAGTTATGTTTTAATATCAGCCTTCTACATGAGAGATGAAAATTCAGAAAGAGACTACTGATTTCATTATTTTCAGACAGTTTGGTGGTGCTCAATCTGAATCTCTTTTAAAAAGTGTAGAGTGACACACAGAGGTTTTGTAATGAGAGTTTTGACAAGTTTCACAACTAATGCTTCATAACAGGACTGTCCTTTCACCTCTTAGATATGACCAGCTATTCCCAGTTTGCAGCTCCAGAGAGGAAATTCCCCAACATTGTTAATGCTACCCACACACACTTAGGGGAAATTTTCATGAAGTTCAACTTCTATCCAGAAAAAAATACTTCATTTTGGGCAATTTAACTCAGTTAATTTTTAAGAATCCTCACTTAAGCCTTGAGATCATCAGACATTCAAATGTGACTGATCAGATCATCAGATCATCACATACAGACGGGTCCCAAGTGAGTACTCTAAGATGGTAGCATATAAACAAAAAGCCCAGTTTATCCATTTTTTTCTCCATTGATTAAGCAATATACTCTCAAGAATGTAAGAATGGATTGAAGTTTCTCCATTTCTTCACCTGATGAGAGGGATATTTTTTCTTACCTGGAAAGTAAAGAGTCCAAGGTAATAGATCATGCTTGGGGCCAATGAGTGGCAGACTCATATAGGCCAGTCAGAATACTTCTCCTTCCTCTAATGTATTGCAATTGCTTTCTTCATTAAATCCACATAAAAGAGCTTATTCTGCAAGCCTGGTTAGTGCATTTTTAAAAAAATTATTGGCCAGAATGTATTATTAAAATAGGCAAAATTAAAATAAATATGCAAAATTAGATACAGTTTCTATTAGAAATTAATCTGATAACTTGAACCACTTGAAGGTTGTACAGAGAGAAGAAAAAGTTGATCAAATGTATCTATGTGTGTTAACTGTTCTCAAGAGGGTTCTAGAACGTTGTCTATGAGCAGAGAGAAAAATTCCCCTTTATTTAATGGAGATTCCAGTTCCAAGTCCCACAAGTAGTTCGTAGGACTCTAGAGATACAGAAGGAAATGATACTGTTGAAAGAAGTGTTACATAAAATATCTGACATTTCAAGACAAATGAAGATACTGTATAGTCTGTAATGTTTAGAGAAAAACTCCAGAGTTCGTCAAGTTGCAGAAGTATCTTTTTGGCCTAACCATTAGAAATAAAGCAGGAGAATGATGGGTTGTCAAGTGCATTTCACTGTTTGTCTAACAAAAAGGGCCATTCTACTATGTTATGAAGATAGAAGTTCAACTTGTAAACACAGAAATAGTGTAGACAAAACTGAATATTCGTATGATGGCGAGTTCTGCATTTTTTTAGTACAGGTGGTAGAGCAGATTCAAGCGAAAATAAAGGTCATTAATGAGAAGTAAGATATTATTCTATGATCATGGAAACTATTGTATGGATAGCTTTGTTATCATATAAGGCAAAGAAAGGGAACTGGCAGAAGAGAGCTAAAATGACCTCATAGAAAAACCTTCGGTATGAATCAAACAATACGGTGTACAGGAACTAGCACACAGTCTTGACAACCAGATTTGGCAAGGAGTGTTTCACTGCTTTGGGAATTTCCTGTGTCCTTAATTTGGAAGACCTAAATAAACAAGCATTTGTACTTCAAATCATATCTATCCACAGCATCAGGCACATTGTGCAAATCATAAATTCAGCATGTAAGGGTTTTGTAAAAAAGCAGACTCTCAAATACTGATAATCTGGAGAATAGTATTATATCTTTCCAGTTGGTCTTTATGAGGGCAAGGGGGAAGTGAAATGCTTTGGATGTGGAAGATTTTGGTCTCATAGGAAAATAAAAATATTTTCTCCGCTTTTGTATGAGATTCTGTTCAGTTTATTAGCTTTTGTACAGCATGGGTCTGTATTTGGCTGGAATGTTAGGCCTTGCAAGAAGATAAGCAGTCAGCAAACTGGAACATCAGTAGTGCCTTAGGGATGAGCTTGGTTATACTAAAATTCCTTGTATTCATTCTTTGTTTTGTTTTTAACTGTAGTCAGGTTGTCAGGGACCAAATGACTAGGTAAGAATCTAAACAGTTCATACTGTCTCATGAAGTAAAGAATGTTTCATTATGTAAGGATGACTTTCCTTGGCTCTAAATAGGTGTGATTTCATCTATAGATGAAAACATCTGTCACTGATTTTTTGAATGGAATTTGATTTACAGACTGCCAGGTAACCTGGCCAGTGAGAGATTGTCCTAATTCATCTGGAAAAAATCTTTCTGCAAAAGCTGATAAATATTCTCATTTTCTACCTCAGAACCCCAAGATAGGAGTGATTCTTTCAAGTCTTGTCCATTTTGCCAAGATACTATTTGAATGCACTGGCTTTCAATTTGCCAGAGTAGCTTACACCTATGGTTTTTTTTATTGGCCTCCTGGATCGTGCATATTTCTAGACTTCATCTTAATAGGGTCATCTGAGAGACTTTGTTCTGATGGAAGAACAGACCAGGTTATCCAAAGAATTCTCCAGTGGACAACTTTGTTAGATGCCAAGTATCTCGTTTGGAGACTAGGTACATTGGGTACAGTGAACACATCAATAAGATCTGTATCACTGAAGAGAAGCAAGGACTGCTTCCTTCTGGATGGTTGTCATAACTATGCAGAAGAGGGATTGAAGACTCAGAAGATCCAAGAAGGTGACAAGATATTTGGCTAAAGTGAGCCTTAGTTATTTTGAATTACAGTCTTCTACAATAAACAGGAGTTGTCATCATCATCTACATTCCCATAAGCTCAGAGAGAATGAAACAAAATTTTATATTAATTTTCTTTTTAATAAACTTGGGAAAATTAAATACCAGCTTTGGCCTGAAGCAATTCTACTAATTTATATAAAGCGGTTACTTGAAGCAGTTATATCCCTTTGGATTTAGCAGAATATTTTTCTAATTTTCATGTCTGTTTCACAGAAAGTTATTGAATTTCTTTCATCACCCAAGAAGAAATATAGAAAATGCATCAGATTTGTGCAGTGTGCTGTAATACCTCAGTGCTGACCTTAAGGAGGAGGAATTTAGTCTCTGAGTCTACTGACTACTAAGGTTGTTATGGTAGTATCTGTTGTAATAAAAGTAATCCAACAGCACCCTACACAGCAGATTTTTGCACATTGCATAGTGACATAGTTTTGCAATAATTTATTGAGTTTAAAAGAATAATATTTCTGTCTATCCCAACTTCGTTCTGAAATTGAATAATCTTTGGCTTCAGAATATATAATATCATCACATTTTTTCACACTCTATGGTAGATAGGTTTTAGGCACTTGTAGAAAAGCATGATTTTGCTAAAATATAAGTGTATCTTAAATGCAGAAACTTAGAAATTATTAATATTGCTTTTTTTCATTGCAGTTAATTTTTATTATTGACAGTGGTGTTCCTAGATGGAGAGCCTAGGTCTGAACATTTCTAAATTTAAAGCGGATCTGTATTTTATATTGATAAATGGATTTCTGTCACCGCTTTGGTGTTCAGCCCCTCCAAACTAACACAAACTTTGGAATTAAGGCAATATTTATTCACTAGAATTCATTAATCATTTACTGGACAGCAGCAGCAAGACGTAGTCATACTTTCTGGTTTTTTGCCTTCATATTTAATACTTGGAGATACATCTTTCAACAAGCATGTATTCAAATGAATGCACAAGCCCCAGATCATAAGTGAGATGGTGGGCAATACAGAGTAAAATAGAAAATAACTATTCTACCCCTGTCTCCCTTAAACTAGAAGAAGATCATAAAAAGAGGGTAGAGATTTTCCATTCTTCTTCCCAGAAATGAAGGGAAAAGGGAAAGAAGAGTAATATGCTACCAGAATTATTACACTATTCCATGTTGTATTACTGTAATGTTGTTGTAAAAAAAGCATTACAATACTGTACCAGTACTCTAAATACTATTCTGCAAAACAAACCAGAACCCTATGCAGACATCAATTGTTTTTTGGGGTTTTTTTTGTTTCTATTGCCCTGTGGGAATATTTTCAGAAAGATCTTTTCTACAATAATGATATTGAAGGGTAAGTTATTCTTGGATGTCAAGAAGAGTAAAAGCAGTTCAGAGCTGTCCATTGCAATCACAGCATTTAACAGGTGCTGACTGCCCAGGTGTCAATGCAAACAGATTAAACTTTAGCTTTAGGTAACATTGATTTTTAAAATGAAAACTATTTTTAAACTGATCAATGAAGCAAACATTTATTGTACCACAAGCATCTTTGATATTTTTGTGTATTAACATAAACTAAAATGAACATAACATTATCTCCAAAAGAAACTATTTCAGTATATAAGCAAATGAATGTAAACACAGTACTTATAAAAGGTGTGTGTGCCTACAGATCTCTTTAATATAAGCAGAAGCGTGAATGAGTACTTTTGATTCAATAATATCTGAATCAATCGTCCAGAAAAATCAGTTATTTGGAACTTACTCTTGTTTCAAATTTCTTGATAATTCTGGAAAGCTGAGAGACAAGAAAAGCAATACTTTGTTTCATAAAATAGTGCAAACTTTAAAGGCAAGAGTCTGAAAGATATTGTTCGTCTTACAGACCAAAGGGGAATACAAAATACTACTTAGGGAAATTATTTCACAATAACTCTTTTCCTGTCTCAGCTAGCACATCTCCTTAACAAGTGAAAACTGTTGATATGTTTGCATGCTGAAACTGCCTTTTCAGCAGTTAAGGAAGCATATATTAAATTGTCAAGAAAACTCAAGACTTCTTTCACAAGTAGGTTGGACTCTTAATAGTCCATGTCTTAGTGAAACTCTCTGCAACATCGACTCCCACCTGATTCAGTCACTTGAAAAAAAAATTACCTAGGTGTCTAAGTCATTAAGACAGTTTTACTTTTATCTTTTCTTTTACTCCTTTTATCTTTTCTTTTACTCCTTTTATCTTTTCTTTTACTCCTTTTAATCCAGTCCTTAATCCTATATCAAAACATGTTCAACTGTGAGTTAACACTAATGCCTGGCTAATGTTTACATGAAAAAAGGAAGCAGATAAAACAGTTGTGCTATCTCAAAAAATGACCACCTTTGGACAACGCTCAGTCTGATGCATTTCTCGTTTTGCTTTCTATGGGCTTGTAATGGCTACTGCAGTTAGATACAGAACCACTGAGAAATAGCAAGACAAAATAACTAATGCTTGATTTTTATGCCTTTTTAATTATTCCCTTCTTTCTATTTTTTTTTTTTTTACACATAAACAAATACTTCAGATTTTTAAACTGAACTGCGTATAGAAGGGAGACATATTGCTAATCTTGTAGCTTTTCTAATCCCAAATCATTTACAATTTAAACTTCACATAATGAAAATTTCATTCCTCTCTGAAATGCTGCCAGCTCTGAAGTAAATGGTACAGCTACAGCTATTTTACAATATGAATATTAAAAAATGGAAATAAAATGGGAAAAACTTATTTATTTGAAACTCTGAAAATAATTTATAGCAGGCTAAAATTGAAATGCGGCGTTTTGGTGAATTGGGATATTAGTGGCTGGAGACGCAGAGAATCTTACCTTTCTAACAATTAAATTCTTGTCAGTGACTGTACTGAGACTAGCAATAGATGAGAATCCCATAGTTCAAGTCTGATCCTAACTTCCTCCAAGCTGCCTTGCCAGGGTTGGCTTTCAAAAATTGTTAGGGAATTTTAGAACTGGAACCTCATTTATTCTAAGTTTAGATTGTTTATAACTGTGGTATTACTGCAGGCGAGAATAGTCTTTTCATCATTAGTATACAAACTAATGAAACCATTATTGTCAACTATCTTACATAAGTTTTGTAACAAATTCTGCTTTTGACAAGAAAGTCATTTTAGTTGTCACGTAATGGTAGAGGAGAAAAGTAAGATATTATAATTAGGCCTTCACTAATGCAAAATGGAAAAGAAACATGAGAGTGCTGCTAAACTGTCATGAATTAGTTATTTAGTTAGCTCAGTTTGCATCTGTGTAAATGAAAGAAAGTGCTTTCCATTATCATTTATTCTTTATCCATATAATATTATCAAAGTACCATACAGGTGTGTCTATAAAAAGCAAACGGCTGCAACTTATTTGTCCATAGGCATCTTAGCTTTCCTTGCAATAGACAGTTTACTTCTTGTAAGGAAGAATATTTGCTGCCACCTTCTGGACTTTTGTATTACACAGTTTAGAGGAAGGTCTTAGAAGAAAAAGCCTTTTGAATAGACATTTGAAAAACAAGTGCGAAGCTGGTCCTAGTTTCTGACCTTTATATTTTGTCTGAACAAGAAAAGGGTTTTTAATTGATACTAAGTAAATGCTAATTATATTTTTTTCTAAAATCAAAGAAAATAAATATAAATTACATTGTAATACTTGAAGGTGGTAGCAGTATTGTTGCTGAACATATCCAAACTAAAAGATAAATTATCCAGTTCCTTATAATTTTCTTATCAAATATTTCAAACTGAAATTTTCAGTCTTGTCTTTTTCTTATTTACTTTATTCCAAATGATGCATTTCAACCAAATGAACCTATATAGTTCAGCCGTTTTGAAGAGTGAGAGCACGGAAAAAATACATGTCAATTAAAAAAATTCTAGCATCCTTTTCCTTGAAAAGTGGTACCACTACATGCTTTAGAACTGGTTTGATACTAATCTTTGTATCTGATGTGTCTCATATTTCCATGCAAACCTTCCTATGTGTATTCAAGTTGAGAAGCTTAGGTAGGTTCTTTAAGAACACCTTGCTTTTCAGAGCTAGCTCCTGAGAGCTCTATTAGCAGCATTAATATTCTGTTAGGCAGCAGGACTTTATTCATTATCACAGGTCTAAGCTGCTCTAGGCTGTGATATCTTTGGACACCACATAGGAGAACGAGAAGACTGTTCTTGTGCTTTCTCTGTCTGTCTAAACTGCAGGCTATGTGGAACCCCACAGGCTGGAGAAGTCACTGGGTGTTCCACAACTTCTGTGCTGGCTGCACACCTGGATTTTCACGCCAAACAATTCGTGCATGCAGCATATGGTGCATACCCACACTGCTGCCCACCGTCGGCTCTGGACCCGAGCCTGCACACTCACTGATGAGCCCTGAGATGGACTGCAGACCACAGCTGCCCCTTGACAGAGCCCACAACCTCCTGTCTGGGCCCAAGCAGCCTTGAAGGAGACAACATCTGATTTGAGTACGGGAGGGGGCAAGAAGCTGACTTTCAACAGGGTGGAAGAAACACACAAGGGAAGGACAGAGAATTCTGTGACTGGACAAAGCAAAACGAGGGGTTGGTAATACTTGATACAAAAAGAAAAACTGTTTTCAGTACTGGCTTGGAGAGTGTTGAGGCTAGAACCTGATGGCCAAGGTACCTGAGTTTGGATGAGAAGCCTAAGGAATGGAAAATTGACCTATGTAGCTTGCAATGAAGCTACTATAAGGAGACCAGGAAAAGAGAAAGACTAAGAAATGAAGCAAGGAAGGTATATTTGGAGAAAATAACCTGTACCCACTACTGTATACTGTTCTCCAGAGTTCCACAGAATTATTCCCCAGAGAAATTGAGTTAGTCCTTCCTCAATCTCTCTGCTGTCAGAAAAGACTGTGAAAGAAACCAGTCTCATCTTCCCAGTGCTGATTGACGGAGATGATGTCAGCATGTGTTTGCTGCCAGTCACTGTAGCAGCATGGTGGCAGTTGGCGATGGTAGTTCAAGCCATGCTGGAGGACCCTGTTGGTTACAGTATGCTTTATGATAGTATTCCAGAATTTGGTTTGTTGTTCTTAGAAAACCCTTGGGTCTGAAGTTGGAAGGTCAAGTATTCAAAAGCAATGAAATGCAAGGATCATTGCCCAGTACATATGCATTTTGGTTAAATTTCAGGACCTCTGCCCCATCCAGTGCTGTTTCAGGGCTTCATTTAGAAAATACTAAGATTCTATAGCAAAGGAGTATATTGTGCAAAAGGTGTTTTCATTGGTTGGATTTCACAGCTCGTCACTGAGGATTCCCTTTCTGGGCTTCCACTGGAGTCCTGTGATCTGTTAACCATCACAGACTTACGTTAAGGATCACATACTTTCATATGGTAACTAGTTCCCATGCTACCAGACTCTGAAAATACTAGGTGTCTTGTCATTTGTAAAATGTGGTGGTGTGAAAATGAACTATAGGTTCTGAATGACTTGGACACTAACAAAAAAACTATGAGGAAATAGTTCTGCCTGAAGAGCACACTTTGAAGAGTGTACATTAAGTCAAGAATGCTGCTAAGCACAGGATAATGTCAAAACAACACAGTGAAGGAGCTGTTTGTCAGATGACCAGTACCATTCTGTGCCCTGAATTGAGTCAGGAGTCCTACAGAACAAAATAGCACATGGTGACATGATCACAGGTGTTTTTATCACACACATGCACTAGAGAGTTGGATTAAGGTGATACAGACAACATTCATTCCAAGTGCCTCATTTTGCAATCTAAGCAGTAGTGTTTAATATTGTTTGGGTTTTTTTTTTCATAATTACATATACATAAGCTCAGGTGCTTACTTCAGTACTGTTCCTGTAGAAGTACCAAGTATGTCAAGTTTCTCTACCAAAACGCATGGCTGAAAGTAATCTTAGGATGAGAGAAGTTGTACACCTGAAATGCTCACAGCTGTGCAACAGAGTACAGAGCAGGTGCAGATTTACATCCCCATAAGAAGTTCTGTTGCTGCCTCTCATTTTATGAAATCTTTTTTTTTTTAATGGAACACCATCATCACCATTTTCTTTCTCATTTGTCACACCTCTGCACTTTCTGACATCAGCCAAACAAGCAGCAAGGTATCTGAAAAAATTTACAGCCCACTTCAGTACATAAAAGATATTCAAGTAGCATGGGTAGGACTAGCAGATATGTTTGTACATATCTAAAACTATATAATTAGCTGAAGAAAATTAAACTGCAAGCAGATTTTGAGGTTTTCTTCTCGCCCTATCTCTGACTGGTAAACTTATCAAGACTGTAGGAAGAAAATTAAGTGTACCCAGATGACCCTGCTTTGCTTTTGTTCACAGTAATAAAGTTGTGTACGAACAACAACCTGCACAACGAGACTGTACGAAGTAACATTCTCACAGATCAAAGAAAAAATCAGTAGCACCTATTGACACTTTTTGGAAAAAAAAATAAAGGTTTTTTTCCCCACAAAAAATTTCTTTAAAAACTGAAAATATTCATTCATAGACTATTACTGCATGAAGACTTTTGCTTCTGATATAGGTATACTGAATTCTTTCCAAGCAATTAAAGCTCATACTGAAATCAATGACTGTTATGCTCCATGTGACCCTTTGTAATCTAACATGCATATGGCGATTTGGATTTTATTTCTGTAATGTTCTTCCTTTCCTTCTGTTTGTTGCGCTTTTCTTAAACCAGTTAAAATCTATTATTTCAGATATAGATGGAAATGTCAAGAGAATTACTCTATCTGTTCAACAGTTGAGCCTTTACACGTATTTAGCAATGACTTGGTTACTTTCATAGCAGCTTATCCTTTGATTGCCTGGAGTTCTGAGGGGAACTCTCTGTTTTAACAACTCTGTCTCCAACCATACAAAACAATCAAGGTTCCTTGTCTGAAAACACTTAGTATTGTGATATCAATTACCCCACACAGGAAGCGTTCATCCAGAAAGTCAATCTGTAAGCATGGTTCAGTAAGGTATTTTTCTCATAGCTGTTTCCTCAGCCCAAGGGAATGTGCAGTTATTATAACATTCTAACACATTACTTTGTGCAGGTTTCATATGCACTGTAGTTAAAAACAGTTTGCCAAGACCAGTACAAACAAGAATAGATTTTTTTTCCTCTGAAAACTACAGAGGATAACAGGAGACTTGATTAGCATGCTATTTCAAGAAAAAGTCTTTTCCTGCCTTACTCAAGGAAGCAAATGTTAAAACCATAGAAATATCATCATATGGTTAGTCTTATCTTGTAGAGGAAGAGTTCAAGTCTGCTTCTGTAGAGATCCTTCCAACACAGAATTTCACTGAGCTTCAGGATTTTTCCTACTTTTTAAATCACCTGATAAAAAACCTAAAATGCTTCCTGTAGTGAACAACGGGCCTGAAAAGCACTTGCCAAACATAGCTCTCGAGTGGTTCCAACTCCTCCCTTGTGTAACCACGTACAGAGGTAATGTTTACTATAAAGTAAGAACAGTCGTTGTCGTGGGTACTATGAAGTTGTCATGGTGGCACCAAGTGTGCTATGAAATCATAAGGCTCACATATTTTCCCAAGAAATCTACCATCAGGAAGTAAATTCAGAACTTCTGAATCCATGGGTTTTTGAAGATCTTGACAAGTTTCTTCTTTGTGTGACATTTCTAATTCAAGCTGAGTAGACTGATTATAAAATAACATTGTGCCAAGCTGTGTAATTAAGGTTTGCACTTGCCATGCTGAACTGCCAAAGCGATCATTGGACTCCTGGATGTTTGACTTCGGGCAAAGAAAGTTGTATCATGGGTTTTTTTAAAAGGCAAGACTGGAAGAGTGGATCTTTTTAAAACCAATCATTTTTTATTCTTAAAGCTATGGAATCTGGAAAAGGATCCTGGAAAAAGAGAGGAGAAAGATTTTGCAAATCATTAGTTGTGAAAAGCGCTGTCCTTCCACTGGTATTTCCCTACCTCATCATGGAGAGGGGATTCCCCGCACAGATGCTGGAGCAGCAGAGCATGATGGTAAGCCTGGTCCTTTGTTGAGGTGTTGTCCAGGATACTTGATAAACAGTGCTCCTCCCAGATCACATCATCTGATACTGAGTTCCCTTTATAAATGCTTATCATCTTTTATCAGAGTTCACCTTAGCACTTTTGAAAACTCTCATGTATAGGAGCTATCTAGGATAATATGTTTGTATATCTGGTTTTTCTCAGAGCAATAGTCTATTGATACGGCCTGGGTTTTTTTAGAGCTCACTTTTTTCTTTTTGCTGGGTATTAGCATTTTGTTTCTTTCACAATATGTTTTTGCAAATAGTAGAGGAAAAAAAATCATACCCACTCCAAAAGTAATCTAGAACATTTCAACAAAAGTCTGGAAATAGTCAGCCATCTCTGTGCAGAATAATTAAATCCCTCTTGCCGATTGTTTTCTTTTCTTGTACTTCTGTATTTCATGATCGTCTGAGAGGTATTTTATCCTGTTGAGTCTGCTTTTCTTCTGGAGTTTTCTCCCCACTGCTTGGTTGCCTCTAATCCTAGTAGTATTTTCTTTCCAAATTGCTGTTCTGCCAATCAACACTAGTTTTCCTATCTGAACCACACACCAGCCCCTCACATCCTAATTTTTGGAACCTGCTAATACTTCTACCTTTTAGTATTTCTTTACTCAAAATACAAATTTATGAGAATTCTGAACATTCATTTTAGTGTGAATGATAACAGTACTCTGCCAACAAGAAAATCAACTCTTTGCTACATGGTTGCTGTGGTGACAGCAAAATAGCTCACTGCAGTTTTAGGGCTGATGTGTGTCTTGACTCTTGAATGTCTCATATAAAATAAAATTAAGCATACAAAATAAAATGAATGAAACAAAAATAGCTACATAAAATTAGGGTCAGTGCAAGAAGACTTCAGATCAAATTTATCTGAAACCTTTTGGTGGCTGATCTCAGAATGGCATTGTCTTGATCTCAAAGTGAATAGCCTGTGTCTAGGAGAGAAGGGGGCATTCCCTGCTGCAAGTCTGAATTAGAGTGTATTATAAAGTCCCATGGCATTGACCAGGTGCTTTTGGAAACAAGCAGCTTATTGTCACTGGATATTGTCCCATGTGTTAGGACAATGCAAAATTATTTCTTCCATAAGAGAGCAGAAAGAAAAAGAATAAGGCTTACTTGTAAGCGACAGTAACATATATTCTGTAAATGTTCCTGCAGAAAAAGAAACATTTAAATAATACCTTTCTGTTTGTTTCATAATATGTTATCTTTTGCTGAGCAGGAACATGGTAAGAATGGTTCCCTTAGAGAAGGTGGAAGAAGTTAAGCAGTTCTTTGTTTAGGAACTAAATTTTGTCTTTTATTTTCGCAACATAAATTCTAACTTTTTGTCTAAAAGCTACTCATCTCCAAAACAGAAGTTTTCACTTCAGGTTTTATAATAAGAGGTTTACAACTGAATCAGAAATTGAAAGTGTATAAACCCTTGATTGAGGTAGCCATTTCTGTGAAAGGGCTGTGTAGAATGTGAGATCCAAACTGGTGCAGTATAATACATCCGGTATGTGCTATAATTAAATGTGCTAAACAACACATATAAGACTTCAATTCCTCTTTTAATGTGAACATACTGGAAGCATTGTTATTATGGGTAGCCTAAAATCCACTGTTAAATATGCTTACATAGTGAATATAAGAATTGCATCTTGGTAGCCATGTCATGTCGTATTAAAATAATTCTAATAGCTCTTTCAGAAAACCATTTACAGAACCTCATTGCCATTTCAAAGTGAAATTTCAGATGGTACTCTCTACACAAACCATTCATTTGCTTGACATTGCAGCTATGTTTGACATCATCGTTAGCTTTTAATTCGGACCCATGACAATGAACAGATCAACTTTCCTCTAAATATCTGCTTCCCAAGAGATGACATCTTGGATAAAATCGTTAATTTAAGTAGGCTAGTCTTCTGAAATATTAATAAGAATTACAGACTTACCTGATTGGTAAAAAGAGTCTTGAAGCCAAGTTGGATCCAAGCACTATGCATGTAGAATGATGTACGTGTAAGACAATGAATTCAGAGTTGGGCTTTGAATGGGATTTTCAAAGGATCTTAACTGAGTTAACAGCACTGGTGTCACAGGGGCTTTTAACTCTTATTGATGCTTTAAAAAATCCTTCTGTCATTGCTATAGGCCACGTGACATACTTGCATTTGAACAACAGCAAAAAATCCAAATGTGATCAAAATCCAAATTTTCAGCATAGATGCACTTCCTTTTCTTTTGGACAAAGTAAAGAGAAGGTAGGCTAATAGCTATATTTTATAATGCTATCACAGAAGCTGACTTTTCGCTTTTTGCTGTAAACATACATATGATTTAGTTGACTTCCTAAGTGAACTTCTGGGTTGTACTGAAAATGAAAGAAATAGCAAAATTATTTTAAAGATGATAAGTATGCATTTCTGTCTTTAGGTGAATTTAGTTCTAGAAAGATGGCTGAGAAAACTGAAATAATTCCGTTTCAGTCCACAGCTCTCCTCTATCGCCTATTAACTTGACTTTTCTCTTTCTAGTGACCTGATTTCCTCTGGGTGAGA
Organism: Nesoenas mayeri; assembly: GCF_963082525.1. Taxonomy (NCBI): domain Eukaryota; kingdom Metazoa; phylum Chordata; class Aves; order Columbiformes; family Columbidae; genus Nesoenas; species Nesoenas mayeri. The sequence continues at coordinate 11,153,894 of NC_137540.1, read as the reverse complement.
ATATAATCCAGTTTTACCTCATGTTTCCTCTGCTGATAATTAGAATAATAACACTTATTGTTTCTTACTTGGAAAGTGGTATGCCATGTAGGCGTACATATGCTGGAAGTTAGATTTCAGTAACCCCCATGTTTCACACAGGATACTCAGTAGCTGGTGACCAATTCCAAAGTTACTGCCCTAAGCCTGAGATGAACTGGTGGCCATGCTGTGTAAGCTGCTGGGTTGTGTTAGTAGCCACGTGCATCAACATCAACACTTGTGGGAGAAGTACAAAACTGCTAAAAATCTCCTAATTAAGGAAATATTCTTGGCGTGGTAGGGTGAACAAGTACAGAAATGTGATTATAATTGGCAGATGTATTTTACAGGAGGAGGCTGTTAAGTAAAAGGCTGATTGGATTGCTATGTGTCTCCCTAGCAGCAGTACCCTTATCTTTGGTAGGGTATGTTTATTCCAAGTAGATACTAGTATCTTAGACTTCTAAAATAGTGTATGTAACTTCAGATAAAACTTTTACTAGAGGAGAAGGAAGAAAAAGAAAGGAAAGAAGGAAAGGAAAGGAAAGGAAAGGAAAGGAAAGGAAAGGAAAGGAAAGGAAAGGAAAGGAAAGGAAAGGAAAGGAAAGGAAAGGAAAGGAAAGGAAAGGAAAGGAAAGGAAAGGAAAGGAAAGGAAAGGAAAGGAAAGGAAAGGAAAGGAAAGGAAAGGAAAGGAAAGGAAAGAAAAAGGGGGAAGGGAAGAGCAGAGGAGGGGAGGGGAGGAGGAGATTTCATATTAACAGCTTGCATAGAAAGCAGATTTCCCCAAAAATGTACTGTCAGTCTGTATAGGTAAGTGAAACAAAGATACAGCAACCAAACTAAAGGAAAAGAAAAACCAAACAGGCAGAGAGAAAAGGGACAAGTTTAATGGTAGAAGAAAAATACAGATATTGACAGTGGAAAACAGATAGAAGGGAGATCTCCAAAGGATTAGAATATTGCTACTTTCTGTTTCCAGACAAATGCAGTATAATTCTTTGTTGAGTTTTTCAAACTATTTTCTTCAAAATTTCCCATCATTCTCCTGAATTTTAAGAGGGAGAGGGATCACTTGGTCATTTTTTTCTAATGCAATCAGTATCCCAATCCAAAGTTAAAAGGGAGAGTAGGATTTTGGTGATCCAAAATTCAGAGTGATTTTTATTAGCTTGATTAGACTTTGATTCCAGTCTGTTTTCTGCATGTGCAGCTAAATCTTCTCAAATTTGACTGCAGTTTGAGTTACCATCAGGAGACCAAACTAAGGAGATTTTGTTCTTTCTGGGGAATGGTGTCTTCATCACAATATATAGTTCTACTGAAAGACCCTATGATACAAAAAATCCATAATCTGGTCTGTGTCTAGCTGGATAGTAGTTTAAACAAATACATCAACAGATTCTGCCACCACAGAGTGATGCTTTAATCTTTAGTTTCGTGCTTGGGATGGATTTTTATACGCTTAGTTGTGTGAAACAACACCTTGCTTCAAACCTAGCACCACTGATGCTAACAGGACTGCTCACTGAAAAACATGCTGACTATTCTAATATAGCTCCTTGATTTCAGCAAGCCTCTGTATTCACTGCAATATTATACAGTAGGTTTCAAGACCACAGACCCTTAAGAATTTTATACAGTAGCAGTATTTCAATCCTTAGTCCTCAATATGACAAGTAAAAGGTGAAAGTATAAGACCAGAGTAAAAAGATTTAAAGTGGGAAGAAGCATTGTAAGGCCCCAAGTGAAAGTTATAAAATGTATACAAGAGACCAATAGAAAGGCATGGTCATATTTATGATTTACTGTTAAGTGCTAATTCTGGCACATACTACTCTGGTTTCAAGAATCAGTGCTCTTGAATATATATATCACTCCGTTCCCAATCACTGTGCTTTCACAAGAAACTATTGCATTACATTGCAGCTGTAAAATGCAGCACACCTCTCTGACTGTTCAATAATTTTGATTTACTGGCTTCTATCTCACTTGGTGGAGTCAAGGCAAACTTTGGCTAAATGTATGTCTGCACTTGTGATGTCAAATTTCCCCAAAATGGGAAATCTTTAACAATTTTTCCAGCTGTGTTTCCATCTCTTTTAAGTTAGTTTTCAGAATACTCCAGCATCCCTTATAGCACATTCTCTGTGAAATCACAGAGGCAATTCAATATTTTGGATCACAGCTGATCCACATAGCTTACAAACTAAGCCCCTGGCTGATCAATCAGATTCCAGTGGAAGGACCTTTGAGCCAGGACAGATTCTGACTGAATTCAGTGACGTTCTGTGCAGGCCAAAGGTCTATCCAGTTGTATTCTGCTAGTGATCGGTCAGAGTCTAATACTATATCTATTTTATGCTATGTTAGTAATACATATCACTATTAATATCATTTAATAAGGCACTTCTTAAAAAAAAAAAAAAAGTCCTCAAATCCTCAAATCCCTACATCATTAGAACATAGTTGGGGAGGGGGGCAGAAAAAAAGATCTTCTCTAACAGTTGGACATACCAGGAATATTGCTTACTGTAGTTTCTATTATAGTAGTCCTGAAGCAAAAACCTAGTGTCCTGCTTACTTAATACAATGGTATCTATTCATTTCAGGATGTTATGTGTATAAATCATCTGATAATATGCATAAATGTGCTAAAATTTGTCTCTATTTTTATTCCTTAGAAAAGTTCAAGTATTTTGGACCCAGATTTCAGGTGATATATCTGACGTTATTAAGCTAAGGAATACTGTTGGCACTGTTTCTGCGCCAGGTTACCACTGCAAACAATTGCTTGCAAGCAAAATGGACACTAAGTTTCAGCTATAAGGTTTACTCTTCAATAATTGATGGCTTCCACACCTGTGCAGTGACGCCAGCTTTCTTTGCTGAAAATTTTGGCCTTGGAGCAATAAACGAAGAGGATTTGGTGGTTTCTGGCTTAGAAAATGCAGAGTAACCTGTAGGTGAATAGGATTCATTTACAGGGGTAGAGGCATTTGACTGGAACGAAGGTTGTGAAGTGTAGGCTGGCACAGAGTACACAGAAGATGCCCGGGCGTTAGGAGGAGAGCCAGCACTAGGTGGTCTGAAAGGTAGAGCTTGCTTTGAAGTGGGTGACTTCAAGGTCTGCTTAATAGCTAGGCTTTCCTTAGGACTAGGAGGTTGAAAAGTGAATAAAGATGCATCAAGTTGATAGGGTTTATGTTTCATAATATCCAAAGCATTGAGACCTTTCTTGGGTTTTCTTTTTGTATTTTTGGTAGCAGCAGTGGACATAGAGGAAGGCTTGGTAGCAGCAGAAGGAAAAGATGGGCAGTGGATGGGATTATAGGCAACAGGTGGGGGTGCTCGGACATTAGATGAATATTTCCAAGAAGCTGGTAATGATGGAGTTGGAGATGAGGCTCGTGCCATGTTTGCCTGCACAGTCTCTGAATCTACCACATATTTCTCCATTCGAGAGTGCCTTCTGGCAAATAACTGCGCTCCTTTTCCACGCATCTCTGGTGGCATCTCAAAGGTTGACTTTGTTCCTCCGGCACTTGGTGTGACTGGTGTCTTGGGTGTATTGTTTGGACTTGCTAGGCTTGCTTGAGGCCCTTTGAAAGGACCAGCTAGGTTAAGAGTACTTGGGGGATGGACAGGAGAATGAGGATACTGTGGAGATTTGAGTGGTGCAGGATATGCTGCCTGAGGTGAGGCTGGTGCTGGGAAGGAAGGAGCCTTATTAGAAGCCACAGCTGGAGGTGACCAAACTGGTGAAACTGGGGTACCAGCAGGAGGAGAGACCTTGAGTGAAGGCTTTGGAGCAACAGGTGGAGGGGCCTTTTGTTTAGATGCTTGAGTCTGCATGAAATTGCAAGCTTCTGCTCCCAAACTGAGGTAGTCTTCTTCAGGTCCTGACTCAAAACCAGCTCCAGTACCTTTTTTGCCCTCTGCATTGTGTACAAGGGACAACAGGGCAGGGTTAGGACTTACTTTGGGTGTTTCTTTGAAATTGAACATAGGTTTTGAAGTGCTTCTTCTCTTTGCCTCTTGCAGTATCCCAGTTCTTTTGGCTGGCACCGCAATCCTTTCATCTCTGGATGCTATGTGTTCTGTTGGCTCGGCAGGTGACCACACCGTTGGGGCATGTCTGCTAGCTACAGGAGCTGAAACAGGTCTGTAGAAAGCCTCAGGTGGTGGGCTAATAGAGCAGTAAGGAGGTGGTCCTGGTATATCCGAAAGAGGACTGGTGACATTTCTTGTGGGTGAAAATGGTGCAGCTGCTCTGTTTTGAACCCCAGAAGAGAAGGGCTTAGCTGTTTTATTCAAAGATGTTGCTTTTTGAGATTCAGAGGACTGAAAAGAGAGGTTTGTGTGTGGTGCTAAGCCAAAGCCATTTTGCTGCACAATTTTGCTATGATTCTGGCTCATGTCTGTGTAGCTTTTGCTCATGCAGGTCTGCTGTCTTGTCATTTCTTCTTCTTTTGTTTGATAGGCTGAAGAGCTTACTCTCTGGAAGTTCTCTGACATGGTGGCTTCCCTTTGTTCCTCTGTATGCATTGTGCGTGCCTTCAGCTCCTCTTGCTCAGCTGTAATCTGATCCATCCTCTGCCGTCTCCTAGCAAACATGAGGGCCCCTTTACCTGTGCTCTCTGGAAGCGTCTGCATCTCGTCTCCACTTTTTGTCTTCTTTTCAACCTCAAGTAGACCACTGTCCCAGTCAAACGTCAGAATCTTGCTGTCGTCAATGTCAGAGAAGAAATCTTCATCTATTTCTGACTCACTTGTTGCAAGCAAACTCACTTCAAAAGTGTTTTCTTTGTCACCCTCTTCACCTTCACCTTCACCTTCTTCACCCTCGTCTTCGTCACGTTCTAACTCCCCGGTACCGTAGCTGACTAAAGTATATTTCCTTGCCCTTTGGCGACGCTTCTTGAACATCAACACCCCCTTGGAATTGGGATTGGGGGCTGCTGTCAGCAGCAATGCAATACTTTTACATTTAGATTTGGCTTCTTTGACCTGCTTCTCTGACAGACTCTCACTTCGCCGGAGCCCTGTGGAAATAATTGATGTGCACATTTAATTACGCGCAGCCCACAAAAATATAAGGAGACTAACAAGAAATACTGCATTTATCAATACTGAAATTTACCCAATATCTCCTTCCCCCATATTAAAACATTCATTTTCTTCTGCATGGAGGTATGATTATACCTAAGGTTTTCCCACACCATCAACTGTGTTGTAAATACCATACCCAGCATTCCATAGAGTCACACCTACAGAAGTTCAAAGGCTACATCACTTTCTTTAGAACTTTCTTAGTTCAATAGGAGAGTTATATGTGTCTTTATTTCTAGCTTTCAATTCTTATTCCCAAAAGTAATCTCGGCAGCAACAGGCAGATGATAATTGCTCATTTATTAAGTTTCTATGCCTGATATTTATGAAGTGTTTGACCACAGTTCCTAGGCTTAGAGCAGACATTCCCAGGCAGCCAGGCCCATGACTGCTTAACATCTGAGACCAAGTAAAACTGAGTGTATTCTGTCTAATGGTGGTAGCAGCTTCTGCCATTTATGTATTTACTTTACTCATATGCATTACAAAATATGTGTAGTTGATAAAACTGAGTGTGCTTCTGTGTATTAGCTATTAAAAAGCAAGTATACATCCACAAAAGCATACAGGGAAACTATTAGCATTAAGTATCAGCCCCTTGGAAGACATGGGAGCTTGGCCATGGTACTCAAGGAAAGCAGGTTTCAGTCTTTTAACAAGTGTCACTTGCCTGAAACGTAATCCAAAATTACGTAGGATAATACAGCTCCAGAATATTTACTTTGAAAGTGTGGCAAGAATGGATACACAATTAAGAACTGAATGGAGGAGGCTCAGCTAACTTCTCAAGAGTATTCACTAGCATATATCAATAATACATATTTCTTAAAGCATGAATTATTGGTTTTCATCAAGTCACATGGAGCAGGAATAGATGCAGCTGATAGATGCACTGTACATCTGCATGACTTCTCCCTTGTTATGTGACATGGAGCGTGTGCCTCATGGGGCAACGCAGGCCAGGTGCCATCCCTGTTTCTTTAGCTTCCTTATATTCTACCACTGCATCTCATGAATGAGGCCCTCAATAGTTTCTTCTTTCAAAAAATCTGGAATTTAAAGCTTTTTCTGCCAAAATTAATGCTCTCCTTCCACTTAATTTCAAAAGGAAAAAGTGTGCCTCTGATGTTTGAGAATAGAACAGTAAATTATTTAGTATCTTTTGCTAGCATAAATAAAGGGAACTCGTTAAAGAAAGCCATGTGGTGTGTTTTCTATTAATAATCCTTTTAGCCATTTCAGTAGATGGAGTCTGATACTTCTCCTGTTAAAGACAACTGGAGTTTTGCCATGATGCCAGATGACAGCATGACTGGACCAATGGTTCTCACAAGAACCTATAAAAGAGAAAGGAGCATGACACCCAAACCCACAATTTGTAATATTTTATTTTGAGAGGGCCAAATCACAAAATCCTTGGCCCAGTCCTTTGAAAATCCAAATGCTTACAGTAGTCACTGAAGACATTTTCCAAAAGTATGGGCTTTAGTACCGGAGTGCCTCTGCAAACAGAAATGATTGCCCTCCATGTCTAAGTGCTACACTTTCAAATGAACTACTTGCATCAGCAGTGAGTGATTTTCCTAAGAAAAGGATTCAGCAGGTACCCATACAGTTCTGTGGGAAGCAAAAATTGAAACTTTTTATTTTGCTAGCATATTTTTTCTTAATTCTTAATCAGTAGTTTCAAAAGATGGCAGAACAAATGCCACGTGCTCGGGTAAATAGAATCTGATTACTATTTACATAGAAAATTTCTGCTAAAGAGATCAAACACCTATAATAAATATTCTGCCCTAGTTTAGGCTTAAATGATGCATTATAATATTTAATTAAAAAAACCCAGGCATAGTATTTGCTGCACACAGGTTATTCTCTTATGCTTCCCAATTTTTTTTTCTCAAGTGTAGATAGGATTTTATTGTTATTATAGATTAATTCAGTGGTTCCCTAAGGATAACGATCGGCCACTATATTAGAAGGAATTGACATTGTCGAGATGTGAAAAAGACAGAACCTATGTCTTACTTGAGATAAGAGTTTATGATGTAATATATAGTTCATTCTTTATACTTTTGCCTTAATAGAAAGGCACTGCAAGTAATTCTCTAAGACAGGCACAGTCGCACAGTTGGTTCTGACTTCACAGCCAAAATGTAAAGCATGTGCACTTTTCTTTTATGCTTCATTTAATATGCCAAAAATATGTGGATTGCATACAGACACTTAGGCATAAGTAACTTCTTAATCCACTTGCCAATAAGATACAGATGGTTATCATGCTAAAAATATGCTTACAGAGGAATTAGCAGCGGGTTAGCGGACTAATTCCAACACTGCAAATGAAATAGCTTGTTGCCACAGTATATCACTGCACACATTCAAGCACCTTTGACATACTGCTACTAAATCCGCGGACAGGATTCTTAACATTGTTGGGGAAGAGCAAGCAACCAATAGAAAGGTCCCAAATAAATAAATGAATAGATAGATAAAGAAATAAATAAAGAGATGCATGGAATGTGTCTACACTCAGTAAATTAATGTTGAATCCAGTCGCAAGTTTACTTTCACATAAACTTCTTGGACACATTTTGAAGCTGACCTCTGGGTATGGGAGTCAGAAGAAATAGCATGTTCACTTTACAGTCTAGAGAAGACTGACAAAACTGAAAGGATCATGTAACACTTAAACACATGCTAGTGTCTGTCAAAATCACTTCTGCAGGCAACATCAAGTTTTTCTACTAGCCTTTTTTGTTATTAATTTTAAGAGCAGTGGCATGGCTTTGATTTTAGATGATGCAAATGGCAACACAAAGTTTTTGCTATAAAAGGAGAAATCTACAGGATTCACTTACACATGTGCAAGCAACATACTTTTTTTTGTTAATATTCTACAGATTGCCTCTGAATATACATTAGAAGACCAGCAGAACACATCTTTTGGGAGATGTACTTTTAGTTGGACAAAGTAATGGGTTAGTTTCAAAGTAGAGGTGTACTAAGCAGAGTTATTCGGCACAGTTAAGGCAGGGGTATACTCTTGGCTCATCACCAGGAGCATTTTATTACTCTGAAAAAAATATATAAAGCAAGAACAGAAACATTTTTTAAAAGAAAAAGAGAGAGGAGAAGTTGGAAAACTGCAAAAAAAAACCCTAAACATTTTTTTCTAATGCAGTCTAAATTCTGAAATTAATGTTTAAAGTTACAAACTATACCCTCAGACAGTGCAAATGATTAGATGGGTCATACTTACTTGCGTGCCTCGCCCTGTGCTTTAGAGGTCTGTGATCCCTTTCCAAGTGCTGGTTGTCTTCTCCCTGCTCTGTGCCTTCTGATGAGATTGCAAAGGAGAGAAGGGAAGGAGGTGCTTCGGACTGCCCTCCTTCCACTTGAGAATCAACACACCCCCTTTCAGCTACAGACCTGGCTGCTTCCTTCTCCCTGTCCAAACAGTCTAGGATCACCTCCACCCTGGGGAGAGATGGAACTGCACCTTGGATCCTCTTGACCTCTTTGCTACTGGAAAACTGGACTACTTTGCTTGACCACTGGATGTTGCCCTCTTTCACACCCAGGGGAATTGCCATTACAGGGCTAGTCCCATCTTGTTGTGCACTGGGTCCTCTTCCTTCAGGGCTGCATTTTTCTGCCCCCAAGAGAGTCACAGCAGGAGCACTGGTGCCCTTGTGCCTGTCATTTGAGAGGGACAACTGCAGCTCAACCATAGTGCTTGGCCTTTTTTCTTCTGTTTTCCCTCTGAAAGCAGCCTCATCTGTTACAAGCACTTTGGAGGTGCCTATCACTTTAGGAGTAATTCTGTGGCTTTGTGTGGTCTCTTGTTTAATTTCAGAAAAGTGTGTGTTGCTTTCTCCTTCTCCCTGCTGAGTCTCGCAGTATATCTCTGTGATGCATAGATCTCCATGGGGTATCTCCTTCGCTGTGTTATTTTGCAGTGTAGTGCTCTCCCTATAGTCCTCATTTTTCATGTTATCATGCTTTCCATTTTCTCTTTCAGCACTCAAGGTTTCATTTGTTCCACTGGAGGATCTGCACATACACAAACAAGTAATTCAAGAAATTAAGGTGCTGTAAGCACAGCAATGTAAGTACAGTTACTAAAACAATTTCTGTATAGTGTTTCCCCCCCTATATTAACTGTGGTACCTGCTAGCGGGTCCATTTAAGTAGAAGAATTTTCCCAGAATGTAGAGGTCTTAAATTAAAGCACCTTTGTGTCTTTCAAAATTCTTCAACTTAACAGTTGATGGAAATTACACTGTGATCCTACTACCATCCTTCTTCATTGTTGAATTATATCATTCCTAACATCAGCATGCTTTCACAGACACATTCATGTTACAGTATCTCCAGACAAATGCTACTGAGACTTCTGGGACAGCCTTCTTCATATTTCACATATGCATGAGAAAGTTAATTTTGCATGACACCAGAATAGTGGTTAATTTTTGCCTCTGTGGCTACTACTGCAGCTGTTTTAGGCACCATCCTCACGTACAGTTCCTGTCCCAAATAGTTTATTGTCTGAGGAACAGACAAGTACTGGGTGAGGATCAGAGGGAGGGGAATGCATACTTAAAATAACACATTCAGAAAATTCCTATGAGGTTCATTATTCTTATGGATCATGCAATAATTAGAAAATTATGGGCCAATTGCGGTGATCCAGTGAAAAAGGGCAGCAAATTCATGAAATATTTCCTAGTTATTGAAAAATATATGTTTCTAACTGGCAAAGGTTACTTTGGCTGCCTAAATGATATAACTCAGTATAGCTCCGTTTTTTAAACTATTCATTCTCCTGGCCCAGTTAGGCTGTTTTACTGGTGTTAGGACTCCTAGTGTAATCCAGCTGCTTCTTTCAGTATTCTGGGCCATACTGACTACTATTGATTCAAAAAGAAACCTTCTCTGTACATTAATAATGCAGCATGTTATTAAGGCTTTCCGTCGGCTAGAAGGAAGCAAAGCACTTTTTCAAGTGAAGGAAGTGGTGGTTACCCTCAGTAAAGTATTAATATCTAGTATTACAGAGATTTCTGAACTTAAAAATGAGTCCCAGGTATTCTGAAAGTTTGGATACCCTACAAAGAAAGGCTGGAAGAAGCAACAGAAGAAACAAATCTGTCTGAAGAAGCTTCAATATCACTTGATTTCTAACCATGTAGCATACTGTTTGTAGCAGTCTGGGCCTGCCTCAAATAGCACAAAATGTGTAACACCCATTAAACCACATATGGAACTACATAAAGGTCAGACAGATTTTAATTTAGGGAGCTCCTTGTGAGTGCTGCTGGATTCCATCATATTATGCTATTTGGATGATCAATTGTACTGCTCTTAAGTGCAGATAAATTACAGAAATCTGTAAACATTTCCTTGTAAGATATGAGACAGGAGGCTGGGCCAGTAAATGCTAGCCTTTATTGGTAGCTGAGTGATTGTGTGTATGTGTGAGAGAGAAAGATTTCCACCTTAAAAGGCCCTTGCTACTTATGGATGTGCTTCTACTCTATATAGACATAAGTGCGTATCCATGTGTCAAGAAGCAGAATACTGCATCTGATCTCTTTTCTGTAATTTAAGACTCTGTTTCGTCAAATTATTGGTTTTGTTTTAGGTCTTTCCAGCTCACTGCAGAAACGACACCCCTGGTGTGATTCCAGGAAGGAAGCAGAACTCATGGAGTCAGCATGGCAGGGTTTGTCTCAATCATGTTTTACTCCCTCCGTGGTGCATTTCATTCTGGTATGCACTGAGCACACTCCCTGCTTCCCCCTAGAAATTTTCTTTCTAAACTCAGTGGTAGCCCAAGAGCTGCTAACACTGATGTGAAAAGAACAAGCTAGTGTTCCTGTTTCTGTCCCCACGCTTGATGTTCCCCGGCTACATCTGTTCAGCATTTCTTGGGAAGGAGAGTGAGATGCTCCCTCACATGGCATCTGGAGAGTCCCTGCCCTGCAGTGTTATCTCTTTCCTCTGATCCTGGAAACTGAAGATTTTGTGGGCGCTGCGGGCCAGTCACTGACTGTGGTTTACACGGGATTGGAAAAACTTTTTGTAGACATTGAAGGCCAAATAGCATTTGTAAAACTACTTTAAAAGCCAAATTTTCCTCCCAGTGAGCTCAGTAACAGCAGAATTAGGCCAACGATGAATGCATCTTTCATGCAAATATTTCAGGAACAGTCAGAAGCATCTCAAGGAGAAATATTCTTCCCTGCCAGCAAAAGAGGCTTGGATGCAAAAATCACCATTGGAACACCACTTTGATTAGGCATTATTCTTTGATTATTTTCAGCATTTTTTTGAGATGGCTGCTAACAAATGGCTTCTCAGGAAAGGAAGGATTTGCCCCTCATTGTTCTCAGAGGATGCTAAAACACATCCTGAAAAATCCTGCTAGTCATAGTGCTAAGTGGACTAGTACCCACAAAGGAGGAGGCAGGGGAAGAGAAATGTTTCAGTTTATTTTCACCTACTCTGGAAGATATTGACAGTAGGGGCTGGGAGTTGGAGAAGGTGAGCTGATGAGGAGGAATTCAAAGATTCTCATAGTGAGTTCCTTTAGAAAATGTTAGTCGCTTTAAGAGCAGCCAACTGTTGAGCAACTGCAAGTTTTTTAAAATCCGTAACAGACACAGAGTTTTGTTCCATGAAACACTGAATTATGTCATCTAAGCACTCTGGTTTGGTTCTGATTTTCAGGATATGTATTGCTCTTCATCATACATGCAGACAGGGGCAATGGAGTGAATGAAAGATGTGCTGTCACTTTCAGCTAGAATGTAATGTGGCCGTTAGACCAACTGAAATATCAGTTATAGCACAGCAACAGACAGGACTCAAAGTGTATGGAGCTATTTCTATGACTGCAGACAGCCAGTCAGCCACAAATACAATTTTTACTAGTGCAGTTCTAGTAGTCATGTTATAAATTAAAAACATAAGAATGCAGATTTCACATGAGGAGCATTCAAATAGTACAGTGCTGAACCAGAAACAAGAGTATGCACTATGGAAAAGGTAAGCTGTAATCCTCAGCTATCACTGTTCCCCTGATCTCAGCACATCGATCCATTACTCAGCCCAAGACAACATGGACAGGCCATGCAAAATATCCACTCCTTGAGAACATCTTATTTTGAAGGCAGATTGTAACTGAACTACTAGACACTTCAGGAAAGTTCCTTTTGTGCAGGTTGCAGAAAGCACAGAGGAATTTCATGTGCTGTTGAGACATCCCTGGTAACCAGAGGCAAGTGCCTTTTTTGTACCAGAGCCCTTTCAGACTTTCCAGGGTCATTGCTCTGTTAGCTGTTGTCATGAGTCCTGACCCCTTCTGTCCTCCTGCTCCTGCCTGTGGGAGAGCAGACACAGGGAACTGCAGTAGCTGAGGGGAAGCTCTAATTCCTTACAAGGAATGTGGAATTCTCAGGTCTTTTCTTCCTCTTCTTACCCACACTGAAGGCAATTCAGAGTTCATCTTTGAATTCACAAAGTCTGGGGAGAATGCACTTACTATAGGCAGTTGTGAACTCAAGATTGCATATAGCACACTGAATAAAATTACAGAAAGTCACTAGAATAGACTGATGTGCAGTGAGTAGTAATGCTGGCTTCATTGCAAATTTACGTGAAGGTTCTCTAAGAAGCTCAAAGCATTTTCAAGGAAAACTGAAATTCACTATCACTATTTTGTAAATGGAGAAGTTGAGACCCAGAGAGCTGTGACTTGCCCCACCTCATCTAGTGAAATGATAACAGCTCCAGAAATAGAGTTCATTGTTGCCAGACTCTCTCCCCCTCCTGACTGCTGACACATTTTGCCACCCAAGAAGACCATTTGCCATGTCATCATCAAGGCATATCTGTGTAACAGTTTCTCCATCTATACAGTCTTTGCTTTTTGTAAACCTCACTTCCCTATCTATGGGGAAAAACAACACTTCACTGCTTCAAAGGGGTGGAAAGAATCATTGAACTGAAGACTCTCTGGTATGCAGATATGGTAGCAGGCACCTTGTAAGTATTAAGAATACTTAATAAAATAACATCATTACGTTTGGAGACTGTACTCTTAATTCTGTGCCTGAACTGTGCTGTTCAAATTATACACATTAATTCCTTCAGATCAAATCCTCTGTCTTCCTTCCCTATTCTATACAGATAAGCAGAGTTACAAACATAAGAGAACTATAAGAAGCTCACAGTATATGTCTGCAAAATGAGTGCATTCAAAACCAGCATATTCCACATGGTTCACTGAACAGAATTGCACCAAAGCATTCTTGAGCGTTCTTGTACCTCTTGATAAGCATCTGCAGGACGTCAGTCAGGCTTTCCATCAGAACAATGACTTCAGCATAGGTTAAGTCTCCGCAAGGCTGGCCATTGATAGATACCACCTCATCTCCCTCACACAGTCCAGCCTTAGCTGCTTTGCTCTTGCTGCGAACCTACAGTGAGTCAAAAACAAATGCCAAATTGCACAATTAGTCTTCATTTGAAAAGAGCAACAACCATGTCTTCAACTCACTTTTTCTGTACAAAAGAAAAAAGATCGGTATTATTGATCATAAACTAATTTCTAGTAACACAAATTAATAACCTGTCCCAGTTGAAGTTAATACTGTTCTGGCCAATAATAAAAAATACAAGAACTTCTGCTTTACTAAGGTTGTAAGCCAGATGTCAAACAGGCTGGAGTTTTTTATTTTCAGGGAGACATAGAAGTTTAGGACAACAATCAATCAGAGTTTAACAGAAATGCAAAAAAATCTCATTAGTTTCTCCTAAAATGAAAGGCTACTAGAGCTGAAATCTATGCCAAGATTTTAAAAGAAGAATGTATAACTTCAGACTCCTCTGGGCAGAATGTCAGTGTCTAAATGCTGTTAGAGCAGTAGGTGTGTGGACTTCTGATGTATTCTACACTTTTTGTTAGATGCCCAACTGTAGGTTTAGTTGCCAAACTATAAACATCTGAATCACTGGAGATCCTAAATCCATGTTTAGTCATCTGAGTAAGTGCTCAAATTTACTAAAGTTAAGAGATGCCTGTTACGGTTTAGCCTTCCCCATCAAGTACTCATTCAAGAATCTTATGCAGCTTGATTTTTGTTGTTTCACTCCTTTTTGCACTGGCAGCATGTTATAACTTATCATAGTCTTTGTATAACAAAACCTAGACAGCTTTAACACCACTCAAAGTATGCCATACAGTTGACTGCTATTTTTAAAGTACATATTTGGCAAACAGTATGTTATATTAACCAGGATGCTTGCAGGAGTCTATTTTAGAATGACACATACACATAAAAGGGCTGCCCTTGTGCTCTTTGCTTTCAGTCTTCTACCTATCGGTGCGAGTACTGTGGCTTTATACAATATTCAGTTGTGGGTTGATACATTATCCTTATAAATCCTCATAGCATTTTCTTGAAAGTTTTTGAAGTAGTGTAGTTCTACCACATTCACAGCAGCAGAGTCAGTCCACACTGACTCTAGGAAAGTTACTTTTGCTATATGCCAGATCTGAGGGTGCAACTGTCCCACAGGCACATGGAATTAGCCCCAATATACTATTAGGCCATGGGGCTGCTACCTAAGATTAATTTCTGGGGGCAATTTTGAAAAGTTTCTTAGAGTCACGATGATATGTAGAATGAAGAGTGAGACTGCATGTTTTTCTGTGATGGGGCCATATATCTTTGTTGTTTCAATTTATACATACCCCTATGTCATATTATGGCTTTTTGAGCAGTGAAGAAACAGAAGCCTGGTGCATACAGAAGCCAGTTTCTACCTTGCCTTGTTAACATTTACAAATATGGAGTGGTATGCTGCTCTGTTTATCTGCCCCTAGGCAAGAGCATAAACATCCCTGTACTTTGGGAAGAAATGATGGTTTACACAGTGCTTAGAATGTTTTGCTTCATATATGAGCTAGGATTTGGGCTGAGTTTTTGGTTGATGGTTTGTGGTGTTTTGCTTTGTTTTTAATAGGAGGGTATGCTATTAAAATTTTACAAGACATCTTAGATCTGAATGTAAATATTTAATGTGGATGCTAGGGAGAAATTAGAGTGACCTTCTTTCAAAAAACATGTAAACAGCAATTACAGCAACATGTGAATTCTGAAATAGTATAATGTGATGCTTAGATTATGAGAAGAAAACTTCCTGTTTCTTTCTTCTCTGAGAATTTGGAGTCACTTCTGTCATAGATTACCATTCCAGTCTCAGGAAAGAAACTGTTACCCATTCCATAACGTCAGTGATTTATGTCAAAAAGCAGGAGTACAAATGTACCATGTTAATAGGTCTACATGACTTGCTAGATGGCTCAACAAGTTTCATAATATTTAAACAGACTCCTTGGTAGCATTCGAAGAAAATAGACAAAGGCATTGAATTTCCTTTTAAAGTTCTTGAAAGGGCCTCTCAGTCCATTTTGCTGCCTTGTGAATTGTCGAAGGATCACAATTGCGAGGTATTTGGACCTTCATAAAAATCTCAGCCCCTTCTTTGGTCATGCAGGAAAGAAATTACTGTAAGTCCCTATACCTCACTGCCAGCATTTCAGTTCCTATACACACTAGAGCAAATTTTCTGTCAGTATTATACTTCCAGGTTGACCCATATACATGGAACATTTTGCCATTGCAGGATCACACTGGACATGCTGGACCTATTAACTGTTCTCCTGACCATCAGCCTTTTCCCTGGCCTCCCCTAGAGGCACCTGTGCCTCCCAAATTTGAATAATGTCTATATAAGCTCACCTCAGTTTTCTCCTTTTTGTTTGGTGCTTCTATCAGGGGGATAAAAGGGAGGAGAGAGCACTGACAAAAACAGAGTGAAGGCAGGTTGTATAGTAAATAATAGCAGGTTGCTGCTATGGTAGAAATATACCATCATCATTTTTGTGATTTTAGCCTCAGGATGTTACCAGGTTACTCAGTAATATGTAGAGTGTCTTACCAGGCAAGCTGTAATTGTTTTGGGTTTAGTTTATTTGCCTTCATTGGAAACCCACAAAAATGAACAAATTATTTAGTCATGTAAACTAAAACTTTTCAGATTTCTGGGGAAAAAACAACAACAAAACACACACACAGAAGATTTGTGGAAACCAGGATCTTCCTGGTAAAATATGTGTTTGGCAGACATTTTTCTCTCAAAAGAAGTTTTGGCAGAAAGCCTTTGACGAGCCCACTGGGAGACAAAAGCTGCCTTTGTTAGCAGAAATATGACTTGGTGACACTGGGGACATAAGTAAGCTTCATCCAGTTCTTATGAACTTAAAGCAAAGCATATTTTGGTGTAAAGCAGAAGAGATTCTTCCAAAACCGGTGATTTCTCTTGCTTTATAGTGCAGCCCAGGCTTCCTCCGTTACTTGTTTCTCCTATCTGCTTTAGGCTGGAGTTTTCTTTGGGAAGGAAAACTTTTTCTTCCTGTAAAACTTGTGAATGGGATCTCAGTACCAGAAAAATATATTTGTAAGAATTTTCTTAGTTTTTCAATGCTTGCAGTACCGCTGTAACACAGGGAAACTGAGCCTGTACCTTTAATGCTGAACCTGTGAATACAGCAGCTGCCCCTGGCGTATGTTGAAGTCCTTTAGCCCACTTTTCCCTGGTGCTGCCTCTATTGCTTTTCTGCCCCTCAGTCAGGACTCTTCCTTTTTATTACTCAAGTTATGTATAATGCACTTGTTAGAATGCCTTGGTTTTCCTCCAGTCACAACATTTCCATTGAAATGACAATGGAAATATCGACTCTGAATTCCAAAAGTTTTAAAGAAATTGTTATACAAGGTGTATTGACATTGCAGCAGTACTGACCTTAGTGCTATGCATGTTCTGCCTATAAGGAATTTTACACTTCTGAATTTTTAACAGCATTCAAGTGTCATACATAGACAGTTGTACATAAATCTGATTTCAAGTTATTCTGAGCCATTTATTATAATATTCTCTAATTTCAGGTGTTTAGATTGCTGTTGCTAGAAAGTGTGAAGAACAGTGCTGGATTACTTGGACAATTTACCTGAAGTATGTAATTTCTTTTAGTTCCCAGATTACTCTTCTATCCAGAATTTCCCATGAGTGCCCCTTGCTACTTAAAATGTCAAGTGCTGAGCAATTCCTCATATCCACAGAGGTGTTATTCTTAGGGCTAACTTCCTTTGTGAAGAACTTACCCTGTATGCTCCCTGTTATCTGAGCACCAAGAAGACACCAGGAGCCCCTGTGAGCTGCAGGACAAGGCCATGGGAGTTGGGGTGGAGGGGGAGGGGGGGAAAGCTGCTCCCCCCACACCTGACATCTATTCACAATCTGCTGCTGCACAGAGGGACTGGGGGCTGTCCAGAGGCTCTTCAGGAGGCTTCATAAAGGCTTGGGCTGAAAACTGGAAGTAAGTTCTGGGTGTTGGGAGGCACTGGTGAGAGAGCACCTCTCAAAGACACAGGTATGTGGGTGGAAATGTGTGGGATAGTAACTAACTTGCTGTGGGATAGTAACTTGCTGTGGGATGCTGCTAGGGCTGGAGTAGTCATGGGTACCTGCAGCATGTGGAAATTTCATTCTGTTTCTTAATGATTGCAAGATTAATAAACTGAGGAATACACAGCGGCTGTGTCCATGCTAGTGTGGGGCAAAGTAGGGGGTTTGTAGAGGAAGCTAATGCTAAATGCCCAGCCTTTGTGCTGTGTATGCTGTAGTGTTTTTACTTCCAGACCAGCTTTAGTCTCATTCTGTCACCTGGAGACTACTTGCCAGGTAGCATGTACTAAATCTGCTCCTTTGATTTCATCTGAAAGCAGTTTAGTTTGTACAACACAAAACTATTCCATGCTATGAAAAAACATATGGTATACCTAGATAATAGGGAAACTTGCTTCAGAAAATGTAATCCTGATGAAGCTAAAGAGCTGAAGTAGATGCACCTGTTACTTGTTGTGGCTCCAAGTGGATGCATAGACAGCAACTGGGGCTCAGTTTACCAGCTGATGATCTTGGTTGTGCGTCTGAGTCCTATAATAAGCAGATCAGAGAGTGGAGGTATGTTGAACCTGATAACAAGGTCAATGAGTTGTAGTTTAAAGTGAGGCAAATGGGCTTGAGGACACTCTGCAGTCCTGGTCCTACAATTGTGCAACTAAGAAATTGTTAGGATATTTCACAGTCTTGCTTTTACTGGTGACTTTTGGGAAAGATAACATATATCTTAATCTGATTCTGGTGTGCTGCAGGAGTACACACCTGTATCTGAGATGTGTGTTGAAGTGATGTGCTTTGGATGTAGCCTGACAGAGCGATCAGGCTCAATGATTGCTCAGCCTGACCGGGCAATGAGACTGAGAAAATGCATCAGCACAATCCATTTAGCCTAAACTTTTATCTATTGAAGTAAAACTTTTGTGGCTTTAAAATATGTATCTGTTTTTCACAGTGTTATTCACAGTTCAAAGCAAGCTTTCCAAACTGTGAGTTATTCTGCCAAGTATTTATTGATCCTTTTTCAGTTTGCTAGCAGCTTTTAGACAACAGAACAGAAAATATTTCCACTGAATGTAGTGGAAATACACTTCTCTGCTATTGAAGGTCTCTTGTTTGTATAAACACAGTAGATTATTTCATTGAGGGGTCACCTCTGGAAGAACCTATTCAGTTGAATATCCTATCTGATTCCTGAAGCCTCTTCTGAACTGTTGTATGGCCCTCAAGGCTTGAAGCTGGTTTCAGTGAACCTTATTTACACGTGTTAAGTCCTCAGGGAAGCTACAGTTTAAAGTGTTAGTCTTGAGTTTCTGATGGCTGGTCTTGTGTTTTGTTATGTTGAAACATGTTGCCCAGAATAGCATGGCTTACCGGGCAAACTGTAGATCAGTTGTCCATTTTCATTATTGTTTGCTACTTCAGTTATGTCAGCTGCAAACTTTACCAGTAGTGACTTTGTGTTTTCTTTTAGAGTTATGTTTATGTATCAATAACCGAGAGTGAAGGGTGCTTAACAGGGATATGCCCTTTGACTACTGTTATGACCCTGTTGAATAATTATTTCAAATTTAAGGTTACTTTCTCAGATGCAACAGCTATTCAGCTTTTAAAGTAGTATCTTTTACTACAGTAGCAATCTGTGCCCTTAGATGTCTTGCCATTATTAATAATGCAGAACTGTGTTTAAGAAATATCTATTGAATAGTCCCTTTTAATGAAAATAACATTTGGATTACAATACTTATTCTGTATAGTAACTTCAGTCTCACTGTTATCTATTAGAGTAGATTTGTTTAAATGTGGCTGGTGTTGAGGTCTCTTGTGTTTTTCCCCGTGAAATAGGTGACCTATTTTCTGTTTAGAGAAAGTTAATCAGTCTAGGTCTTCACATGATACAGAAATTGTGTATTTTTTTTTATTATTCTATAAGTAGGTTCTACGTACCTGCCACTTTACACAACTTTCTGCATGCAACATTAAGATTTTAGTGTCTCTTTTCAGGGATTGTCTGGCAGGTAACCAAGTAACCATTAGTGAGGGTTTTTTTAGGCCTTCCCCCTGATAGTTATCCTTATACTTGTCTGAGGCAGGAATATGCAGTTTGGTGGTAAGCACAGTTAAAACTTCTCACTTGATGTCAGTATATTGTTTCACACTTGTAAACACAAGTATCAGTTCTGTCTATTTGTGTTCAGAACTGTTTCTGGGTACAGAAGTACCATGTGAATTAAATTACTGTTATAAGGGGGTTTTTTTAGGTTTCCAGAAATACTGATTCTTTTACTCTTGGAAAAAATGTGTCTGAGCACAGAACAAGATGTTTGGTTTCTTAGGTACAACTATTTAATAGTAATGTTAGAGAGATAAAAAAGGGAAAGAAGCAGAGACAGTAGGTATCAGTATGCTGGAAAGGGGGACTCGGGCTAGGAGTATGGAGACACTGCCTCTTCTATGTTCATACTGGTGTCAAAGCAACACATGTTTGATGCACTCTTTTAATAATATTTTTCCCTAAAAGAAACAATTTAAAATTTTAACATTTGACACCCTGAATACAGATCTTGTGTTTCCAAATCCAGAACTTTCTGGATACAGTCAGATATCTTAGCTTTAACAGAAGGTAAAATTAAGCTCAAAATCCAAGTTAAATGGACTATGTACTAGAAATACCAAGGAAGTCAACTGACTTGAATGTGACTTAGTCTTTGCTGTAAAAGAGGTGGTGATTCAAAGTGATTCAAGAGACAGGGCAGTGATGAAGTAATCAAAAATCCAAGCAATTAAAGTTGTATTCTACTTGCTGACAAAGTGATGAATAGTACTGCAGGTGAAGTGTACAAAGTGTATATAGAGCTCAGCTTTTCCACTTAAATAAATGCAACATAGTATTGCCACAATTAAAGGCCTGCCTGCTAGTTGCTGCAATAAATTTAGCTAGCTAGCATATTTCTCTTTAATATGCTTAAGGCCAGCATGAATGAGCTAATGTAGTCAATATTTAGTTTAATTTTATCAGACATTAGCTTGTGCTTTCCAGAAGTTAATTTCTCATTAATTGATTAGCTATGTGTTAGTCATGAAGTTCAGGATCTGGAATCACAGATCGGTGTTTCCTTTAGAGAGTATTTAAAAAAAAAAGACGCTTCAGCACTTCTCTTATGGAACCCTACAGCAAAGGCAGTGGCTAGTGAATGTATTTAAATATATTTAAAAGCTATCTGTCACTCAAATAGAATTAGCAATGTACAATGCTTTATTATGAGCAGGAAGCAGTAGCACTCAGTGGCACAACTAATATTGTATTAGTGGGTTTAGTTGTATGAAATTAGGGCTTTAAAAATGAAGTTACAAATTAATTCAGGCAGTTTATAAATTTGGGCTCTAAGGCCTTGTTTTACAATGTTTATACATGTGGGAGTCCTTTAGACAAAATAAAATAGCTTTCAGTTAGTTAGCTTTTTGGTTTTTAGATATAAACCTCTGTACAGCAAGTTAAGCCTGCCACATAAAGGGTTTGGGTTTTTTAGGGATCCTTTATACAGCTCACGGACTTTAGGCTGGTAAACGCTGACCTTGCTAAGTCAAAATCCTGGGTTTCAGCTCACAACTTAGTGCAAACCAGCATTTCCCAGTGCTCCTCAGTCCAGAGCACCAGCCCTTCCACCAACAGTGTTCTGAACTCTCCCAGGCAGCTTGTGGGACACAGGTGAGGAACTCCATAGTCACATAATCAGTAGAGGTGACACACTGACAAACTTGCATTCCTTCTTTTTTTTGGGAGGGTGGTTTTGTTTTGTTTTTTTTGGAGGGGGGGTTGCTTGCTTGTTTTGGGGGTTTTTGTTGGTTTTTTATTGGGGGGGCATTGTTGTTGATTTTGTGGTTTGTTTTTTATTTTTAAACTCTGGTTTACAATGCGAACATTGGAATGTATTTCCATGTTTATCTGAAAATAAACTGTCAGTTTCTAGCTTTAAATCAATACCTCTGGAAACAAAGATATGGCTTATCAACCAGCCTGTAGATCTTGTTTCATACAAGGAATTAAGGTCTTTCCTGGTATAATTCCATTAAAGATGCTTTGACCCAAATCATGCTTTGAAAGCTAAGTAATGAGTACAAATTATAGGGTGTATGCTTAAAATATTGAGGCAATCGGAAGGAAAAAAGAGAAGAAAAAACAAAACAAACAACCAACAAAAACCTACTAACGCCATAATAAGTTAGACCACCGGTTTTACTGATAAATCTAGGCTTGTGAAGTTGGCCTGTGCTTGTGTGTTATTAATGTCTCTATGAACATGCCATTGAGCTCTTGAGCTTATTCTGGGTTTTCAGGCACATGGAATTGGTTCTTGTACAACAGTTTTTTATGCATTAAATCTGTCTATGCAACACATAGCTTTCTCTTACATGGTTAACATGCAACTCCTATTCTAGTTACACAATAAAAATGCCGTCTTCAGCAAGAAAGCAAATGTCTTCACAGCTATTACCTTGTCATCTCTTCCTCATACTTAGCTCAAGTGTTCAAAACATTGCTCAAAATTTGTCTAAAATTCATCTCTTTAATACTGTGTTTGTGAAGATCATTGGTGACACACGGATATTGGAGATAATGACATGCTTTAGATAGACAGGTGGGCAAATCTAAGGTCAGGAAGTATTTGGTTTTCCTGGCCCACATGTCAGGGTCACAAAACAAGGCACCCTGCAGTTGGTTATCAGACCTTTTTGCCTGTATATGAGGAAAACTGAATGACCTTTGTGTTCTTAGTTTCCTCTTTGAACATGGTTATAAAGAGAAAGTAGTTTTCGGTAGATAGATATAGATGAGCAGACAAGAAAAAGTCATCAGATCTTCAGGCTTGAGGCTCTATGTCCACTTAAATTCATTTGAAATACCAGGTTTTGATCTAAACTGAAGGCCTGGTATTTTAGGCAGACCAGAGCTCAAGGTTGGGGATTAAAATCTTAAGCAAGCTGGGATATATACTATTGAGATAACACTGTCATAAACTGGAGTTTGAGTGGGATGACTTACCTGTATAGGACTATTCTGTATACAGATTCTAAAAATCCATGAGAGCTTTATACATTTTACTGTTAGGGCCTCTTTAGAGCTGGTATACCAAATTTTAGTCTTTTCATTAGCCTTGCCTATATTTGAGTATGAGTCTGCTGCATGGTGTGGCTCAAGCCATTTGCATCTGCGATGCCTGGAGGTGAGTTGCATCAAGCTGATAGCAGTTCCTGTCACCTCCATACTGAATTTCTACACCAGACAAGCTAGTTTCCTTTAGACTCAGTCACAGTGAAAGACAGAGTGTAAAACCTTCAGACAAGGCAAATTCATCAGGGGTGTGAGATCCAACATCTCCCTAGCTCCTCTGTTTGCATGGGCATGCAATAAAGAGCCTTGGCCCTAGAGCACGTTAGGTGCTAAAACTCGAATGCTGTGACATTAGCCAGTATAAATAGACAGTATAAGTATAGTAAAATATAGTGTTCTGTATTTTACCTTTGAAGTTACCGTGTTCCTATTCTTTGGAGAGTGTATGTAGAATTTGCATAGCAGGGCTAGTGAGATGATATAAATGTCTGTAAATTAACTGAGTTAAACAAAGATGCTTGTAAGCTGTCTCCTGAATGCTTTTCCTGAGAGGAAGCTTTGAATAACGAAGTATCTTTGGCTTGCAAGATAAGGACAGAAATATTTCCTGTCACCAAATTCTTCCCTGTAGCAAGATAAAGATATTGGGAATTTGGCAGTTCAGCACACTCTTTTCTGCTTCTAGTCTTAAGAGAGGGCTCCTAGACACATCCAGTGTTGTTGAGATGACTTTCATGTTTGTCTCTGAAGTTAATTATATTTCTAAATGGGTTTCAAAGGGAAAAAATACAACATTAGGGAGATCAAAGGAGAAGAGTTAATATGTTCACTCATATTTTTGTTACTTAATGTTCTTTAGTGTCTGATACAATTCTTGAACTGTTGGATTAAATCTAAAATATCTTTCTAGAAAATGAGGTGGGATGTCACTCTTGGAGTTCATAGGAGTGCTGCCATTTATTGTCACCAAACTCATCATTAGGAAAGTTGAACAGTGGTATATTATTATGGTAGTTTATGGCAAAATATGTGGTATAGGATGTTAAGCTACATGAAGGCACTTTTAAACTTTAAACCCATTGATCTAGTTGACTGAAAGGTTCTGGTTTTAGTTACCAACTCACAGCTAAAGCAAAACTTTAGTCATGGTTTACTCAAGTAAAAGTTCACAGAAGATTCTTGCAGAGGGGTGATCGTACCTCCTGGTTATTGGTTTACTTGTTTAACTCTGTATCGAGTCAGTCCTCCTGTTGTACTGTGCATGTGAAATCACACTTTTGGGCACAGTTTCAGTTTGGCAATGGCTGTCTCCTACTTCCCATAATGTGAGAAGAACTTATATAAAGGTGCAGTTCTCCTCATAGTGTATTTGACAAATACAGAAGAATCTATTTCCTTGATACAGCTCCTTATACCTACTGTCATGGGAGGGTTAAAGAACATGTTTGACCATTTATATATTGATGGAGCACTTGTGCCATTGGAATTGGAGAGCAGACTGATCTCAGTGAAAAGAAAAGCTTGTTCAGTTTCCCAAAAGCTGTGCCTAATGTACTAGTGTATCATCTTGCTAGCAGTTGCCTTTCTCTGGCAGAAATCCAAAGTTAGCAGCTGAAGAAGGGATGAGATAATGACCTCTGAAATATTGAACTGGTATGCTGGCAATGCAGAAAATTTCCCAATAGTGAGCTTGGGTACAGCACTTAGGGTCTCTTTTTCACTTTGTACAACACTTCTACTGTAGTTCAGTGCATAGACTGGCTATGGATTATCTTTTTTTGGAGTGTACTACTGCACACTTGGTGTATCAAAACTAAAATGTGCTGATTTTTCTTTCCTACTAGTGCTGCTGGTGGATTGGTGGACATCTCACAAGGAGAGGAATGATGCTGTTGCCTCTCAGTAGTGGGCTGTGCATTGTCTGCTCTTTTTCTGTTCCCCTTTTCTTCTTGCCCTGCTTGAATAGTGACTGGCTATATGCTTTCTGGCTTATTTTCAAATCTTAACCAACTTTGATATTTCCATGAACATGGCAGCTATGTTTTCATTTCTTCTTTCCCACCACAGAGAGATAATTGAATTGTCAGTGCTTCTTTGGGACGGACAAAGTAATGTGTCCTTACTGAGTGCTTTAGTGTATAGGTAGCATCAAAAGTCTTTTGACTACAGCATAGCTTATGGCCTGAAGAAAAGAATTTGTGTTGATAAGGTTAAAGGAGAATAATATAGCCTAATATAGGCAAGAAATAGAAATGCCTATAATCGGCTTACTGGACAGTTTGAGGCAACATTGGAAGTGCTACAATAGACAGTCCCTGTGGTAAGCATATCCACTGCCTGATCTTGAGCTGAAGTCTTGTCACTGATGCAGCAGAGGAACTGCGATGTACTTGCAGTTAGTATGGTCTTAAGACCATGCACTAAGTTCTTCCAGTAGAAAAACTGGCACATTTCTTATACCAAAATTGCAGTCAAAGGACAGGTAAATTAAAGGTAAAAAGCAAAAGCTGTTATCTGAAAGTGCTTATCTTCTAGTGGTGCTAAAATAATAATAGGGTATGTGCACGGTTTTACAAAGAGAAAAGCATTTCTAGCCTAGACTTATGGCTGCTGGTAGAAAGCAGCAAAGGTATGTGAGAAGTAGCTAAAAACGTAAGTGCTTTCAGACCTGCAATTCAGTTTCTTAAATCAAACAAAAAACCCACACACACTAACTTAAACAACTCCACGATTCTTTTCCTGTTCATCTCCATAAAAGAATGGGAAGGAAAGTGACCCTATTCTTCTTTGTTTAACTGTGAGATACATGATATGAGGTATTTTTAGTCCATTCTGTTGAGGTTGTATCACATCATGCATCACTGTAAAACAAAGATGTATAAGCTAGCTGCAGAACTATAAAGGGGGATAACTGGATGAGGAAGATACTGAACAGGTAAGTCTGAACCATGCCAGCAGTTGCCTTCCTCTGGGAAGAGGAATTGCAGGTCCTTGTAGGCAAACGGAGGGAAAAAGAGAGGAGACAGAAAGAGAGGCAGGGATGCTGCAGTCAGGAGACTGCTCAGCTCTGAAATACATTCATATAGCTTTAGCTATAACTAGAACAAACTGAATACACTAGGTGGTTTAGGAATGGCTTATTTGTCTGTGCTGGAGGCTGGATGGGCCAGCCTTCAGTCTTGACTAAAGCTGGGGTTATAGGCTCCAAATCCAAGGCTGCAGTTGGCAGTAACACAGATGCTGTGGTCAATGCTGAGAGGCTGACTTACTGTCTGTGGCTAAGGTAGAATTGTTGCAAAGTTAAGGACTCATTTGGTTTGACTTCTTTTAACTTGAGGACAGTTTGAGGGCTTCAGTGCTACTTATTGCTTCTAACTCACTGCAATAATTCTGGGTAAAGGAACAGGAGAAAAGAGCAGTGTTCACACAGAGCAAGCTTGCATTCAGCCACCATGAAATGGGTTCCAAGTTTAATAGCTGGTTTCTTTTCTTGCCTTGCCTGCTCTTTGAGCTTTTATGAAGTTTGGGAGTTGTCCTGAGATTTGTCTTTGGAGAACGGAGGCAGGCTTTTGAGTTTAGGCTGCAGCTAGTTTTCTTGTACCTCAGATCTGTGAAATTATCTACATAATCTAGGATAAACTAATTGCTGAGAAGAAGTTTATGAATGAGACTGAAGCAGATTTGAAAGTGCCAGCTGTTACTGGTTACAGAGCCTGCAGAGCCAGTAGGCTGGAATCTGATAATTCACCATTTCTTCCAAGACAAAATTTTGCTGCCCTTTGGCACAGACCTGATCAATAGTAGAGGGTGCATAATCCCAGGAACATCACTGGGAGCTCCAGACCACTTTTGGCATCTTCGTAGCTGTGGGTCAAAGATAGCAAGGAAGAGAGTTGATTTGAATAAGAAAATAGACTCTTACCAGCTGAAAAGTTACCCAGTGCTGTGATAACAATGGTGCTGAGATATGAAAATCTTCTGTCTTGGCAGGAGAATGGTGATTTTTGGAAGGAAAGAGTTTGCTGGAGATCATTGTACTTTTCTGAAATTAATTCAAAGCATGTTTGTGTAATTTGATGGTTTGTCCTGTTGTTACCTGCCTTTCAGACTATGCAATGTTTTGAGAGGAGAACAAGGGATATGTGCAGCTTTTGGGAGGTGGCAGAAAGAGGGGCAACTGGCTTCTTAATTAGTGACAGACAGCTTATAAATCCCTTACTAGCAGGCTTACTGAGCCACTTAGCTACTACTGTGCAAACCCACTCATTCCTAGCTTCATATCCTGTATCAATTACTCTGTCCTGTGTGGCTCCCCTGTCTCACTTTCACTGCATTGGTCGTCTGCCCAGCTTCTATTGAAGTAGGGGGAGAGGGAACAGGCAGAGAGAGAAAAGGAGGGAGGGTTCTCATTACAAATCTGGATATGAGATGACACATTTAATCCTTAGAGCAAAGCAGGTCCAGTGACAGTTCAAATGAAATCGTTGCTCGGTCTCCTCAGCCCATTCCCTGAAATGGCATTGTTTATGACAATCCCTTAACATTATGTCATAAGTTTGCAAATATACAAGTATGGCATATGATCATCCTCCCAAAAGGAATAGCAAAGGCAGCAAGAAGAAACAAATGTCGTCTTGCAGGTTTCTGTTTCAGTGAGGGCTGTAGCTATCACTGTCAATGATGTCAAGGTTATACTGAAATGTGTGCCCCCAGATGATGTATTTCTTGCTACTTGCCTCACTGCTGAGGCAGCAAGTCAGTCAATGCCAGAAGGATCATGAAGAGGTAACTAGAAGCTTTGCCTCACTTCCAAAGGAGAAAGCAGTGGCACCGTGTTTATTAAGAGATCTTCCTCTGTGCACAGTGCTCAGCACATTACAGGATGGGGGTCTTTTGGGACTGCATTAGCACAAACGAGTCAGATTGTTCAAAGAAACCAAATAACATGGCCATCTGGTGAATGCAGTATCTAGATAATATACTTTAAACAGTTATTGTATTATGCACAGATAAAATGGCCAATGTGCTCTTCAAATGAAAGCACAAAGCTCCCAGACTCAGCTGAGCTCAATAGAGGCACTGAGGTCCAGCTGTCATTACTTAGTCATTTGTAGCTGGACTGCTCAACTAAATAAAACATACAGTTAGACTAAAGAAAATGGTCTGCTGCGAAAGCTGGTAGCTCTGTTTACTAGGATTTGGCATTAAACCCCATCATATTGTTCTCTCTTGAATGATTTCTGTTTTGTTCACTTTTCAAAATAACTCAGCTACACTCAAGCTTACCTACGTCCCTGAAAATTCTCTACTGATCAACTTTCAGAATTGCCTGTTTCACTGTTTTGCCCAGATTTCACTATTCCCTGTCATTTCACTACTTGTCTGAGTCCTCGTATCTTAGTTTATGGAAAAAAATTATATTGGCTAATGGCTTTAGCCATGAAACAGATTCAGACAAATTTCCCAGGACTCACTGTTTAAAACAAACAACAGTATGCAATCTATTCATCAGTCTTCTAATTTATGTAGCATCCCTCACACTTAGGGTGTATGTTTTGCAACAGATTTCATTGAACTTTGAAATGGTCATGGTTGAATTGATGCAAAGCATCACATAAAATTCTTTCTTTTTCAATGGCTTATTCTGAAATGGCTTTAATTCAAAATAATTATAAATAGGAATAAGCATGTTTATTACAAAGATTTACTATGTCACTTTCTCAATACTTCCTTGTGTAGGCAATCCTTGAATCCATTTATCAATTTGTTTCATAAAATTGACAGGGAGATTAGTATGCATGAGCTGCCTTTCTGCTCTTACATAAAATGCTGTATAAGGCTACATATCAGAATTCCAGTGTGGAGCCAGCCAGAGTAAAAATGAAGTATCTTGCAAGTAGAGCATGCAACTTGCACTGGAACTGGAGGCCAAAAGATCCTCAAGGTAGGTTAGAATCATATACCCATCTCTTCTTTCAGACGTTAAGATCAGTACTTGCTTGTAGTTCTTCATTTGGAAATAATAGCACTTTCAATTTCATGTTAAATATGTTGCCAGGGGAATATTGGAATAATTTCTTTGGCATGGCAAAGGGATAGTTGTAGTCAGAACATCGAGGAAATGCTGTTTTACTCAGTGTAACTGTGGAGGCTGAGCCAGATTTCTGGCTCTCCTGTCAATAGTCCATCTGTGGCTGTTGCCCTTGCACAGTCGTGTCTGAGCATGTCTGACACAGAGGTGCTGAGCTCTATTTAATACTCCTGGGCTTAGTGCTCTGAAGAATGAGACCTCCTATTCTTACAGTCTCCAATTCAGGCATGTTGGCAGTCAGCTTTTTCTGTCCCTGACTTTAGTAAGAGCAAGTTGTCAGTATTTTCAAAAGCTGGACGAGAGGATTTGTGTTACCTTTGCCCTTTTCTGTGTATTCTCAAGAAGAATATCTGCCTGAGAACTGGACAAACTGCTACACTGATGTGCAAGATTTGTTTGCTTGTTTTCATCTGTCCTCAGTGCAAGAGTTGGGCTTAACTCATGATATCTTGCCCAGTCAGGCAGTCTGGGAACGCTGGCAGTTGCCTATGAGGGCAGCAGGGGGGAAAGAAAGGGTGTTATTTTTGAGGAGCTGTAAATCCAGCACCTTTTGCCAGTGCTGCATTCTCTTTTTATTGCTTGCTTCTAAGAAGCTATTGCTGCAACAGCCCTGGCTGCAAACAAAATCTCATTTACTCAAAAGTTCATGACAGGACAGGTCGTGCATTTTGCACATTTGTGGGACACTTGTAAAAGAAACACACAGTGCACTTTCCAAAAGCTTCGGCTTGAAATGCAACAGTTTCCATGCTGCCTGGAGCTTCAATGTCAAAGAGATTTCTATTTTTAGAGAGAGATTCTACTCAAAGAGCTATATAAGGCTGTGCTGGGGAGACCATTGATTTTTATAATATAAGAATACTTCATTACTCAGTGGGGGAGAAAAAATTCTGTGTAAAACTGGAAAACACTAAAATACTCTGACTTGGATGTCTTTGTAGAGGAGAGGGAACTGAGATGAGAACTGAAGCCCCAGTGTTTGGTTTATAATATTCTAGTTTCTCTCAACTCCTTGAAAAAATTGCTTTAGCCATTAAAAATGCCAGAGAAGGCTCTTTATCATGAGTGATGATGCAAGAGGGAAGAGACAGTTCCAAGCACAGTCTGATGCCAAAAGACTGTGCTAACAGGTGACAACACTGGGAAAACCCAACAAATTACTGTCATGTCCTTCATGGGAAACAAAGTAAGACTCAGCATTACAGATTCAGTGTTTCCAGCTGTTTTTCTTAATTATCCTGAGTACAGAATGCACCTAAACTGATTGGATGCTACACAAAATCATACAGAGTGGTCAAGTGGACTGAGAATAGTAGTCACAGTTAATGGCAGAACAGAGCAGTGTCTGAAATGCTGGCTTTTGGCATGGCTTGCTAGGGAGCCTTCTTCTGAAATCTATTTTTTCCTTGCATAGAATCATCCAGCAAACACAACTGTTACCCTTAATGCCTAGTTTTGTATTAATAGATAGGAAAAAGGACTGAACAGAGTTGGTTAAACCTGTGTTCTCCATTGACTTTCCCAATGTCACTTCTGTTGCAGTTCTAAGAGGAACTGTTTGGCATCCAAGGAGTAATTTCTCTATGAAGCACAGGAGACTTTCTGGTCTGGTTGAACTTCCAGAGGCAGCCCAGGTAACATTTGGTTTAGCAGCTCTTGCCAATGTTAGCACAGCAGTTGGGGCAAATGTGGGTTTGCTTGACTAAGAACTAGATGAGGTAACAGAACTAAAATAGGGACACTGGGCCCATTTCTGCTGTACTCTGACACAGCTCTTGAGGTGAAATCTAAATTAGAGGCAGGACTGAGCTGATGCTGGTTTTAACCTGCATTTGGTTTATAACTTGGGTTTTACATTGTCTTGTTCAGGCAAGTAAAGTTTTGAACAGCTAGACTATCTGAATTAGGGGTGAAAAAATGCAGCAAGTGGACGTGATGTCTGCATTTCAGGGACATGAGGAAAGCCAGCAATCTTGTGTCCCGCACACTGGGTGGTGACAAAGCAGAAGCATAGGCAGCAATTGCCAAGTAGTCTGAGGGAAATTCCTTCATCTGCCCAGTGCACTGAACCAGAAATGGCAGGAGAAACAACACTCTGACATTTGCTATTCAGAAGGAATACAATTGATGTTGAAATGTGCATTTAGAATGCTTTTGAATACACAGACATACTAGTCCTGGCTTATTGTTAAAAGTATAAGAAGCAGTTCGAGTAATTTGGGGTAAATACCTCTCCAGCCAACTTGCAGTGCACGTGGGTACCCTTGCAGGTTTATGGGCAAGATCGGGTTTATGTATGTGGGTTCAGAACGCAGGGCACCGGCGGGCACGGTGGCGTTTGCAGGGCAGGGGCCGCCCCGGAGCAGACAATGAGGAGCCGGGGGGCAGCGCGCCCGGCGCTCGCTGTCCGCAGAACAGCACTGCCCCCTGGCGGAGTGGAGCGGCACCGGAGGGCCGAACAGCGACCTGGCGCTCTGGCAGCAGAACGTCGAGGAGGCACGCGTGAGCCGTGACAATTTTAAGATAATTGCAGGAATTGTAAGGGATTAATAATGATAAACTTCACGAACTTAGTCGTAAGTCTACAGTGCAGTTCTGCTAAAGGCATCGTGCAGTGTCGTGTTCATTCCTGGAGCAGTGCCACAGAAACCAGCCCCTCACCCCTTGCAGTCTGTGTTGAAGCACCTAACTCTGCTTTGAGCTGAAACTTTCTTTTCTCCTCTGTCCTGTAAAGTGCCTCTATACCTTCCCTTGCTAGACACCCAAGAAATCTTCCCATGACACCCCCCTCTTCCTTCCTAAATGTCATCAGTCCTGCTGGCGTACTCTCCAGCAGAGACGTGTTCCTAATTTGATCCACTTTGCAGCTGTCTCAAATAGGAATCCCAGGCTGTGCCCCCCTCCATGCCTGAATAGTTTCCTTCTGGGATTAAACAAACCTCTACACTTCCCTGAACAAGTGACAGGTTGAGGTTTTAGAGGTTAATTCTGACTTTTGTTGGCCATGCATTCAGATGGCAATGAACTTTATCCTTGTCATTTGTATTAATAAATGTAGTGATTTTATGATACTGAAAAGACATTCTTTAAAATGTTGTACATCTGGTAAGCAAGTTGTCTTAATGTATTCTCAGTTAAATTTCTTGGTGTCATTTCCACTGCAGATTTCATGCTCTACTTGTAAGATACTCTTCTGTACTTGCATGTGTTTTCATTTTGTTAGATGGTGCACAGAGGGAGATTAGAACTGTAATTGCTAAATAAATACTTACAGCTGATGAACACTAACTGACATAAACCTATTACATACAGTGTTTCCTTTTGTAAAATGTAAATACAGATACATTAATATAACGTGGTTGCCTAGTATAGGCAATAATAAAGGACTATAAGCTTCAGGGTTAATTTTTCGATCAGATGAAGGGAAGTCTTGAGGTAAACTATTTTTGTTCATTTAAGTGAGGTATAGAAACTTGAATCACTTGATTTCAGACCTGAAATTTTAGTAGTCATCAATTGATCATTTAAAATGGTGAGTGCAAGGATGCATATTTGATCATTCAACATGGCTAATCTTTCTATTTTATTTATTTCAATTTGACTGAATAACATTAGAAACTGACTCTTCAATTTCTTTACCTTTATTCTGATATCAGTCTCTCATGCGCATCTAGGTAAGCATGCTTCTCTTTTTAGTGCATAGTATTCTCCAGTCATGTCAGACAATTGCTTTTAATCTGTAGAATGTTAGAGAGTCTTTAAAGGGTATAATGAGGATGGTGGAAAGCCCAACATGTTATTTAGGACTCTCTGAAAAAAGCAGCATCTTCTTACAGAAATGCTGCTGTAAGAGACAAATAAGATTAAGCAACAGCATTATCCTGTAAGCAAACACCATCAGTCTGTAAGTTGTGATTGTACAATAATTTTATCAGGCCTCCTCTAAATAGCTGGAGGTTAAATCAGCAGTACAAAATGCATAATGTTACAGGAAACAGCTGGGGGGGTGGGGGGGAGATTGGTATAAGCCTGAATTTAGTTAAGGATAAAGATTTGTTTGAAAAGCCAGTAACTTCCAACAAGTTTATAAACATAATCCTGCAGTCCTTTTGTGTAGCTATTTTAGAAACATCTTTGCCATAGTACTGCCGTCTCTCACTGAGACCAGAAGGCAGCATCTCCCTTTCACTTCTCAAGTATTTGCCCTTTCAAAATTCTTGTCTCAAACTAAATAAAGATTTCTGATAATTTCTTGAATACTATGGAAATTTATTTTCGAGAAGTCTTTTGGGGCTTGAGGCCTGGATTATTTTTCCCCATCCCACTCTCCTCCAATGTCTGACTTCAATATGATCTTTAATGGCTTTCTTTGCCAATGTATGTTTGTATGTGATAATCTGTTTGTCATTAAAACTAGATATGTAAGCATCATGTATAATGAACACCAGGTAAATGTGGGAATTTGTTTGCCTTTCACTCTACTATTCTTTCTTTCCTGTGATATGGAAAATAATGATAAAAATTACATGGGATTATCATAAAGCATACATAAAAAACCATAACTGACACTATTAAAACTTCTATCTCTAGCTTTATAAAGTTGGTGTGTGTTTAAGTATGATAACCATTCTTTTCTTTTTTAATATGGTGGTCATAATTCTTTAAAGAAAAACTATACATCAGACCTGTACATATACAGGATATGTTGTTCTGAGATTTGTGTCCACCTGTGCAAATACTAAACTTCCTTATATCAAGGAAGATTTTTTTTTATTCTGGCAACTATATTAGAAAATATTCAGTAGTATGCCAGCAGAAATATTAATAGCTGGCTACTGTCTGTGTGGTACAGTGCTCAGAGTGGGGAGTTCTCTATATGTCTTTGATAAGACTAAGGTAATAATGGTTGTGTGTAGGTGATCATCGCCGTGGTGGCTTTGGCCACAATAGGTTCACTGTGTATGATATATTTAAAGTGTCAGCATATAGATTTCCATGGTACAAGTCTGGATGCAAGCCTCATGTATGCTGTAACTGACAGGAGGACAACTGATCTTGACTGGGCTCCTTAGGAGGTCTGGTGTCAAAATAGAAAGTAGTTAAAGTATCTGACATTGATGAAAGTAGCTGAAACTGTCATTCACCAGCCACATGTACAGCTAAGACACAGAGTAATGTCTAGGGAAGAGGTCATGGCTTTTACTGACAGTAAAAACAGTAGCTGGAGAGGGAGGAAAGGCTGATAGCTACATAGCAGGGAATGGGCAGCATTCAATATGAGTAAAGAGGCTTTTCCAAATACAGTTTCAATGTGGCTGCTTAAGAAGCAGCATCAGTGAAGACTCGTAGAATAGAGAGTATGATGGCTGCGAAAATACTTTTCATTTTAAGAAAAAAAAAAATGCATCAAACCAACCCACAGTGTGAAGTTCTTCCTGAGGATTATTAATTTTCTGCTGTTAGTGGTCTTTCTTCCCCATCAATTTCTCTTGGCAAGCTACTGTAATCCCTAAAACATCTTAAGCTGCAGTATGGCACTGTTTGTATGTTTTGAACAGAATGAGAAGTGCTCAACAAGCTGTTGAATTGGGATTTATGTATTTGTGATGTGAATTACACTGTTGGAATAGGCGTAATGTTACTGTCACTAGTTGCTATCTTAAGATAAAAATACTCTTGCTGTTTTCACCATGTTTCTGCCCTTGTTACTCTTGGTTTATTTCTCATGAGCTCAGTGACGAATGTGCCATTATGTTATGCCATTGCATCTTAAATACATCAAATATTTATATACAAGTTGCCTTTTTTTTTCATACAGGATATGTTGTACTGAAAATCCCCCTGTATACTAAACACAGCTCTAAAGCTTCTTATACTCTTAAAATCTGAATCTATATATCATGTTGATCACCACCAGAAGGCTCAAATATTTCTTTGAACAAGATAGCTTAGGTATTAAAAGTAGGATGATGAAATTCCATATTGCCATTCAACCTCAAGTTATATTACCTTATAAGAAGTTGAGATATTGCACTATTTTAGTGTGGTTTGAAGAGCTTGTCTGGAACTGAAGCATGTAATATATGGGCACATGCAAAGTCTTTGTTCCAGATGTTGACATATGATTAGTTGTCTAGGTACCTTCATAGTCAAAGATGACTAAATCTCACTTCATCTTTAAGTAAGCATCCATGTTTCATCAGGGAATGTATTACTGGATCTTCGTTTACTATTAGGTCTGAAGTCAGGGTGGGATTTTAAACATTAAATGTTACTGAAGGTCCAAGACTCTACATGTCTCAGTTTCTTGAGAATTTTTTCTATTCCTGTTGCGTGGGTGCACACACATGCTGTGAGCTTTGTACAAAGCAGCATGTGATTCAAACACATTAATGAGATAATAACAAAGGCCTTCACTCTACCTGCATGTTGAAATGGAAAGCTTTACTGCTAGTACAAAGTTTAATTCTCCTTAAGAAGACTATGATTTTCTTATTACAGGTTTTCCAAGTCAGGTTATGTTACAGTTGGTTTGTCAAGATAAATTGTTCACTAGTAGCTTTGCTCTAATCTTGAGCAGCAGAGGGCAGTGAAGCCACTACACACGAAAATAAAAATGTCTGGTCATAGGAAAATGAGTCTCTTTCCTTACAATCACACTTGCTAGTCATTCCCTGTCAGAATAGGGCACTGTAGGGCACATGCAAACGGCAAATCTGTGTAGATATCATTTTTTTTGCATAATAGGCCCAGTACAGGCATAATTAGATACTGTGATCATTTTTAAACTGTTACATGCAGACCAGAGTACCGCTTGATACCTTGAACATGTAGTTTAAAACTATGCTATGGATTTTCAGTTGTTGTCTTGGTATGTTGGAAAAGGAACAGAGAAGCAAGGCAGAGAGAAAAAGAAAGGGAGATAAGACCACAATAAAAACTCAGGGGAAGTAGTACTGAGGATATGCAAAATATATCATTTGCAGCTACAGCTTTGGGTGGCTTTTCTGTAAATTTCTCTATCTGGATTTTTTTTGACAGTACTGAAATAAGAACCCTGAAAGCTGCTCAGGGTGAGGTCAAAAACAACCACTAAAAAAAAAGGGAAAGCTTGGGACTTTTTCTCATGAAAACACAGATATTCTGTCAAAACTATTGAGTTTAAGACTCAGTTTTCTGAAGGAGAATATTTTGATATGAAATATTCAAGCAGCTATATTAAAAGCATTCCCAAAATAATTTCTGATGGAGTTATAGCCCATTCAGATTGCACGTGAAAAGTATTCCTACTTAGTCGGTCAGGACCATTTTCACATTTATCAATACAATTTTTACAGTCTGTTTAGATTAACACTAATAATCAGAAGTTGGGCCTAGCTAAAATAGGGCTTTTTTTTGTTTGGATTCTTTTTTATCCTCACTGAATGCATTCTGATACAGCATTTTTTGTGCTCTTCTGTATTCTCACATAGGGATTTTCACCAAATCTCTCTAGGCAGGAAAAAGTCCCCATAGTATTGAGAACTGGCTATTATCGTTAATGACACATCTCCTGTGAGTTTCTGGTTTTCCTTACACAAAGCATACCATACTTTATTGCAACAAGATTCCAGCTTTGATAAGAAAACTATTGATGCTGTGCTCATAGACACCAGGGAAGGATTTTTCTTACAAGCTTCAAGCCTTTCAAGGGATTTATCATTATTGTCTGTATGAACTTCGCAAGGTTAGATCCTTTAGAAAATGGCATGCTCTGTCAAAAAGTAACATTCTAGATTGAAACAGTGTTATAGGCTTGTGTCGTGGATCCCCTTCTATGACTTTTTCCATTAATTGTTCAGTGAATCATAAGTATAAACATAAAACTGGCTAATGATAACTCACTGGGTATGATTGCTTGCATTATAAAAGAGCCACATTCAAAATTATCTGGAAAACGAAAGACAAAAAGTGAAAGGATACAATCCATTAGAGTAATTCAAACTTGGGAAAGAGAAATGGAATTTACAGAAGAAGTAATTCCAATTCACACCAATTCAGCTGCAAAGGTTCTGGAGGACATATAATGTGTTTCTAAATGAAGGGAAGACTGGGGCAGGAGGTGGAGGGGGGGTTGTTGTTTGTTTGTAGTGGGTTTTTGTTTGTTTTTCTTGCTTTATGGTTGTTTTGGTTTTCCCTTAAGGAAAGAGGGAAACATGATCCTGGGCAATATTAATAGGACAGCTCAATCTGCAGAACAGGGGAGGTAATTATTCATCTTTATTTGGCGCTGTAAGTACTCTGTCAAGTTCAGAAATTGAAAAGGGTCCAAAGTAGGCCAGCAAGTATGCTGAAAGAGTTAGAAAGCATGACCTATGAGGAAGCTGTACAGGAATCTTGTGTATTCAGTCTTCTTTTGACAAAAAAAAAGCAGAGATGAGAGGGAGGACTTAACCTCTTCACAGCAGAAAACTCTTATAAAGAAGGCAGTATAATTGCTTGTTCTTTTTTTGTAGGCTGAAACTAACAAGAAAACAACTTTACAATGAAGAAAATTTAGGCTTAAATATTAAATATTTCTGAGGACTATGAAAGACTTTGCTGATTTAGGGATCCTGGAATCTCCTTCACTGGAGAATTTTAGAAGAGTTTAAGCAAACTTCTGTCAGGAATTGCCTAGGCTTATTTAATCCTCAGGCCTAAAGGCTGGTTTTCAGTGGCTCTTGAATACATTTTTACTCAGACTACAAGTCCAAAGTGATGACTTTGATTTTGACAAAGTCTAATTGCAAGAGGTCATAAATGTAGTTGGTAGATGTGGTGTGGTTTCAGCTCAAATCAGTGGAGTATATAATCTCTGGAGGTGCAAGCAGCCCCACAAATCTCTGATCAATGCTAGCAACCATTTAAATAACCTTCTGGGAAAGGGGAAAAGCAGCTACAAGGGCCAGTCTACAGGACCTTACCAGGTCTGTAGTGGACACTAACAGAAAAGGTGCGTGCAAACGTGTCTTGAATTGTACTCTAAACACAGCCTTGTTTCATCTTAGACATATTTTTGAGAGGAGAGTCGCTTATAAGATGAAACCTTGCAAATGACAGCCAAAGCAGGACCACTTTATCTCTGTCTGAGAAAACAGCATAGTAGGGGATGAATGTGTTCCTTTCTAGAATAATTTAGCACAGAGCTCCTCAGACTCTATAAGGTCCAGGCTGATTTTACAGAAGAGGGCAGCAGCCACAGAGGAGAATGTTGTATGGTCTCTCCCATTCTGCTTGGATCAATGCAGGAAGCTTCATTCTGTGCTAGAGAGGATTCTGCAATCATCTTGAAAAAATTACTTCACTTGCATTAGCAAGCCTGTTGGTGACTATAACAAGATTTGGATATGAAAAATAAGACTCATATAGCTCCCAGTGCTTTTATCAGTATCTTCCATCTAGACGCATCTGGCAAAATTTATTTCAGATCACTTTGGGCATGCAATTACCTTCTAAAGTATGGCTAAGATGAGTTAAGTGCAGAATGATTCAATGAACAAGTGTTTGTCTCTTTCTTGACTTAAGTTCATATCTAATATAGTGGATTTTGACGTCAGCCTAATCCCCTGCAAATTGTTGTTCACCTTGGACTTGGACAGTACTTCAGCATTGAGTCATCCCTATTGAAGAGGCCCTGCACACTGAAAAAGCAGATCAAGACTGAAATATTGAGGAGAAAACAGGCACATGCCAAAAAACTTTTGCAAAGTCTCTTCTTCCTGTGTTTATGCAATGAGATGGAAGAAGAAACCGGAATGCCTCCTGGCATGGCTAATGCAAGGTCTCTAACTACTTCATTTAGTGCTACTGTCACTTGATCAATTACTGCATCTAGACTTACTCTGAGGAACATGGTGTCACAACAGCAGAGTGAGCTTCCTAGTTAGACTGTCTAGGACCAAAAAGGCATGAGATTTTCTAAAAGACTAATGATACTTGTAGGTACTCATTGTATGTGTATAAACTGTATAAGTTAGGGAATGTTACATTCTGCCCCTAGAGTGTATAGAGATACATGTGGACCATGAAATGCTAAATAATTTCTCTACAGCTAATTATTACTCATATAGAGATTTATGCTTCATACAGCTTTTCTCCAGATTTTCTTTGGAGTCCTGGTAGGGAAAGGTAACAGAATGTATTCAGAAGCAGCATAACATATAAAAACAAAGGAGGGGGAGAATCTGCTACATACAGAACCCGCTCTTATGAGGTACCACAGAGTCTTTTAACATTTGGTTGTAGTCCAGCTGGATGTTTGCTATTAAAATGTCTTTTCAAAATCCCTTGTAATAAACTGAGTAGAAATCAGCCTTACTTAGATGAAGTTGGCTTAATTATGTCAGTTGTCATTATAAAGACTGCAGCAGTTTCAAACATGAAAACATGATGCATAAAAATTGAAACCACTAACCCTTGAAGATGCACCAACAAAATAGTAGTGGAATGGAAACTCAGTTTTCTGGCCAGTTCTGACAGTACTTTTTTTTTTTTTTTTTGCTCTCCTTTCTAGGCAATTTCTTCTTTCCCACTGGGCACAACAGTAGCTTTGCATCCAGTGATATCATCTTTGGAAGACCCTACTTATCTATTCTTATCAAATAATCCTGTTGCTATGGGTTACATAGCCTTCAGAAAGTTCATCTGCTCAAATTCATATTCTGAGGAAGACGAGGAAATCATCAACTAAATTGAACATGCACCAGGCACTTGAGCTCACTATTTCAGACTGTTACTGTAAACAATCTCTGAGGTTCCAGGCCCTTAGATTTCTTCCTTTTATACCTCTGCTCCTCATTTTTCTGTAAGTCAAAATGCATGATGATGCACACCAGCCACCTGACCAGGTGCAAATGTCTTTGTTTCTTGCCAAGCTTCCTCTTATGTATAAAAAGGCAATTACTCAGTCAGTGCTTATTTTTACTCAATGCCAGGGAGGGGAGCTGCTTTTGACCCAAATTCTAGGCAAAAGGATTCAGTTGAGATTTTTGAGCTTTTCTCTTCCCACCCTATTTTTCAACTTAAGCTCAGAAAATTATTCCAGTCTCAAATGCTGTGGATCACAAGAAACAAATACTGTGTAAAGAGGTCACCCATATCTGCTGTAATTCTGCAGTTGCTAGCACAACTGTCACTCAAGTTCCTTCTGGAGCTGATTTTCCACTGTGGAGGGAGATTTTTAAAGGTGTAAGGAAGGGTGCTAGCTTTGTTCTTTGTTTCTCTGGGAAATGGGGGAGAGCAGGAGGATAATGGCATCTCTTTTTTTTCCATCCATCCCTACATGTAACACAAATGTATCCTAGCCTTGCAGATGCAAATATGTAAGTTATGAGAGCACTATCATAAAGGCAATCATCCTATTATCAAACATGGAATAATTCAGTGTGCAGATATCTTTCTGTTCAAAGTACTAAGGATTTTCAATTCAAAATTACTTCACTAATGTTCAAAGGAAATATGAGAAGTTCAAGCCAGTTCTGGCTACTCTAGAGTATTATGCTTCGAAGAGCTATGGGTGAGTTCTTCAGATTGGGAACTGAAAAATTATTGCATTTTCATTTGGAACAATATTTGCTGTCTGAACCTCATTCTTGCCTGTTTTCACACTCAAATGAGATGAAATGAGAAACTTTAAACAGAGAGATCAATAAGTTTTCTTACAATTAATCACTCTGAGTAAGAACTATCTGATTCTGAGTGAACTAAATTTATGGAAGCAATGAGAAAAGAGATGACATCTTAGAGCAGGGCTATATCTTAATATAAACAAATAACTCTCATATTTTTTTTGGACCTCTTCTGTCCCAAGCCATATATGAGAACAAACAAGACATTAGTTATA
This sequence comes from Nesoenas mayeri, assembly GCF_963082525.1. NCBI lineage: Eukaryota > Metazoa > Chordata > Aves > Columbiformes > Columbidae > Nesoenas > Nesoenas mayeri. The sequence continues at coordinate 11,113,162 of NC_137540.1, read as the reverse complement.
TTTCCCAGTATGAAAGTCCCTTAAAGCAGTCTACTGAGAAAAGTTGGTCTGAAAACCCCTGGCATTATCTGAGCCTAAGCTATTGAGGTTGTGATGAATTAAAAAGAACAACATTCTAATTTTAGGAGTTTTAAATAGACTTGTGAGAATGCAAAAGAGGGTTCAGCTTGCTCACTCATAAGGAAATGCCTGTTAGTTGTGGGGTTTTTTTCCCTAAGAGGAAATTTAGTTTAAATGAATGTTAATTAGGACATTGGCACACATCCCACAACCTTTTCTGCAGATAAGGAGATGATCAAAGTAGGGCAAAAGGCAGGTGTTATACCTTTCTTTCTCTAAGTACAGCCTGAGAGAGATGAGTTGCAAGTGCAGTTCTAGCAGGGAGCTTGCCAGCCACTATGATGATTGTACAGACAGTTTCCTTGCACATTATATATTCCTTTACAGCGGGTTGCACCCAATAAGTAAATAAGGCTTCCTACCGCATTCCATCATCAGAAATTTATGTCAGAGTGATAGAAGGTGTAGAATAACAAGCTGGATATGACACGCAGCTGGAAAAGGCATTGGCTGTGGAAGGTCCATGCAACGCAGGAACCCAAGAAAAGACAGGACAAAGAAATAACCTTTTCACTTGTCTATGTAATGGCAAACATTGGCAACCTTCTATAAGAAAATGTCCCTTTACTTACATTTTGCTCACTGAACCAAACATTTCCCTTACTTTCCACTTAAGGCATCTCTAGCTATATTTTGTTGAATCAGCAGTATTTCTTCTGTTTAAAATAAATGAGTCAACCCCATAACAAAACATTCCTCGCTGTTTTCCCTTCTTCTGTTTAACTGAGATGTGCAGGCTTGCTCTGCAAGTTCAGACTTCAGCATTTGCAAAAGCTAAAGGTCAGCCTGAAATCTCACGGCATACTTACTGTACAAAAGCCAAGCAAGGAAATGTTCAAGAAGTCTTTGGAGAGCATTATCCTAAAATAAAAATTTAAGAGTCACTTCAAACCCATGTGCATCATGGCCTGTATTTTATCTTTTTTTACAAAGATGTTATTAATTTCTTCATATCCTGGAATCTCCAAATAAAACAGATTTTGTCATATGCAGGGACAGAAGTTGGACTCAATCCTTGTGACTGCCTTCCAACTCAGGACATTCTATGATTCCAATGCTTCCTTTTTCCATAAAGAATGGGGATGTTACCTTTTAGGTGAACCTACATTGGCTGTGTTAAATAGGTCAGAGTCTTATTTTTATTTAATGGTTAAGTTAGTTATTTTTTTCCTTAGACTATATTTTGCCCTCAAATACCTCCTTTGTGATGTAAGGTAAACAGACTAGATATTGAATAAATATTTTAATATTCTTTAATTACAGTGGATGGTAACTACCCTTTGTAATTCTGTTACCATGGAGTACACTGGGATCTCCCTAGTCTTGAATAGGGAACTTACCCTGATGATAAAGATATTTATTTACTTTTCTTGGCTGCTTATCACAGCTTAAAGCCATCAGGGAGAGTTTTTCTCCAAAGTAAGTATAGAAAGTTATAAGTGTATGGACACCCACACACATTTTCAGATTACTACAATTGTTGCTGAAAAGAAAATGCTTCCAACAAATCTGCTTATAATTAGACATGATATGGTGCTGATTCTTCCAAATGGCTATGAAAATAGATACTAATTCCAATCAGAATTACTCATATTCTGTTGTAAGGCAGTGGGACTTACTGTTTACTGTCCATAATATTCTCCACAATGTTTGAAAACAGTTGTGTAAACCCTTCAGTAGGAAAATGGTAACGAAAGCAACTCAGTAGCACTTGGACAATGTTTAGTGAAATGGGAAATTGAACAAGAGAAAGAAGATCCCAAGGAAACTGTTGCCTGAATATGGTGCAAACGGGATTCAGTTTGTATGGAAGCCCCTTGTTCCTCTTGGTGCACTAAAGCTAAACAGCAGGAGATGAATCATGTCAAGGAGTACAGCAAGCTGGAAAATGATGAAGTCCTTGTGTACAAAAGTCCTTGTTAGCTCAGTAGTGCTTTTTGTTGTTTGGGGTTTTGTTTCTCTTTGTTTTTTCTCTCCAGATATAAACAGACAAGCAATATAGGGAAAAGTTTGTGATGGCTACAATGGGAACAGAATCTACCCTGTAGACAGCAGTTTATTAAGTCCTCTTCCCAAACTTTTGTATAAGCTTCTATTCTGATAACTTTCAATGCTGAAACAACTGTAGTTAACATTACTTGTTGCTTGCATTTCCATATGTAACTCTGCCCTTTTGCTACTCAGTGTTAGAAATAGCAGAGCTCTAAAGGATTGTCCAGATTTATATCCCTAGCGCAGTGCTTGACAGTTCATGTGTGCAAGGGACTTGGGAGCTTCAGCTCAAACTTGAGGCCTTTTGAGTTTCTGTCATCACCACTGTAAAAGATAAACTTATGGTTGGCAACCAGACCATGCCAGCCCAGGCCTGGGGTGCAGCGCTCGTGTAAACCCACAAGTAACTAAGACTCGGGCAGACACCAGGCTGCCAGACAGCAGGCCTCGTTCCAGTTCTCTTTGATGTAAAAATCGCTAGCCGAACTCTGTAGAAAGTGATACGTGTATAAGATTAAGGCAATAATTTTTAATGCTTTACATCTACATAGCACGTTAAAGTTTAACAAGACTCAGCTCTTGTTACCTCTTTTTTTTTACCTGATAGTGAACCACAGTTCCCTATGCAAAGCTAAGGTTTTTAACTCTTAACATATATATCATTTTAATCTACTCACTAGACTCTCCTGCTGCTAGAAAGCCCTTCACTCAGCTCTATTTTCCTCTTTTTTCCATGTTTATCTCTTATGTGAGTAAGGCAGATAGCCTTGGCATTCATTAATGCTTTTATATTTATACAAGTTATATGCTCAAGCACTCTGCTGAGTTATGCCTGTTGTTAGTGCACGTCATACGCCACTTCTGGCTGAGATGGGAATCAGTGTTTATGAGTTGTAGACTCGACCCCAAAAGATGTGAAAATCAAAACTGATCTCTAGGTACATATGTACAGCATAACACTCCATGTTTTGTTGATTGCTTATTTCTATTTCTACAATACATGCACATATATTGTTGTATGCATATTCTACAATTGCTGTTGTATAGCCTGTGCAAAGATGCTTGTTCTATAAATGTAACTAATGCTCATGATTAGGAAATCAAATATTATGATAAATTTATACGTAGCTTTATCTTTTAAGAATGCTTAGAAGAGGAAGGTAGATATGATACTTGTCCTTCATTTCATTATGAACTTTTAAGTGTGTAGCTTTTATAGCTTCACATTTCAAAGTCTCAAGCATGGCTGTGAAAACTTAAGTTTTGCCTTCTATTTATATGTCCACATAAACAGCTTATATGCTTGGAAATTCACATTGACTTTGAATGAACTGAAACAAATCTCCTTGCAAAACTCAATTAATATTGCTCTGCTTCACTTGGTTCCACATGAAAACTGAAGAAACAACAAAGCAATTTCAGGCTCTTAAAAAAACGAGCTAAGGTTCTCCTAGCTTGCTTATTTATGAAAATGGTTGCATGACTAAATGAAAAGCAATGATAGTCTGTTATGGTTATTTGGCATTCCTTCAGGTGATCCCCACAGGAACATTTGCTTCCTACAGAAAGTGAAACCACAGTTTAAAATATGGTATTAAATTACTTTTCTGTTTTTAAAGTGGTTTTTACTTTTTTCTTAATCTGGAATTTAATGTTCAGGCAAGGTTACAAGCTCTTCACACTGATGGAAAATTAGTGAGATTTAATTGCTTTTCAGGGCTCATAATGGCTCCATGTCTCACAATTCAATAATCAGAAGTAATTTTGCAGCTTGAATTTGAACTATTAGAGGACCAATTAATTTTATACACTGTATTGTACATGTAGGGGCCACATTATGCTTAATACTTATTATATAAGGAATTTGGTTTTAGCCTTGGGGATAATTATCACTTCACAACTTTAAGAAAACATACGCGCACTTATGGACAGAAGATAAATCAGAAAATGTATGTTTTGGTTAGTGTTTTATCAATTGAGTCTTTTATCTGCATCTTCTTCTTTAAAGAAAAGACCTCCATGTCTGACAGCTTTTCCGGGGGGGCAGTTTAAGATAATTTCTGTGGCTGTGTTTAATATATTCAGAACCTGAGATTACATGCTGTAATTAATCTACACTGGTTTGGAAGTAGATTCCTATTGCAAGTCATCACCAATGGATATCTACTGTGAAAGTCAGAAAAGTACATAACAGTATGTGGTGCTCTTAAGTAAGAAAGTAGCATTCAGCACTAGTTTGCTAGCTACGAGCTTGGAGAATCACTTGCACATCATTTTGTATGTTTTGTACTCTGGATTCTTCTTGAAAGTACTGAACAGTGATGATTCTGTGATGGAGTTGGGGATATACTGAGACTTTAAACTTTAGAAATGCTTGATTTATTTATCTGTAACAAAAGTTAAGTGCTAGGGAGGATTCTTTTTTTTTCAGGATGAGAAAGATGGATTAGAAAGAGGTTAATGTGGATATGAAAAGTAAAGCTAGTATTATTAACCAGTTTCCATGAGTATCCCATTGGACTGAGTCATCTCCAGTGGGCTTTCAAAAACTTTAATCAATACAAGGCCTGCATTTGATCAGAGAAGCTGCCTTAGAAGAGAGGAAAAGGGGGTCACAAATTTAGATGGGAATCGTAAAACTATGATTATTAAAGATCTTACCAACTTTTAAGTAACTATATGTGAAAGCCTGAGAGAGCAGACATGGACCAAACCAACAAGATTTCTTTTGACCTCTAAACAGAAAGAAAGCAGCAGTAGTGAAGGTAGTGATCACCTACACAGAAAGAGAAGTCAGAAAGGATGGTCTTTTTTGTGGACTTAGGTGCTCTGTATCACTGTGATAATGTGGCTAAGGCCATAGCTTGTCCTATGGTGAACAGCCCTCTATCATATTAGTTGATCCTGTCTTAAAATAGGTAGTAAATCTGAAGTAGTTCCCCACAGTTCCTCTTTAATGATTGTACAGTTACTAGGAGTGGCAGTTGTGTGTTGCCTTTTTTTTTTTTCTTCTTTTTTTCTTTTGATGACTTGTCCAATTCCCCAAAGAGCTTTGTGGTTTTGCTCTTGTGTTCTCTATTCCTTTTTTTCCCCTCCTCTGCCTTGTAGCCAGCTGCTTTTGGGAGGGACAGGAATAGCCACTGACTTGAAATATATTATTTCATCTCCTTATGACTGCAGGGAAAAGGCAGTTTATTTCTGAAGAAGAGAGTGGGGAGATCTCATCTTATAGGAAAAGATGGTTGTGTTCTTGGATCTAAAAGGAAAGTGACTCTGCTCCTCATTCAGGAGGAATACTTGTGATTGTAACAATTGTCCTTGCTGGCAGCGCATATTTTTGATGTTGTGGGAAAGCACAGAGGAAGATACCTGCCCTGCTTTTACAGAGACAAAACTGGAAGGTTCCTTCTTGCCTGACTCACAAGTCAGTAGTCAGACGAAGCTTTGTATGATGGTCTTGTGTACAAAGTAAAATGATAAAGAGCAAAGTGAACATTCTTTACTCCTTCCTGATAGTGAGATTCTCACTATGTTTATAAATGTCCTAGTTTCAACTGGGAAAAAATGAATTTTCTTTCTAGTAGCTGTGGTTTGGGTTTTGTACGAGAAGAATGTTGATAATACACTGATGTTTTGGTAGTCAAAGACTTTTCATGTTCCCATGTTCTACCAGGTGCACAAGAAGCCGGAAGGGAGCAAAGCCAGGGCAGGTGACCCAAGGGGTATGACGCCATGCTCAGGATATAAGCTGGAGTTGGCCAGCAGGGCAAATACCACTGCTTGGGAATGAATGGGCTATCAGTGTCATGAGCAATGAGCAACAGCATTGTCTATAGCTTGGACTGTATATTCTGTTATTATTTTATCTTCCTTTGCTGTCCTGTTCAACTATTCTTATCTCAACCCATGTTTTGGTTTGGTTTGTTTTTTTCTGATTCTCTCCTCCATCCCACCTGGGGCTGGGGAAGAGTGAGGAGCTGTGTGGTCCTATTTGCCAGCTGCATTTAAACCAGGACAATAAATGCTAGGATTTTTTTATTTTACTTAATAAATAGATAGAATACATGTAATAGATAGAACAAATGTCTCACAAAAAGCCTCTTTATTAAAGGAACAAATTGTGGCACTCTGTACTTTATTCTTGATCTTACTTTTGATATAGCTGCTACTGTACATCATAATTCTGCACCTGGTTTGGGGCTTGAATTGTGATAGACAAAGTTCAAGAAAATGTGACCAATATAAAGATGAGTTAGTATAGTCTTAGCAAAGGCTTTTTGTGTGTTTGAGGAAAGCAGGCAACATACTAGTGCAGGGTTACATGGAAGAACTTGTTTCATGTGGCTTTAATCAAAGCTGGGATGTCTGGAATTAAGGGTCATCACCCTGCAAGGCACCTTGAGAAGAACTGCTGTTTCAAATAAGGCCATTGCTGACATGAATGTGGACTGAAAGTTATGCTTTGTTAGAAACCAGGCATAACAACCAAACAAAACAAAACCAGAAACAAAACCCACATATCAACAGAATATCTCAATCTGTAGTTTACAGTAATTTATAGTACATTAAAGAAGGAAGATTGTTTCATTGTCCAAGAAAATAATAAATTTGACTTGTTCAAGCACATCTAATATATTATACAGTAATGCTTCCCAACAATTCTGTAGCCAAGCCATACTTGAAAAAAATGGCAAGACTTGTTCTCTATTATATCCACTTCACCCTGCTTCTGAAGTTGGCTGCAGTGTCCTCCTTGCCTCAGCTGCCTGCAGATGCTGCTCTGCTGACTCCAGCAACAGCATTGAGCTTGGAATAATAAATCTGGTTCCACCTGACTGAACGTGTCCAAGTGGTGCCTGTATCCCTCCATTGTCATCCCAAATACTCCCAGGACTGTGATACAGGAGCACATGAACCAACCTCAGGCTGACATGCACAGCCTGACAGCCTTCACACTGTGGGGCTCCGCAGCGTGCCTGGCTTTGTAATATGCAGAGCCACAGCTCGTCATGTATCGCAAGAACTAACTCATTTTAGGTGGCTGATAGGTCATGCTGCGTTGCTCTCAATGTATTTGAATGGGGAGCAGATAAAGATTAATCAAAACTGAATCTTCAGTTGATGGTAAAAGAACCAGAGATGAGTTATGTCTGCAGGATTTGGATCAGAAGTTAAAGCTACCATCGTTTCTGTTAGTGATGCTGGGTGGTATTATTTTTTTTTTTGTTTTAAGAGATGAATATAGCATTAGAACCCCAAGATTCAGATTTTGCATTTGATTTCATCTTTGAAATTTAAAAAAAAAAAAAAAATGCTTAATGCAGTGCAGTTTTACCAGGTCCTGAATAGCTGTTGCCCACTTGTTGCCTAGCTATCATGAGTATAAATAAAAATACCATTCAAGGTAGCCATAGTTCTGTATGGTGGAAAGGGCTAAAATGTTGTTGTGGAAGACTTAAGTAAGCAGATGAAAATAGGTTCTGACACATTATACTGGCCTGTTTTGGCACAAAACTAGCCTTGTTTTTTGGCCAAAAATGATTAAAAATTGAGTTAGGATTGAAAAAATAAACTCATCTGAAGGGAAAAGGCTCAGAGATAAGACTGCAATAACATATGACTGCCCTCTATGCAATGGTTCCTTCAGACTCTGTGGTGTCCAGTTACTTGTGAAAGGGGATTGTTGGATTGTTCAGCGAGGGCAGGAGCAATCTCCCTCACAGTGACCGCAGGAGAACTAACCACACAGCTACCAGGAGGTCTTCATCATGAAATTTCTATATGCTTTACCCACTGCATCCTTATGAGATTCAAATACAAGTTTTACAGATAACTGGAAGCCTGCAGTTTCCAGTTAGCTGTCTTGACACGAAAGATTTAATAGTGAAGGAAGAAGATGAGAAAAAGGGAGAAGGGAAAGCAAAGGATCTAGATGTGGCCAAAAGGTAGTTACACATTTAGGTTCATTTGAATCTGAATATCTAATAATTTAAAAGTGGACATTTAAATTTACCTTTATGTCATGTAGGACACAGAGAAGATAGAAAGAAAATGGCAAACATCTTCCTAGTGTTTTCATTCAGTTGCGGTTGTAAGGGAGCTACCATGCACACCATTGAGGAAACCCCAGCCACGTCTGGGTGTTTGCTCTTTGCTAGGAATGATGCTGCCACTGCTGGTATCAGCAACTTGTCCTACCTCTGTTTTCACTTCAATGTGCACCATGGATGCTCTGGCCATAAGGAAGCCAGTGGGCTATGCTGTGGGATGTCACAGGCCTGACTTGTACCGAGTAGCGTAATGTTCTTATTACAAGCACATAAAACACTGCAGAGCACATCTGGGGTCTGTTGCTTTCCAAATTTAGCTGCACAGGAGGAACCTTAACTTCTTTTTCCCAGAGCATTGAATACAATCCAGCCCTTCCAAACTGCATGCTTAGAACATTTATGTTGTACGTGAATTTGATGCACTGTCTTGAAATTTATGGACATTACTATTTTGTGTACAAATGTAGTAAATCAGTAGTACTAGCAAATTCTTTCTGAAAGGTAGCTGCCAACAGACTTCTTTCTTTAAGAGCCTAAACAGACCCTTTACAATTTTCCTTATGGAGAAACTGTGAAGTAGGATCTGTGCTTGCATTCTCATACTGCACTAAGAATGAAACTTATTGTCATTTTGGATCAGTTTGCAGTTACATTATTGAACCCAAACAAAGAAATTTGAACAAAAAAATTTCCTAAATAGGACAAGATGGTTACACCAGTTAATGCTGTAAAATTAAACATGCTGTAGAGTGCCAAGATATGAGCTTTTTTAGTTTTACTGTTCTCTGCAAAACCTAGTTAAATACTGAAGTATACCATAATTGGATATTGCTATTTGCAAACATCTATAGGTGATTTTCCCCGGGAAGTGGCAAGTTGACTTCTGTATTTTATATCTGTGCTTTCAAAGTTGTGTTTGGCTGAGGGCTGTTTGAATGTATAATATATAAATTAATTCCATTCAGTTTTTTATATGTGTACTATACTATTTTGTGACTTGAATGGTTAAGCAGTTTATGTATTGGGCCATAAAAATGCTTACATGACTGGTTTTGATGCTGTTTTGATTTGGATTTTCTTGTGTCTGTGAGGGGGTAAAGTGATATTAGGATTATTTTAGAAAAGCCTTAAGCGTATTAAAAAAAATGGGCATATCTTCAAAGCTGTCTCAACTGTACAGATGTATTCTTGTTACACAGTCCAAATAGTTTTCTTAGACCCCCTACCCGCTGGCTGAAGTAAACTTACTCAGCTGCATAAATGAAAAAGAATGTCATACTGAGTATGTTTGAAGGCTTGTGAACCAAGTTTAATCTACTGTCATTATCATTTACATCTTCTGGTGCACTCAGTATTTTTAGCAAAGCAGTTAATGCATTTATATTACTGTTCTTCCTCACAATCTCAGACAGAACTGTAGGCTTTATCATGTAACATGGCTTCCCATTACCGTTACATAGAACAGTTTCTTTCAAATATGGCTGTTCAATTATTTTCATTAAAACACCTGACAGGAATGAGAAATGTCAGGAAAGATGTGTATATGCCAGTAAACAGGAGGGAAGCACAATAGAGCTGTTTCACATGGTAGAAATTGTAAAAAAGGGGACCTTAACACCACAGATATTTGGCATATGTGGAAGGACAGAGAAAACAGACTGAAAGACAAGGGGAGAGTAGAAGAAAGTAGGGAACACCCAGTTTAAGAGGCAGCTGAGCCTAAGCAGATTTTTAGACAGATTATTTAGAAGAGGACTATTGAAGGACAGAAGTTGTATGCTCATGTCTCTGTATGCAGGAGGAAATCAGAGCAGCACACTGCAGCTGTTAGAGCCTGGGGAGAGATGAGGGAAAGGTGAGAAATTAGATGAGGCTCTGACTGAAAAACATGTTCAGAACCAATCCATTTAGTGTCTCAGATATGATGAAAGGCAGATTTGCAGATTAAGAGCAGTAGTTGGAAAACCAAAATCATAAATATTTCCAGAAAAAAGCTGTATCTGACTCATAAGTTTAGATCCTGGCCTGTAATGCTAAATGAAACGAATCTGTGTGGACTCTTAACTCATTCCTGCCCCTCATCAGCTCTTTCTGTCTGCCGCAACAATCACAGGAACTAGCTCTTCCACTGCAGCTCTTCAGCATAATTCCATTGACATTAATCGGTTCTGCTGATCACATTCATATCAAAGCTAAACATGTTTCTAACAGCAGTTTGCTGGAACAGTCCTGGGCCTAAACTAAGAGTTTGGTCCTGGGGTCCAAACCCCTCAAGATCTATAAGTGCAAAATTTTACAGCCATCTCACCCATATTGCAGAAGTTTGAAATAGGTTGAGATAGGAAGTTTGAATATAATTTCTAACTTTTTGGTTTGGGCTTTAGCTCTTTGAGAGTATGTAACTTGTCATGCACTTTGGTCATTAGTACCTATTGTCACTCGTTCCATGCATCAGGCTATTTTTTGTCAGAAGTAAGTAATGCAGTTACACAACAAGATTTGAAGCTAGCCATGCTTTCTCTTGCAGTTTTAGTTTTAGATATTTGAAGGAGAATGCTAAAATCTGGTGGTTTATAGATGTGGCTATATCTTGCATGTGTACTGTCAAAAATGAACTAGATTGCTATTTAGTAATATTTCAGCTCCTGGCAAGAATTAGGTTTGTGTCAGCACCACTGGGCCATAACCAAAAAAGGCATTACTTGGGAAAAAAAAAAAAAATCTTTCAAACATTTTTAGTTTCTGCTGATGGCTGCAAAAACCAAGTAAAAGAACATTTTTAATTGTCAACATGGAAAAGTTCCTCTAGCAGAATTAGCGGCTAGGTTTTCTTCAGTAATGATTGGTTTAAAGCCCAGTGCTTAGGATGTTAACCTTTCCATAGGAATTCACATTTTAGAATGGAACCTCTTTAAGAGCACATTTATATTTATTAATTTGAACTAACAAAAGTATTCTCAGCTGCATTTCATTCTCATGCATACCAAAATACATATTGAAAGCCTAGGACTCTGTTTATTACTTTTCTAAACTGGAGTGTGTAGACCTCCAAAATACACCAAGTTGAAGTTCTGCTAATATCTGAATATACTATAAAGCAAATCTGTGAACATTCTGATTTCTGTGGTCATACCCATTTCTGATTTAGGGAGGCCTGTTTATTTTAATAGTTCACTTAGCTTTGCTGATGCGCTCTAATTGAATTCAACCGAATTATTTCCCGATCTGGTGCCAGCCTTCTCCCTCCCGCAGCTCCCTGGCAACCAGGTCACGGACAGGCCTTTAAAGAAGCACAGACTCTTTCACAGTCTTCTGCAATATCACTCCCATCGCTATCAGAGCACTAGGTGGGCAAAGTCCACAGTCTACTGCAATGGTAAATTATGGCTGTAACTGTAGGTCTCTCATCATCAAAGGTACCTCATAAAGTATCAGCAGTGCAAGTCCTCACCTGTGTTATACTGTGAATAGGCTACAGAATATTCTACATATATTCAGAAGCTTCAAATGCAATTAGTCTCATGACAATTTGAAATACTCAGCGTCTTCCTGTAAACTTCCTAGGAATGGGAGTTCAGACAGATGAACAGTCTTGCCAGAATACTACCTTGTTTTTGCTTTCCAGACGTGAAACTCCCATTGAAATCACTTGGTTGCTTTCTATTAACTTACACTTCAGTTGGAGCAATCCTAGGAGGAACACTCAGGGAAAAGTTCCATAGTGCTATGAGCATGAGAAATTAAATAATAAAAACATCCTACTAGCACTTTCAGAAACTTTAGTTTACATAAGTGGCCAATATTGGATATACATTTTCACATCAAAATTAAGGTACAGAATAATAGTTGTTTGATATTTAAGGAAACACAGAAACAGAATATGCCTTGACTACAGCTGATGAATGAAGCAAATTCCTTTATGATATCTGTGCACTAAGGGCAAAGTAAATAAAAATCTTTAAAATACTAACACTTTTGTGTTGTGACTGACAAATTGTTGTCATTTAGAGGGTAATATTTATGCACAGTTTTCTTTGGTCTGCACAATAAGAAGTGTCTTGATTTGAAGCAACTGGCTTATCATATAAAGTTTTATTCCTTTAGGGTGGCCTATAACTTTACGGCAAAATAATGTTTTTTCAGTATACTCTGTTTCCCTCCAGATGGTTTCTACAGGCTTTTGGCAGCCACATGTAACGATTAGCATGGTTGTCCTTCTAATCTCACACACTTTAAATAGACAAACCGTATTCTTACAAAAGCTATTACAGACTCTTCAGCCAATCTTTAACTACCAAACCGTGTTCCACTATTCAAATAAATAGAATACCCTGATCTGTTGCTTGGGGTTTAGTTAAAAACATCCAAGCACTTTGCTATTTAAAGAGAGGATTATACAGCAGACTCTTATAATTCATGGTGTTTTGTACTAACTTCTCTTGCTAGAGTAGCAATATGTAAAAAACTAGTGCTGAACCTAAAAAAACACAATCCTTTCTCCACATCTTGGATGGAATGCTCGCTAAACAGTCAGCATCCTTATCCGGCTGTTTCATCTTGAAAATACATACACCAGCTAGCATGCACTTTTTCTATGCATATTCCTAATATTAACAATCACAAAACCTGTTGAAATTTAGTTATGTGAGACATAACATCGGTTTCTCTCCCTTTTGTAAATGACAATAGGATACTTGAGTGTTGCAGCACACAGAAAAGCAGAACTTCAAGTGGCATGTTGGAGCCCTGATTTCATACATAGAACTGTAAAAACTGAGAGGTTATAATGAAAGGATACAATGATTACTTGAGTGCTGCGTCCTGCTTTCTGATCAGCCTCCCCTTTGAATGGCACAGTGAGCAAAAGCTAGAAGGTATGAGACTACTTCTTTCAGGTTCTTATGTTATGCCAAACATTTCAAATGTTGAATTGTAAGGAACAGAAGTTTAAGATAGAAAGGGCTTTTTTCTGTCTTAACTTTGCTATTGTATCCTTTAAGCTATTGGGGAAAAGCAATACAGGGAGTAATACAATAATATTTACATAATAATATAGCATTTGCAGTCTAATATCCCCAGCATAGCTGCTTATGTCATTAATGTTGTTTCATTTGAAATAATTTTACTATTGTGAACAGTTTGGCTTTTATCATTGTGAACAGTGTTGGGGTTTTGAGGAATTTCCAAGTAGCCAAAGTATGTGGGGTGCAGTAGAAAAGTCGCGTTATCTGTGCATTGATTAACAAAGGATGATCCCCAAATTTGTTGTGTGTTTTTGGCAGTCAGTGATTTGCAGTGGTGAGTGCAGGAGCTCACTTCCAGGCCAGACAAGAATAAAGTAAAGTTTGCTTGTGAAAGGATATTTGTCTTATCTATAGAACTGAAACTAGGGATAAATGTTTTATTATTTCCTGACCTTTTCCCCCTTGTCTTTAAAACACTACAATATTATGTTGATTTACAGCATTCTGAAAAATTTGATCTTTTCCTCCTTAAAACTTCCCTTATTGTGCCTAAAACAGAAGATAATTTGGTTTGGTTTTATTAAAATCCTTTCTGAACTTTTTACACTGTAGCTATTCTTCTCAAATGAGTCATACAATAACCATTCCCAGTTTGTAGCCAGTTCTCCAAAGAAGCAGAAGAAAAAAGAAACAACTGCCTTTTAAGGGAATGAGACCTGTTTGTAATGATAAACCTCTCTCCATTTCTATTTGAAGACATTCTCCATAAGCCAAGAATTGATAGTTATAAAAACACTACCTACTCTCTTTGGATTACAAAAACATTCATAGCTATAGAACATTGTTTAATGTTAGCCTAAAGCATCTGTATATACACTCACACATAGGGGCACTGTTGAAATTACACATGCGACATGTCAAAGGAGCAGTTTACCAGAAATCTATAAGAAACAGCCTGGAAATTGCTTCATTTCACTTAATAATACTTCTTTGTTTAAATTCATTTATTTAAATTTTAATATTTATGTGGAATGCAATTAGTTCAAGAGGATGTAATTTTATAAGTAAGCTAACACAGTAATTTCTATTAAAGTACTATATGATTCCCAAAATTCATAATACTGTTTGAATGCTGCAGGATTCGTATGTTCTTAGAATTTGGGAAAATATCTGTATGTCACACATCACTGTGACAATTCCTGTAACATCTGAAAACAACTCATATGTTAATAGCAGCTATTTTGTAGATCTACTCAGTTTCTGTCCATAGAAACTTTAATAGGTATGTAGATGCCTTCACAGTGCATTTTTTTCTCAGACTGAGCTCCTTCCAAACTTCTGCCATTAAACTTGCAACTACTAAATAATTTCTCCATTACCACATGAAAAAAAAGATTTAAACATTAAAAACTTGGGATTACTTGTTTGTTTGTTTGCTTGTTTCTTTAATGGATGGGATCAATTTGCAATCCAGAAACATATTCTCATTTTAGTGAAAGCTGTTACTCAGGCAAGAACCAGATTTCAGTATCTGGTACTGTAAGGAAAATAGTTTATGTCATGAAACTTGCAATAAATTGTAAAAAGTTGACCAGATAGCCATGATTATTTTATGTTTGTTTGTTTTTCGGTTTTGGTGGTTGGTTTGTTTTAAGATACCTGACTATAAGTAGAATTTTTCAATCTATTTTAATTTTGTAAAATGGTTGTTATTGCTTATGAATTAAAATATTTCACTGAATGTGAAACTTAGATGGGAAATAAGAATAGAGTTACAAACTAGGTAAGGGTTGAAGGGGGAGGGAAAACCCTGATATTAAATTCAGACACAAAAGCAGAGATGAATTGTTTATGTTGTATTGCCATCCATTTAGCTCTGAACCCCTGACACTGTAGTTTATTAGAGAGGTGGAGACAACAGCATTCTTTGTAACATGGATTTATATTACCGGAGGAGCTACAGCAGACTTCTTCTGTGTTGTTAAAATAAATTAATCAAAACCAACAGGGAAGCGTCCTTGAATTACAATGGTTGTATTATTCAGAAACTGTAAAGACTGAATTTTTAAGGAAATCCAAATGGCATGTAGCTTGGGAAAGAGCCAGTCGCTTTTTAATGCTGCCATTTTTAACAAGTCTTAATATAAGAAATTGGATTATTGTTTCAAGCAGATCTTCAGCATACATTTTCTATGGTTTTATTTAATTATCTTCCTCTGAAGTACTATTATTATATACTAACCCAAGCATAATATGGCATCGCTCATCCCAAATAGATTCTGAAGTACTTTAATGACCTTTGGCTAAAATCTGTTCCAGCTTTAAGATGAGTTGGCTAACTCAAAGGATGCAGTTATATACAAGAAGGATGCAGTTCACACATCCATGAAAGGTAGCAATCCTATAGCGAGAACACCACTATGTGTGCCTTTTAGGAGATAAAGTATACTAATATTTTCCAAATATTTTCAAAGGGGAAAGGGACACAGTGTAACTTATGTAATCAGATTGTAGGCACGAGTTGGCATTTGGCTGGTACACCAGAAGTAGTCTCTCACCTGCAAAGGGATTTTTAGGAGGTGAAATGACTGCAGGTGGCCAGAACCCCCAGGTACACGTTTCCTGCAAGGGCTACTCAGAGGCTGACTCAGCAGGGACACAGCCACATTAACTTTCTGCAACACTCTGGTTTTGTCAAGAGGGAAGGGCCTTGGAAAACAAGATCACAATTTGAAGTGGTATTATTTAAATTTGATGTACAGTTTTTAGTTTTAGCATAGATAAAAGTTTATAAAAACATACTACTAAGTGTGACAGATAAATACCACCGCTGTTATTAGTTCCATTAAGCGATGCATAGTTCACAAATGCAGTGTATCAGTCAGCTGTGGTCTACCAGCAAGCTAGTCACATATAGTAGATGTGGGGCTACTTCTACTGTTCCTGAAGACAAGGAACCGAAGTGTAAAAGTGTCAGTATTTTTATAATGCAAGAAGACATGTAAAAAGGTTTGTGGTTTTTGAAGACATCATAGTTCCTGTGGATTGTAATTTTAGTAAATTTCCATGTAAATGTCAGAGTCAATTAGTTTAAATTAAGTCCTGCATTTTACTGCTATTGAACATTTGTATTTTGAAATCTTAAAGATCTGAAAAATTCTATAAGAATATAGTAGTTCTGAAAAACACTGTGTTACCCCGAATTACAGTAATATTCTCCCATGTAACCTTTTTTAATTCCCCCTGGACTTTGCTGAAAATGTGCTACAGTTCTTCTAGCATAGCTCTATCACCTTCTGGAGAGTTACGCCATGGAGATATGCCCTATTCTATACAGTGTTACTGAAATAGATGTTAGAACCTGAAGCCATGACAGGCTTCTGTTCTTCTGTCTCTTCTTCCAAAAATATAAATAATAGAACTAAGGATTGAGGATTAAGATAATTGAAAAATGCTATGGGACAAAAATAAAAAATACTTTCAAATTTTACTCAGGTGATAGAATAATAGTAAGTTTTAAAGAATTTCCTAAAAATAACAAAAGAAACAAGCACATGTAAATTAACAGGATAATCTTGACTGTATCAAACATGTTGAAAATACAAGTGCACATAAAAGACCTACTCATTTTAAGAATTTAATTTAATAAGTTTTTGACAGGCCTAGTTTTATTGGTGTAGAACAACAGCATTCATTTTCATTTTATGTGCCTCCTGTTGTTCCAACTATGCTACAAGATATCCTGCATATTTTTCCACTGTAAAATGATGCATCTAACTTGGTTGCACTGTTATGGCCATATGGACCCACCAAGCAACTTTAGTATATACAAATCCAAAACTGTGCCAAACCTTGATGACTCGGTTTTCAGAGTGTGCACTGCCTTTACTGCATAAGAAAGCAACAAAAGCCAGTATCTTGTACAGAGCTGAGGCACTTTTTGTAAGTACTTCTGAAATTAAGGCATTCACAGCTGCAAAATCAAAATTCTTCATGTACTGTTTCCCTTTAGATCTATGGAAAGTGATCTGGCTCCCAATCAGGTCAAATACTAGCTTAAAAAGATGAGACACGAGCAGAAAAGGAAATGGAAATCGTTCTGTCTTCTCCTGTCATATGTATTGTGCTGCTTTCAAAGCTTATTCGTGAAAGGAAAAATAATCTGAAGGGGCTTCGGACAATATGACAGCATGGTATTGATGAAGGATTGTTTGAAGGAGTGTCAGGAAACATGTGCTAATGGCACAGTCAGCCCCGATGTGTGGTGCTCTTCCAAATGCCAGACACCAAGAGAGCAGAGGCTAGAAGGAACTTGGGAAGGCAGAACTAGAAACTGAAAACACATTTGTGTGGATCAGTTCTGTGATTTTGTGGTTTTCTGCTGAGCAAGTGCTTACCTATATTATTTTATACACTGGAAGTTGATGGGTGGTGTAACTCCTTATCCCACGGCACTGTTTATAGCTGTCCCTTCAAGAAACCTTTACAATCAGACACAGATTTCAGCATATTGGTGACATAAGAAGTAATTTGAAAATCAATTGAAGATCAAGAGTGGCATTTTAAGCAACTGAATAGATATATAGAAATGTACAGTGCTCTCTTTTACCGAAAGGAAGATAATTTTACTCAAATTGCCTCAGAAGACTTCTAATTTTGCTTCACCTCTCTTACTAATATAATTTTGAGGGAAAGGTCCTGTTATATGAAATGCTAGTACCTTCTCAGGTTTCTCTGGAAAGCACACTTTTAGAGGATTGCATAGTCTTTAAACGGATGTCACAGGTCAACGCCTTCATAAATTAAATTCAGTGTCAGAATCAGTGTCCAGTTTCCTTTACTATTTATTGTTTTGCCCTGAAACTTACCTTTTTCTTATTAACTTAAGCCTAATAATTAATTTAAAGAAAACACACAGCAAGAGCATTTTAATGTCACTATATCAGAGGGGATCGCTTTCTAGTTCTTTTTGTATGGAAGAAACCAGAAATTTGCATGTTGAAGTAAAGTTTATCTCACCCTCTGTCTGAAGTAAGAAGCCTTGATGCCAGAGGTTAGTGTAATTTGTGAGAAGTGAAGACCAAGTTCAACTTCTTCCCACATCCCTTCCCCCATATTCCATACATGTTGCATAGATATTTTACTCTGCGAAAATGTTTATGTGTGACTGACACAACAGGAGTACAGCAAAGCTTTCTGCATTAAAAAGAAGACGGGTCCAGAGATGGAAGGGCTATTTCAACAAGGACAACCTCAGCAGATCTGGCAGACATGTATTTGCTTTGCAATAATCAATATTAGCTGAAGGGTGGGCTTGGGCCTGTGGCTGAGAGGCTTTTGCCTTAAATACACCTTAGGTCTGTGCTCAGTCCAAGCAAAGCAGTCGTACCGATACACTTCTGACCAGTCAATTGCAGTTATGGCAGGATCTGTATTTTAAATACTGGTTTAGATTGTAAGTAATTGTGTTAAAATGATGGAGAAACTAGAGGTACATAAGGCCTAAGGGAGCCAAGTGAAATAGCCAAAATGAAACTTGAGCATATGTAAATATGGACTGGCCTGAGAGTTATCTTACAAATATAAAACTAGACAAATCAAAAATGTTTAAGCAAGGTTTTAAATGAAACTAAACTCGCTTGGGCCAATGTTTAAGTTTTGCTTTAAGTGACATACAGGTATAACATGAGATTATGTGAATCCCTAATGGAGAGCACTGCTTTCCATAATACTACGAAACTATAAAAACAGAGAGGACTTTGTAGCATATCGTTTCCTCTCCCAGCAAGAGGAAAGATATACAAGAGCCTTACAATATTAAAGGAACTGGCAATCACAAAGAAACCTATTCACACAGTATTTTGACCACGTGCAAACCAAACATATTCAGATATTAAACTCAGTCCCACAATCTGTGGATTGCTAAAAATACCAGGCTCATTGGGAACTGCTGATGCCAGACAGCACAAGTCTCATTTGAAGGCGTACTCATAATGATCTGATGGACGCCTATTAGAGGAAGGTTTTGGGGCAAGAGGCAATGCATAGGACTGAGGAAATATGTAACTCATATAGGTATGACCATCAGGCTGTGTGCATGGAACAAAACGTATTTTCCAGAGTTTAAAAAAAGGTTTGGGTCTCCGGCAGGAAAGGTTTTGGGTAAAGATTTGGTTTGGCTCTCATTTTAGGTGAGCTCAATTGCCGTGCTGTTGCTTAGAATACCTGAAAATAAGATGTTTTTTCATAAGAGGAAGGGTTCCTTCCCACTCTTCTCAGTTTCAGCTAAGATTGCACTAAAACATGGTCCCATTGCTGCCTCTCTATTTTTATCCCAGGACGCAGCAGCTGATGAGCCATGCCAGGGTTTAATTCTTCAGAGCTGGATAATGCAGGAATCCAGAAGGCCTGAGTTCAAACCTAATTTGAACAAGCCAATGAATCCTTATTTTTAGCCTGAGACAATTAGTACCCAATATCAATTTGTGCTGATTTCGAGTCTCTGCAATTTTTCCAGGCCTCTTATGCAAATCAGGCCTGGAAGCAAACAAGGGAATGACCTAGAAGGCTGGTACGGGGCTGGGCACCATTGTTCTTGGGCAAAGCATTTCAGTGCCCCATTTGTTCATGTAGTAATGCTACAAAAGATGAGGAGCCACAAAGAAAACTATCTCCTCAGGCTTAATTATTGTACCCTTTGTACTACTCTTGGCAGTGTAGAAAAGAGGCATTCATGGTCATTTCACTATGTTCACTGGATTGTTTTTAACTGTTCCTGTAAATACACAGGAAGAAAACTATAACTCTGAGAGTTTGGGAAGTTTTTGCTTTTGTAGAATGACAAGAGGTTTTAAAGTCAAATCCTTTTTGTAGTCACAAATTGTGCCATGATTTCAGAAATCTTTTGGTAAAATTACCCTGGCGATCTGGAAATGACTTAAAAATGTAGCACATGTAGGAGCTGAATCAGGGCCTTTCAAATAAAGATTCAATCATGGAAAAATGTGTTGAATCACACCTGTACTAATCAGTTAATTTGAAACTATTCAATTAATAATGCAAAACTTGGGTAAATTTCCAACACTATAGCTGTTCAAGGATGCATTGTTGGATTTGGTTTTGGTGTACTTTATGGGAGTCTATTCTTCATCAGATTGGTAAAATAATCTGGTTTTAGAAGAGCTAATACTACGGACTGAAGTCATGACTGAAAGCGGGGAGAAAAAGGAGAACCAGAATAACGAGGAATTAAAAAGAAAATCATTTTAAGATAGCTTAAAATTTGTTTTAAATTGGAAACCAGACCTAGGAGACTTTTTACATCTCTGGGGCTCCCAGCCTTGTCTGCTCTGGCTATTGTCAGGTTGGGTTGAAAGGAACTGATGTTTGATGAAATGGGTTCTTTGTACTTTGTGCAGAAATATTCTTCTGTTTTCTCTTTAAAGGATTACAACTGCTTCTTTCTTACGGCCTTCTGAAGTGTTCCTTTTTAGTTACTTTTTTAAAGATCAAAATGTGTCCTAATTATAGTGTTATGAAACCACAAATCAAACTCTACTGCAAATTTATGGAGCCCTCCTTATGGGGATTACCTTCTATTTGTGTGCAAGAAATAATAAGTAGAATTGAAGGGCAGATTTGGAATGAATAATTTGATATTATGGTTTTTGATTAATTTGATGTTACATGATTCTTGACGTGTTTTATATACATATTTATCTTGAAGGCATTAATTTTACACTTTGCAGTTATTTGGTCTGTAAGGTACTGAGCTGAACAATACTTAGCACCTTCAGTAAGAAAACATTGAAGCCGGCAGCCAAACTTTCTCCGAAGTGTAATTGTCTTTACATTCACTTACCTATGATTTGGGGGACTGTGAATAAGAGCACCATCTAGTGATAATCAATAATATGTCAGTATAATGAAAAGGTGATTATTTAGTCTGGTCATAAAGACACACTGTTAATTCACTTAGCAAAGGAATTTGGGGGCTTGAAAGAAAGAGTGTTCTAATTGTGATTTCCAGTTCAGTTTAATGCCTGACCTCTTCTAGATACAGACTCTAGACAATGCATCTAGAGACTAACTTTGGCTGATGGTATGGATACCGTAAGATAACACTTTAACATTTTGTTTCATAAACCAAGGATGTAATTTTATTGTGTATTATTGTAACAACACCTTCCTAGTTGCGAATGGCTTGTTTTATATTGATCAACATAATATGCTGATTCCACTGACTGAGACTTTAGGTGAAACCATTCTAATTGCCTAGGTATCAAGTTCTTTGGAAACCAAATGATTCTGAAACTTTGGGGTTTTTTTTTTGTGAAGCTGCTCCTCTACAAGAGTCTTAGGCATTAAATACCATCATATATTAGAATTTGCTTAAAATACCCATGCTTAATGATAGTTTTTTTCTAATTTGAAGAATTTCATAAGCAGGTCTTACGCTATCTATTATTCTGCAAGCATTGTTTCAGTGTGCAGGAAGATCATTGTGAGTATATGATAACACATAAAACTATCCTTTTCAGATTACTTCCATACGCATCCTCTGTAATTACATCAGTAGCTTATGGCAGCTGGTCTTTGAAGTGATATTTTGCAAAACAGGAAAATGTAATTTGTGAAACAAAATGCTGATTGATCTATTCCAGCCACATCTGTTAAGCTCTTGTAGTTCAGAGATTTCTGTGATGAGAGAGTTCATGCAAAGCAGAAAGTTCCCTGTATTTCTTTCAGTCCAAAGGAAGTTCACTGGAAGTGATGGGCACTATTCTAACCAAATAACAAGGTTTCAAGTCTGAGGCATTGTTTGGCCACAATTTTAGGTGAATTGACTGAAAGTGATGTTTAAGTAGCTGTACTAGTGTATTTAAGTAAAAGTACTACTGAGAAAATGTTAAGAGAAAGCAGAGCAAGAATTTCTGGCAGAGAAGACAAGGATTTAGAGAGATAAATGGAGAGATGATCTCTTTAGGAGCACCAGTGGTGGTGGTTGAGTAAAACTAATAAAACTCATGACGTGATTCCCCTTGATTGCAGTAAATCTTGGAAACACCTGATATTATACAGATATAGACAACCATTACAGTTACTGTTGCACAATTCTCCACGTAGATGCTTTCCTTCTGGAAGAAAAGCAGTCTTTTGCAGGACCCTTAGAGCCTTTCCAAAGTGATGTCAGTTGAACTGTTGGCGACACATCTACACCAATGTGGGTATGCCAGCACAAGGGGTTACAGTCTGACTTGTCCAGCCACGGCTCTGCCTGCTGAAAAAGTCACCACATACGGCAGCTTGGCATCCTCTCTCTTTCCTTCTCCCTGTCCTAACCTGGAGGTTTCTGTACTTCAAATCTGAAACACGAGCAGCTCATATGATGGTTCTCTGAGCTCTCAGGCAAAATGAGATGAGTTAGCAAAGCTCTGGTATCTAAACTGTTTAAGAAATACCTGTTCATTGCAACCAAGACAAGCCTGTTTGTCTTCACTTGAAGCAAGCAAGAGGTTAGTTACAAGTAGTCCTTTCAACCAGTAAACATTTGCAACTGCAAGATATGTCAACAGTGTAAATTTTCTCCTTAGCTTACACTGATACAGTATCAGTCTTTTAATAAATGGCCTCTAGTTTCTACTAATGTCAGTCTAGTACCTATTACTAGCAATCATTTCACTTTCTTACAAATATGCAAACTGAAATGTCTTTGACTCAAGTATCTTTGTGCTTATGAAGACTCCAAGACAGCCTGGAAATTAATATACAATTATCAAATAACTTGAGAAGAAATTACATTATTTAACAGTGTTACTGGAACATGCCGAAGTCTAAGGGGTTTTGTTCCTTTGAAGGGAATGACTTCTGCTAGATACAGAAAACTGTGGTAAGTAGATCCCTAGCAAAATCTGCTACACCCTTCCCAATGAGGATTTTTATTCATGATATCTGCTTCTAATTAAATAACTACTCTATATTATACATACTAAGGAACAATCCTTTGCCTTTTAAAGTCAATGGCAAAGCTCCCATTGAGTTCATGGGAAAAAATGTAACTCCTTAGTTAAGGCAGCTTTTACAGCAATTTCAACTGTTCGTTTTTTAAAACAAAGATTCAGCTTTGCCACCTTTGCCTGCAGACAACAAACAGTTCCTGATCTGCCTTGTATTAGGCAGAGAGTACTATTTTAGAAACATTATTGAAATGTGATATTGTAGCAATTTATGCCATAAATGGCACGTTCATGGTATAGAGAACATATCAAAGGAAACCAGCAATACAGAAAACCATAGCTTATCTACTTCATTCATAGATTTGACTCATCACCATTGCGTCTTACAAAAACCAAAACATCCAGCTTCCTAAATGGGACCATATTTCTAAAATACAGTTACAAAAAGACAAGTTTATAAAATAGTGATTCTACAGCTACACAGTCCAGGATGACATAACTCTTTGGAAGCAAAAGGTTACCCATGCATTTGATGCCCCATCCCAGATGTAGGAAGGAGATGTCAAACAAAGAAGGAATCTTAAAGGACTCAAAATACAGATTTGTGGAAGTAAAAATAAGCCTTGTAGACAGTGTTTCCCTGCTAAATAGGAAAAGAAGATCCTGTGCTGTGCCCAGGACTGCAGCACATGAGAGAGCTCAGGGTCTGAGCCCATTGACTCCGGTGAGTTTAGAGCTCGCTTTTCATTATAATTTACCTTCTGCATCAGCAACAAATAAAGCAGCCAGTTCTTCACTGTTCTTAGCACCCTACTGAGAGCAAGGTGCTGACGTGTTTTGAAGATATTTGGCTCTCATGCTCAACACCATGTTATATTGGCAGGTAACCAAAATATAGCACTTCAATTTTGGTGCATGCTAAAGTATTTCAGTCTAAATGTGCGCTCATCTCATCCTAACATCCAATCTGAATATGGACTACAGATTGTAATGAAATGGGACAGATGGGAAAAATTACAGAAAAGGAATCCTCTGTGTAACTTGTGTACATTAGGTCTGAAATTTAAAACCTTCAAGCTGATATCCAGGGGGTTTTTTACTGCCAGTTTCATTCCAGCCAATGAACAGTGCTTGTAAGTACTGGTTGCAATCTAAATGTTATCATTTTTGTCCACATTTAATTCTGTGCACAGAATTGTTCCTCTTAAAGCAGAAGCCATCTCTCCAAATCAGTCTCATTTTATAGAGTGCTGAGCATATAACCCATGAAATATGGTCCTTTACAGTAATTTCTGCTCTAAATATTTCTGCTGTGAATATGAAGCACACTGAGTTCTGTATTTGGAAGAAAGTCCTTCCATGATATGCATAAATTACTAGCTGTATCCTCTCAAAAAATCCAACACAATCCTAAAGGGTTTGTAAACAACATTTCCTGTTGTGATATTTTACTGTGAACTTGGCCAAAAGTCTTACTGTTACATTCATATTCACAATAAGACTGCAATGGCAGAAAATACAGAACAATGAAATGTAATAATGTTGTGCAGTGTATTTTAAATGTTTCCAGTAAAGAACCTAAAAAATGAAGTGAAACTCTATACAAAGCAACTCATGTAATTTAGTAGGAGCAAACTGTTTGGGTTGTTGTGGGGTTTTTTTTAGCTTGTTTAGTTTAAATCAGTGTGAATTATGTTGCTCATTCTATTCCATTGAAAGCTCTCCTAGTGTGAGAGTTGGAAAAGTATCTATTGGAAACAAGTACAAATGAATACTACCATGTACCCAAAGCATGCATGTATTTGCCTAAATACTGTGGGAAGCATGCCAAAACCACCTTGGTTATGTAGCTCCTTAGATCCAAAACAGGGTATACAGTCATGTGCCAGTTCAGCCAGCAGATTTTAAACAACTAGATGGGACTTCAGTACTAAACATTTCCACTGGCACAACAGCTGGAATGCAAAAGTTTGAAACTAGAAAACACAGACCCCTAACCTTTGCAAGTACATGTAAACCTTTGCTGGTAAAGCTGTATGAAATTTTTTCCTCGTAATTTTTATGTCTCTCAAGAGCAATGACAGGTTTGGGAAACTTAATTTGTTCCTTTGTTTTGCAAAATAAATTAACCTAACCTCTGTAAAGCTCTACTTCTTCCTAGTTTGTCAATGTAAGTTTTGTCATTTACTTAAATAGAATCTGAACTATGTCATCTAAACATGTGCAAAAATGCTATTAAAAAGGGTCAAGGCCTGTAATGGAGTCAAAATCCTCTCCAGAAAAGACAGAAAAAAACCCCACAAGTTTCTACATAACTCCTTATGTGAAAGAACATGTAAATATGCCCTACAGAGTTTTCTGAATATCAGCAAATACCAGCTGTGTCAGATGGCCTGAAGAGTGAGTTTGAGAATAAGATTTTGTCCAGGCTGCAAAAACAAACTATGTTTGGAAACGTATTAGCTAGCAAATTTAAACAAACAGCTTTAAATACAGTCCAAGTAAGGCAAGTTGTGTTTAAAATCATGTAGATTAACTCTAGACTCTTCTCCTTTGCTGCCAAAGTTCAGCTAGCATGTTTTAAACATGGTTTGCTCTGTCTACATTATCATAAAGTTGTGTTCAAATTCTGTTGAAAACGTCAATTGATACAAATGAGGAAATACCAGCAGGGTCATGTTAACTCAGCACCGAGCCTTTATACAGCATGCTGGGCGATCTTCATTTCCAATGCAGTAGCGTATAGTAAGATCTTACTTGACTATGAATTAACAAGTATATTTTCAGAAACAGACGGCACCAAAGCACCAGCTCCAACTCCAAGATGACTTTTAATGCCATCTGGAGATGATCTGAAACATAGAACATTCTCTTACCTACATCTGACTTGCAAGGATGGTGCTCGTAGGCCACCAGTGCTGAGGCAAGCAGGTGTGCAAAAAAACACTGCTTCAGCAACTGATGGTTTATAATCATCTGGGTGACTTCCCACTGAAATGAGCTAGGAGCAGGGGTGTAACATGGCTATATTTATCATGTGTCAGTTAGAATGTAGTGACCAGAATCTCAGCTTTTACTTAGCTAGGTTTTCTGCCTGGAAGTCTGAGCATTTGCCAATGGTGACAATGTAAAGCAACAACAAGAACTTCAAAAAGTTTTCTTGAACCCAACATCTCTGGCAGGGGGATTGGACTAGATGATCTTTGAGGTCCCTTCCAATCCCTGACATTCTGTGATTTTGTGATCTATGAACAGGGTGTTTCAAAAAGATGGAGCCAATGTCAAAGCAGTATATTTCATGATGACAACAACTTACAATTACACAAATATTCACAAAGAGTTTAATGAGTAATCAAGTGATGATTATTTGAAACTCTATGCCCTGCCCTTTCAAGGGGTAAGAGTTTCATTCATGGACGGTTTGTGGTTGCAGAGTTACAGTGATTTCAAATTGGGTCCATCTTTTTGAAACACCCTGTACTTTGTGGATGGGTCAATTGTGTGCTGACATACCTCTCACACATGTGACAGTGGCATGCTTTGCCTTACCTCAGGACCAAAAGCATACCTGTGCTAACATGACTTACCCTTTTTTTTTCCTACTACACTAAGCATAAAGGTCAACTTGATGAAAGCCACTTGGGCTTGTTCTGCGTATGTCAAATGTTTCAGATAAATGCAGGGAGAAAATCCAACTACCACAACAGAGCCCACCTCTGCATCCATCCAGTACTAAGTAATCACATTCAGACATCAGCTTTTCACACTCTTGGTTCAAGTTGTTCCCAAGTCTTTGAGTTTCACTTTCAGTTTCAGGTTCCTGTGAATCCAAAATGATGAAACTGAGACTTGAATTGAAATTGGAGTTTTGATGGACACGTTCACAAGTCTAGAAGGACCAGGGAGCCAGTTGTCACATTCCATTACTAAGCAAAAGGTAAAACTACTATTTTTTGCAGCAGTAGAAGTCTGTTTCAGAATTCGGCAAAACAATCACAAACGGTAGAAGTTTTGCATGAAGCCTAGTTGAGGCCATTGGATTTGAACCCTGAATTATCCAAGTATTTCATAGGTTTAATTAAGACGACAGTTATCATTTACAAGACAGTGCAAAAATGCATGATATTTTGCGTGTTTGGACATAAGAAAACGTAGAAATAAGGAATTTTGCTTTTGTAAAGCAAAAATTGTCAGAGTACAAAGTCACATTGGTAAGAGTTTCAAAAGATCCATTAAATTATTTCAAATAACTTGGCATTTTAGAGGATAGGCATCGTAATTGTAGTTACACACTGGAAAACTGACATAGTAGAAATCAAAGTAAGGGAAACGTTACTATTTTATTTTTCTAAAAATTTAATTGAAAAAAAGTTGCCAAAAAAAGTACATAAAATCTGTCAGCACTTAAAAAAGATGCTGTGTTGTTCTGCCACTGATGAATCAGGGAAAGATCGGGATGTAAGTTCTCAGATATAAAATAGAACAACATGATCCCCTTTGAAGATTTATTTCTTGCTGAGGGGTATGGATGTAGAAATATCTCTGTACAAACTGCATACAAACCAGAGTACCTCTGGAACTGACAGCATCTGAATTCAGTAACAAGTGGGGCACCTGGTCTCATTAACGTTAGTTCCTCCCATGTCTCAAGCATGAAAACCCTCAACACAAGTGATTGCAGATTTCTAAGCATCTGTTCATTTTTTCTAAGCATCTGTTCATTTTTGCTTTTTGGACACTGATAGGAAAACGAGGGCTAAATTTCCTTTGAAGTGCTTAGAGTTCTGCGTAATGGAATTTACCACCCTCGAATACTAGAACCGTTCAGTTAAGTTCCCAAATTTAAATTAGCAAGACTTTGACAGACACAAACAATAAACTCATCAAATTTCTGTGTGGTGTATGCAACGAATATGCTGAGAATAATCTCTATTGCAACCAAGTCATTTAATAGAGTTACATCATGATTGAATTATAAATCTAGATCATCTATAGGACAACTCCTTTAAATTACTTGTTGCAAAAAAAGATGCGTCTTAAAGGATCTAGCTTCACTATATATAACATAACTGTTATTAAGTATTGGTCTAAAAACTCACGGGACTTCTTTTCAAATGCTAGTCCAGAAAATCATGCATCACTTCGTACACATAGTTTTAATATATTTTAAATTAAGAATGGCAAAGAAGTTTACAAAAGAAAAAATATCTATGATATTCATAAGAAAAAGCATTCTTTCATACATCTCACAGTGGAAACAGAAAGTACTTCACGTGTCACTTTGCTCTTATATATCTTGAATTCTTAGCCATCTAAGGTCAGTGTTGTACTGAGATTTCCCAACTGTCTCCTGCTTTGGGAAAGCTACAGTGCAATACTGACATGGCTCAGTGTCCTGGGGCATACACAGCACGACCGATACAACCGCTGCTTCCTTCACTTCATGCTCCCAAGTACCATTTTTTTTTAAAAAAAATAACATTAGTTTACTAGGTATCCTTCTTAGCACAATATGCCATTTGACAGAGTATTTAAAACAATTGTGGACAAGTATATAAAATATGCATATTCTTTTTAACTGGAAGTAAATTTCATGGAGCACTTACAACATTAGTGGACATAGCAAAGTAAGCTGATATATGGAGCCAGGGTTGGGAGGGGTGTTAAACAGAAATTGAGACAAATGTTTTCAAAATGTACATGTTTTGACTAAGTGTTAAGAATGGACAAACAAAATTATACTTTATGATACCTTAAAAAAATCAAATTGTTTCAATCTCACATCTAACAAATTACTCAAATGTCTCGAATCTAATTTAATGGTTGTAAAATTATTTGCCAATGCAAATTTCCTATTTTATGTGCTGGCAAGAAAAGATACTGAGATATTTCTGGGGAAAGCAAAAGGTTTATTACTATTTGTCTGTTAACACGTTGCATGATAATGGAAGACAATACTTTATACTACAGGCAAAACTCTTACTGATTTTAGTGGGAGTGCTACTTGCATGTGTGCTTTAAGAGGTAAGTAACAGACAATGGAGGGGGTGTTATGTATATTGATTTATTTATATTTATAAATGTAATAAAACAATATTTTAAAAGGCATAAACCAAACTGGTAAAAGTTGCTTTGGGCGGTGAACTGCAGTAACTTATTTCATTGGCTTTAAAAATAGTATGTTTCCTTTATCAAAAGGGTAGATAAATGTGAATTGGGAATTTTGATATCCTGTTTTCATGTATTATCTCACTTCCCTCCATTTCACATCCCTCTCCCCTTTAGATCAGTACCACAACCACTGCCCTGCTCGTGCTCGGGCTGTGTTTGCAGCCAGACCAGCAGCCCCTCCGCAGCTTTCCCAGCTCCTGCAAGCTGAGGCACCACCAGCACAAATACACACTTGTGATAAAGTCTTGGTTAGTGTAAATTAGCAATGACCCGCTGGTTCCACAAAGCTACACTAATATGCACCAGTAGAGAAGCTAAGACAATTTTTTATTGTGTTTAAGTAAACACAACCTTTGGATTTTGGAGCCAGTAGGAAAATCACGCTGCACGAGTTGGGTAATTCTTTATTCTTTCATATGTTCCTAGTTTTAGTTTTCAAGGATAACAGAATAAAAGCTGAAAAAATCACCTCTCCCCAAAAAAAGGTCCCAGATGGTGGAGCTGCAGACCCCCCACCTCGCTGAGCCTCAACCTGGCGGTGGTGCCTGAGCTGGAGCCCCATGGCTGTGCACCTCCCAGAGAGCCCATGCTTGCCGGGGAGGACAGCGGAGCCTGCACACGGTGAGTCCCAGAGGAACCCGTGGCCTGTCAACCCTGAATTTCAGCTTTTCAGCCGGGTACGAGTGTCAATTTTCAAATCTCACTGATCCTGACTAACTCATAAGCATGGATAAATGAATGATCTGGAACTCATAAAGCACACAATTCACCACACTTATAACACATATATATGCTGATAGGCATGTACAAAGGGTATTCTGAAGTGTTGTATTACGTGGCCTTTTGGTTGGGTTCACTTGCAAGAAAACAAACTCATGCTCCTTTTCTTTTTTTTCTAAAAATATATATAATTATTTTTCTAAATTTATCTATGCTTTAATGGTGGCTTTCCCATTAGAAGTGAGGCACAACTATTACTGTGTATCTACGTCTCAAAGCCCAAATTTTAGTGATAGAACAGAGCCTAGACTTAGGTGCTGCTGTCTAGGGTGTGAATATGGAGGAGGGAAAAAAAAAAGGTATAGCTCATTTTTATCCAAAAAACCTAAAGTTTAATCAGAATCTTGTGTTCAAACTACCGTGCTTTGTACTTTTGGTTTTACATAAGCAAGGCTACTTGCCTTTTACCGTTACTTATAATTTTGTAGGTTCTAGCTACAAGTTTTCACTAGATGGCAGGATTCCACTGTCATCTATTATCAGAGGCTTTACTTGCAAAGCAACAGTTGCCTATCGGTAGGAAAAAAACATGTTCAAGTTTTGCAAAATGTAAAAACAAACAAAAAACGTAACAGTAATGTGAAAAAATACACACGTACTCAATAAATCATAGCTCTGTTACTGAATATTATTAATATTATGGGCTCGAAATCATTGAAAAGAATAGTGAAAGATGTTATTTTCTTGACAGAGGAACTAAAAGAACCTTCTTTTGTAAAATGAGGTAGACTCACTGTTTCTGCTTTTTGTGAAAAAGTTAACTGATCCAGTAAATTAAATTTAACTAATTAATAAATGTATCAACAGCTTAAGAAAGTTAGAGCTTAAATAGCTAAACTACTCAGCTAAAATACTATCTCAAAGTACAAAAAAGTTAATACTCAATGTACTGGATTACCAAGATACTAAAGGTTGATAAGACACGTTTTAATCTCTCTCCCTTAATTGAGCAAGGCAGAATTCATTGTATGATGATCAGTTCCAGTATCATTTCAGCCAGTGGTATTTTGCTGAACTCGGAGCCCTGGACAAAGTTTGTCCCTTTGGTCTAGGAGAACAGAACGCAGCCCCATACAGTTACATAAGCCTTAATAACCATGACAAATGTTCATTGTTGCAATGGAACGAGCACTGATTTTTAACAAAATTACTTTAAAAACTATTATTTTTGCAACCTGGGGTTACCAGTTCTTGAGAGACTTATTTTTTGTTTATTCTGAATTTCTGCTCTCTGTTTCACTCTCATTTTATACATTCAGATATTTTATGAAGTGTTCTGTAATTTTCAGTGTTGGTCATGAAATATAAAGGGGAATGTTTGGCATCTATTAAAGCTGCTTCTAAGACTGGATAACTTTCCAAAACCAGAGATAACTCAGTGTAATGCTTTCCAGGATTCCCAAAATAGTAGGAACATTTTCTCATGATACGGCTGTATTTATTCTATGCCTAAAGTAGAAAAGGTATCATAAATAGACAACTGAAACAGTGTTCATAATATGAGACTCAGTTTTGCCACATGGCGAGTGCATTCAAAAACATGCAGCGAATCAAACAGGAGCTGAAAGGCACACATAATTTCACAGTTTCAAACCTTTAACATTCAAGAAAATGTTTGCAATACTTGTAAGCTACCAAAAAAAGTAATCATTCCTTTTTATTCAAACAAACATAAGTAGCACCTGTAGAATCCCTGCAAAACATATTAGCAAATTCAAACAAGCATCACTGTAAGATCCACACCAAGCATTTCACTGGAAGCAGTATATATTTAAACAAACTATTCTCTTCAACACCGATAACATCTTTCTCTCGTGATCCTACCTTGGCGATTTGCAAAGGCTGCTTTTGCTCCTTGCCACCTTGCAATCTAAAGCCCCAAGGCGCCCCTCCACTCATAGCAATGCAGAGATAATCCCCTGTGCCCATTTTCCCGGTGCAGTTAGGCAGCATTCACTGACAGAAGAACATGAAAAATTTGTCTTGCAGATGTTCGGGGAGGTTGAGGTTTGTCTGCCAGGCAGAGCTGGAGACGCAGAGCACCACACTGTTGCTGCTGCTGTGTACTGCACTAGCAAATGTAGTCATTCAGAAGAATGTAAGCTCCCTCGGATCAAGGGCACAGCCCACTCTTTCGTCAGATTCCTACGCTCAGCCCACCTTCAAAGTAAAGTAAGTAACGTTGAGGAAATGCACACAAAGAGACTCAGCCATGAGGCAGAAAAGGTTGTATTTAAACATGACTCTCGTGACAGCTAAATCAAAACAACAGCAAAAAGAAGTGTGCAATTCCCAGTGATAATTTAGGACATAAGTTTACTTTAGTAAATGGTGCCAGACGTTTTAAACTCTAATTTACGCATTTCTTGCATTCATACTTCAAACAAAGAAGAAAGCAGAATCTCAAGTGAAAGATCGTGTGCATCTTCCAAATAACTGATAACACTTAGATTGAAAGCTAAGTTTACAACGATCTTCTCTACCCTACATGCACTTTCTGCAGCTCGGTAGGTTAAAAAAAAAAAAAAAAAGTAAAAAAGTTTTATAATTTCCCTGCCTTGGAATTGTTTCTTTTGCTGGTCCTCTCTAGTCTTAATACAGTTCAGTGTGCAGTGTTATTTAGTAATGACCTGAACCATTACTGGACTCTAATAATACCTGTTCTTATGCAGCCTGTTGCCTTTCCCACCAGACAGGAAAGAGGATTAGTGGAATAAAGCATCAGATCTTTGTAGTGATGCTATCAACAGATGATTAGCACTATGTTAATAAAGGGGAACCTCACTATCAGCATCAGTTTCAGTGAGAAGTTAATTAGCCTTACAAGACCTGGGTTCTATTCTGTTCCCCGTTGCTGACTTGGGGTAACGCAAACTGTAAATAGCTGAGCTCCTGCAGGTGTAGTTGGAGTGTTTTAAAAGGCAACTGTTCTTCAGCAAGGCATGAATATTCCCCAGGCTGAGTGTTAACAACTGACAGTGTAAATGCTTCTACTCACCTCAGCAGAAAGTCAGTTAGTTTGGCTTAAATCATGTTGCATTCTGAATTAAGCTGTTTCTAAGGGAGTGTTGAGCAAGTGGGCAGAAACGTCTTTAATGGCTAGACTAGTTTCTGAAACACTTCTTGCTTTGAGACACAGGTTGCTGGGGGTTCATGTCAGATTTCTACAGCCTGAATTCCAACAAGGTCCTTGTACGAAGTGTTTTCAGTTTTTCAGAGATGTCAGGGCAACAGGAAGCGCTCAGCATTTGTATTACATGACTTTGCATCTAAGCAGCTGGGAACTGTTGAGGCTTTTAACTTAAGCCTGTGGGTCTGTCAGTTCAGTATCCCTGGCATGATGCTTCCTTACAGTACAGCAATGTTCTTTAAAGACTGTTAGGCAAAATATCAAGATAGAGACAAGATCTGCTGTTAAATATTATGGCTGGAAAAAGTAGTCAAGCTTTTTAGGCACTTGAGCCCTTCATGAGGCCTCTGAAGGCACTAAGTTAACCCAAAGACTGGGTGGAGATCAGCTCCCTAAACACAGGAAAAGATCACTCTCTAAATATCAGGATTTGATGGAAGGAAGAGTGCTTGCTTTATTGACTACAAGTCAAAGGCTCTGGAGAAATAAAACAAGCACAGCTTGGCATATAGTTAAAACTTAAGGTAAACACTATCAGAGAAGCTGTAGTCTTTAAAGGAACTTTGCTAGTCAACCTCTGAGTAGAAAAAACCTCATTTAAAATAACTCAGTTCAAGGTGGCTGCTTCTTATTATCTTGCGCAATCTTGAATTGTTGCTATAGCAGGCAGTCTTTCCCTAGAAAGAATCTTGATTTAGACAAAATTCTCCCCCTTTTGCCTAACGATGAAAATTTTTATAGATACTTTTATGACAGTAACATCCTTAAGTTACTCCATGACACTCTGGCCAAGGCAAAGCTAAACACTTTATTTAAGAAAAATGACTCACATGATGTATCAACCCTTCAAATGTTACAAATGTTTGATGAAATTTAGAAGTTGAATTACTGTTAGGGTGTTTAGAGCTTGTATTTATCTCTCTTTTATAATTTTGGTAAAAAGTTATAATCAAATCTGATCCCTGTTTCTGAACTTCATATGCTTATTGTGGAAAGAATGAAAATAGGGAAAAACACCTCTGCATTTGGATGGTCATTTATTTGATGAGAATTTGTACTAGATGTAGATGCTTTTAACTCCTTTGACCATATAACAGAACTGTGTAAAATCATAAACCAGAACAATCTTGATTAATCCTTGCTCAGCTGAAAAAATAACCAGTCAGAAGACCAGGATCTGTTTGATTTTGTTGTATGACATAGATGAAATGTCTTCATACAACTGCTGAAGTATCAGTAGTTGGTGTTCCTTGAAGTTAATGCTCCACCATCTATTTGACATTCTAAAGGAAAAAAAGCAGAGAAAAGCACTTTAGATTTGATTGTGTCATAGCAAAAGACAGCAAAATCATGCCAATGGTTTTGGCTAAAATCACCATGTAAAACATTAGAGAAATATATCTTAAATGCAAAATTAATAGTTGTGTACAACATTGTGAGCTAGTTTTTTGGATCCTTAAATTTGAATGCTTTAGTGTTTGCTTAATATTCTACTGGCTTCTGATCTGTGAAATCTACATGGTGCTCTAGAAGTTAAATCATCTTGTGGAGGTAATAGCAACAAGAGAGAACATCATTGGTGCTGTAACATCTGTGCTCTCCAAGGAAAAATGCTTTTTTTTCCTCTGAGTTTGTGTATCTATTGTGTAGTACTAATTACTCCAGAACAAGCTGTGAAAATAATGTAATATTTAAAAAAACCCCAAAACTTAAACACTAAGCCAGTATAATGACAAAGCTTTGAGGACATTTAAACCTGATGCATTTAAACTGACGTAGGACTCTGCTTGAACTGGCAGGAATTGTGGTCCTGACAGGGGAACAAAGACAGGAAAGATAACCTTTTTCTAGTCAGTGTGTTGAAGGGCTTTTAGAACTACAATTCCAGACAAATTGCTGTTTTTTTTCTTAGAGAGAATTTGTTGCTTGCCCCTCAGTAAGAAAAACATTTGAAGTCTGTAACTAAACTACTCCCATCATGGAGAGATCCAAAGCTTCCTATGTCCTAATCTTTAACTAATAATGCTCCATAGGCATTAACAACTCCCATTTGCCATATGTGACTTATATGCTTATGCCTCAGCATATCTTGCTTTTTAATGCTAGTCTTATCTTGTACATTCTCTGCATCCTTTGGGATTTCTAAATGCTGGTCAGAATCTGGACATCAAGATAAAAGTGGAGTCATTCATGGAGTTTATGACATTTTGGTCTCTAAATGGTCTCTATAGCATTAATAAATTGCAGTAATTCTGAGATAATTTTTCAAGACCACTAAAAAATTTAAAGCTAATGGCAACCACAGCCACTTAACCACTGCCACCATCTCCTTCATTTCACTAAAACCTACAGATCCAATTATAGGCAACAACTGATAAAAACCATGTGTCACAAAAAATAACTTTATAAACTCAGCAAATGACAAATGCCAGAACTTACCAAATATCCATCTGTGCCCAAATACAGGTGAAGCTTTGGCTTGAATCTGATCTTCTGTGATGAGATTTGTATGAAAAATAATTCAGGTCAAACTCCCACCTCCTCATCTGCTTTCAAGAACTGCCAGTCAAAAAATCTAGCACATTAGCCTTGATGAGCTGTGGTAAACTAAGAATTGCCATACTCAGACCAAAATGAGGCCACCTACCCTAAAATATTGTGTTTGATAGGGGGATAAAAATGGTTGCTTAGGAAAAAAGATGATGTCCACTACTTTCCTCGGGTGGCCCCCTGTGACTTCCGCTCCAATATTCCTCAGCTGGATGCAGTTCCTGTGTACTTTGTTATGAATTTCTCTTCCATTAACTTTCCCATGTGGTTTCCTCTTGAGCCCACAGAGTTTTTAGTGTCTATAGCTTATTGTAGGAAGTCATCCCCGTGCCACACTGTGGCACGAAGAACCACCTTTTCTTCTGGATCCTACCATTCCATTTGCTGTCTCCTGCTTCTTGCATCAGAGGAAACTGTGACCAAGCAATTCCCAGCCATGCTTTCCATGTACTTATTTTATAGACCTCTTAGATATCCATCTTAGTCATCTATTTTCAAGGGAAGAAGAAAAGAATAATTAGTCATTCTTTATACGTCAGCTGTCTCATAGCTTTCATTATCCTTGTTGCCTTTCTCTACATCCTCTAGATTTCTATATCCTTTTTGAGGTGGGGGCCTGGAATGCCACAGTCTTCCAACTAAAAAGTTGGGATTTATATGATAATATTATAATATCATCTATTTTGTTCTGTAGTTGCTAACCCAAACATTGCTAACACCCGATTTTCATTTTCAGATGCTGCTGAGTTTGTTTTCTTAGAACTATATTTCAAAATCTTAAAATCTTCTCTGATGATAGTAACTTCAAAGCTCATTTTTTTAATACGTGAATTAATGTGTTGGGTTTTTTTTCCCTGTGTGTATCACCTTATACTTCTAAGCCACATTATGGTATGGCTGCTTAGTTTTCTTAAAAGCCTTTGGTGAAAGAATTTGTTGAAAGCCTTTTGTAAATCCAAGATCAATCAGAACACCCTTATCCACATGTTTTTTGATCCCCTCAAAGGACTATCTTATGTTTGTGAAGCAGGGCTTCCTTTTATGAAAACCTTTTAAAGTCTTCCCAGATAAATCATATTTATCCAGATGTCCACTGTTCCATATTATAGCTTCCACCTATTTATTTTGTATAGATACTGGGCTGACAGGCTTGTTGTTTTCTGAATCTCTGTTGGAACACTTCTGTTAAAAAATGACCCTCTCTAATCTCAGGTAACAGTTTTATGTAAGAGTCAGCTATTTCAGCCTTGAATTCCTTTAAAGCTCCATGTGGTCTTGGTGACTACTTCTTAATTTCGTTTGCCTCTTCTACTGTCATTTGTCCATGTATTTTTGTTTCTCATTGTAATAACCATAAGGATTCCGAACAGTTTCACCATAAGTGGATTTATATAAAATCAAATTTAAATCAAGTTGTTCAGTAGCTGAGTTCAGAAGACATTCCACAAACATGAGAATAAATAAGACATATGTTCGTATTTCATTCAGCAAGGAAAGAAAAGCTGTCATTTCACCTGAAATTTCCTACAATAGTATTCTGTATCTGTGGATTTTTTTAATAATGAAAACCTTTCCACCCATCCGTTGGTAATGAGGAAAAGAGAGAGGGAAAGGGGATGTCATGATCTCTAAGTTATGAGCAGCATTTTACTGCTGTAAATACCCAGATGGTCTGATTTCCTCCTTTTTAGGCATTTCATTTTTTTTCCTATCCAATTCTTTTCACATAAAATTAACATAAGCTAGTTCCCCAAAAATGCCTATTTAACAGCTTTCTAGTAGATTCTAACTATCTAATCTGTGTCAACAACTTTATAAGCTACCCAATTTATTGTAGAATGTGATTTTAGCCAAATGAGAGAACCAGCAGGGAGAAAAAAAAGAAAAAAGAAAGACAAAAAGCCCCCCCAAAACAAACAAACAACAGTGCTTTTGTTTGTTTCTTTGTTAATCACTTGGAAGAAAACACCACACTTGTAAATGTATGGCTAGTTTAATGGAACAAAAGGTATAATAAGAGCCATGCGCTTAAGAAGACATAACATACAGTCTCTTCCACATGAAGTGAAAATGGCTTCTTTGAATATATTCCTTCAAATTTGGGTTTTTTTACAAAGTAGCTTCTGCAAACTGGGTAATATGAGGCAACGTAGGATATGTTATTATTATTAGGCATGCAAACATTAGGCAAAAATTAGGCAAATCATTGCCTAATAATGTTCCT
Organism: Nesoenas mayeri; assembly: GCF_963082525.1. Lineage (NCBI taxonomy): Eukaryota > Metazoa > Chordata > Aves > Columbiformes > Columbidae > Nesoenas > Nesoenas mayeri. The sequence continues at coordinate 11,075,225 of NC_137540.1, read as the reverse complement.
TGTGTCATAGTACTACAATTCAGTAATTGTAAAGCTAAACATCATTTTCCCCAAACCTTACAGAAGCAGAAAAATACATATATGCTTAATTCCTACCTGTGGTTTTTGTTCTCCTGACTTCAGAAGCAACAAGAAACAGCCACATGGAAAGGATTGAATTTACAAAAAAGGTATAAAATGACAGACAAAGCAAGTGAAATATATCGATGGAAGGTTCAAGTGCATGGCTCCAGCCAACATTCATTAAACCTGATTGTTCTTCATTTTTTCGCATCTAATTTCTCTTGTCCTACAACAGAAATTAATATAATCCAGATGTTTTGATTGCATGAGGGACTCTGCAGTGTGCTGCAATCTAAAGAGGGTTTGCTGACTGAAAGCAGACATGGAGTGGTAAAGGTACTATAAAACAATAATACCAAGTTCTTAGTGAAAAGAAATTAAAAAGACAAGTCATCTATAATCATTAGCTACCTCAAAGGGCAGGCAGGAAAGCTCTGCCCACACTTGTAAGAGGCATGAGCAGTTCCTCACCAGTAAAGGTAAAGGCTTCAAAATTTAATCCCTAATGTGGATTATTAGGCTAGATACTGTGTGATGGGTTGGAATTTTAGAACTAGTCCTGCTTTATTATTTTTTCCCAACTTCAAGAATGGTAAATAAAGCACAGTGTAACCTTGAGAAATCTGCTTGAAGTTCTGAAAATCTTGGTTTGTAGTTTGATAGTTGGAATGCACCCATAGTACCCTGTTCTTCCTTCTTTTCCTCTGTACAACAAAATAAGCTGTAAAGCAGTTTCTACCATTCACTTTACAAATATAGTGAAGTATTTTGCTCAGTGACTTCCCCAGTGAGTCTGATGTTGGTGGTTCGAACTACATCATTTAGCAAAAGGACGATGCATAGAGCTGCTACGGCATCAAGTTACATCTGTCTAAGTCTAACAGAATTGCTGGCTCTTCACATCTGGATGGTTCTGTTTAGATTTTTACCAGAGAAACAGTAACAACAAAGATGATACAGCAAGGACCTCCCTGCATGAAATCTCACCTCCCATGCAAACAACTGCAATAAATTATAAAGCAAACCAAATGTCTGTTTCCTTGGCTATAGGAACAAGAATTCCAGTGCTCTGCTTCCATAACTAATTGCTTTCCAAATGGAGCAGATTATAGTAGAAAAATCTGCCCTCCAAAAACACCTTGATGTTTAACCCCTGCTGATCCTACATCCTTTCCTGTTGAGCTGCATATTCTTGCCAGGAACACAGTTCCAGGCCTCTCAGCTCCTCTGTCTTTGGTACAGGCCAGCTTCTGCTCTTGGTGATATCTGCTGCCTAGCTGGTGTTGGCATGGATCCGCCAGTGTCCGCAAATCCTGAACAAGTGGGTTTTGTGCCTCCACAAAGCAAACCGAGTACACATCCTGTGACATCAAGTGTGATGTAGAATTTTGCTCCTATCCTTTGTGGTTTTTCTTCATGCCAGCTGCATCTCCTACCCCTTTGCTGCATCCATCATGTAGAAATAACGTGACATTTAAAAAAAAAGGATGGAGAAGGCATCAAACAGTTGATACTAAAGGTATCCAAATAGTGCAAAACCAGTATTTTGAAAAATAGTTTGTAATCAATACTGATATTTTTACAAATGACAGAAATGCTTTACTTCTATGTAGTACCTCTATGATTTTTCCACACTCAGGTAGATTTTTTTACTTCCACATTAATGGCTGTGTAAAGCAGAAGCACAGTGAATGTGAGTGTGAATAAACATAAAAGTATTTGCATCTTACATAATTTCTTAGTGATTTTGAAGAGCTGGTTTTCTTATGTTACAGATTCATTCAGTAGTTATGAGTATTTGTCAAGACTAACAAATAGGAAACTTACTCTGCTTGCAATATCAACTGATCAGAGAAAGGAAATAATATCATATGAGTTGCAGTACACAATCTATTATATGAAACAAATATGACTTACTAACAGTAGGACTCAGAGTGTTGAATGGTCACTATAACAGGCTAAAATGCAACTGCGTTATTAAATGGACTAATGGAAAAAAACAGACTGTAAATCCATCCTATGTTTTCCAAAGCTGAGCAAACCAGTCAAATAGCTAGTTTGCTCTTAAGAGTTTCCTACTTCTTATTCAATGCTTATTGGAGTACTTATCTATAGCAAGACTCCACAACACATCAGAAATTTTATACATGAACAGGAAATGTAAAATGGAAGACAATGAGAGTAAAGCTACTTCAGATGCTTTTGAATGGAAAAGTGAAATATATTTAAGTTTGAGAAATTCCATACATTCAGCAAGCAAGCATGGAAAGGATCACATAACTTTCTGCTGTTCTTTCTTAGTCTGATGGCTTAATGTTTATTCACAGTGCTTTGTATATTGTACATTATTCATCAGATTATAATGAGAAGTTCTCATCTTTGTTTTTATGCTACGCTTTGTTTTGTAGCAATTATGACAGGCTAATCAAATCTTGGGTATTTCAAGAACTGGTAGTGCAATCTTCCCCTCTCATGCATCTTAGACAGTACTAAATTAATTAAAAAAAGATAATGAAATTCCCCAACTGAAACATCACAGCGGTTTTCTCAGAACACTGTATCTATCTCCTGTAAATGTTCCAGATCAAGTTGCCAGAATGTTGATTTCATTAGAAAACCAAAATAGCAACAAGCAGTGAGAGCAGGCAGAGGAGCCTCACAGTTTGCAGATACTGAAAAATCCGGAGGCTTGAACTACCCAGAAAGTCTTTTTTAAAGAAAGTAGCTACAATTTTCTAAGGCAACTTTACTTCTGTAATGTGTGACTTGCATAGAACTTATCACATGTGGAACATCGAGCATTTTATAATAATTTCTGTTTTACTGAGTTTCAGCAAAAGAAGTGATGTTAGCAAATAGGGACCAATCTAACAAGAAATCAGGAGCTTGGCTTTAAGGCAAGTGCCCTTTCACAAAACCAAGTCTCTCCTAGGCAAATAATAAGATGAAATACTATTTCACTTGCATATCATTTTTATTTTGTAAATATAAATTTTTGTTTTGCAAATATGCCAGTAAACTTTACCAACACTCTCCAAGGTAGGCAATGAACGTCCTCTTGTGGTGCTGTGTTTGGGGGAGTTAGGCAGGATGAAGACAAAAGGTTCTGTCATTGGGGACTTACCAGTTGCCAGTGATGTTCAAAGGGATTGGGGCAGGGAGGGAGGGATGCACTCCCGGTCCTTCCTCTCCTCTGCAGGATACAACAAAATGCAACCCTTTCTAGGGTGGAAAAATGCAGCTGTTCAAAAGCTGTCAGCAACTGTACAAGTGCAACAAAATCACTCAGTTTACAGCAGGCAATGGAGAGTAATATTGGGTCTAAATTAATTTGCAGATGAATTCAGACGGACTGTAAGTTTATTAGTTGGATTTTGATTTACACTCCTGCTCATCTAAAAATATTTTTGAAACTTGAATGCACGGATCTCTTTTAATGTCAGGATCTCTTTGTGTATGGTGTGATGGAAGCAGCCTGAGAGGTAGAACAGCCTTTACCAGCACTGTGGAGTGGGAGGTCAGTACTTGGCAGGAGGGAAAAGAGAATCACTTGCAGGATCCATGTGCTCCACAATCCCTAAATGTGTCCCAGTGGTCCCCCTGGATGGCCAGGCCTGATTTTGGTTCTGGCTGCTCTGACTCCCTACCTGCTTAATTAGTGTCTGCTCTTGAAAAATACAAATTAAAAAAATTTATAAAAGTAAGGAATTAAATCATCCTCTATTGTGTCCCTGTGCTTGAGCTGAAACAGGACTTGGTGACAGGATGGTCACTACAGGAAGTTTCTGTTACCACCAGTTACAGGATTTTAACATTACTGTATTAGTAATATTTTCCCTGAATAACAGCAGCTACATCAGTCTTATCTTCTGAGAAATCTTTGCTCTCTGTGTTTTCATTTTATATAGGACAGTGTTTAAAGGGTGAACTCCAATATTTTCTAATTGCCATCAAGATTGTTTAATCACAATGCCAGTATTCACTTCTGTTGTACCCCTATTTATGTTTCTATTGTGCTTAGTTTTTATATTAGAAGTGTGAGTCACAACACTGATGTGTTTCTTCTTACAGTGATGTTCTGTTTCTTGAAATATTGCATCTTTCCTTTTTCTTCACGTAGCATTTTTTAATCTGACCTCACAGTCACACTATTTTTTTCAGGAAAAGCGTGATCCATTCAAAATTTGATTGCTTCTTTTTTACCAAGGTATTTGCTTTCATTTTAAACAAATACAACTTTTATAAATATTAATTTGCATTTTGCTTGCAAAGCGCTTTACACTGAGTTGTAGACTGTGTTCCATAGATCTTAACTAGACAGTAGAAGAATACTTTAGTGATTATATGTAAGCAAGACAGAAAAATAAAGTAATCTTTTTATGTAAACAGCTTTAAGGACCCTTCTGATGTTGTGTGAAAGCAAACCTGTGGCTTTGTCTGCAGGACACACACATTAAACAGAGAAAAAAGTGTCCACAAAAAAAGTCTTTTGAAATGTAGAATCTTTGGAGTTTTTGAACTATTCCTTGTAATGAAAGTCTTTTATTTAATGAATGTACTAAATATTGCCCATGTCTTCCCCCAGAAAATGGTTTAGAATATATATATATATTTTAAAAATCTATACAGCACTGAAGTGCTGATATTTGTCTTGTCACAGCTTTATGTTAACACAATCAACATTAACTGTTACAAAAGCTGTACTAGACCTATCATAGTGAGAAAGACACGTCCGTATCTCAAAGGCATCATTGTGGTGTTCTGATTCTTCCTAGGAGCTTGTGCTGAGGCTTTATTTTAAGGACATCCTCTAAATGAAAAGGTTATGTTAGGATTTAGGTTTCCTTGAAGCACACATTGTCTTAATGCAATGTGCTATGAGACACAGACAAGAATTCTGCACGGTTTTCCATGAAGGGCTTCTACAGGCCTCCAGCAGTAACTTCAGGGAACAGATCAATCCCAAATGATAAAAATAATAATTTTTTTAAATGAATATTGGTCTCTGAAACATTTGAATTAGCCTTTAACAAAGCCTGTATTGGTTCCATAACCAATAACAACCCAAGCTGATGGAGAACTATTTGTTTTCTTTATTTCAGAACGAATAGTAAAAATCTAATGAGGACTTGAAAAGCAAGATTTTAGAGGCAGGGGATTTGCTATTTTTTAATACAGATGAAAAAAACATATCGATTTAGACAAATTATTCCATTTACTTCACCAATACTAACTCCAGATTAGGTCTGAAATATATGAAATCACATTAGTTTCCAGCAGCACTGCATAGGTGCAACTTCAGGATACACTGATTGTTAAGAAAGGTAATTTAACCTTTGAGATCTTCATTATTGATGGTGATAGAGAAGAAGCCAGCCTGATGGTCAGATTTTTATTAATTAAAATTATATAATTAAAATTAGAACACCTTAGCAATCCTGCAGTCTCATTTTTATGAAACTCCTTTCCAGACCAGGAATGCACTTAAATCTTTAATGATGTTTCCACATTTCTGAAATGGAGACCCTTAAATTACTTTTAATGTTATAGGCAGAAACTGTAGATAAATACTACTTGTAGCTTCAAAACATCCTGGACCATGACATGCTGTGTGCCTTTCCTCTGTGTGCCAGGCTAAAGGACAATGGAAGCAAAGCTGCATCCACAAAAAAGAGGCAGCCTGATCCATTTCCAGAGCGTTTCTGAACCAGAGGCAGAGCTGACACCCTCACAGCTTCTCCGTGCTATCTTCTGCTGATCTCATCTCTCAGTTTCACTGGAGCTGATTTCAGGGAGAAGAAATCTGATAGTAAGTATTCAGTGGCCAAGTAAGTGCATGGTTCCTCAGTGCTGAATTATCCACAGCTGCTTACTGTTAATAGCTACCAGCCAGACACAACAGGACTGGTGGGACAGTGACCCCCTGTCTCCACAACAAAATAGGGAATGTCCAAACTTAAAGCCATTATTTGCTTCAGTGGCAAGGTATTTCAAAATTAGTGTGCCTAACTGAAGGTAATTGTGTGTGTATTTTGCTCCAACATATCCAACAGCATCGGTTCCAATAAGATGTAGAAAAGCAGCTTATATTACTTGGTGTTCAATCCAGCCCTGGATATGTGAAGACAGGTCAAGACTTGTTCTTGCCCACTTTGGTTTGCTTGCTTGAGCCTTCTTGCAAGTCTTTCATGTAAAGGACACCCCTGTGTACATTCAACTTTACATGTATTTCGAAGGCACTGGGATTTTTTTCAGAATTATTTTGTGTAGTAATGAAGGCTTTTGACAATCTCGTCTGAGGCAGCAGTTACTGAGATTTAGCACCATTTAGAACTGTTTACTACTTTCAAAGGTTTTTTATAAGGTTGTAGAACACTCAAGGGATAAGAACGCTTGTGAAGCCTGAATTCCAGATGCATAAAAGTTATGATGCAGTCTTTAACTGAATAACTTTTTTTCCCCACTAATCCTCTGCCACTTTTTTTTTATTATTATTTTTTACTTTAATATCACAGGAAATGGGGTTTTTTTGACTGTGAAGAACAGTCACTTTACCAATGCATCTTTCTCATGTTACTCCTGTGTTTCTACTTTGTTAATTAGAAAAACATTGACTCTATCCAGTAACCAAGGCAGGATTTTTAAATGTACTTGAACAGTAACTAAAGCCGGAGTATGCACACAGGTTGTACCTGTATTGTATTTCACTCTAGACATTCAGGTGGTATAATTTTACATACATATATAGCCACAGATAAAAATGGGTTTTAAGGTACATATGAGAAAAGTATCGTATTTTTAGGGCACTTCTATGTTTAACGAAGAATTTCATCCCCAGCATAGAAGGGAAAATGAATTGATAATAACATTTATAAGCGGTAGGTACCGTGCGTGTGGGTTTCTAGCCGATCTAATCGGGTTACTCGGTGTGTTTCTCTTTGGGAAGCCACGTCAGTCCCGCGGTCCGTGCCCCGAGCTGTTCTCTGAGCCGTTTCCCGTCCCGAACCCGCTCCCGGGGGCGCTCAGCGGGCACGGCCGCCAGCGCGGCTCTTCTCTTTGGCTGCAGTGAGCCGGCTCTGCACCCGCTGGCCGCCGGTGCCCCAAACCAAAACGGCTCGGGAAGACTCAGGCTTTCCAACAACAACGCGGGCCCGGGAGCCGCCACCGCCCCGCCCGGCCGGCGGAGGGTCCAGGCGCCGTCCCCGCTCCCCTCCCCCGCGGCGGCTGGTGCGGGCACGGCGTCACTGCGCGCACTGCGCATGCGCTGCCACGGGGCTGGGCGCGCTCCCGGCCCGGGAGGGGGAGCGAGAGGCGGTGGCGCGCGGGCAGGCTTAGACGTGGCAGTTGGGCGAGCGCGTGTTCCCGAGCGGCGGCGCGCGCGAGCGAGCGGGGGGCTGCGCGCGGCCCCAGGTAACGGTCCCAACGGCACAGCCGGGCCGGCGCCACAGCCCGCGGGGCAACTCCGGCCGCTGCCCTGCAGGTGCGGCGGGCACTGCCCAGGTGAGCGGCCGCGGGGGGCGGCGGGGTCGCGGCCGTGCCCCTCGCGGGGAGCAACAGGCGCTTTCACGGCGGGCGGGGGAGCGCCGGCGGAGGCAGCCCGAGGGGCGGTGGGAGAGGGCACAGGCTTTGGGCGCCCTGCGGCAGCCGGGGCAGTGTGCATCCCAGCCCTGTGCATCGCACCTGTGTGCATCGCACCCGCGCAGCTTGCGGCCCACCTGCTGCCCCTCGGCCGGCGCGGGGGGCAGCGCGCAGGTAGCCGGCCCGCCGCTCTGCTGTGCCCGCGGGCTGGCACACGCGTCCTGCGCCCAGCAGGGCCATAGGGCCGACCGGATGGGGAGACCTGTTACACTGCTACAGGCATTTAAGATTGTTAGTTAACGGGGGAGAAAGATTGGCTGTGTGCAGGTTTTTCACTGCATTGGAGTAAATTTAAGCTTATGCTTTCATAGCTTATTTCAAAATGTGGGGTTTTTTGTGTTTGTTTTTTTTGGTTTTGTTTTTTTTAAATACATGTAGTTATATTCCATTCTGTGTATATATTGTGTGTAGATGAACACACACTCCAAAGAGGATTTGCCAAGTTGAGGTGATAGCATGCCTTGGGGAGGGATAGCACCTTTCCCTAGGTGATGTCTTACCAAACACAGTGTATCTGAAGAAATGTAAAGTTAATAGTTTTTCAGTTAGCTGAGAATGTGGTGCTCAATTTTTCATTCTGTTATCCTACTTCTATATGCACATAGTGGATTTTTACATCTTCATAGAGATACCATTGCTGTATGGCATTGCATAGATTCATCAATACTCTGAAAAAAAAAATGACTACTTGTTTTGTAGAAGTAGTAAATTAAAGTGTTTGTGTTAGTGGTGTTCTTCAGGCTATGGGATGTGAGGTAAACTAGTGTTGAGACAGGGGAAAAAAAAGTTTTCACATCCTTCTATGTGGTGACACTTGTAGTAAACAAAACCAGGGCAAGATCTGGGTTTAGCAGATCCTCTGATCTTTCTCATGTGATTTCCAGCATGAATCTATATGTCTCTTGTCAGAACCTGGTTGCTGAAACCACCTGATCAATTTCTATTGATATTTTGGGTGTTGCCTCCAAACTAGTTTCATTGTGTGTTGGTATATGTATATGAAGAGATTAAATATGCTCAATGTTAAACAGAATGTGAAACTGTGGTTATTAAATCTATACTATTTTGCCTATGGTTCCTCTCCCTCTTCAGCACAACCTCTGTGTGTTTATACTGTCTGTGGGAAGCTTGACGTGGCAAGATTTTTTTTGTGTGAGGAAGCTGTGGAGGAAGTCATTTCCCCTGGATGCTGTCACAGCTAAAGGTATTGGCTGGTGCAGCTGCCTCAAAGTGAAAATTTCTTCCTTTATGTAGATATAAAAGGTATATGTGTTTATGCTAGTATGTAGGTAATTTAGCGCTGATTTACTGTCTTTTGGAGCAACTGAAGCTCATGCTGCCACGTCTTTTCTGATGGGAGCAGGGGAAGGAAGAAAGTATGACTGGCAGCAAGAAGCCTCTCTTGTTTAAACTTTTTTTCTTCTTCCCACATTTACTTTATTAACTAAGAAATAGAAGACTAATTCTCTAAGATTACCTGTCTGAAGCAGTTTAATGCTGCAACTGAGGAATTTTATGCCACAATGAAGAGTGTGGCGTACAGGATTGTACGACTAAAGCATGAGGAGGGCTAGGCCCAGCTCAAAGTGATTTCTTGTCTGACATGGAAGATAAGTAAAACTGTTGCTTTTTTTTTTTTTTCCCCCAGAAACGTATGCTTAATTTGAGAAGTCTAGAGATGGATTTTCTGATAGGGATAGCTTTTCTCTGCTGACATGTGCCAGTGCAGCGTGAATTTGCCTGTTGTGATCTTGGTGCTGCGTGTAATTTTGAGATGCCTTTGTGCATGCTTCTGCAGCACAACTCCCGATTTACTTTACTCCAGTTTACATACTCAAAGCTGAGTCCATGGCTCAGTTCTAAGAAGATGAAGTATAGATGGTTGAGAAAGCTAGTTCAAAGGAACACTTAACATCTAAAATCTTAGTTTATATCATGTATCTTTAGTTCTTTGAGGATGCTTGACCTGTGTTCTTGGGACTCCAGAGACATAGTAAGTGCTTATTCTCTCTCTCTTGTACTTTATACTCTGTTTTACCAGCATCAAACACAGGGAATCTTCCCTCATTTGCTTGTAACGGGGCTGATGAAGAAGGTGTGATTAAAAGCTGGTGCCATGTTCCATACTGGCTCTAAAAACAGGCATACTAGCACAGGAGAAGGATTTGCTTAGAGGAGTTTCATATTCTGATCACTCAACCTTTCCTGATTTTTCAGTATGTTCACTGAGATGTCTGGTATTTGGGGAGCAGGACTGACAGTGTCTTTTTCAAGTCTAGGTTTTCCCAGTAAAGGGAACAGTTTGAGACTTTCCCTTGAGTTTTTGTCTACCTACATATCCATCACTTACAATTTCTCTCTCTGTGGGCCTGGGACAGATGAATCCCATTTGGATTAATTCAGTGATTTGTTTAAATTCATGCAGTATGCAGTAGTACTGGGAAAACTAACCAAGGAAGCAAACAAAACCACTATTTTTGCCAGACTTCCAGGTGCTTTTTTTGCCATCAATTGTGGCTTTTGTCTTTTTAGGAACACAGTTCACAGCCTCTTATAATGCACAGTAGCAGGTGTCACTTTCTCTTTTGCAGATTCTTAAAAAGGACCCAATTCTTGGAATGAGAATATTGCCATCATGAGTCAACAAGGTTATGTTGCAGCTCCTCCATATTCCCAATCCCAGCCAGGGATAGGAGGCTTTTCTACAGGTTTTGGACCACCTAGTTCTTCACTTCATTATGGGCATTACGGGGACCCTACTTCATCATACTCAGCACCTCAACCAGGTATGAAGTTGAGCTTAAAATGTGTTTTCAGAGTCTACTTTCCTATGAAGGCATTTTGGATCTCCTTCTTACTTGTGTCAGCACAAAATGCTCAATTTTACACTGCTACTGCAACAGGATTGTTGTTGGTGCTTAGATGATGATGTAAGATGCCTGGTCGTGGGTGTCTGAACTTCATATATAATTTCTGTTATTCAGAAAGCTATAAGCACCAGTGCTTAATGCTGTATTTTGAGTAATACCTAATACAGACAAATACAAAAGGAGCGATTTCTGGGAGTAGAGAAATGTTTGTCAATTCATGTGTGTTAATGGCAAACAAGCTTTCTGAAAGGAGTTATATTCTTCACAATAGGACCTCAGTCCTACTGAATTCTTGAGTTCAAACTTGCCAATGAGTATGAGTTGGTGTTCTACTTAATCTTGCTTACTGGGTGATGTATGTGGATAATGCATGATAAGTAGAGCCAATCTACATTCTAACCACTCAGGCAACAATTACTTTCTATGAGGAAGCGCACCTTGGATATAAGCAAATGGGATATTCTCTCCAGATGATGTAATTGACATCCAACAGAAAGCATGGCTGTCATTGTCTCTTCATTGATTTTCATTAATTTTAATTTACTGTTGTGTGGCTTCAGATCTTTCAAGAAGAATAATGTTAGTACATGGTGGCTGAATCTTAAAAAAAAAAAGTAAAAATGAGAGGATGGAATTGAAGCCTGTTTTGCTGTAAGTCATGGTGGTCTAATTTTAGTAAGACCAAAGTGGGCATGCTGGACTAGTGGACTGGGCTGTGGAAAATATCCAGAGAGCAAGGTTTCTTTTTCCCTTTGTAAGTCTACTAATAGACATAGCCAAGACAGGGAGACAGGAAGGGGGACCATCTCAATGTTTTACCTGATGACACAGAGGAAAATTAATTAAAACAGTGAAGATGTCTAAATTATTCTCTAAGGTGTCCAAAAAAATGTGTTTCTTAAATTTTTAAATAACATTCAGATCATGATAATTTACATTAAATTTAGTATTTGAGATGGTGGAGGAGGGTAATGACAGAACTAAGTATCCAAATATTTGAGTTTTGAAAAATATTCTGTGTGTCTTTGATTTTTTGTGGCATGTGAAAATAGGAAAAGAAGGTTTACCCAGTTTCTCTAAAACTTATAGACAGCAGGAGTTGTGTTACCATAATCCAATGCTGAACATAGGCAGAAGATAGAATTACTTTTGGTGATTGGCTTATTAGAATACTAGGGGAAAATACCAGTTTTAGTATCAAACATATTTTTGATGTTAGAGTAATTTAAAGGAAAATAATTCAAGAAATTGAGGTTGAAAAGTTGTTTATTCAGCACTGCTGTTTACATAAGTTATAGTTTTTTCACAGTCACTGTTCCAGTTCAGAATTAAGAACCATTTTTACTACAGGTTTACAGATATGGAGACTTTTTTTTTTTTAAAGGGTTGTTCTAAGTTTTCTTTCTGATCATGGTCTCCAAAATCAAAGGGACCTCTTGCTTCTCCCTGTAAAGATAACCAGTTGACAGGGCATTTGCAGTATACCAAATTGAATTGCAGGGTCTTTTGTCCATTCTTGCTTCTTTCTCACTGTCCCTCTTGGGTTCTTTTGCTGGAAAGTTACCATCTACTATTTGTTTCCTTTTTACTATGTGTTCTCTTTCATATCTGCTTCTATAGCTGACAAGAAATCTGTCCTTTCTTATGGAATCACAGAATGACTGAGATTGGAAGGGACATCTGGAGGTCATCTAGTCCAACCCCCCTGCTCAAGCAAGGCCACCTGGAGCCGGTATTCTTATTGCTAGAGCTGGGCCATACACTAGGATTGCTTGGTGTTCTTGTGCTTTCTTACGGGGTTCTTACATGAAAGTACTTCTTCTTTTGCAGGTATTCCAAAATCAACTGCGCCTTTAGGATCTCCGGCTCCTGTTGGGCCTCCACCACCTGGTACACACCAGTTCAACCAGACCAACTTCCACAATGGGCCCAGTGCACCAGGGCAACAGCCACATAGGTGACTTTCAAGAATTAATACATGAGATCTAAGCTATTTTACCTCTGTTTCCTCTCTTTGGCAGCTTCACTGATATTTAAGTATGGCATCCCTTTTATCTTCAGCAGTTCTGACTTATTCCAATTCTGAACTGGATCTTTTAGTTTGGTTCCCTGTGATGTTAAACTGCCAGATGTGATCTGTAATCTCATTAAGTTCTATTTTACAGCAAGTCAGGTCTCTACCATGGGCTGTTTGTTTTATTTTTAGTTATTCTTTCTGCTTGATCTTAGACCCATTGCTTCAAAGCAGCAGTAAGTTGCTATAAGCAGTAAAGTGTTGTAAGTGCTGTTTGATACTGAAGTTACATTATTTTTTTTTGATCACTTTATAATATCTTAACTCTCCTTTGCTATGAGGTACCAAGTAGTTGTTATTTATAGTTGCCAGCGAGTTTTGACTAGAAGCTGGTGCATGCCTCTATATCTGTAGTTACTCCCCTCCCTCCATTGTTAGGATGTCTTTGCTTCATTGTTGTGGGATCACAGCCAAAGCTCTATAGGGTTCCTTAAAGCCATTTTTACTGCAGGTTTGCTATACTCTCTCAGGTGGATGACTGCTACTCTTTTGCTTAGATTTGACATAAACTCTTCATAGTCGATTTGAAGTGCTGCTGTCTGGCCTCCTGAGCTTACAGGAAGAAATGGAGGAGAGAGGAATGGGGAAGGGAGAAAATAGGGACAGGAGGAAACTGTAAAAAGAAATACTGGAAAAATGATGGTACAAGGGAATAGACAAGCTTTATTATACAGTGGTTGTATTGCAGGTAGTTTTAAGTGGGTAAATATGCTTAGCTCTTTTATTTAATTCTGAAATGTTAATTATTATGCTCACCTACCAGATGTGACAGAGTTAGAATTTGGGGACTGATAGCTATTTTAGTTTTAGTGAACTTGATGCTGTCTAACAACATTCTCATTTTAATTCGTTGAAATCTTAGCCTGATTCTGTTCTTTTTAGTTGTTGTACAGTTGTGTTCAAATAAAGCCACGTATATGTTTCATCAGGCATCAAAATAGGAAGTTTGTTTGTTGTCATTGTGTTATCACTGTGTAAAGACCCAGAGACTGGTGGTTGATTGTACAGGACAATGCAGAGGGAAAAGCGCTTGTTGTCCTGAATATGTAAAAACAAGGAAAGAAAGAACAAGGTGAACAGAGACAAATTGATGTGACCAACCCAGCAAAATACCGATTCTCTTTCTTAACTTCTAGTCATTGCCCTGACAGCTGTAGATCTCCTGTTTTTACCTGATTTGTTTTATTCCCGAATTGCTGAGAGCCTCTATATCCACATCAAAATTTCAAGGAAATGAATTATACTTCTCTTGAATATAGCTAGTACCCTCCTCAGTGTTAGAAGTGGTTATGGGAAAATCAGCGTAGATCTTCTTTGGGAGGTAGCCTGAGATCTTACTTTTCTGGAGTGAAATAGTCTGTTAGAAAATATCTTTATAAGCCACATGTATGTTACCTCTTTATTTTCTTTAGTTCTTTTTCTTGCATGAATTGTTTTCCAGATCAGATAACCATAAAGCAGTTTTCCCCCACCTGCACCTTTTTTTCCACTACTACAGGGGACTCCTTAAGAGTTTCTCACTTCATTTTCCTCTCTTCACAGATTTTTCTCTTAATCTTATTCACTCATCCACAGTAGGGAATCTTCCTTTATAAGCATGAGAAGAGGATGGAGGGATGCAATATGTTCAGAAACTCGTGTTCCTTAGTCTTCAGACTTTCATATAGTTATTACGCTCTCTCTTTGCCATGGCATACTCTCTCTTCTTTGTTTCTAACTATGCAAACAAACATTTACTGTCTTTTTTTTAACATTCTCATTGTGCATTCTCTCTGTGCTTCGTGACTTTTAATACAAGCATATGTTTTCTGAGCAGAACATGAGCAAACTCTTTTAAGAGTTTGACTATCCTAATGAATTGTTTCCACACCACCCTTTAGAAGGTGTGAGACCTTCTAGAATTATGATTGGTTGATGTAATTTTTTGTATAACTGCACTAATTTTTCACTTTAGGTTTCAAGGCCCTCCACCTCCAAGCAATACTGGACCTTCCTATCCTCCCTACAGTCCTCAGTCACAACCAGCCTACTCAAATTCTGCATCCACGTCATCTACAACACAACTTGCTAACCAGCTCAACAGTATGCAGCTAAATAGCTATGGTAATCACTTCTATCTGATTGACTTTTTCTCAGTTAAAGCTCTCAAAACTATGATAATTAGAAACTTACTGAATTTCTATTGAAGCAGAAAATGAAATCTTTGACCACTATCACTTGCTGAAGTTTTTAGGTTTTTAATCTCATCCTAAATCAATATTCTTAGGTTAATTCTGAATCCATGTTTGATGAACCTTCCATAAAGGTCAGCTACCTCATCAGTCACTTCTCAAATTATTTTGGTGATCCTGCATGAACAATAACATGCAGACAGGGTTTCATTTTTTCTTCAACTCTTTAGACTTTCTCTCTCTTTTGACACTTTTTTTTTTTTTTTTGTCCAAATCCTATAGGTTAGTTTTTCATCTAAATTTATGTGCGTTTATTTTGACGTTAAAACATCTCAAACCTAAGCCATGAGGTAAAATTCTTTCCATCACTTATTTTCTGTTTGGTTATATCTGCTTTTCTTGAGTATTTCCTGGTGAAATTTACCATTTCATTGAAAGTGAATGGAATTTACTTAGCATCTTGTTTTGCTGAGGCCAGTGTGTTTAGGAAGGTGAATTTTTTAAATGAAGATCACTTTGGTGGTGGATATCCTGGTAAGATACGTGTAAAGATGAATTTTTCAGTTCAGACCGCACTGACAATATCACTCTTCCTACCCTGACTTTACAAGTTGCCGATTTGTCTTGAATTAAACCTGCATACGTACCATGGGGCTGTCCCTCTGTTTCTACAACTGGCTGTGAAAACTTAGACATTTTTCACCTGAGAAAAATTAATTTAGGCTCTAATTCAACCCTGAGGTACTGAACTGCAAGTGCACAATTAACTCAGGCCTTTTTATACAGGATAAAGTGTGGCTCAGCACTTCTACAGCACTTAATTTAGAGCAGCTTGTATTATTTAGAGCCTTTTTGTTTGTTTGTTTCTGCCTTCATTATATGGCCTTCAGCAGTCATTATTTAAAATATAATGTTCTTGCTTATCGTGTTATATGCTAGAAGGCTGAGATACTCTTCACACCACTGAGGACATGCTTTCTTTACAACTCTGCCTCTGTGTTGGTTTTTTTTCCTTCTGATTTTTCCTCAGCTGTAAGTCTGAACCGGTATAACTTGACAGAGTGCTGAAATTCACAGCTACGTGTAAAGCTACTGGAGTGGTTTTGCTTGTATCAGCTGAGAACCTGAGCTTGTGTTTTGCATGTGAATTTTTTTTTTCAGTTAGCATGTCTGGCAGAGTTCTATTTTAATATTTGTATATTAGCACATTGGTCCTTTTACTCCAGACCTGACTTTGGTTATTTTTTTTAACTTAGTTGAAAATTATTTTCCTGAAATAATAGAAATTTGACAAAAAAATGTAGGTTTTGTAAAGTAATAAGTATTTACAGAATGTAAGTCTCAAAGCCCCCCCTTTTTACAGAGTCCTCTTAATTCTAATTGGAATCTGTATCTTATAAACAAGCAGGTATTCCTCACCAGTGTATACCAAGTCATTCCCACATGCAAACTAATGAAAACATGCCACATAAGAGAAATTGATTATTAAGCAAAAATAATGTTGTTTCACATTATGAAATTAAATATTATTTCAAAAGCAAATAGTGATTTATGTGTATTCTAAACAAGAATTGTCAAAGGCCAACCTCCACCTGTCTTTCCCCATCCAGCCCAGCTGCACAGTTTCATTGAAAATAGAGCCAAAATAGAAAAAATTGAATGTCTGAGTCAGTTCAGACTTAAAACTATGAGGTCAGATTTGTTATGTGAACAGGCATTCAGAATCCCCATAACGCAGTATTACCAGTATGAGATACAATATGTTGCAAAAGTATTGATCAAAACCAGAACTTCTACGGCACAGTTAGTAGGTTATCATTTTTGATTCAGCTGACATAGAGTTTCTTGCTCAGGTCCTGGCACTGCTCCGAGCTCTTGCATGTCTTCTGGGCATCCAACATCTTTTCAGGGTCCACAGTTACCACCACCGACCCAGCAGCAAATTGCTTTACCACCTGGATTGCAGGTTCCTCCACTAGCAAATAATGTTAATGGACTTGGTGCTCCACCATCATTGCCTCCTATGGCTAGACAGGATGGGATCACTGGATCTGTCCCCCCAAATCCTAACTTAGGACAGCCTCCAGGGCCTGGATATCATCCTCAGCAAGGTAGGGAAAAATGTTTGTTATGTACTTGAAAACAAAATATGCATTGAGAATAACCAGTGGAAGTGTGATTGTTCATAGCTGATGTTCTGCTCACTTGGCAAAATGAAAATTGAATCCTCTTTTTCTAGACTGGAAAGATTCACGTTGTCAGTCAGTGCGTTTAAGGCAGGCTATGTTTTTGCTCAAAAGTTCAGCAGTCTGTTGAGAATGTAACAAAAAATAATAAAAAAAAGAGATTAATCTGGGTCAGGAACAGAATTATTTGGTTAGCAGTGGGTTAAAGCACAACATGCTCCAGAAGGGAGTTTTTCTTATACTGTGTAAAGGTATAGGTTGCTCTCTATCTTACACTGTCTTTCATAAGCACCTTTCAAAAATGCTTTACTATAGCAATAAAGAATTGGAATAGTGTACAAAACACGTACTTTATTTCACTTGACATAGTTGAGTGAAATAGTTATTTTGGCAACTAAAAAGCCAGCTAACTAGACCAGTTTGCATTGACTGATGTTACAGGAGAGATTCTCAGTAATGTAATAGCCTGATTTGAGAAGCTGTGGTAAACTCTGCTAACCCTCCTACTTGGCACATACCTGAAACCAAAGTTGTCACACCTCATTTATGCTTACCTTTACAACACAGACTGCATGAGCCAAAATGATCCATTTATTTTACTTGCTGAAAACAGAAGGGAAGGAGAAGTTGCATTTAGCTGTGCAAGAATGAAATGTATGGTAAAAGTTGATGTTAAATTGATAACGCAACTTAAATACTTCAAATTAATTGTCACTTGTAACTCTGCAGCAAACTATGGTCCTCAGATGGCAGGATCTCAGCTGTCTTATCCTGGTGCTTTTCCTGGGAGTCCAGCACAGCTTTCGGGTCCACCGCAGAAAAAACTTGATCCTGACTCTATTCCAAGCCCAGTAAGTAATATGGCACTGATTTTTTTTTTGTTTGTTTGTTTTTTATGACAGAAAATTTCTGCTGCATTTAGGATAAAGGAATGGCAATGCTAATATTGTATTTATTATAGGTGTGGTTTTTGTTTGGTTTTGGTTATTGTTTGTGTTGCAGGGGAGAGCTGGAGGTTTTTTGTGACATTTGTAATCTGTGCTGTCAGTTTTGGAGAAATGAGTAGTGTGTAATGTTAGTTTTAGAACTGAAGAGGCTTTATAACTTTAGCTAATGTAGGACATACCCATGACTCCGTATACTTTAATAGGAATTCTTAACAGGGTTAGTATGACAGTAAGCAGTACTGAAGGATTACTTGCGTTCACTCCAGCTAATCACTTTCCTTTTCACTCCAGAAAGTTTGTAGGCTTAAACTTAGTAACAGATAGACACCTGAAGTTGGATTTGTGCTGAATATAGGTATGTGACCTTTAAAACTGCAATCTGGGAAATGCTGAGAAGTCCCGTGCTCAGAAGGCACCTCACTGTTTGATCGCAGGAGTTTCTCAGGCAACTGGAATTATTTCCCTGAGCATCCCTCCCGTTGCTGCAGCCTTGTAAGGATTTCAGTAGCTTGGAATATACTTAATGTATAAGGTTCCTACAGGTTCTAGAGGCATGGCCGTTGAAGCACGCCTGAACATGCACCAGTGGGACAGTGTCTGTTCTTCTCAGAATGGTGTTAGAGAAAGGGAAAACAAGGTTATGGTTGTGTTAATCTTTCTTAAATAAAGTTATTGTTACCCAAAGGAATAGCTAGTCAGATACAGGTTGCATTTAACTTCTTTTTTATTGAAAACAGCTGATTGAAATAGGGGGAGAAAACATGCTGAACTCCTGGGGAAAACACATTCTGATGTACACACTTATACTTGTTCTGGCAATAGGTCAGAAGGTCCTTGAAGAGTCAGAATTCTTGAAGCAGGCCGTGTTCTGCAGATTTAACCTGGAAATTTCTACTTAGAAAAATGAATTAACCACCACACTGTCAGCTAGTCTGGGTGAAGGAATCATCCACGGCTCTGCTGAAGCAGTATTGCTGCCCAGAAAAGAGTTTCTGTTCCACTGAGATGAGGGAAAAGCATTTGTGTAAATGCCTGGCACTGTCTACTAGGGGACAGCCCTGCCTCCTTAAGCTGGGATATTACTTTATCCTTCTAGAAGAGATTACTTGTTTTATCCAGTAATGATTTTGACATAAAACCCCCACAATTTTGGAAAAAATGTTTGTTGATAATCACTTAGAGGTTAACATAACAACTGTAATTGCCCCCATTAAAGGCAATTTTTAAGTTAAATATAATTGAAACCAATTGTGTAAAAAAAATGAAGTGTCTGAATAATTAACAAGTGCCTTTATTAGGTTAATCATTTGTAGTATTTCAGTATGGTGCTTTTTACATATGAAGAATAAAATGGTCTTGTCTGATTTACAAAAAAGGCAGGGGGAAGGGACGGAGAAGGAGGTCTGGCATGAAAGCATGGACTGATGTCTTGTTTCTATTACACATGTAGAATAAACAACTTTGACTATGACAGCGATGTTAAAATAGGTTAAAAGGTTTGTTTAAGCAGCACAAAGGGGATCAAAATGACATATTTAAAAGAAACACGATCTGGGTCAATGTCCATAAAGGGCAAAAAGCTAATTCAGAATGAGGAATAAGTATGACCATGTGTATTTTTCTTGTTATATTTACATTATATAGTTACAGTAATGTTGCCAGATAAATTTACTTCTTATCTGCAGCCATTGTTGATTTATATTTTCTTACATGTGTTAGAGGTTGATACATGCTCTGACAACATCTATGAAAAATAGCATCTGGGCTTTGTCAACCATTATTTCCAAGAACAATGATATATTTAGGTCAGCTAACTGCAGAATACCATGGTACATTGATCCTTTGCAGAGCTAAGTCTGAAAGTGGTTTGCTTTCTTCAGCCAGTGGACCTTTTTAGAGCAAACCCTTTTTCTTCCTAATGCAAGAGTTAGCAATAAGTACACAAGCCAAGGAGGCAGGGAAGAGTAATCAGGCAAAGATATAACAAGCTCTCTGAGGAATGTATTGTATATTTAAATTGCAATACAAAGACTTTATAGAGAATAAAAAAGTTACAGGCCCCAGATTACTTCCAGTGTGTTAGGAAATACCTCTTGGACAATGATCAGTAGAATCTTTGCGACTAATTTTGTTTTCCTTCTCTGTTTGCTTTCCAGCAGAGGCTTCTGAACTTCCCTAGCTATTATTAGAAATTCATGTGCAGTGTAAAGATATAATTCCATGGGATACCAGCAGCAGTGGCAAAGCCAGTTTCAGAAATTCCGTCTCATTCTTCTTGCCTCTCATAGCTGTTCAGCTACACTCTGAACCAGATTACTAAAAAGATAGCTTCTTGGAGGGAAAAGAAGGAATAATGGTATCAAACTGGTCATCCGGTTTATGGTGTGGAACAAAATACAGCTTTGTGTAGCTTCAGTTATATCCCGAAAAGTATCAGTCTTAAACAGGAACGAGGGACTGTGCAGAAGTGACAAGGGAAGTAGTATACGGGAAAGGAATGTGTTACATAGTAAAGCCAGCTTCCTGGGCATTTCATGACATTACATTGTAAATTGCTATAAACAAGGCTTCAACTAGAGTAAATCTCCAATGTTGAGGAATCCACCACTTCCCTGGGGAGATTAGAACTGTCTCACATTAATAAAAGTTTTCTATGATTGCTCTCTTTTACTTGCTTTTTAGGAGGAAGCTCACAACATGGTAGTCTGACCTAGCGAATGAAAACGTTGAGCTCCAGTATTGAAAATACTACCTCATGGCCAGAAAGGCTTTTCTCAGGAGTTTAAATTTCTGCTTTCTAAATGGCAGTGCTGAAGTATAGCTCAGCTAGGAAGGTGATATACTATGTAGATTATTGTTTATTTCTTAACCACCCTGTGCATGGAGCCTAGTCAGGAGGAATAAGGGCTAACCCCTCCCACCTTTGCGGTCTGATCACCTGTGCATTCATTTATGAAGAACAGCAGCTGGCACGACTGTGGTCATACAAAAGATAACCTGGTAGATATGGCATCTGAGTAAGGTCATGCAGCCTTGCACTTCAGTTTGATCTGGGAGAATGTAAGGCCAGATTCAGTAGCAAGGACTTTTTCACACCACTACTCTCTTCGATTTGCTGGGTAGCCTCTCCTGAGAAGCTCCGTCCTTCTAGCAGTTAATATACTTACTGTAAACAACTCATTTGTTCGCTGTATATAGGTCTTATCCACCCCTATGTGTAGTGTTAACCCTGATTTCCAGCAGGCAGCTGCAGTTGTAAATGAGTTATACCGCTCAGCTGCGTATATAGTTTTCTAGTTAAGTGTCCCTGAAGCCTGTATTGTGATTGATTTATAGCACCTGTGTATAAGGCAATGTCAATGGTGCTACTTGGTATAGATGTTAGCAGAGCTGTTTATGATTGTAACTGAACACATGGCTTACTGTTCTTGCTTCTAATTCATCAGATTCAAGTAATTGAAAATGATAAAGCTTCTAGGGGCGGACAGATCTATACTACAAACATAAGAGGACAGGTTCCTCCTCTTGTCACCACAGACTGCGTGATCCAAGACCAAGGTAACTGTCCTTGTTACTGCTTTGGGAGTCTTTCTAGGTGAAATCAAATATAATTATATAAAAAAAGAAAGACTAAATTCTCAAATTTCTCATCTGAAAATGATGCTGCTTGTGTTAAATTGGACATGAAATAGGGAACTGCCTTGAAAGAAAAAAAAAAGGGGGGGGGGGGGAGGTCAGGGGGAAAAAGTGGGAATTGAATTCTTATACCTTGGGTTAATTCCAGTGAATGCTTTGAAACCACTATGCCCTCACCTCTTCTACCATTCCTGACCTTTAAAATAACATTAATAGTTGAGACAACTTTTCTTTTTAACTTAAAGTTTTTCAAGGCTTTAGATTTCAAGTTAAATAATTTTTGGATTCTTTTGAGATTTTAAAAGCTGGACACTAGAAGACACAGTGAGACTAGCAGAGGGAGAACACAAGCTGTCTAGTTGACTTTATTTTTTCCTTTGGCCAGTATATCTGCCTTTGCTTCTTCCCAGAGCTTGGAATTACCATATTCTGTGTGCTGCTCTTGACAGCAGACTTGATATTTTAATACAGCTTAAACCAATAGTATCATTCAGTCCAGCACATATTTATCTGTGTTTGGATAAACTGTAAAAAGTGTACAAACACATCAAGATTTTTTGGCATTGTCTGAGAATGGGGTCTTGCAGTTCTGATGAACAAAGAAATTCCTTTCAAGAAAATGAACAGAGCTGCAGCTTGATGGTTAAAAAAGGAGTATAAAGAAGCCAGTTTCTGAACTCGTGTTGTGTTTCAGTGCTCTGGTCTGCAGTGCATGACAGTTTCTCATTGAGGGAACTGAGCTAAGTGTGTTACAAGAAGTGGTGTAGTAATTTCAGCACACTATTTTGCAAGATAAATGAGCATGGTGATGTTAACACAGGTATTCTATTTTCTGAATCAGAGCTCACTTGTTAGAGCAGTCTTGACAGCACGTGTCAGTCTGCAGCATTTCATTATACACAATTTCCACTGGGAATTTCATTCATGTTATTTCCTTTTAAGATCTATGATATGTTTCAAACTAATCTCTATTGAGATTTGTGTTGCAAATAATTGTGGGTTTTTTCTCGACATGTTTAAATCTCTGCTTTAAACTCAAACTGTAAGAAAATATTTACCCATAGGGACAGGGAATGGGCTGATATATAAAGAGGACAGATGGGCAGAAATTTGCACGGAAGGGGAAAAAAAGCATGTATTTAACTTAGCATAAAGGCTTGTAGCTTTATGTTGTTCTGTTGATTTTTCTGGTTTGTATTTGGGACAGGCACGTTCCTTTTAACAGCCTTTCATTCTGCATATTATGTTGGGTGTTTCAGGCCATGCCAGCCCTCGTTATATCCGATGTACTACCTACTGCTTCCCATCATCTTCAGATATGGCCAAACAGTCTCGCATTCCACTGGCAGCTGTCATCCAGCCTTTTGCTATTGTTCCAACAAATGAGGTAAGGGCTAACTGAATATGTGGTTTTGTCTCCTAAATATTACTGACTTGTTCTTCTCTGATTGGGTTGGCGGCAAAGGTGTTTTACCTCTGACTGTGAAGGAGTAAGAGAGTAGAGAGGTGGCAGAAGACTATGAGATGCACTTGGGTCATGGTGCAGCTTTAAGGGCTAAAAATCTGTGTTTGGAAAAGGTACAAGAGAGATGACTGTGTAATCTGAACAACTGGGTTCCTGTTGTTCCCTCAGCTGCCTGTAGTTTACGCCAGCTTTGTCAGTTGCTTGCTCTGCTGGAACTACTTAGGTATAGTCAAAGACGTTGAAAGAGGATGACCACAAACTACATCAAGTTAATTTTAAGACATGTACAGTTACATTCAAAGAATGGTATTTTTCCATTTAGTTCTTTACAAAATAATTTAATTTCACAGCAGACTGAGAGGATGATGGTATTTTCTACTTGGATGAGCTGTCATAGAAGACAAATGTAATCACCCCTGTTTGGCACTCATTCAAAGGCACTAACCTAATCAATTGCTTTTCTCACATTACTGTCTCTAATAGCCCTTCATATTCCAAACGTATCCCTAGTTCATCTGCAAAGTATTTCTGCAGACTGGCAGTATCTTATGGTCTTAGGTTAGTTGTCCATATTTCCTGGCATCCCCAAAGAATGGTATCAGTAGCAGGGAAAAAAAACCAACAGTTTTCAAGTGCAGCATTTAACTGCATCATCCCTAGGATCATCTTTCTTGTTCTTCAACTCCGGCCTCCTCCATTGCACATCATCTAAATTCTGCAACAAAGGTCTACAGTATGCATTTCCTTCTAATGTGCTGTACTAACTTTCAGAGCACTCTTTGCTAGAAAAAAAACCAGGGATTTCATGGAAATCGTGGTATGTGATTGTGTCTTCAAAAACTCATAAAATGCATGCACAGAAAAGCCTAATTAAAATTGCAAAGACTTTCAGGGCTTAGTTTTGCAGTCTTTGATTTTTCTTTAACTTTTTTTTTTATTACTTGTAAATTCTTAGGGTTTTTTAAAAAATATATTGGAAAAAAACAGATGTTGTTCTTCATCAAGCTGGATAACTTCCAATCCAACAGACCTCTGTAGTTTGAATTAAGAGTATTATTTTAGCCGGGTAGTGTGTAGTTATCTATTTTGTGGTCCCCAGGGAAACAGGATGTATTACTTACAGTTCTGCAGATACTGAGTCTCACCATTTGTCTGCTAGACAGCAATTTTGGGTTTCATTCCAGTTATTTTGGGGAATGTGCAAACTTGGCTTGTTGCCCCCCCTGCATATTCTCCTAGATGAAACTCCTGCTGTTACTGCTCCACCCCTTCACTTTATCAGCCAGCCTTTACTACCTTTTATCCCAGCTTCTTTGGCCAGATGGCACTTACCGATCCTGCTTTAATGCTGGCTCTTCATTTGTGCGTTTTTCAGTCTGTGCCTAGTCATTTATATCCCCCATGCATGGTTTCCCTGTCTCCTGCGTAGTGTTTAGATAGGGTGACCTAAGTATCTTCTGCATACATAAATTAGCAGTATGTACAAACACTTGCACTTGGCCAAGTTCAGGAGGGTTTTCCCAGCGTTGGCAAAAAGATGTACTCGGTGACCCACCAGTTCTGAAGTGCTAGTGCTCTCAGGCTGTTGGAAAGGTCAGTGGAATTCATTAATCTGTAAAGAGCAGTGTATTTTTCCCCAGCCTTTTACTTGGAAGAGCCTAAAAAAACTCTGCAAGATGTCTCAAAATTGGCGCAAGTCCAGTGTGGAAAATTTTAGTCTGAACAATTATAGCTTGGTAAAGTTATAAGAACTGAGGAGATGGTGTTATAGTAGGACATGCTGGGCAATCTTAGCTGAGGCCGTTTTTCCAAGGCTTGTCTGTGCCCTTTGTTTTCACTGTTACTGCCAAAGTAAGATCTTGCTCTTAACATCTTTTAATAAAAATGGTCTTCATATTGGATTTATAATGACTTTAATTCTAAAAAGTCACTTAATTTGAACGAACTGGACTTTTAATAGAGGTAAAATACATTTAGGGGCTGATTTGTGTTTCTGAATTTCCTAGTGTGGTGTATTCTACCTGGAACTAGTGACTACAAGGAACAGAATGTTCTTTTCAGAATATCTAGCCTATCGTATGAATGCCTTTTAAGTGCCTTTTAATAATACCTGCAGATGATGCTCAACACATGTTACAGGGCTCAGTGCAAAGTGGGAATCTGTCTTATCTCTTTATCTCTTGATAAACAGCATGTTGTACATAGTAACTGTTTAAAATAATGTTTTTCTAGCCTTTTAATGAATGATTTGCCTTCATTCATCTTTGCTGCAGCTTCAGCTGCAGATACGGCACAGTTTCTAAAATATTCAGTGTTAGCACCCAGAGAATTTCAGTTCTGTTTCTTTTCAATGGAGGAGGAAGAAGAGTGATGGCTACAAGGGTTTAGTGGACCATGGATGTGAAATTGCCACAAATGGTTTGTGCAACTGGTAATGTGTTTAGGAACAACTGAGAAACTGACCTATCTCACCTGAACTGTAGGGAATTTAGCAACTCTACACAGTATACATAATCCATTATGATGAGTTTTGCAAAGACCATGCCTTTCTGTGTTAGGAAAGCTGTATTCAAACAGCTTTGGGCTATCAGGGTCATACAAGTAACTAATGAACTTACGAGTGTTCCATAAATATAATTCTTAATTAGTTAGTATTTTGCTTTGATCATCACTCATAGTCAAGAATTAATTTAAAATAGTATATAAAACATATTTCCATTTTCAGTGGTCTGTTGCCATAGAATTAATGTCCATATTTTTTTTTGTCTATGCTATTACTGTACTAAGACAATTAGAAACAAAGCAAAAACCTTACATTGCTCTCATTTCCAAATAATATGAGGGTTCAGTGCAGTCTTCAGATGGCTTGTTCTTCCTCTCTGGAAGCCAATCCTGAACATAGATTTTGATTCATTGAGAGGATTGTTTTTTGCATTGATGAAGCATTATGTTCTGTCCAGGTGATCTAGATGATATCAAGAGAACTGCAGATACTTTATCCTATCCATGCTTTGTTTGGCACTGTACAATCTAAACTGCAGCAAAAATTTGATAAAAGAGCAATGAAATAGCAAATTCTACTGACAATGATAGAATTAGATATGTGTTTGAGAGGGAGAGCGCAATTGTACAGACCTTATTTTCTTTCTTAACATATTCATCATTTTGGTGAATGACTTGTAAATGATGTTACCTGTTGGTACCAGTTGGAGGGTTGTGCACTCTAATTAGTGTGTCTTGCTAAGTTTACACTTCGACCAACAGAGTGAAGTGTTGCACTGTTCTTGGGTGTGCAGGCAGAAAGGAGTGCCTGAGATATCCTTCATCTAAAGCAATTGGATAGGACGGTGTAGGAAAAGGTAATTGGGGTCCTGGAGTTGGCAGAGGCATATGTGTAATGGAGATGATAGGCTTTGCTGACAGACCTGTTTTGTTCCTGTCACTCATTGACAAGGAGTTCCTGTGAGAAAGTCTGTTTGGAGTTTACTGTAGCTTCTGCAGGTTAACAGCATTTTGTTCTGCCAATTAGGTATTTTTCACTTATGTCTCATTCAGATTTTACTTCAAAGAAACAATAGTGCCCCAGCTGACAGAGCCTGGAACACTCCCTGAAGTTTTGGAATTGATGTCTATTGTGAATTAAAAACAAAACAAACCCAAACCAAAACAACCTGTCAATTGCATTCATAGAAAAAGTAGTCAACTGGCAATTGAGCTTTGAGGGTTTGTTTCCTTTGACTACGAACACAGGATGATGGAGATAAAAGGTCCTGGGAGCTTTCAAATAAAAAGTTTAGGTTCATTGACTGAAAAGTATTTTTCTCAGAAATACTCTTCCAGTTTGGAGGTCCAACCTAGAAAAAGAGAATTCAGAATTTCAGCACATATGAAAGGCAGATATAAGTTCATTAGTCACTAGAATGTTTACACACAGGAGCTGGCGTCCCATCTCTAGAAGTGAAGTGGGAATATTAGCACAGAAAGTGAGTATATATACATATATATATATAGATATACACACTTTTTTTTTTTTTTTTTTTTTTTTTTAACTGAGGTCCATGAAACACCTGTCAGGAGCTGAGAAATACACCAACTTGATCAGGAGCATCTTTTGGATATGTGTACAACAGGTATCTGTGTTTCCAGTAAAGAATGCAATGCAAATTATCCCTGTGGTAGAAAATAAGAACAACAAGAAAAATCGTGGTGCTAGATACCACGTTAAATGAAAAGATGTCATGCATGTCTTCTGAATAAGTGTTTTGGGTGGGGTGAGCCCAAAACAATCAGGGTTTTGCCCTACACTGGGAAGGAACAAATTCAAAATTACAGAAATGCAGTGGAATGAAAAGATGAAGATGCTGTTGCCTTGTACCCTGCTAGAAACTGTCAATGCAGTTTAGACCTGATGGAGTAGTACTGTGTCTGAGAAGTTACACAGCATCTCGAAGTCTGGTAGAAATTCTAATTTGTGAGGACACAAGGCCAACATAAGTGAATACAAATCAAGGCATAAAAATATACGCATAGCAGTAAGCTGTAATATCAGTCTTCACATCAAGAGAGGAAAGTTCACCTTGGCAACAATTTATAGTTGAAAGAGTAAGAAAGATCTAATGCAACTGAGATGCAGGATTTCAGGTGTTCACATGTAACCTGGTAAAATTGCATGATGAAAACGTTCTAGAGAAGTCATTATTGAAATTCAAATAGTAAACCTGGCCACACTGAAGATTAGTGCATAAAGGAGGCTTTACTTCAGTAATGTTAAATCACAAGTGAGAGCTAATTTAAGACATAAATAAACTGTTCAATAAAGGTGGCTGTAGGGTTGTGTTTGATGTTGCAAGAACAGTTAAGTCAGCAGCGCTTGGCACATTAAGCACTGAGCTTCAGAACAGCCGAGCAAGTGAAATGGGTTTATTCATAAAAGCCCTCAAGTTGAAAGTTAAAGAGTCAGAATTCATGGAGGGCACACAGTCTCTCGTAGATGGCTACAAAAAACCTGTTAGACCTAATCTAGAAAATTCTAAACTGGTGAATGTTACATGAATGCTGTATATCATTTGAAAGAAAGGTTGTTAAAGCATTCATGCCTTCCACTCCTCCCCTACCCTGTGTCTTAACAGCTCTAGGCATTTCGGAATCTTATCTTTACCAAGTCCTTATTTATTATTTCTCAAAATTAACAGTTCATTTTCATTCTCCTGATTTGGATGATCTATGGAAAGTATTTGTTTGTTATAGATTGAGAATACAGTATCATTGTTTGACAGAACTTATTTTTAGTCCACCAGTGCTTTAGCAACGGTCTATAAAAATAAACTAGCTCTCACACTTATCATCATAGACCAAGCCCTACATGAATTTGTTTTGGAGATGTATGAATGTTTCCAGAGCCTGAATAAACCATGTGATCTTGATTTAACATTTAATACTAATTGCTAACAAAAGGTAGTTAAAAGAGTATTTCATATTTTAAAAGCAAATATAAACAACTGCAAATAATTATCTATAGCTTTTAATATCTAAATTACTTTATCCATTGTTCCTTAGTAGATTTGTGTCATCATTCTCTACCATATTCTTTCCCATTTAGTTGACTTTTTTTTTGGTAGAAATATTAATTGGTAGGATTTTAATATTTCACTTTTCATTTTCTCCACAGTTAATTGAGTAGTTAAAAGATAAAATTGGAATGGAATTACTTCTCAGAAACAGTGATGTTCTTGAGTTACAAGACATTTAACCTTTTCAGAATAGCGAACTTCAAATATCACCAGTGCAGCCGAGTGGTTTGGAAAGCCATGGTTTTTAAAGGGATGATAGTTCAATATCCTAGGTAGAGCTGTAAGGTTAGCAGCAGCTAAAATTGAGTAAGGTGAATAACAAGCACATGATACAATATTATAAATATTTTTTTGTTTCAAGTACTAAAGTGCAAATTTTCTTTTAGACCCCAAGTCTGCTCCTTCGGGTTTTAAATACATCATTTAAATGTTAAATCTTGAGAATCAAGGAAAGCCCTGCACTCTTGTAGTGTACCCTGGGCTCAATGGGGACTCAGGTTCTGCTGTCCTCATTCTGCAGATAGTAAGAAGGGTGAGCGGGCTGTAGATTTGGTTTAAAGTGTATTTTTATGTAGGCACGTGCATTTATTAGTGGTTTTGTGCTCATGCAGAACTCTGCTTTGAGGAAAGTGAGGAATGCTTAGTTTCCAGGCAATATGAAATGATTCATACTGAACATTCTACTGATTGCTCCTTTCTATTAGGGTTTTGTTAGATACCACAGACTGCAGAATAGTTCCTTGAGGTGCTTGTTGATAACATCTATCCACTTTTATTTTACCCTTTGATTTCTGTCTTGTTACTTTTTCACAGGAGGCCCTTCCCCCATATTGCAGAGAGCCTAGCTAATTTAATAGTTTTTGTTGAGGGATTCTACAGAAAGACTTTTTTCAGAAAGAATACGTTATATCAGCTAGGTCATGCTTACCTGCATGGTGGCTGACTCTTGGCAGAACTCATTAGATCTATATGTCGTGACATCTCTCTTTAAGAGCTGCATCAGATCTTCCTCTGTATATCCTATTTTTCCATGTGTCTTTTAATATTCTCCCCTGTAGTATCTACCAATTTGCTCTCTGTGGAAGTAAGACTTGCTACTCTGTAGCTCTGGGATCACCCAGAAGTTCTTCTTAAAGTTTCTCTTTGTATTGCTGCCTTTTTCCTTGTGGGGAATTAGGCCTATGTAAGCAATTAATTTTGTGTACAGTTCAACAATTTCACACTGTGAGTCTTTTTAGACAGGAATTATGTGGTTAGACAGTAAAATTGTCCATACTACTGTTAGGCTACTTTTGAACTATCTAAAGATTATTATTATTGTTCCTTTCTGAAGGAGAAGTTTTGAAAGAGAGATTGTCAACAGCGTTGCCCTGCTCTGTGTTCTGAAATTGTCTCAGCATTCTCAGTGTTGGCTTGTGACATTGTAATCCCCATATGTACTTGGGACTTGATGTGATTCCTCTTCATAGTCGCAACTACTGGAAATGAAATGTCAGCACTTACTGAATGTTCAGTGACCTTTTCCCTTTGTGTAGACTTCGTATGGCACTTTATATCTAGGTTATTCAACATTGTTTCGTGTCTGATGATAAAACTGGACTTTGCTCCAGTGTAGGTAGCTCCATAGCACAGCCAGTAAGTGTTGACCAGTGAGGATATAATATTTGCTATCTCTGAATCATAAGGGGGACAGACTGCTTTGTGTGCTCAGCAGTTCTGTTCTCTGGATTGTCCAAGATCCAGCAGAGAATGATTTTGTCAATGTCTTTGGGGTGCACTGCCATAGTAGTCTATGTTAGTTGTCATGTTTTCTTAAAACATAGTGAGAGTAAAAGCCCTGCACATGTGATATAACTTAACAGTTAGGACACTTAGTCTGACAGTGTTGACACCCTTGTTCTCCCTCCAGGAAAGGGGGGCTGACCACCAAGCCATTTACCAGTTTATACAGAAGAGTTCGTTGCCTCTCTTTAAACTTCCAGAGATGGAAGTCAGTGGACCAGAAAGCAAGCATATGTACCAGTACTGCACTGTAGATTACAACTAGGCCAGTCAGCTTGGAGATAGGGCCATGCTACCAGACGTTCCTACTTGTTCTTAGGACTGCCTTGGTATTTTTACAACCAAGCCATTGTTGAGCTATTTGGAACAATCAATCCATGTAGAGATTGTCCAGGTAGCATAAACTTGTATCCTGAACTGACTGCTGTATACCATACTGTTAAATGTGAGCCTAAGCACTGCTATTTCTTCAGTTTTCCAGATATTAAAATAGAACAAGTTCCAAAGCATCCTTGTTGATGCCTTCATGTGGGAGAGAACTGTGAGACTGCAGTCTCAGTTCTGAGTCTGCCTGGGCTATGGAGCAGGATGGGTGTTGGACAATATTTGTTGCTCTGTCAATGCTTTTTAAATGTTTTTCCTACTAGCTAGCAGCAGGTTGGTGTCTGGGGTTTTTGCAGAGCTCCTCTGGGGTGCCTGACTTTCCTATGCATGGTATAGCAAGCCCAGAACTCTCAAGCATGTCCGGGTGCCTCACCCCAAAATTTTTGTATCACTCCGGAGATCAGTGCCTGTAAGCTAGGTTTGCAATGCCTAATTTAGAGGTGCATAAATCCTCTATTAGATGAGACGTTCTTTATGGAGTATGCCCTGTGCTAGTCTGCATTTGGTAGTAAAGTGTTTGGAATTGGATTGCTTCCCAAGGCTTCATGTAGGAGAACGTTTTTGTTAGCCTGTTGGGTTGTAACTACAGCCTGTAACTAGAATGGACTTTCAGAGCCAAATTTAGCAAAGGCTTTGGCATCAGAGCTTTCCCTGATTCAAGTAAATTGCCCGATTTAGTTTTTTGTGCCTTTTTTTTAGTGTACATTTTAAAATACTCTTTAAGTGGACTCTTTTAAAATACTTCTGTAGTATATTATTCCATTCACCATTTTTATGGTAAGGAGGTGATTCCAAAAATGATAGGTGTGATAACTTGGAAGTTTGACATTTATATAAACATTACTTATATTATAATCAGAATTCCTGATTAATTTCTTACAAATTCGATATTTAGACTGAAAAAATGCCTTTCTAAAGATGTTGTAATTAGTTTTTGGTAAGTTGGAGACTGTGTCTGTTCTTCAGAATGATGATGACAAAAGAAAAACCTGACTAGCAACAGTAAATATAGAAGCAAAACAAAAAGTAACATTCATATCTACTTAATCAGCTGGCCAACAATATTGATAATTTGCTTTGCCAACAAAAATTACACTCAAGTGAAAATTACTCGCTAGATACCTCTAACTCTAAATAGCTGCTTGAATCACATCTGCCATTCTACATGTGTATTTTCCTCTACGGACTGCGTGTTGCTGTCCTGAAATGGTGTTTCTCTTCTCTTACACACTGGCCAAAGTGGATTGTAGCAACAGCAGTAAATTAAACATTTTAAGACTCTGCAAGCTCTAACTTTAAGCCATCAAGGATGTTACTTAGTTACCTTGGAAACTTCACAGAGTCAGAACATGCTGGTATTTAGTAAGATCCAGAGGAAGAGTTTGTATTTTGCTTTTTAAACTGAAGTTGTTATTGCATTTTCAGTTTATATGTATTTTAGTTATCTGTGTATATTAGTGCAGTATTGTATTTTGAATGCAACCATGTAAAGTGTGTAATTACATCGAAAAATGTGTTTTAAAGTTTAATAGGAAACTGATGTTGAGGGTCTGTGTTTGTGGTTGGGTGATTTGTTATTTGGTATCAAAAAAATGCTGTACCGGGTTACATATGGGCCTAATCACAGCAGGCTCTTAATGCCACCCTGTAGAAAAATAGGAGAGACTGAGTGTTCTTTCACAGAATGTCCCTTCATTAATTCTCTGGGGAGGGAAACTCGTTGTAGGACGGGGAGTAGGTGGAGGGGGCTGCTTTCTTATATGACGTTTAACGGAATTAGGTAATCCATGCTTGCTAAATAGTGGCATAGATTACCCCTCAGCCCCAGACTAAAGGAGCAATAGAACAGGTCTGTGCCTTTCCCAGGACTGCGTAGCTCATAACTCAGTTCTGCACAGCCCCCTGCTTGTGACATTCAGTCACAGCTCAACATTGATAAAAGAGAAGGAGGTAGTTGCATACAAACATTATTAATGTTTGGAGGTTCTGGAGTCTGCTTGTAGCATCCTAGCTATCGTAGTAGCAGAAGTGTCTGTGGGAGAGAGACTAAGAGTATGAACATTCCTACCTGATGCAGTATTTTTAAAGAGCTAGTTTTGCAACTGACCTTCAAAACTAACATTGTAGAAAAGACTTAACTTTTAAAAAGGATATTAAACTCATCCCAAATATCCTTGCTTCAGAGATGAAGATATTCAGTACTGCCTTTTGTTCACGTGACAAAAATTCTCCTTATACTTTCTAAGTACTCCTGTGGCAATTGGCTAGCCATAGTTGGCCTGCGAATGCTGCATGACACTTAAAGTACTCCCAGTTCTTTCTGATTTCAATGTAAATAAATTACTTAGCCTTATAAGCATGTTTACTTATAAACATTTTTAAGAAGGCCTTCAAGTAAGCAGAACAACCTTATCCACCTCCAGTTAATACACTCTTAAACCTGTATATGCTTTTTTTTCTAATGAAAGTTTCTTTCTTTAATATGTTTGACTGCACAGAAATAGGAGCAAGAGAATTCCTATTGTAGAAAGTTCTCAGCAATGCAAACATGAGTAGTCAGTTGATTTAAAAAGTCACAGTAATGATGTCTAACGTGCCCTGGTGACAGAAGATACAGAGAAGGCAGAGTTACTGAATGCCTTCTTTGTCTCTGTCTACTCTGCCGGAGGCTGTCCTGAGGAGCCCCATACCACTGAGGCCCCAAAGGAAGGCAGGACAATGGAGGAGTTTGCCTCGGTTGATGAGGACTGGGTTAGGCAGTCTGGACATCCATAAATCCATGGGTCCGGATGGGATGCACCTGTGGGTGCTGAGGGAGCTGGCTGAGGTCATTGCTGGACCACTCTCCATCATCTTTGCCAAATCTTGGGAAACGGGAGAGGTACCTGAGGACTGGAGGAAAGCAAATGTCACTCCAGTCTTCAAAAAGGGCAAGAGGGAGGACCTGGGTAACTGTAGACCTGTCAGCCTCACCTCCATCCCTGGGAAACTGAAGGAACCACTTATCCTTTGTGCCATCTCAAGGCATATCAGGGATAAGAGGGTCATTAGGGGCAGTCAGCATGGCTTCACCAAGGGGAAGTCGTACTTGAGCAACCTCATTGACTTTTATGAGGACATAACAAGATGGATGGATGATGGCAAGGCAGCGGATGTGGTCTACCTTGACTTGAGTAAGGCACTTGACACAGTCTCCCATGGCATCCTTGCAGCTAAACTGAGGGAGTGTGGTCTCGATGATCGGGTAGTGAGGTGGACTGTGAACTGGCTGAAGGGAAGAAGCCAGAGAGTCATGGTCAATGGGGCAGAGTCTAGTTGGAGGCCAGTATCTAGTGGGGTGCCTCAGGGGTCAGTACTGGGGCCTATATTATTCAATATATTCATCAATGATTTGGACAAGGGACTAGAGTGTACTATCAGCAAGTTTGCTGATGACACCAAGCTGGGAGGAGTGGCTGACATACCAGAAGGCTGTGCTGGCATTCACAGACCTGGACAGGCTGGAGAGTTGGGTGAGGAAAAATTAAATGAAATATAACAAGGGCAAGTGTAGAGTCTTGCATCTGGGTAGGAATGGCTGGAGAGAGTCCAGCACAGGGCAACAGAGATGATGAAGGGGGTGGAGCATCTCCCTATGAGGAAAGGCTGAGGGAGCTGAGGCTCTTTAGCTTGGAGAAGAGGAGACTGAGGGGTGACCTCATTAATGTTTACAGATATATAAAGGGTGAGTGTCATGAGGCTCTTCTCGGTGACAACCAATGATAGGACAAGGGGTAATGGGATTAAACTGTAACACAAGAGGTTCCACTTAAATTTGGAAGGAACTTCTTCTCAGTAAGGGTGACAGACACTGGAACAGGCTGCCCGGGGAGGTTGTGGAGTCTCCTACTCTGCAAACATTCAGAACCCCCCTGGACACATTTCTGTGTCACCTCATCTGGGTGTTCCTGCTCCGGCAGGGGGATTGGACTGGATGATCTTTCGAGGTCCCTTCCAATCCCTGACATTTGTGATTCTGTGAAATGAAGAACAAATCCAAGTTCTGTAGAAAAAAATAAGCTCTCCGTTCTTCAGACTTTCATGCATGATTTTAAGTCAGTAGTTGCTTTTCTCTTAAGTGCTGAAAAATATTTTTATATACGTATATATAAATACATATATACACACACACATCTGTCTATCTACCTGTGTTTATGTATATATAAAAAGAAAAAAAAGCCCATGTGTTTGCTCTCTAAAGTTGATGATAGCCCAGGAGGCCAGAATGGTCCTGAAATCCAAAGTTAGGTTTTGGTTTTGTTTGTGCTACAAAGGAATGAAAAACATTATTAAAGTCCTTCTGCTGCAGAATTTAGTCTAGGAGAAGTATGATCTCTAAAGCAACTATGTTACATTTGGATTTATTTACAAACTTAAATATTTGTTCCCTAAACCTAGAGCTTCGTGTTCTATTAGTACTATTTGTAGTGTTGCTTGATTGGCTATCTTAAGGATATTTGAGTGCATGGTCACAGCTGTGTTTGTATTAAATGGTTTTGACAGAACTGATAGGTCCATTTACCTGTTATCTTTGTATGTTACAGGCTGTGCATGTATTTTAAACCGTGGTGTTAGATTTGTCATCTATTTAGCAGAAATGAAAAATTTTGTTTTAGAGTAAATTAACAATAATGTGACCATACAGCACATGTAAGAGACTGGGCCTGTCAAGGAGAAGACAGTACTAATAGTATGTGGAGCCCAAATTCTGTCTGCTATTTTGAAGATCACCTAGAGCTTTCCTGCAGTAGTCTGCAAAAATGATGCCTTTAAGAGTTGTATTTACTTCTGTAAAATATATTTCTAAATATCTTTTGTTCAGTGCTGAATGAATTTCAAGCCAGAGAATAAATCACTGAAAATGAAACTTCTAATTTTATTGTGGAAGACTTGTGATCAATCAACCTAGACTACCTCCTTGTAATTATTATTTACTGTTTCTGTAGAGAAGCTTCCTAAAACTTGCCTATCTTATTTTTTAGTGGTTTTGCTGATAGTGTGACAATCATACCTACTAATCTCAGGGAAGAACTGCAGTGGTGTACCATCTATGGTACTGATATGTGGGAAGCAGAGCTGAGGATTAGCACAGGCATGAATCCAAGTTCTCTCATGATGTAACATGTGTATATCATCCTCAGGAGTGCTAACAGGAACCAGGGATGGGGGTGTGGGATGGAGAGGAGGACTGACACTGTCCTAGAGTAGTTTGGTCTGTCTGTTACACCTTTCTTTGCCCTCTTCTTGTGTATGTGCCTCTGCACCAGCTCCCACTCTTGCTAGGATGAGTACAGACTGGACTGAGGCAGGTTGAGACATGATTGTTTCGAAGTGCAAACATTTTAAAAGTCTGTTGTTCAGCACAGTTTCTTGATTATCCAGTTTCACGCTCCTGCTTATGTCATCAGTTAATCCTGGCTGCTGACCTTCACTTGAGATACAGCATGTCCGTACATCCAAATAACAGTCAGCACTTCACAGCTGAGAAGTGCTGGAGAGGGCTGACTTGTTAATGTGTGGGATTCCTGGCCCAGCATTATCACTGGGAAAACTTCTGGTGCCTCTCTTAAGCATGGATAGTAAACTTTTTTGTGCTTGTTTGTTTTTCCTTCTGTCACCCGTATGATAAGGAAGTTCTAATAAGAAGCTAACTGATGTTGGTGTTTCTTTACATCAAAATTTTATCATTATTACATGAATTTCCCCCCATCCTCATCTTTTAAAAATCTCTTATTCTGCTGATTAGAATAGCCTGTATTTACACTCTTCAAGCTGCCGATTCTATTCAGTTAGTTGCAATACTCCCCTTAAAAGGTGAATACTGAGTAAAAATTTCAAGGATAGCCTGAGGTATGATGCGCTGAAATCAAGATCTAGCTCTCTGTTTGTCGTACACACTGGATCATATCCCGTGTGCAGTGTCGACTTAAACTCACCTACTGTGCCACAGTATTTTTTGCACTGCTGTGTATGCAGGTGAATGTTCAGCCTTGGTCTGCAGGGTTTCTGAGCAAGAAAGTTTGAGCATACTTTTTGCATTTTTACATGAACTGTAAAACTGAGGTTAAAGCCAAGAGATAATCACATGGTTGATGCTTTAGCTGTGCTGCAGTTATGCAAACAAGCAAGGAAATAGATGAAAAAGCACTGTTATGGAAAATACTTTAACCTCCTGTGAGCCTTGCAGAGGAGATAGTCCAAATTGGCTTGAGTTGTCAGCTGAGGACACTGATAGTGTTGTACGAACCAAGAACAGGCAAAATCATTTCTGTCTTCAGAGGGAATGGCTTCTGATAAAAGACAGTAGGAACATCACAAAGGGAAATGCTTTCTTGACATTTTAATGTGAATCAGTAAAGCAACTCAAAACCAAGGGATTATTTTTAGACTGGTTAATCTTTCTCAAAAGCAATCTATGATGGTATAATAAAAACAAACAAACCCCTTCAACAGTCCTAGGAAACAGAGACAGTTTGGTTCATGACCTAGTTTTTTGTTGTTGGTTTTTTTGGTTGGTTGGTTGTTTTTTTCCCCATGAGAACATCAGTGTTACATTTCAAGATTATTTTTGATTTACCATAATTGGCCAAAATCCCTCTCCTCTGTTCATCAGAAAGTTGCATTGTATAGTGTATTTTAAAATTCTGATATGAACATTTTAATAATTAGATGTGCATCAATGTCAGTGTAAAAAGTAACTCTAGAAACAGTGCCTTTATGAATTTGTTGTGCGGGCAAACTGCACAGTTTATATGTTTACTGAACTGTTTGAATTGAATAGCTGGCAGTTTTGTGTCTTTTTTGTTAATCAGCCATGCAAATACAGTGTTTAATGTTCACTCTACATCAGAAATAGAAAATATTTTTTCTGCTGTAGTACTGCTGATCATGAAGTATCATTTTCGGGAACTGTCATATTGGAAGCCATCAGTAGTTGTGTATCTGTGCAGCTCTCTAAACCTGGAAGATGCTTTTCCCTTTTAAACAAATAACCCTCATCTGGGCCATGCTTTCAGAATCGTTTGCCCCTGAGATAATTTGTGGTTGAAAAGGCAACTTGTCATGAGTAGCATGCGATGTTAGATGGTGTAGAGTGACACTCTATGTTTGCCGGTGGTAATGTTCTTCAAAAGTGTATAGAAAAACTGGTGGTAAATTCCACTTCTTTTGGAGATGAATAAGCATGTGATAGAGATACTGGTCTAATAGAAAACTACACTCGTGGAAAGAGTTTTTGTGCTCTTCTTGGACGTAGGCAAACTGTTAGGTTGCATGGGTCTCTTTTCGATAGGACAGTGTTCCTGTTGTCTCACTGCTGGTGTGTTAAATGCACCCAGCTGATGGCAGAGGCAAACTAAGGCCAAAACCACAAGTCCTCATGCAGACTTGTCACTGTATTGACAGAGCATGTGTCAAGGAGTGGATAGGAATCCGCAGGTAGGAAAAGGCAAAGACAAGATGTGGTGTGTGTTGCATGTGAAGATTTTCCTTGCAGCACAGCTACAAAATATTTTTGTGCAGCCCAGTCTATATGCAAGCTTGGCAATGAAAACAGATGCTATACATGTTCTATTTTGTTGTGTGATAGATGGCTAGCTTTCTTCAGTGTTTGCGGATGCCTCTTTTGTTCTCCAGAGACTCTCTCATGGTTTTTCTCTTTAAGATGTCTTAGCGAGATATGCCATGATGATCTTGAGTTTCATCACAGTTCTTACTCCTACGCTTATAATTTCCAGCTGTGGCTCAGATCCTGCAATATGGCTATGGTGATACTTTGCAGGCATCACAGGAAACCCTCATGAGTGGGTCAGAACTTCATTTTTAAAGCAAGCGATAGTAATTCAGCTTTCTCAGCCTTTAAAGTGCAGGTTACAGTCCCTTTGGAAATTTTTATGGATGTATTTCATCTTGGACCTGTGCCACCAATGTCTATCTATTGCTTTGTGATGTTGTTCTGACTCCTGAGAGATGTTCTTGCTGAAATATTTCCAAAATAAAGCTTGCTATCCCAGCTATATTTGGTCTAATAGTGGGATAAGTTATGGTTTATCAGATCGGCTTTCACGACTCATGCTCCAGTGGGGCCCTGAGGTTCCAGACAAGGGAAAGTTTCTGCAGGTCTGTTAGAGCATTTCCTATCTCTTCTGCACATCTTCCTTTGCTTTAACCTAAAACTGTCATGTTCTGCCTCCCAGCACAACTGATTCTTTCTGCCTCTTTACTCCTCTGGCTTATATAAAAGGCCTATCTTTTATGTGTCCTCTTCTGATTTAGGCTACCAAGTATTAGTTTAGTCCTGGGCTTTAATAAATATTTATATTTTGATAGCACTCCTACACTAACAACTAATACTTAAGTGTTCCTTTTTGTGAGGCCTGTCTCTGTTCTTGATTAGATAGGCAGTTGAGCAAAGATTTGTTGAAGAAATGAGGGGGAGGAGAGGTGTGAGGCCATAACAACTCCACAATAGCAAAAGTCTAAATAGTTATGGTAGGTATCTAACTTGATTCACTTATTATTGGTAGGGAATTAAGGGAGGAGAGAAAGGAAATCTTTGGAAAGGCAAAAAACCAACTATTGTTTATTTTGTTTTATTCCCCTGCTTCTGTGAGAGTTTGCCACTGACTTCCATGGAACCATAAACAGATCTCTGCTTTATCTTCTGGTACACAGTGACATCTACAGAGAGTGGAGCACATCAAACAATACTTTCCTATTTCGTACTGTGTATTTTTATGACCATTTTTCTTTTCAATATTCAGTAGATTAAACTTATTACTCTGTGTTATGCTTTTTAATGCATGTACAGTATTATTTGTCTTTGTAAATTCCCAGAAGATCTATGTTTGTTTTGTTGGTTTTTTTTAAGTTACTTCACCCTGGCAGAAGTTATTTTGACATTTGGAAATGCGATAGCAGTTTATACACCCAATCAGCAATTCATTTCTCTTGATGGGTAGGATGTCTCGTCTCATGGTGCAATGCCCGGGAAGTTTTCAGCTTTTCTGAGGGAAAGTTTCTATGTTGCTCCCATCAAGAAGTGGGGTTTTGATGCTTTTGGTCTGAGTGCTTCTTCTGAAATTATCATATCAATATCTTTATTATTAGATATGTTCATTATTGAAGTAATGTTTTAAATTATTTTAAGAAAATACTAAAATGTAAATTCCATTTATTTTTTTTTTTTTTAAATCCAAATGAATAAATCAATAAAGCTACACATAGTGCTTTTTTTCAGGATTTGTTCTTTGTTAGACAAAACCCCTAGTTCTATTGCAGGCATATTTTTTGCTTGGTTTTTCTTCACTGATTTTCTTTTTCTCCTTCATTTTTTATTTAAGTTTCTGCAATCTTATTAGGAAGAAAAAATAGCTAGGTTCTGCAGTATGATTTTATAGGTATTTCATCCTGTATTTCTCTGGGTAAGACAAACCAGAATCCAGCCTAGTGTACGTTTACAGAGCATTGCCCGTGGATGCTATTTTCTGCAGACCTGGGCACGTTTTAGCCTCATGCACTGCACGTAGTCGCAGTAACTTCAAGACAACCATTTAATGCAGAAAGTTAAACACGCGTGTAGATCTTTGCAAACATAACCCTTAGGCTACTGGGGCTCTAACTCCACTCTTTCAAAAGGACTTTGTAATAGGTGATTTTTTTAAAGAAGCTTAAAGGGGCGGGGGTGGAAACTAAAATTTCCACTCAAAATATGAAAATACAAGAGAAGAAATTATTTTTGTTTCTGCTGTCTTTAAAAAGCTTGTTCATTAAGTATATGTAAGAACATAGACACTTAAGCTCTGAACTTCATGGCATTTATTTTTGTTTTGTTTTGCTTGTTCATGCTTTATATGTAAAGGTCTTAATTTTGGTAAAGTATTTGATCATTTGGGGGTATTTTTTCTTTGCTCTTGGATAACTTTAAATGTATCAAAATAAGGTTTAAAATTACTACATCAATACGCATACATGCATATTGTTTCAGTCTTTTCCCTCCCCCCCCTTACTTGGTCAGATACTATAATAGTATAAACTGCAAACCAGATCCAGGCCTTATTAAACTAATACAGCACAATGATAATCAGAAAATTGCCAAGTACTGAACAAAACCTAGAAGTTTTAAAACTTATTAAGTGATTGTGGCTGATGAGCAGGTTTTATAGCCGAGGCTTTCATATCTGAAAAATGACCCCGATAGTTT
Organism: Nesoenas mayeri; assembly: GCF_963082525.1. NCBI lineage: Eukaryota > Metazoa > Chordata > Aves > Columbiformes > Columbidae > Nesoenas > Nesoenas mayeri. The sequence goes on along the minus strand of NC_137540.1, from coordinate 11,034,199 downwards.
GCCAGATGACATTATTGTATAGTTTGTGGTAAACCCAATTTTTGTAGAAGAAAGAGCACAAAGTGTATTAATATCCCAGTGGAGCAGGAGGGAGCACTGGAAACCCATGTAGTGAAAATCTCATGTGTATAAAATCCTTGGTAAAAAGCCTTAAACCCTTTAGAGAAATAAATAGGTAAAATAGACTCTGTAAAATATAAACAAGCAATAAAATACATGTAAGTAGTGATTTTCTAGGTATTCAAAGACTATTAATGCTACAATAAAAGATAAAGTTTATAATAGATGCAGTATGTCCATTCCATAAGAAGAAACAGAATAATTAAAAAAAAAGAAGTGAATACACTAGTAGAAATGTTTTAGCGTTCAAAGGCCGTCAGCATTTTTCCTCTTGTAGAGATCTCTTATGTGTCCGAACTCTGCATTTCCTTTCTTATTCTTATGGTCAGAGATTTTTTATTGGGATTGAAGGGAGTAAGAAAGAAAGAAAAATACAGACCATGTTTATGCTCCATATAGTTTTACAAATAATTGAGCAAACTTCCACTTGTATAGTGGTTTCAAGTATGACTTTTCTAACATGAAATATAATCACAGGAATCTTTCAGTTGCTGCACAGTTATTACTGCGAGAGGCATCTGGAAAATGTTTTCCATTATCTGTGGGTTTTGGCAGAGGCTATAAGCAAGCATGGTCAGTGTAATTAAACTGACAAGTGCTTGAGATACTGTATTTGTCTGCTCCATGTACTTTCCTTCAATAAATATTAGTATTTCTTCCAAATCTTCTACTTTAGCCGGTCACCCTGGCAACATTTAAACGTTAGTACAGCATGTAACACGGCAGTGTTCGGGGGCAGCATTTATGATAAATTATTAGCAGCTTTCTAGTAAATAACTGTTTGAGAGACCATTTGCAATAGGTGAGAGCAACAGATTTCTTTAGGAAAAGCTCAGACTGACAGCAGGTGAAATACCTGACTCCAGCAGATTGCTCTTCGTGAGCTGTAAAAACCCTGTGCTGGAGAAAATCAGCCTGGAGGCCTAAACTTCCAATGCTTTCAAAACTTCGTAGGCTATTGGTGTGAATCCCTCTTTCTGATAAATGTTGGAATACGGCCTGTGGACTTCTAAATGTAGCCCTTCAGGGGACCTATGGGTTGAGCCACCTGTACTGCAGATTTTGGGTAAAATCTGAACAATTAATGATCTTTTAATCAGGTGATCTCTACCAGGAGTCAAGTCTGAGCAGTAGCTTTCTAGCTTATTTTATTTGGTTTCAAGTTTGCATTGCTTTTTATAACTTCATGTACCACTTCATCTAGGCACCTCTTTATGTGGTAAACCATGGTGAGACTGGACCAATCCGATGCAACAGGTGCAAAGCTTATATGTGTCCCTTCATGCAGTTTATTGAAGGTGGAAGAAGATACCAGTGCGGATTTTGCAATTGTATAAATGATGGTAAGTGGTGTTTCTCTGATCTGTGCTGCATACAAATTCCATAAAACTAAAAAGAAACTGTACCTAAAATTATTTTCTTGACTTGCTGACTTGATGAAAAAGAAGTTTAGTGAGATGCAAGAACTAGGCTGATTTTACAATAAAAAAAATACTACCCAAGAAAAATACTTAGAATTTGTTCAGTACAATTAAAAATAAATGTATGAAAAATACTGCTGACTCACAAAGTCCAGTCTGATATGATCAAAACTTTATTTAAAAATATTATGTCAGTATAGGATACAAAGCTGCTTGTATTGCTAACTAAAAGCAACTTTTGTGTGGAGAAGAATATTTTCTTTAAGAAACCTAAATGTCCAGCAAGAACCAAATATTTAGAACCATGTTAGCCTAGTCCTGTCCATGACTGTGGATGCAACGGTTAAATAACCTATTAATCTTACTGTGACAAGTGTTGGTTTTCACAGAAGATACCATGCCATATTTGTTCAAGTGTGCTGCATGTGACTCATAACTGTTCTTGTGCTCTTGGCTAAATCCCAAAGCTTTGCCAGAACTAGCCTTTCTAGACATTTGTATCATGTTGGATTTCCTCAGCTGGATCACAGCAGTATGTGCTTTCCCTAATACAGTCATCTTTTCAAGTCTGAAATGTGAACCTTGACAGGCTCATTCCAGCTTCTTTTCTGCTTAACGCTCAAATGTTTGTGCAAGCATAGCAGATAACTCATATCATGGTTTGTTAGCAATTTAAACTCTCATAAAGAGAAATTTAAATGCACAGTGAACATACTAAGAAAGACATTTAAGTTGCAGTGTCATTTTAAATCATGCTTTGTATTGCTACAGTGTCTTCTGTGCAAGTCAGAAGGCACTTAACCAAACCAAAACCACAAAAACCCCACAGAACTTTAACAAGGACTAAAAATGGCCAACAAACTAGGTAGATATTCCTCCCCCTTCCCCAGCGCCCCCCCTCTTTTTTACAAGCAAAAATGTGAAAAATAAGCATTCTAAATAGATATTGATTAAGGAAAGAGGAGCTAAAATCCAGAGGTGATTCCTCCTCAGTGTGACTTCCAACCATGAGACCAGCTGCGTATCAATTAATGGAGGAAAACCCACTTGATTTCTTAATGCTTTGAAGTTCTGCAGCTTTTATGTGTAGCTGCAGAAGGTTCCCAATACAAAGAGCCCAGTGCTCTTTGCTTGTACAGTGGGCCAGGGTCGTGAACCTGTTGGAGCATTTTCCAGTGAAATGGTGTTTTTGGATAAAGTGGTACAGGCTTTAGGAAAAGTGCTGGTTTTACCCCTGTCCCCCTGCAAAGCTCTGGAGATCTGAATTAACAGCAACTGTGAAGTCTGGATCCCGAGGGTGGCAGACTCCTGCCTGTGGAAATGGCCTGGCTCAGTTTTACCTACTCAAGCCTGACAGTGGATGGGTGGGAGAAAAGGGTCATGTATAGGGGAATATGCCCTGTCCTCCAAATACAAAAGGAGCTGGCATTACTAGAATTTTGTGGGATTTTGTTTCATTTACTTTTTTAAACCAATGTGGGGAAAAAAAAACCCCAAAACAGTGCAACCTGGCTAAGTGTTTATTTAAACTCTTCCCTTGATCTAGTAACAGAAGAGCCTACATTAGTACATTGTATCTGTTGAAATACCTTGTTGGCTTGTTCCCCTCCTCCCGAAAATATAAACATTTTTTTCTGCTCTTGTGTTGGCTTTTAGTCCCTCCGTTCTTCTTTCAACATCTGGACCACGTTGGCCGACGGGTAGATCACTATGAAAGGCCCGAACTGTCTCTGGGATCTTATGAATATGTTGCTACTTTGGATTATTGCCGAGTAAGTATTTCCAGGATGTAAACTAATTTATATTATACCTTCAGTGGAGGAAATGCACGTGTAAGCTGAACATTGGAGTCCAGGAACATTCTAGAAAATATAGGTAGATTTGGAGAATTTAAGCTTGCAATATTATGTTTTGATCTTTTGTGCTGCAGAATATGAGACTAGCAAGTAAGAATAACAAACAGTGCAGTAAAGTTGTGGATCACCAGTCTTTAACTGGGGCATTCGCTTGGTCCTAGCTAGCACGTTGCACTGTTTAGAGGATATGGCTGAAACTCTGACGCAGTGTTGTATTTTAGCTGAATGTCTTTTATTAATTTTGAAAACATGCAGACACCTAAATCGCCTTCTGAATGTTGAAAACCCTAGCAAGGGAATTTGACCTTGTAATCTTTTCCTGGCAAGATTAGTTTTAGTTTTCAGATCAGGAATAAGTTACAATGGAATGGGTTCTCTCTTATAACATTAATTCACTGAAGAACTTAATCCAAAACCCACTCAAGTCACTGGAAATATTTGTAGGTGCTTTTATTAGAGAACTGTTATTGGATACTTCCAAAAGCATAAATTACTTAAATTGGCTAATTTTACAAAACTGCAAGTGTGATTTCATCTGTCCGCAGTATGGACGTATTTTTCTGTTCTTGCTGAAATCAGGCATAATTTTCTTCCTGTCAGAGGAACTGAGGTCACGATAAGGTTAGGAAAAGCAATTGGATCCTATAACGTCTCGAAGTAGATAGCAGTCACTTCCTCAGACAGTCAGATTATTACTGGTATATAGAAAATGAACAGGTTTAATTCTGCTTTCTCACTAGAGTGCTGTTCCAGAATCCAGTGAAATCCCTGAGACCACCTCTATAGATTTTATTGAGATCTGGGTTAAACCTCAGAACAGGAGAGAACTGTAGTGAGGCATTAGAGAAATATAGTGTGGGATCCTTAGTGTGCATCCAGTGTAGATGCAGCAAATTCAGTTAAGCTTTACTGATTTCTGGCACCTAAACCTTTGGGAGCTTATGTGTGGCTTTGTGCCATTTTCACAATTCTTCTTCTCCACTCTGGAGTGTAACTCTGTGTGATGCAGTTTGCAGTGCAGTGGCTTTTGCCATAGAGCTGACTTAAAACAGGGAGTTTCCTTGACCCAAGCCACCCAGTGTGGTCTGTCATCTTGTTGCAAAGACCTGTCCATAGACTTCCTGGAATATTAGAAAAAAGAAAGCTCATACAAAATTAACATGCTGGAAATGCTAAGTCATTAAATTTTAGAGATGTTACTGTTATAATTACTTTTTCATTTTGTTGCAAGTTACAAAAGTTTGATTCCTTTATAAATCCAGTTTAAGACCAGAACTGAAAAGTCATTTCCTTTTGTGCTTATCAAATGACAAGGATGAACAGCTACAAAAAATGTTAACAAATAACAGCTGTTTTGCATTATTGTGCTCCTGCTATAGCGGATGTGGCAAGAGCACAAGTCCTCCATTCTGCCATATATTTGTCAGAAATTATGCAGGGATTCTTTATAAATGATGATGCGATACAAGAGTTTAGAAGTAGTGTTTGATGTAATTTTTGAAACTAGAATCCAAATACAGTAAACAGAGCAGCTTTTAAAAATACTGCCTGGCTTTAGTTGACAGTAGTTAATCCTGATTTACATGATTCAAATGAAGTGAGATCAAAGGCTATAAAGTTTAGTTTCAAGCGTGCCAGGGACTATGGTTAAGTCATAGTTCGAGGCTTAGATGATTGTTTTCTTAAATGGAGTTTTCTGAGCTTTAGTTAAAGAATAATTTGGTAGGTGTTCAGAACTCTATATATGAAGGCTGTGAAACAGTATAATGGAAAATCTGTCCTGAATTTGACAAAAATTAATGGCCACTACTCATCTTAATGAGAATTTGGAAAGCTTTGCTTAGGGAGTATGATGATTACTGTTGCTGTGTTCATGTTAGGTGATCCCCTTCCTGGGTACATCTCAAAGCATTACATTGCATTATTTGAAAGCAAAAGACCTTCATCATACTTTTTTTACTTACAAAAACTTGTGTCAGTAGTGTATGTCACTATTGTGTGCCATTTACATTATGAATAAGAGACTATGCTAAGAAGTCATGCCCAAAGGAATCCATACCAGCCCCAGTCACTGCTGTTTAGGCAGCAGTTACATACATTAAATGTTCCTCTCTCATGCTGTGATTATGTTACAGAAAGTCAGCTTATTCCCCAAAGGACAATTCAGCTGTCCAGAATGCACTGCAGCATGAGACAGCAAAACAGACAGGATGCAGATGATCACCACTTAGTACTGCTAAGAACTCAGATACTTGAATTCTGCTTCAGTATCTAAGTTGTATTTTCTGTTTCCAGATTGGTTAGAAGTCACTTGACAGTTGGTAGAAGCAAATGCTAACAAAAACTGAATTTAAGCATTTCTATTAACAAGACAGCATTATATATTGATATCGGGAATGCAAAAACAGTATGGGTACAGGAAAAAAGGCAAAAGGCAAATTTGTTTAAACACTTGAATTCCAGGAGAAAATGTTTGTGTTTCATTCTATCTAATAAACTTTTACCCTTTCCATATTTTATTCCATTATGGTGCTGTTTTCTAGTAATAATGTTTTATTGCAGGGGTGGACTTTAGCCAATATGTGTCATCTTTCTGCAATAATCTTCTGCAATGCAATCTTTCTGTTCCTGGTCCATAGCATTTTTCAAACAATTGAACACTGTATTTAGATTGCCTTATGGTACCACCTGTCAATTTTTTAAATGTAACAGAACACTGTCTAATTTTCCCTATGAATGATCATTTTTTCTGTAGAACAACAAGCCTCCAAATCCACCAGCTTATATCTTCATGATTGATGTATCACACAGAAACATAAACAGTGGCCTAGTCAAACTCATATGTGATGAACTGAAGACTCTGCTAGATAAGCTTCCAAGGTAAAGAAACATAACCGTGCTTTGCTTAACTCACTACACTGCAGTTTTCATGCAGCTTTGCATGTTGGGAGGTAAAAAGAAGGTACAGAATATGTCAAAATTTACCATACATGCATTTTTGGGGTGACAGTGACCATATGTTGATTTTAACTCTGCTGGCAGTTCTTGGACTTTGATGTCTGGGCTGATGGAAAGAAACTGTCATACTAACAGCACATGCAGCATGCCTCCTTTTCCTTTCTTGTAGTGAACCCTAGTGGTATTATCAGCTATGTCCAAGCTTGTAGTTTACACTTTACTTGCTATAATTTTGTTTATTGCAATGCTGTATTAAATTAAGCAGGGAAATATCAAAACCAGAATACTCAAGAATGGCAAGTCTCTCTAAAGCCGAAGTGCTGGTGACTTGTGTCTTTTATTGTTAATTAGTAAAACTTTTAAAGCTTCCTGCTGTGCTGTGAGACTTTTCTGTCCTGGTATGTATCTGGAAGGAGAACAAATCTTGTAGGCAGCAAATACTTTATGAGATATAGCACGTTTGCTTTGTCAGCGTGAAACACACAGTACTAGTATTACTGCTGATCAATATTAATAGCAATATATTATTTTACTGTAGTTTTGAGTATAGTACGTTAGTATAGTTTTCATTAAAGACATTTCTCAGCTAAGGTGTGTAAAAGCATTGAAGCACATGAAGAAAGAAAATGCATTGCAAGTAACAATACTTGCAGAGGGAGGACAGGCTTAAGAAATGGAGGGAGCAAAGTGAGGAAGGGTGAGAGACGAGATCCTTGAGATCATCTGGGATATGTTAAAAATCTTTAATCATATGTCATTCTGGGATCTCTGTGCATGAAGGAAATTCCAGTCCGGGGGGGGGGGGGTTAATCTGTAAGATGCCCATGTAAGGTGCTTCTCAAGTACTTTATCATTGAAGATTACACTGGAGACACAAGTGTTTGATATTATCATGAACATATCTCAAAGCTTTCCATCAGGATTGGTCATGACTCTGAAGATATTATGATAAAAGGCATGAGTGTGGTAACAAAAAGCAGTTGGCAGTTCAGGAACACCTAGGCTTGGAAGCTGAGGAAAAATGAAAGCAAGTATATCTATATCACAAAAAAGATATATTAATTCTTCTCCTCACCAGCACTCTGCAGAGATCTGCTGCTATATCATTTGTTTGCAGGGCCAAATTCTTCATGTCCACTGAAAAAAAGAAAAACAATACAAAATGTAAAGACACTTCAGTTTACTCAGAGACTCGTCTGTTGTCTTTAAATGATATTAATTAAAAAAAAAAAAAAAGCATTCCAACAAAATTTGTGGTGAAGCTTTTATTTTGGTGCTGAGACACAAAGGTTACTATGTGTTCATTTGCTGTTGCTTGGAGAAAGACACCTGCAAAAATATTCTGCTGTTCTCATGTGAGATAAAAGCCCTGTGCTGGGAATTGACCCTGTGTTCAGATCCAGCAGAGGAAAGGCTTGGGATAGCAAAGCAATATCCATGTAACAAAAAGGCCATTGGTGTACAGGCCTGGGCCAGATAAGCCTGTGAAAGTGGCTGCGAAATGAGAAGTTAGAGGCAACAAAGGAAGAATGAAGGTCGGTAGCTCAAGACCTGGTGTTTTGTAGCACAGCAAACACATTATTTAGTTGCTTGAAATTGTAGAGCAGACGTTTTCAGATTTAGGTGTTCCAAACCAGAAACTCCTGACTCTGTACTTAGAGAAATATGGATAAATGTGTTTAGAGAAATCATGCTTATGAGCTTGGAAAATCTAGGCTAACTAGTTCTGCAAGTATGATTTTTAGATGCCTAATTTAAAAAATAAATCGTTTTAATGCATTTCTGTACACACGATCCAGACATCTCATTCTGAGATGTTAAAAAAATCTAAATAGCGTGTGAGCTACATAGGCAGTTGGCTGTGACATGTACAGCTGATCTTTAAAACCGATAGCAGCGATGGATGCGTGGCAGGACAAACTGTCACAGGGAAGAGCAGCATTGGAAAAAGTTGTCCCAAGTACCTGCTGTGTAACAACTTTGGGACTCAATGATGTGGCTGTTTCTCTTTCAGGTAGGAAAGTGCTGTATGTGCAGAAAGTTAAAAATACTTTGTCTTTATCAAACTCCTGAATCATTACTAAGAGCGTAGTAGTGTCTGAGAAATGCTTCTGTTTGAGTATCTTGGAGGAATTATTTAAAATGCTTCTTCATGGAGTGTGTTCAGTATAGAATATTATTTTAGAACAAAGTAGCCCCCTTCTCATCTAGCTGTATTCCCATAAAGCAGAAATGGTGGATTAACATTCTAGACTGACATGAGAGTTAAAGCTCAAGATTTTAGATGAAGCTTATGAAGGTGCCAATGACAACTCCCTCCTCCTCCCCCTTGAGGACAAACAGATTTGATAGGAAAAACACTGCCAGTTTTTTCTATTTGCTGTAAGAAAAATATAAACAAGAATTGCAGAAGTATTTCTGTGTTGTTCCTCCTCTTTAGTTTGACTTCTGATTTTGCTAGCATTTGTGAACTCATGAAATACAATCTCTTGATTGCAGTGGAACGAATGGATCATTCAATGAATGGATCAATTGCCATTGATTTTGGTGGGGTCAAGGCTTTATGCTGCTTAGGAGGACGTTTTCAGAGCCTGGCTGCTGTACTGTGCTGAAGGCTCAGGATGACTGTTAATACTCCCTGGATAAATAGTAGTTTGGTTTTTATTTTGCCATGAATGCCTAGTAACTGGAAATGCTATATGCCACAGCTCTGTCATTAAATTCCTGTGGTGTGATAGTAGCACTGAATATGAAACTCTTTGCTCTCAAACATGCAAAAGCATTAGACTACAGACTCGGTATTTGCTGGTTTTGTGACACCATAAGTTAAGTAGGCTCCTTAAATGTTTAATGTACATTTAATGTACAGAGCATATGGGCTGATGTGTACTAACTGCAGGTACCACAGACTTCTTGTCTGGCATTTTTCATGCTAAAGGCTTGGTTTGTCATTTATGAGAGGAACTCCTTCCTGCTGTGAGAAGGTGCCATTTTATTAGTAATTAAGACTGACTTTTTGAGTAGGATTGCCTTTTACAGAAAAAAACCCACTGAACTTGGAATGCAAGCCTGGTAAGGATCTGACTAGTACTATTAATAGTACTGCTACTCATGGCACAGTGGGCTGCTGCTTAGAGGAGCCACCAGGAGTGAGCCTGGCTTGGGCTGAGAACTTAGTGGCCATCATGAGCCATTTCTACAGTGTTTTCTGGGTGATACAGAGCTATGGAGATCTAAGAGCTTGTGCTGATTAAAAGCAGCCATGTGGAACCAGAGGACTGACCCACCGAAGTCAATAGACGTTATTCAAGCCTAGCTAGTGTTCTTACTAGGCATCAATCATCAGTGTCACTGAATTACAGTGTATTCTAAATAAAGCTGATTTTCTGATTGTACCTTGTAAATAATTGCCCTGTTCTCTCTTTTCCATGTTTTGAGGACAGCATGGTTTATTCTTTATCTTAGGGACTTTTGACTTTCTTGGACGGGATGCACAACCTATAGGATTGATGTAAATACTTTCTTTTTCAAAAAATAAATAATATAGCAGGTTTTTTTTATCAGGGTGTTTTAATTTGACCTAAGGCAAAGATTGGGGTCATTACATCTGCCTGGTGGTTGTTTGCTTTGTTGCTCCCAGTACTGATAATGATCTGAAAGCAGCCTTGCATTTCAAAGGATTGCTTGTATTGCAAGGGCAGAATTTCAGAATTCTAACCAGTTGGACTTTGTTTTTCTTACAGGGAAGAGCAAGAAGAAACCTCAGCAATTCGAGTTGGGTTTGTCACTTATAACAAGGTCCTTCACTTCTTTAACGTAAAAAGCAGCTTAGCCCAACCTCAGATGATGGTGGTTTCAGATGTTGGAGAAGTTTTTGTTCCTTTGCTGGATGGCTTCCTTGTTAACTTTCAGGAATCACGATCTGTTATTATCAAGTAAAGTATAATTATTCCATATGTAAATACGATCTGAATGCTTACATTATACCTTTTAGTCAACTGTGTTGGGTTTTAGAGGGTGCATGTATTTATTGAAATACTTCAGAAGCCAGCAGATGCTTCAGAGTTGTATATTTATACCTCTGACGCAAAGAAAAAGTGGTATCAACAAGCCCCAGTGCTGAATTTGAAAGCTTGTTTAGGCCAGGGGTAAGCCACGCATCTTCAGCTGTCCTTCTTCACAACTGGGAGGGGGTTGCAGCTGTTTGCCACCTTGCATGTTTTTACTCTTGTGATGTGTATGATGCACACCTGGGTATGATCTAAAGGATTCTTAAGTCCTTACAGCACGCTAGAACTCTTTAATTTTTAGTTATTTTGTATTTATTATTGAAATAATGTATCTAATAGAATTTACAAATTCATATTTTTGTTTTATTCTGGCTAGAATCCTAAGAAATGGAGCAATTAAAATTTATGGTTTTTTAAAATACAAATTTACATGGAAAACACCTTCCTGTGTGAAAACTTGGTATATGAAAAGGTATATTTGGAGACTACCCCAAATATGCTAACCAGCTGAGGCACTGATCCTTTTGTCTTTCATAGCTTGTTGGACCAGATTCCAGAGATGTTTGCAGACACAAACGAGAGTGAGACGATCTTTGCTCCTGTTATCCAGGCTGGCATGGAGGCGCTCAAGGTTAGAATGTTCCTCTCTGTAAGAGAAACAGCACTTTAATGAGAATAAGACTTGATAAGCTGCAGAAAGTTCCCTTTGCTAAAAGCCAGTACCAAGTGTTCCTACAAATCACAATGGGAAATGAGAAAAAATGTTGTTGATTGTTTCCAGGCCTAATGTTCTGTTATTCTAACACTATGTTTCAACTGCTTTAGTCCAGATGAGAACACTGACAAGCATAACATCTGTTTCCAGATTTTGCTTATTGAGGGAAATCAGTCTCTAGTGTCTGTTCCACATAGAATTGATGTTTGGGAGAAGATGAGGAGCAGGAGTCGGTTTCTTGTTCAGCATTTGAAAGAAATAAAAGTGTTTAGTTACTGCAACAGAACTAAAGAGATGCTCTGGATGTTTCCACAGACATCCAGTCCTTGCGCATGTGATGGGCAGGAAGAGAGTCAGTGTAAGATGCAGTTTTACCCTGTCTGTTGTCCCACTTCTGCTGACTTCTTGTGCAAAACAAGATATTTATGACTGAATTTGGTGGACAGTGGGTTCACCACAAGATTCATAGGGGCAGAAAACAGCCAGTGGTGGTTTAAAATAGTTGATTTATCTGTGAGCCATGCATAAGGAAAGCATGAACTTTGAGTAGATAAATTTCTTGAATCAAAAATACACAATACTTGTCAAATCTGTTTCTTTAATATTTAATTATTACCTGTTTTCTTGTTACTTATTTATACTGCCAGAAGGTATGTGTGCAAAACATATGTTTGGTTACAACTTCTATCAGAATGCATGTCCCTAATACCTGATTTCTACAGAACAAGCTTAAGGACCATAATCGTACGTTTCCTTCAATGCTGACTTTAAAAGAAAGCAGCTCTTAATTAAGCTTTTTATTTAGCTCAGTATTTTACAGTTATAAATCATAAGGATTTTCACTGTGAGTTGTTGTGCACATATGTGTGCTCAAGAAAACAATTATTGTCTAAAAATAATAAAATGGATTGTGTTCTTGAGATGAATTTTAATATGTTTCTAGAAATAATATATATATTTTAGCAAGTTTGTCAAAAGCAGTGTTAGTAATTCCTGATGCGTATCATGACAAATAGATATTAAGTCTTTCAGACTTCAGCAGAATGCTTCTTAACAGAAATTCAAGAAATGGGCATTCATGATTAAAGGTAACTATGCTTGAAATAGTAGAGGTGAAATTTCAGCTCTGTTGCAAGTCAAGATACCATCTTCAATTGCATTTCTGCCACAGCAAAGAGTTTTCCCAGAAGAGTGCTGTAGCTTATTCTAAAATGTGGAACGTTTATCTTGTGAAATCTTAAGATTTGGAGAGACAGTACCCAAGCTGATCGGTGTTTGTAGTTTTGGGTATTGCAGTTTTAACCTGTATGTGAGGTTAAGTTTGGAGCAGGAAAAGGACAAATGTCTCTTTCCTCCTTCCTTCGCTTCACCCAACTTCTTCAGTACTTGAAGACCGCAGAATTGCTTACCAGTTTTCATTTCCCTTTGCTGTAACTTCTGGTCAGCCCTGAAGTGCTCAGGCAGTTGGGCTAGATGATCATTGCAGGTCCATTCCATTCCATTCCATTCCATTCCATTCCATTCCATTCATTTGCTGTCTCAATAGTAAGAGTGAGTGATAAACTGCATTTTCTAAATGGTGGTGGGAAAGTTTGTTAAGAGTACAGAGATGCCCGCAGTACTCCTACTGCTGTTATTCTTTGGAATTCAGGGTTTTCTGTCAGTGGTTTGTTATCTTGGTAAATATCATGTTCTCATTAGAGTTCTAAATATGAAAGAAAACAAATAAGACTGGCAGTTACTTCATTTCTTAGTGACAGGAGGAAATGTTCATCACATGTTTTGATACTCCTGCATTTCAGGATAGATTTGAACGTGGAGTCTACTACAGGAATATAATCGTTGCTCATCTATAAAAATGTAATGTATGCTATTGTGCCTAAACTGAAAGAAATAATTTTTTAGTTAAATTATAGTTCCTTTTAATTTTATCCAATTTAGTATTTATACTTTTGATACTTGTTGCTTGTTGCATAATGTTTGTATCCAATTGGCAAGTCTCTGAAAGAGGTACTCCTGGTTTTGCCCATCAAGGTTTTAGATTCTTGTGTAGAAATTACTGTAACAGTGTGTCAGCCAACATGTCTGTGTGCTAGACTCAGCTGTTTACTGGCATAAAATTCATAGTTTGTTTCATGACTTATTTCCATCAAGTAAGTTTTGGGTTTCTCAATGAATTATTTAGCTCTGAAGAACCTGCAGAAACTATACATTGTTCTTTGCGATACCACAATGTATGAAAATTAGGCTTTTTTAATCTTAGCAGTAATAAAAATGCCAACATGGTGTCTTTGCAACAGGCTGCAGAATGTGCTGGAAAACTGTATATCTTCCATTCTTCATTGCCAACTGCGGAAGCACCAGGGAAGCTGAGAAACAGAGATGACAAAAAACTACTCAACACAGATAAAGAAAAGGTATTTTCTACTCTGAGTTAACAAGGACTGCTGTTACATTGAGTTTCTCTAACAGAGCCTTGATATTTTTTAATGTATTTTCTTTTACAAAGATGTGTTAATATTCCCATTCTCACTGTGCCCTGATTCCATAGGTCTATTGGTTTGGGCCCTACAGGAACACCAAAGTCAAAGTAGGGTAGAGCTGCCATTCCCACCCATAAAGGAAATCCGCCAGCTGCAAATAATTCCACCCATCTAGAGCCTTTGCTGCCCACCTGTTTAGCTCTCCAAGACTGTACTGAGTTGGTTCCCTGCATGCGAGTATCACTGGACTGTGTGGGCAGGGGCAACGCGCTTTTAATCCAATCCGTGCCTCACTTAAAACTTTCACTTCATCTTTTTTTCTTCACGTGGGCATTTGGATTGTGGTTGGCTGCCAACAGCATCTAATGTTATGCCACTTCTATTTTTCAATTCTGTGCAGACACTCTTCCAGCCCCAGGTAAACTCGTATGAGGCCTTAGCCCGGGATTGTGTGGCTAACGGCTGCTGCGTGAATCTGTTCCTCTTCCCGAATCAATATGTGGATGTAGCCTCCATGGGTCTTGTCACAATGTACACTGGAGGAACCTTGTACAAGTACAACAATTTCCAGGTAAGTGATGCAGGTTTCCAGCCTTTCAGATGGTAACACCTGGGATTTGTTGTTTTTCCTGTCATTTCAAAGTGTGCTTCAACAAAAAGAGAGTAACTCTAGAAAACTTACTTATGAACTCCAAGGGATAAAGTTCAAACTTAAAAATGACAGATCAGGCTCAAATATATGTCCTGAAACTGTAATAAACTGGTCAGTATCTTAAAATGAAATCTACTTAATTAAATATGCCGGCATCTGAGCAGGGAAGTCAGTTACTCCTGTTTATACAGATAAAAATGCTGATGATAAAGATCCCAAAAAAGCAGTAACAACACCTGTTTATGTAAAATTTCATGGCAATCTCTATGGGGTGATAAAAGCCCAGCTAGGCCGCAAGGTTAAGGGCAAGAATGGATGTTACTGGAGATAGTTTGATCAAATAGAAATTCTGGATGTTCAGACCTAGTGATGGATTGGTGAATGTTTGCATATATATGGTTCTGTTAAGAAAACAATGGTCAACATTTTTAATCTCTTTTTAACTGAAAAGAGAGATATTAAATGTTAACAGATCTATGTTGGGTGGGAAAGAGGTGGGTTTCTGCTGTGTTGCTGCCACCCCGTGGTCAACTGCAACTTTTGCTTTTGCTTTGCATTTCTAGCTCTGTTCTGACAGCCCACAGTTCTTAAGTGACCTCAGGAGGGATATAGTAAAAAAGACCGGATTTGATGCAATAATGAGAGTTCGGACAAGTACAGGTAATAGCACCCATTGGGAATAAAAATAAACGTGAATACATATGACAATATATATTTTTAAGTAATATAGTGCTGTACAGATGACTTTTAACACCCAAGCTAACTATTGTAACTTATATACTTGTTGAAAAGTAATTGGACAGACTGATAAAATGCTTGAATATGTCCTTCCTGTATATGCCTCCTTATTTTCAAATAGGAGTAAGGCCTCTGATCATTATAGATGCAGCTTGGATTGCAAGTTGTATAAAAAAAGTGTTGCAGCTGCCTTACATTTTACTTCATTTTCTAAATACTTCAAATGAAATTACGGTGTCTGCTTTTCCAGCATTCATTCTTAGCTCAAATGCAGGTAATTGAGAAACATGCAAGTTCAACAGACCAAGTCAACAGTGCAAAAGGTTCTGGGGGGTGTGTCCCGGAGTCACCGTGAGGCTTTGTGGCCCATCAGCTTTTAGCTCCCACTCAACTGTAAAAAAATGCCATTGGCAAGGACAGCTGGTGGGGCCCCCTGGTGCTGCAAATCCCTCCTGTTTCAATAAGCAAAATTCACCATAAAGTCACAAAATAATGTCAAATGTATTTGCAGTTTTTACATAAAAAGTCATTTGTTTTATTTTCATTTGGCTGTAGGCTTCAGGGCTACAGACTTCTTTGGTGCTGTTTACATGAACAATACCACAGATGTAGAGATGGCAGCAGTTGACTGTGACAAGGCAGTGACAGTGGAGTTCAAACATGATGACAAACTGAATGAAGACACTGGAGCCTTAATTCAGGTAAACAGAAAAAAACCCCCTTAATTCTATGTCATTTCATGACACTGTGAGCACGAACTTCTGCAGCCATAACAGAAGACATTTATGGTGTAGGACTGATGGGAGCAAGGCACAGACTCTGGTGTCATAATGCCACTAATAAAATAAGGTTCTAATTAACCAGCCAAAGACTGCATCTTACCTCAAAAGCGCAATCTTCTGTTTGCGAGTTAAGCATGAATGCAGGAATGCCCCTTGTGTTCAACTACCTCTATACTGTATGTTCTCTATTTAGAGATACCAAAATGCTTTCTAAATACTAAGACCTTGTTTTGTCATTTTACTCAACAAGTTTGTTTCGAGTGCAAGATTCATTACTTCTTGTATGGAAACTGTTATTGCTGTGGCATTCCTTGTGACATAGTTAAGTCAAAAGCAGTTCTCACTAAACATCACAGCCAACCCTGTGGACTGTGCAAAACCCACCAGCACTGGTACCTGTGCAACGAAAGCTCTCACTTGCAAACCAGCCGGCTGCCCTGCGCCTTCAGGCTCTAGGCAGGTGAGCGCTAGAAGCCCCATGGCAGTAACTGGGAGTCTGTGTTTGCCCTGCAGGCTTTGGACCACACCTGAGATTGAAGTAGAATTGGAGTCATAAGCAAATTCTTGAATTACCCCCTCAATTTTTAATACCTAACCTCATGGTAGATGCAGGATACAGGGGTTAGCAGGACCTCTTGCATCACTTCATAAGCATTTTATTCCTGTAAAAAGAAACCTCTCATTTTTTAAGATTAGGAAGTTTTTCTGTGTTGTTCTTTGCCAAGAGCAAAGGTGACCGGCACAGTACTTCCCAGCAAGCTTCCCATCTCCTGTATGGCATCTTTTCAGATACATTTGTTTGAGCTGTTCAAATACTACACAATTACAAAGTATGATTTACCAATTTACAATCAGCATGTAGCAAATGAGAGTAATAAGCCTTTCAATCAGTCATATTGTTTTTTATAAGTTTAAGTTTAGTAACTTTGATAAAATGTTGAATACGCTTCCATTAAAAATACAGGTATGCCAGGCCTATAGATCACTGACACAGCCCTAGGCTGTCTTCAGAAGTAAAGATACGCCTTTTATGCACAAAGTAGGTGGCTCTTGCATGCTGAGAGCTTTTTGTTCTAAAATAAAAATGGTAATTTGCTCTTCTGTTGCAGTGTGCTGTCCTCTACACATCAATAAGTGGGCAAAGACGACTTCGCATACACAATATAGGTTTAAATTGTAGCTCGCAGTTAGCTGATGTCTACAAGACTTGTGAGACTGATGCACTTATCAACTTCTTTGCGAAGTCAGGTAAGTTAGAACAGACCGATTTTGTTTCCTTTATTTCTTTGGAGTAGAAGAAGAGGAAGGAAAGGGAGTTGAAGTGATTACCCTAGTGGGAGCTCATGTTTTGTAACTTGCTGCTCCAAGCCTGAGCAATTCCTGAAGTATAACAAGACAAATAGATAACATCATTTCGACATCCTGCCATAAAAGCAATGCTTGGGAAGGCAGCTAGAAACATGTAATGCACAAAACTGCATAGACACAGTAGTGGAAATGCACATATTATTGCAGTGGGGGTTTTTTGTTGTTTTGTTGGTGGGGTTTGTTTGTTTTGTTTTCAAAGAATTAATAATCTTAAAGATGCAGTAAAAGAGACTAAGAAAGACTAAATAGAATGGAGTTCAGAAAAATTAGAAGCTAGCAGCATTATAGATGCTGTGTAAGTGTCCACCTTTAGCATGCTTTTTTTTGTTCTTCTATGTGTGTAGCTTTTAAGGCCATTCTAAGCCAACCCCTGAAGACAGTCAGAGAGATCCTGGTGAATCAGACAGCTCACATGCTGGCGTGTTACAGGAAGAACTGTGCCAGCCCATCGGCAGCGAGCCAGGTAAAACACACCCAGCCTCGCACCCCCCTCAGCCAAACTTTGAAGCACATGAACCACCTCCCCTGCAATATCAGCAGTGCCAGAAATTTGAAGACAAACTTTTTCTTTTCTTTCAATATGATTAATGACAGGTGGGATTCAAAGGTAGCAATTGCAAGACACAGAGGCGGTAGCTCTGGAACAAGTGGCAATACCATTGAAGGAGACTGATGATCACATTCACATGAAGGAGTTTAGACAGGCTTTTTCTTCCTGCTGGAATTATACACTGATTCACAAAGCTTTCATTTTTTTATTCTTATGTTGTTAAAGATTTTAAGATCCTAACTTTTGAGAAATAAGACTGCTGTTGTCAAAAAATGAAACTACCATTGTATCTTAGTAAACAATCTAAATTTGCACATAGGTCTCTAAAGTGTGCTGGAATGATACATACCTGATGTCTAGATGGGGTGAAACTCCTTGGGGGGAAAAAAAATCCATGGTGATTAAGATAAGTCTACTAACTCTTTTATTTACCAAAGAAAGAAGCTCAAGGAACCTGATTACTTATATTCCACAGTACTTGAAAATTCTCTTAAGACAACTCTATTATTTTTCAGCCTATTCTTTTATATATTCAGAACATTTGGGAAGGTCTAACTGAACTAACAGGAAGGTGTTTTCAAGTCCTTTCAGCAATTATTGCTGAGAAAAGTCTTTTTCCATTTCAAACAAACACCCAAAGACTACAAATCCTGCAAGCATTTGAATTTAACTTTGCTTTTTCTTGCAATTCTCAAAATATTTCCCTATCAGATTTTAGGGCACTTCTAAGAATAGCAGGAATGGTTGGCTGAGACTTTTTTTGAATGACATTAGCAATTTTGTACATGAATGCTGAAGTTAAAAGGCCAAAGGACTCTGAAAATGTTGGACATATTTGATTTAGATTAGTTCTTTTGATCTCCTTTAAACTATATTTTCCAATTATTTCTTCCTTCTTCTTGAATGTGAGGTTTACAATTATTAAATAGCACATCCTAATTATATGACTTAAATTTAAATGCTCCAGTAAAATCAGCAGTTGTTTCCTTTTGAATCATTCACCCTTATGTCCTGGCAATTCAACCTGGAGCAAGACCAAGGCCTTTTACATGCTATGCAATGCTTCCATTAATCAAAAGCTTGGACAATCAATTGCTTAATGGTAGAGAGGACCAAATATGTAAGAACAGTACCAGAGAAACACTTACTGTGGACCTTAATTTCCCTCCTAAACTGTTCCGAGAGGTAACACCCACTTTTCCTATGTGACTCCCCTTCATTTTAGTGCCTGAAAATGAGCATGAGTGGCAGGGAGATGAGAGCATCCAAGATGATCACCACAGTCCAGAGAGCAAAAGTTTTCTGTTGGAGTGCTATTAAATATATTAAGCACTCAGACCTGTCATATCTCATTTGAAACAATACACGTTTTTCTAGTTTTTGGGGTTTTTTTTCCTGTAATCAAAGAAAACAAGCAGCTGTGTATTTAAATGTTTGAAAGTCCAGCTCTCGTTTCCCCCATCCTTCACGGGCTATATTAAACAACCATCTTTCTCTGGCTCTCAGCTCATTCTCCCAGATGCGATGAAGGTGCTGCCTGTGTACCTGAACTCTCTGCTGAAGAGCTGCACACTAGTTGGCAGACCAGAAATTCCAACTGACGAGAGAACCTACCACCGACAACTGGTCATGGCTATGGGGGTGGCCGACACACAGCTCTATTTTTATCCCCAGCTTCTGCCAATTGTAAGTATGTTGCTTGCACATCCTTTAATCTTCACTAACAAACACTGTTTTCAGTATGTGGTGATTTTATAATTGTGCAGATGCAAAAAAGATTGTGTCTACTGGGCAAGTGTTGTACTACCAAGCTGGATTACATTTTTACTGTGATGTAGTTGGTAGCTGAACTAAATTGAGGGAGGGTACAACCACTAGTTAATGGAAAATGGGGAAGTAACGTTATCAGTCATCGACATCAGCATCCTCTAAGAATCTCACTGTCCTTTTAACAAGGTTTTTTGACCAGGCTAATGAAAGGCACCAGCTTTACTACAGATCAACACTGGTACGCAAGTGTCTTCCTGCTTGCAGCAGGTATTCCTTTGCACTCAGTGCACTAACTGGAAGAGATTTTTAATTTCAAATTGCCTCTAATCTGGAAAGGAAGCACTAAGATGCACTAAACCTTTCAATTAGTTATTTGTCAGTGTCTAATTAAAGCTTTAGTCACCTTGTAGCTGCCGAGTCTGCAACTCTTGCGTATTTTTGCCCCGCAGCACAGCCTGGATCTGAAGAGTGACGCTGTCCCCGCTGCAGTCCGCTGCTCAGAGGAACGTCTCTCCGAAGGAGGGGCCTTCATTCTGGCCAGCGGGCTGAGTATGTTCCTATGGCTGGGAGTCAGCGCACCTCCAGAGCTCATCCAAGGGCTTTTCAACGTGCCGTCCTTCGCACACATCAGCACAGAGGCTGTGAGTACATGGAGACCAGTCACGGTTTCAGAATTTGTGATTCAGTATGAGCAGACTGCTAATCAGAGAAACAAGTCAGATAGATTTGCATCATTCAACTTAGAGCAGAAACGGGTGACCAGGAGGTGTTAAGACATCAGAAGTAACACCTAAAACTTTAATGGAGTGAAAGTTTAAGAAGGTTTAAAAATGTTGTGAGAGCTTCTGTCCTGTAAGCTTATTGAAGTCCTATTTAATGTGTATTGCTAAAATGGGAACAAAACACTTTGCCATAGTTAAACTTCCTCATGATGATGAATTTTCATGTAGTGATTACGTTGAAGTAAAAAATGGCTTAGACAAATGCATGTTTTTGTGATGGAGATGGCATTTCCCAGTTTAGAATGAAATCCACAGTAACTCACATCATCAAGAGCAGCAGCTAGTCTTGTATGAATTCACATGTGATGTGACAGGACTAGAACAAACTGCCATACTTTCATTCTAACAGACATTACTGCCCGACCTGGACAACCCAGTTTCTAAGAAACTTAAGTCAATACTGGAGCGTATCCAGAGCCACAAGCCCTACACTATGAAGGTAAGACTTTTCTCTGCCTCAACTCATTCCTCATGCCTCTTCAAAACACCACCACAGACTTTGACAAAACTCACTGTAGCTGTAAAAGGTTTTTTAAATATCAGGAATTTTAGTGTACGACAGCAAGTTCCAGCATGCATTGTAGGCGCAAGCATCTCACATGTGCTTAGTTCTCAGTCAGAGTGCTTACGTCTAAATGTTATCACTTAATTCTGCAAACCTTATTTCATACTAGTCTTTCTCTCCTGTGGTCATAAATACAATTACTGAAATGTGGAGATCAATTATGTTGTTGGTTCCCACCACCCCCCCACCCCAACAGCATCCGGTAACAGATACAGGAAAACAGTACTGCAGTTTGCTATGATTGTAGCCTAAAAACTATTTATCTCCTCTTTTCAGCTGATAATAGTGAAACAGCGGGAGCAGCCAGAGATGCTTTTCCGACAGTTCCTAGTAGAAGACAAGAGTATTTATGGAGGAGCTTCTTATGTGGATTTCTTATGCTGTGTTCACAAAGAGATCTGCCAGCTGCTCAGTTAAGACAAATTGAGTAAAAATTTGTCAGTTGCTTTTTGGTTTTGCAAGAGGGAGAGTCATGGGTGCCTGAAGGCTGGCCCACAGCTCCACCATACCAAGGCATTCTCCTGTGCTTTAGTGAACCTTTTCTGTGCTCTTCTTGTACAGTTTCATTTCACACAATCTCACTATTTAGTTTACTTACTAAGCTGTAGAATAGGTTATTCTGCACTCAGGTATTAATCTTCTGCGAGTCTCAAGTCTTTAAGTTGAACTGCCAGATTTCAAACTGTCCATGTTTAAGAGCATATGGTATACATTTTCAAATATCAAAATATAATTTAGAGAGCTCTTTAATTATTCCTTGTGCTCGTCATAAGTTGTATGAGTGCCAGGAAAGATCTCACAATCTATACAGAAGAGGAAAAGAATACAAAACACAGCTTTTTCTAAGTGAGGGCACACAGCTGAATCACATTTGCAGTAATCATGTAGTTCAATCTGAGTACTTAAAAATCCTTAATGTAAAGCTAATCTCTAAAAGATAATCCCCTTTTTTCCTGGAAGGGACTTTCTACAGAAACAGAACTCTGAGTAACCTTCCACACCAGGGGTTATCCAGGACACAGAAGTGCCTCACTTTATAACTGGACTTAAGTTTAACGACAATGGACCACAGGAAGAACAGTACTCGAACAGTCCTTATCCTAAGTTAGGCAGGTAGTGCCACACTAGTGCGGTACAAGTCACTGGTCTTAAAGCAGCAATTATTTTAGCATACTATTTAATTACATCTCCAAAACTGAACATGTACGCTTGCTAACTGGAATATTCCCAATACAACTTAGATAAACGTCTGTCCATCACATTTTCAGTGGCAGGTCAACCACAAGACAGTTGACACATTAACCAAATGTTATTTGTGGTGCTACAAAAAGAAAGCCTTTTGTTTAACACCAGTGCTATCTATTACATGACGGATTGATTCAACAGTCACTACTTCGAAAAACAAACCTCTGCTGATATCAATATTTAAGGTAGAATTTAGAAGGGCAGAATCTTCAGAAGAGCTGTTTACCTCAGGTACTTCAGCAGTCTCTTTATATCTTTAGGACCAACACCTCTGCACAAGACTTGAAAAGCTACTGTTACAAAAATCAGTGTTTCAAGGAAAACAAAAACCCTCAAAAGTAACGATAAGACTTGGGCCTCATGGGGAAAAAAATAAAAAGTGCCTTTAAACATGTCAGTGTTGCTAATTAGTGCTAATCATTTTTATATCCAAGGTAAGCAGTACAAATGCGTATCTTTTTGGTTTGACTGCTTACCAAAACAATTGTATCCTTTTGCATTGACTGAGAACTCTTAAACTAAGTGGATATATTATAAAAGGATCATCAGACTAAATTCAGCTGCCAAGACAAGCACTTTTTAGTTGAAGATGTTACCTTGTAAAAAGTATTTGTTGCCATTCCAAATCAGTGTACTTTGTAAAATGACACCAGCAACTATTTGTAAAGACATAACCAATTATTAAATATAATCATTAAGTGTGTGTTTATTCTTTCATATACTAAGTTCTCTCAGTTTTTTATGCTGTTGGACCCTGTTGAAAGCTGTCCAACACTTCATAAGCAGCTCATAACAGCAGGACTGTAATATTCAACTCAGATTTACTTTAATCGCTGCAATAATTCTAGTCAAAATTACTTCATGTTTCACTACAAAACTTACTTAGTGCTTGCTTTTTTTGCCCATGGGAATGGCTCTCTAATAGAAAGGATCAGTAAGCTTTCCTCCATGTTATTAAGTTGACCTTCATCACATTACACAGGCAAGATTTCTATTATAGCAGTTAAGCTGCCACCAACTATACCAATTTTAGAAGGAAAATAATTTTTCAACTACATACAGAAACAAGAGGGCTCACTACATCACCCTTTCAGTTAATGCATCCTTTAAAAGCCATATTCAAGAAACAAAGACTTACAGTTTTTAAGTTAATGGGCTTTACATGTTTGGTTTTTTGGGTTTTTTTTTTGGTTTTTTTTTTTTTTTTTTTCTTTTTTTTCCTATAGTGTGTTCTGGTTATTTCTATCCCTTGCAAAGGATTTAAGAACATCAGCGTATTCTAAAATTAATCCCTTGACTTAATGCCATTTAACTTCCACTGTCAGATTAAAATTGTTCCTTAGTTTTTGCAGCCTAAATCCCATGCCACGGAACAAAGCATTCAGTATTATGAACGTGCACAGTGTGCCTGTGCTCATGATACTGTGTTAAGGAACAACATCAAAACCCCCCAGATCATTGCCCACTGACCTGCATGGCACACCCAGCATTTCCACCAACTTCTTAATAGCCAGCAATATCAGAAAGTGGGAAGAACTGTCAAGGCAAAGGCTGGATTTATACATGGTGGGTTACAGCTGACTGATGTTTGAAAATCCCATTGGAGCTAGATGCTAAGACATCCCGAGTACCTCGTCGGTGTAATTGTCAAATCCTTCACTTGATTTATATGGGATGTAAGATACTCAAAGTACTATAAGCCTCTTCTAGAATGGAAAGATAAGACCTAGACAGGCATCCCAAATCAGACTGGTGGCATTATGCATTTGGAAAGAAAAACAACTTGTTAGGCTTTTTATCTTCAAGGACAACATGCTTCAGTTAAGTCACTTGTAGCAGATGAAATATTCATCAGTTCAGTGGTGATGCGTTTCACCCTTCTCCTTTTGTTAAAGTGTTATAGCTGAGAAATTAACTGACAACTGGTAACAAAATTAAAAGCTTTTCATCTCTAAACATCGCTTTAGATATAGACCAGATCCAAAGAGTTTAAAATAAAAAAAATTACCAGATGTTTTCACTGTATAATGGGAGGGGAGGTAGGAATGCTCTCAACTTGGGTATTTTCTAAGTATGATCTCCACAGCTGCAAGTACATGACACGAAGCCTTTGGGGATATGCACCCTGCGCTACTGCCTTACCTTTACAGCCCGTCTGTGACTGCTGAAACAGCACCTTCCAAGTACGACCAGCAGGTGTCTTTCTTCACAGAGGACATGTAGAATATTCTATTTCCTTCTCCATTAACCTCAATTTAAAAAGGTAGGTTGCTTGTTAACAACATGTACATTATACTTTCCTGGTGAAGATTGCCCATCCATATAGATGAAATCAAACACTCTCTGGGGCAGTGTTCTTTTTTTTCTTTAGACTACTTTTTAGCTATTTCAACTTTAAGGGAAAAACCGAGGAACCGAACTCTGCATGCTCAGGAAGGATGAATTTGGTAGGTTGGTTTTGGTTCTTTTTTTTTTTTTTTTTTTTACAAGACCATGTGCAGTTAATTTCCCAAGTCACTGAAGTCTTGAGCAGCATCCTGAGTTCTGCAAACTGATACAGATGCACATCTTAAACAGTTATTTTTGAGTTTCTTCTTCAGTGTAGCCTAGTATTCTATATTAAGAGAAGCCTAAGCATTGAACTATCAGCTATGAACATATAACTGAAAGAAGAAAATGGGAGTTAATATTTTCTACAAATTGAGAAAAAAAGGAATAAGATTTGTTGCTGGCACAAAAACAACATTCCTAAGGTTATCTCTGGTATTTACTTTATAGGTAAGAACATGATTAGCACAAAAATCAAGAAAAAAGTTTTCTTAATGCAGCATGTAACTACCAGATGCAGTTCTAAGTAGTCTTTTGCAGTCAGAGTGCTACCCTGAGAACACCCTCTCCCCCAAACCCCATCACTCCTCAGATGTGCTAATGTAACACCGAAAGAATCAAAATGTAAACAGGCGAGTTTCACCTACACCTCCGCAGTCCCTTACCAGCCACAACAGCAAGGCCCTGAACCTGACAAGAACCTATAAAAATTTCTGTGCTAAGATTTCATGCACCAGAAGAACAGTTACTGCCTGCTCTTTTACAAACAGTAAGGAGGAAACCACAGGAAAACTCAGTCACCCCAAAACCTCAAGGAAAACAAACCCACAAAATATTAAGAAAAATATTTCAAAATTAGCTTTGATAAACAAGTTTAATAATCCACTAATTTACAGGACAGTCATTTAAAAGCCAGGCTTCAACAGAGAAACTTCATGAGACTTAAAAGCCAATTTTCCCAAATCCACAACTAAGAATCTGAGACTTCAACAGCCAAGTTTATTCAGTCTACCAAGCATTGACTGAAAAGGTCAGAGTCATGGTTTTGCTAAAAACAAATATCGTACTTACCAAAGTGAATTCCTTCCTCTTCACTTGATACTTCAGAGCTGATCACCAACAATCTATTTCCAATGTGCATAACGGCCACAGGCAAAGCAAAACACTCAGTTCACCCTCATTCTCCAGGTGGTTATTTTCAGGAAGCTCTTGCTCTTACAGCATTGCCTCACATTTCCAATATGACCTCCAGCGAGGCCTTTCTACTACTTATATTGCAACTACTCTGCAATAAAACTGTTTTCCCCACCAAAGAACAAAGCTATGGACACTGGGTGAAAATCCCAAAGCAATCCAGACCTATGTGGAAGTTCTGGACTGCATATACACCCACGACTTCTTGCTTACCATGAAGCACAACACGCAACTGCACAGAATTAACACTCTCCCCACAACAAACATGAAAAGTGACGGCTTATACACCACAAATAAAAAATGAACTTGTTCCCTATTCCCAGGAATAATTTGGGAAATTTAAATCAAATAAGAAAAAATATAATTCTATTTATTCAATTTGCTCCTTGGTTTAAAAGAAGTTAAAATAGGTGTCAGTATAGACACAGCACTTTTTCTTCCATAAATAAGAGAGTAAGTCTGCTATGGCCATGCAATTAAGAACTGCCCATTCCAACATATTATTCCAAGTCAGTCCAAACCTGGACCTACAAAGAAGGAAGAGGAATCCATGTTTTGGAGAAAATGACAGTTGTAAAAAAGCCTACATGTTGCAGGTTTTGTAAGGGAAAAGCAAGTATCTTCACTTCAATCCTGTCCATGGTTTGCAGAGATGATGCTCTCTGCTTTGGCAAACAGAAGCTGTCAGGTGCAGGGTCCTGCCTGCCAGGTGAGGTGATGTGCCAGGCTGGTCACTGGAAGGCAAACTATCTGTAAATGCTTGCACCAAAACCAATGTTAAAATTTATCTAGCTTGAGTCCCCAGATAATTCACTTTATCAAAAACAAGAGTAAGAAAAAGATTCGGAGATGAGGCATGGGAATAGGGTAGGAAACAATTACCTAACAGTCATCAGCGGGTAGGGAAGCCTCCTCTGTGGGTACCTCCACGTCCCCCTCTGAAGCCACCCCTCTCACCCCGGAAGTTAGTTCTGTTCCTCTCTCTGCCCCTTTCTCCTCGGCCAGCCGAAGTCCCGCCTCTTCCTCCTCCCCTTGGGGCACCACCTCCCCGGTCAGACTTGGACTTGGGTGGTGGTGACTTGGGCCGCAGTCTCTCAATCTCCTCGGTACAGCCAGTCAGGTGGGAATTTGGAGCCGTGAAGTACGAAGAATATGTTTCTGCATTGAAATTGCTGTTTGTGAGGGTGGGTCCTACAGTCAGCCAACCTAAGGAACAAAGCCAGAGTCAACAAAAGCAGTAACAAGCTGCATGGCCATTATTGCCTTTCCCTAGCAAACAAACACTCTATGGGGACAGACTCTTGTACATATCATCTGTATTGAACTGAATGAAAAGGTCACCTCTAGGAAAGCCACAGTTTGACACTTTTAAGGCCTTCTTTCCCCTCCCCTCTTTTTTTTAAAAAAATTACATCTGGCTATGGGAACACTGAAGCTGTGGTTTCCCAAGACCCTTTCCTGCTCCTTCCTACTTGCTCTTACACTACAATGTTTTCCAGTCCCTCTGCAGCCACATTGTAAACCAGATCAGTAAATTCATCTATTTAGAAGTAGCAACATCCTCCTCCTCCCTTTTAAAAAAGGCATTTAAACATGAATGGAGTAATTTTGTATCCAGAAACCAGTTGTGACAGTGCATCCAAGAGCACAGCATACTGAAAGCACACATCTGAAAACACAATAAAATGGCAATGCTGTTGTTGAAGCCCACAAGATAAGAAAATAGAGCTTAAAGAGTTAAACTAACCTGTTTATGCACAAACATAACATTCAGTGGGCTCTTCAGCTTCACCAAGTGAAGCATAGCAGGCAGACATTTAAAATAAATATGTTCCTATTTCTCCATATTATGACCTAACATAGAATTTTGACCTAAAATGGGGCTGCTAAAATAGGGCTTAGACCACTAAAAATGTCAATGGAAACTTAACTTTCAGTTGTATCATCTATTAATGAAGAAAAATGTAGTTCAGTAATCTCAACAACACGCTTATAAGGAAAAGAAGAATAATAAAAAAAAACCAAACCCAACAAGACCAGTTCTTTAACACTGTTTGCTTTACCCTGGGAGTTTACAGAACATTTGCCTTGTTTACTGCACATTTAAAAAGAAAGAAAAGGAGAGGGGGGACAAAGAAGGAGAGGGGGACAAAGAAGGAGAGGGGGACAAAGAAGGAGAGGGGGACAAAGAAGGAGAGGGGGACAAAGAAGGAGAGGGGGACAAAGAAGGAGAGGGGGACAAAGAAGGAGAGGGGGACAAAGAAGGAGAGGGGGACAAAGAAGGAGAGGGGGACAAAGAAGGAGAGGGGCTCATAGTGATTTAAAATTGGTTTAGAGAAATAAATGGTGCTTCTGAGAAGTGTAAATGCACCACACACAGGGAAAAAAGAAAACTCACTTTTAAATTAGACACGTGAACGGGCAAAAATATTGGTTAACAAAAAAATTCTTCTGAAAAAAGTAATAGTTGTCTCAGACTTTCCAAACAATGCTGCTTTGTGACTGACACACAAACCAAAAATGCATCTCCTTGAAGTCTTTTTTCTGACCCATGACTTATCTCTAGAAACCTCTTCGGGACACTGATGGGAATTTTACAAGCAGAGAATTCTGCTACTCTGTCTTACACACGATATAGATATTTTAATAGTGAAGTAAACTCCATACTAGCTCTAAAAATTAAGTCCAAAAATAAAAGTTTCATAGAAAAGAAATATCCAGAATATTACCCTAAAAAGACAGAAATCATACATTTCAGTATTCCAGTAGAATACTGAATAATTTCAGCATTTATTTTCAATTAGAGAAAACATGGAGAAAACAAAAGCCTAAAGGTTTTCTTGTTTGAGCAAATATTTACTTCTAAAAATGAATACTTACAAACCAAAACTTAACAGTAAGCAGTGTTAAACTGGATTTGTGATTTGGTCTTGCTCCCTAACATAATAGTAAGAGCAGAAATTATAACCTAACTGTAATAACACTTAACAGGGTTCTATATGACATCCCTGCAACACAGGCCAAGGATTCACCCTAGACAGACATTCTTGCTAAGAAAATACACATGTGAGAACTTCAGTTCTAGCAAAAGTTTCTTCTATTTCATCACGAGGGTCAGAACATGAACTAGAGCAGAAGCCACTTTGATACTGTCATGGTGTTGAACTGTCAAGTGATGCCACAATCCCTCTCTGATGCTGAACATTAGGCTGGTTAGTTCCCTGAAGCAGAGGGCTGGAAACCTGGGCAGTATCTCCATTCAGTAGATTGTCTCACTCCTGACTAGATTTCCACTATGGAGAAGCCACCAAGAAAGTTCATGTGGCTTTCTGTTGTAGTGTAATCCCATAGTGGGAGAAATGGGGATAGATGCAGAAATACATAGTTATTCAGTTGGTGCAAGCGCTGGCAGAAGTATCATACATTTGGATTAACCGTTATTGGCTCAGCTTCCATCAGAACCCACCAAGTGGCCTCAGATGATGGAAGATGGTTATTAAAGTAAATTAACATTTGACAAAAGTAAGCATAAGAGCTACCTGGTCGAATTGTACTGTCCCTTCCGAAAAGATGAAGACGTCGTCGTCCAAGGCAGAAATGCTCAATGATGTGAAAGATCTCTACAGGTTTTTCTATGTTGCCAATTTCAGGCTCTTCTGTGATGATGAGGTCAATATCAACATTAGCGTGGATGAAGTCACCATCTGTACTGCGACGCACAGTTCCTTTAATGCCCATGAGGCAGTGCTCCTATGTACAAGGAACACAGAAGAGGACCTGTCACATGCCACACATGCTACTACAGCACAGACGTCTGTGATTTGAGCAAAATGGAGAGAAAAGGACATTCTAGGCAGAGTAGATCCTACTCTTATACAGAAAAAAGTCTGAAGCATGAACTAGAACAGAACAAGCTGGAGCCACTAAAAAAACCCTTGGAAAACAAAGCAGAGAGTAGGGTGAGCTATCTGGCTTGAAAAACAACACTACAAAGTGATAATACTCAGATAGAGGCTGAGATAAGATACTTGAACTTCTTCAATTACAGCAAAGATAGAGCTTTAAGTTGGAAAGGCTGAGAAATCACCACAAGGAGAGTACAAGTTGAAGGCAAGACTAAGGGAGTAGGTATTAATTAATACTTGGTATTAGCATTCTGATCCTAACTTTATTCATACATATAATTTTTAAAGTTCCCAGTCATGAAACAGTCTGTCAGTGAAAATAAGATGTATTTTTTTCACATTGTACCTCTGCTACAAAAGTAGCCTTCAGCCTCAGATTCCCTACTAGAAGATAACACTGCATCCAAAAAGTAAAACCACTAGCAAACTGTGAATACACTCTCAGTCAACTCCATCAGCATTAAAAATGTTCTTTAACTGTAACATGCATTGCTTTTCTTTCCTCTGAAACATTATAGATGAATGGAAGTGACTAGCATGTACAATCTGTGAATGAGGAATCACCATCATTGGTACAGCAGGAAATGAAGGGTTTACTTATTTATTTCAGAGTTCTGTTTCTGGAAATATTAAACTCAGAGGAGCAATCTTCCCCTGTACCCTAAAACATTGATTCACTAACCACCACCAGATGGCTCTAAAAAAAGTTGCAGACAAGAGTATGTAATCGTTCCCAGATTTCTGGCAAGGGTTTTAAGAGTTAGTGAATAAATATGAGAAGTAGAATAGGTGACCTATCAAATCTTCGCAGCTGATCAGCTGCACCCAAGCTACAGGGTTTTCAGATCTTACATTTAACTAAATAATAAGGCAGAACACTGCTAAGCAAACTGGCCATCAAGTAAAGCCTCACAAATCTAGTCTTCAGAAGAACTACACACAACATGTTATTTTTATAAAATACAGAATCTTATGAGAATCTTAGTACCTAAGATTCTGTAACAGGTGGCACAGCATAAAGCATCCATCAAGAGAGATGTCTAAACTAAATATAACAGGATAGCACTTGCTGTTGTAATCACTGGTAAATACTTCTTGTACAACAGACTACGTTTTAGTCAGAATAAGCTAGCTCAATTTTCAATGTTTCGTATGAAGAGCGACCTCAACCCAATCCTTGTTCAATAAACAGAGAAATTCTCTGACACCAGAAATTATTCTCCTTTGCCAAACAAAGTCACCCCCAAATTGTCTTGTGTTAGTGTTAACATCTCCCTCACAAGTGAGCTACACATACTTGCCATACTATATGCAATAAACATACAATATTTATACTTACAAATATTTATAACTACTACAACACACTTGCAAACAAACTTCAGATTAATCTAAACGCAAGTCGAAGAAAGACTCCAGATATCTTAAAGGGAAGTTTATGTTCCTAAAAAATGGCAAATATAAGACAGAGTTGAGGATGCTTAGCACTAACAAATGATTAAAGAACGTGGAATGAGTCCTGAGATCAACGACACTTTAAATTATCAAACTGTCAGCCAATATTCTGTATTCAGTAAAACTGCCAGTTACACCCACATATACCCTAAACAGTTAGTTATTAATCCTGTCTGCATTTTTTCTAAACTTTTGAATAACATACATTTAAGCCTCTTAAATCATCTTTTCTCTACACCACATCCCTAAGAAACAGTTTACTTGAAACCAATTCTGTCACTTGTGCATTAGAATCACCTTCAGGAAGTCAGGAGATTCTGGCTGAGCTCTGGTCCCTAACAGTCCTGTATCTGGTTCAAGCTCTGAGCACATACCTGTACGTGAGTATTTAGTCAGTCTTCCAGAGTTATTTTTTCTGACTGCATCCATTTATAACCTCCAGTTGTAAAGACTTCTTTCAGCATTAAATTTAGTCAAATTTTACAGCTTAGTTTAGTTCCGTTCAAAAGCTGTTCCTCCACCTGCAAGTTTTCTCCTCTAACATGGAAGAGTTTGCATGTCATACAACAGGTATTGCAAAAAGACTAACTGCTTATTTACCATTCACCCAGAACTGAAACAACCCAGAAGTCAAAAACATTGCAAAGTACAATAACATTTTCTATCCAGCTTCCATTTTTCCTCTCCGGATTTCGTTCTTGTTGCATCCATCTATGAATCCTCAGCTACATGCACTTCAACACGCCTTAAATGAGTATCACATTCAGAAGACTATAATAGAAATGTACCAAGCAGTGTTAAATGTTGATGAAACTTCTATACCTCACACCGACTACAGTCAAGAAGGGGGCAGAAGTTCATCATTTGTCCTACGAATATTTTTATTTCTATATAATGTACTTTGCAGAAGAGAACTCTGAAGTCCTAGTGTCTGCTTTCCTGAAAGCACGTCACCAACTCCTGTGGAGCACCAGGTGTTTCATTAGCATGAAGAGACAGGATGGGAACAGAGGAGAAACTGAGCCAAACCTTTACCTTGGTTCTTTGGAAAACAGCCTTAGGGTCTAGAGTCTTGGTCTTTCCAGGATTGTTCTTATTCGTTTTAATCCAACAAATGTCCTCACATCTTCTGTAACCCCATTTGCGTAGACACTAAATATTATAGACAGATAAAGCAGTTCACATTACACCAAAAGCTAAAGGAATCTAAACTAAACCCTCATATAGGTACTTGACTTTTCATAAAGCATAGATGGAAAAGAAATTTGTCATAGAGTAATAAGATACCTTGTTTACTGGCATGACCGTACTGTGTTTTGTCAAGCTGTCAATTTTTTTAAAAAAGAGGTTTATGTGCACATCAATTTGTTCATGTATCACTCTTATTTAAAAAAAAAAAAAACACTGCACAGATCCCCTATGCAACTGTGTACTCATTTTCACCTACTGATATTTAAATTTAATCTAGACCAGTCTTAACAACATAGCGATCAGCTGTCTTGTCCTTATCTCCACTAATACCTGCACTCTGATAGTGCTTCATATCAATGCTAAGTTCTACAAACGAGAAGATAAACAACCAAAGGCCTTCGCTACCACTTTGTGGTTTTTTTCCAATCCTTAACGCCTGCAAGTGTAGTCTTGAGAATGGAAGAAATTGGGCATTAAGGACTCAAGCTCATTTGGCTATTGCTGTATTCAAGAACTGTCCAGCTGCTATGAATATGTCTATGACCAAAATCTATCTATCCAAAATAGCTACTTTAACTAACCTCAGAATGAAATGCAGATGATAAAGCAAACAGATTAGTAACTACATGTTAACAAATGCCATCTTGTTTTAACAGAAAGGACTGCTCAAACTAAGGAAAGAATGCTTCAACATAGCAGAAGCCAACTGGAAACTCTGACCCCACCACCCCAACACAAGCAGTGCTACCTTGGCACGCAGAAAGATTACTCTGAAACTCAAAGATCTTACAGGGAAGTAGAACTTAATAGAGCTCACTATGAGTAAACCTATTTAAACTCCAGGTGTTTTCTGAAAATAAGCAGTGCTATGCACGCAATTTTAACTCAGTTCATGCAACAGTAGGACCTTTCTACTAGCATGAATATTTTTGGCATAAAACTATTAAGACACCTGTTAAAAAACAGTGATGTAAATGCACTCAACATGGCAACCTGCTCCTATGGCAACATGCATACATCAAGAATGAGACAGCAGTACAGCTTTCTGGTCACTACAGAATTACACTTCCTCACACAGTCACAGTGACTCATCTGGAAAATAACAGTATCTAAACAGTTAAGGGCAGATACACTTAAATATATTTAATCTACTTTAAGTTATATATCCTCTACCACAGTAACAAAACATCTCTCAGCATTTATAGCTGAGAATTCTATACAGAAAAAGTCAAGGATAAAAATAAACTCTTAAGCCCATCCCTGATGAATTAAATTAAAACATCATCTTACCACGCGGCCAAGATCCAGACCCTCGCCTGAACCGCACCACAGAAACACAAATGACCTTGGGGCTGCAATTTCTTCAATTTCCAATTTCATGATCTAATAATAACGAAAGTGTTTCTGAATTAAATATAAATTACCAATTATATCAGGAAGAATACTAAACAAGTGTTGAAGCCTTATCACAGAAACCATCAGGAGGCACTTCTATTAAAACTGTTAGTCTGTATACCATTCGCAGCCATCCTCTTAAACTTGTTTCCCAGAAAATATGTTGTAAAAGTTACCATATCAGTACCAAGTGCATGTTTTCAACAGCACTGATGATCAGCTTAATTATTCAACAGAAATTGTATCTGTATAGAAAATTCTAGACTTAAAAGACTAATATAACCCATATGGTTATTTTTTCCCCCTAAACCTCTGCTTTGTTTGATTATTCCATTGGTAGTAAAAAGATTTAAAACAGAGCAATGGTGTTCTGTTTCTCTTCAGCCCTGGAACTACGTATGTGAAGCTTGTGAAGACACATGATGAAGAAAAAACAGCTTAATTCCTATTATCATACAGGAAAGACATCCTCTCCATTTCCACTCTCAGGAAAATTTTAAAAAAGCAAGAATCTATCAGGACAGTGGTTCAACAATGACGAATGAGTAACATTCAGGATGAAATAACTTCAGATGGAAGCATCTGTTACTCATTACAAGTTGAAAAGATTCATCTGTAACTTGCTAACACATCAAATCAAGCTTCATTCAGTGCCATTGTGGAAAAAAATAATGCAGCAGAAGCCATTCTAAGATGATATAAATCCCAACTAAGAGGATGACTCCTGACTCCAACACTTCCATTTTTTTTGTTAGGACAGAATGATTTTTACCCCGGCAATGTTGCCAGGCACCATTTTTGCCTGATGTAACAGAGTGCTGAACACAGACACTACCTCTTCCTTGACAAGTACATTACCTCGTGTCTCATCGGAGGCATGAATGCCTTTGTTTTCAAATTAATTCTTTAGAAGGCAGCCTGAATTTTGATTTGTTCTCATGATCCTTTAGTTTGATTGATTCACTTCTGAAGTTATGCATGTGCAGCCTAAGGGACACGCTACATCTACTTTAAGGTAGCACCACCACCTCGTTCCACAGAAATGCACAGAACACAGTTAAAAAGAAAACCTCAGCAACAACTGCTTCAGTCTATTGATTCACTCATATTATGACAAATTTGCTGAAAATACAGAGTCCTGCATACCTTTCAAATAGGGTTTCTAAATAACAGGTATTTATTAGTTGCATATTCCCACCTATGTGCCTGAACTTAAGAATTCCTAACGTGGTTAAGCAAATAGTTTTTTTTTTTTTTAATCAGCTATTCCTCTGTATTACAGATTGGCTGCTTTGTTGTGAGGGTGGGTTTGCTCTTTGGTTTTGGTGGTTGGGTTTTTGGCGGGGCTGGTGGGGGTTCTGTTGGTGGTGGTTTATTTGGTGATTTTTGTTTTGTTGATTTCTTTTTTAGTGAGTTTGTTTGGGTTTTTTTTGTTGTTGTTTGTCTGTGGTTTTGCTATTTTGTTGTTGTTATTGGGTTTTTTTATGAGTAAAGTGTAGATCCATAGAGCAGACAGAGCCAATTCATCGCTATTAGCATTACAAGCTTTTTGTTGAATGTGATAAGGAATACTCAGGTTCAGTCTTGAAGAGCAGGACAACTTGGAAGGAGGTTGTGTGTCATCAAATTGTTATGCTTGATGACACACAGCATTCCAGAGCCTCCAGCCTTCACCTTGCTTTTCTATACCTGACTATTGAAAAGGAGTTACAGAATGGAGTCACCAATACATCTTCAGTGTTTCCTTCTTTAAAAGTATCTACATGAATTACTACAGAAAGAACTTTAAAATCTTTTCTATAAGTCAATTCTCTGAATGTTTACTAGAGCACAATAAAACGAAAGCACCAACAGTGACCTGGAAAAGGACCACATCTTGCACATTAAGACTGCTCTTTGCTCCCAAAAAGGGGTCAGAAATCAAAACGGCTTCAAAAAATCTTTGATGTGACTAAACAGTAAAGGAACACATAAATACAAGAAAAATCTCCACAAGTAAGGTTTATCTATTCTGTTAGGCTTCTCAGGATTACAATTGGTTTGACTGTTAAAATTTCCTACCTAATCAATAGTTGGGAGAAAGGAGGCATGCGAGTGAATCAAACTCATCTATTCTTTTGACTAGAAGACTAGAGCATTAAAAAGCACACCTTAAAAATTTCTTCAAGAATTTTGAGAAACAAAGGAATATTTAAATGGATGTTCTGAATTTCAACAGCAAAAACCAAACAGAAAACTCATGGGATTTGGGGGTAGGGAGAAAACTCACTATTATTACATTTAAGTTTCGAGCAGGCTCAGAGAGAACAAAAAGGTATATTTAGTTCAATAAACTCCTCAGAAAAATTCCTTTAGCACAAATACTGTAAGCAGGCTTACAATAAAGAACAGTCTTTTTAAGAATCTAGTCTTTTCTTAAAAAAAAAAAAAAAAATCCCCTTTTCCTTAAAACACATCTCAAACATTTTGATACCAAGTTAAATCCTCCAAGTGTTTGCTTATGTGCATGTACAAAATCTTTTTCATGTCAAGAAAAATACTTACGTCATCCCAGGTCCAGCATTTTTCATTGGCAGTGATGCCAGTCTCTCGGTAGTATTCTTCCAATGGTGGTTCCAGGAGAATCACATCAAATTTGGACTTCAGTTCTCTAATATCAAAAGCTTCCAAGTCTGCTTGTAGGTACCTATTTAAACAAAGTTACCACAGTGGTTTGAATACTACTCCACACAGCACTTCTGTGTAGCCAGTTACAAGAAGGGTCTCCTGTGTAGCTCACATAGCTCGAATGCACAAAATTCAGGTAAGATGCATAATGCATTCTCAGTTAACCTAGACTGGATGCTGTTGCATTAAGATTTGCTTTTTTAAAGTTGACTTTCAATAAAGAGTTTTTAGGATTCTACTGTGACAAGCTGGAAACTACTACAGAATCACCAAGCTTTCTGTATAGGAGAACGCATCAACATTTAAGAAGCAAACACTCACTGACCGGCTAACAGACTTCTCTTCTGCTTCACTTAGGGAAAGTGACATATTTTAGGAATTCCCATTTATTATAAGTTATGTTCAGGAGATTCTGAATACTGGAAGTGTGATTACTTTTCATAAAGTAGAAAAGTATTTCTCTATCCCAATAACAAAAGTCATAATTCTCCTGACACTGATTTTATTAAATACGTGCTGAAATACATCCATATCTGCCCAGTCACTGTTGTATCACTATAAAAAATTATACACCCGTCAAAACATTTAACCTTGAAAAAGCTGATTATCAGACACACAGCCCCCTTCCTAAGAAAGTGTCTGGAAGGGATTATTGTACCATAAGCGTACTTGGTGTTATCAGAAGGCAGCTTTTGATTAGAATTGTTTCCTATTGTGCTTTAAGGCTAACAATGCCAAAACACATCTAACTTCAAAATAGCAAGTTGCAGTTTGCAGTTTGTATCTCAGTTGTTCAGACAACTATTTCAGAGCTTTTCATGTGACTATCATGAAATAATGCTATTTTACCGGGTACAGATTAGGACTCCAGTATATTAAAAGCATTAGGGTCACATTCAGATTGGTTCAAATTCCTGGGAGTAACATGCTCCACACTTATACTGTGTCAAAAGTTCAGCAAAAACTCAGAGGTAATCTGAAATTAATAGGACAAATCACTGCCAGCCAGCCTAAACATTTTTTGGTCTTAAACTACAAAGTAACATCTGATTAATGGATACCAAGATAATAACTGAATATTATTTAAAAAAAAAACTGTTACAAGAACAACTAAGGTTATATTAAGAGGCACATTTTTAAAGTTTTTCTTGTTATTGTAAACTGCATCATATAATGAGATTCACAATCATATGACATTCCTTTAGTTCCCACACTAAAACCGGCAGCCCAATCAGCTGACAATTTGGTCTTAAAAACCAAAGCTTTAGATACTATAAATAATCACACTCTGGAAAGTTTACACACTACATTAAACAGCTAGATTAAACTAACAAAACCAAACTGATTTTATTCTTCTGAAGTTTCAATTGATTAATTCGAATATACAAACAGAAACAGAAAATGTAAATTTTGAACAGGTGCTAAAGATAGAGATTTGCAAAGCAGACAGCTAACTTTAAACAGCTCTGGAGAAGAAAGGCATTTTCCACAAGAACACTTACATGGGAGGAGTGTTAGATTTAGATATCAGCTCATCCTTCAATCTGATGAGCTCTCTAAGTTTTGGGTATTCTTCAAACCTATCTGCTAAGCCTAAGAAGAAGAAAACATGAAGTTAACAACTACTTAGAGAGTAAAACTGTCAATTAAGCATTGTCTAGTATTCTGAATAGGTCCAAATATTAATACTTAGCCTCATTCAAATTTTTGTTAGAACAAACTAAACCCTTTAAAGCAGTTTTTTAGTTCACTACTTGACCAAAGCCTCCTGCATTCACCCAGTTAATTATGGCTGTTACTGAACACAGTATCTATGCTCTGATCTTCTCTAGACCACTACAGTGATTGGAAGTTCACAGCTTCTTTTATCATCAGGAAACAATCTTTCATTTCAAGAGCCAGAATGATGAAAGTTATTTTGTTACTACCCCCATCCATAAGTTTATACTAAGATCTAATTAACACTCATTTACAGAATACTCTTATTTAACCTTTGAAGACTATTTCTAAGATGGCAATTGGGTTGTTGCTGGTTCCCTTAAACAACCCTTTTATTGAGATGTGGCACTTTGGCATCAGTCACAAAGATCTGAATTACATGTATATTTATTTATTGGGTTCCTAGACTTAGCTTTATTGCATTGATTTTCAAACCTTTCATATATACAGAATACAAAAGGGAGAACCCTAATTAGGTTTTCTGCAGCAAAATTTTTTTAAAAAAAGAGAAAAGCAAACAAACTTTTCAGTATGTTACATTCCCCCTTCAAAAAAATTAAGTAGAAACAGTGTGTTTTTGCTATGGCTAGCAATACTCTCAGCACAAACCAAAAAGGTACCATTCCTGCCTCCCAGTTCAACTTCAGTAGGAGTTATTTACAAAGCTTCATGTTCATTTAAATTTACAACATTAAATGATCCTAATCCATGTAGTAAAAACAAACCGACAACCAAAGAACACAACCCAACAAAAAAACCCCACAAAACAACCAAAAAAGCCCCCCACAACAAAAAACAAACCCAAATCCACAAATTGCGCAACCTTTCATCCCTCTCCTTATATTAATTCAAACTTCTGAATTTCCAACCCTAGCATCACACCAGTAAATGCAAAGTTCTTAATATGTAACCTTATTATCTATTATTACATGTGCATAAAAACCCCAGAAGTTATTTCATTATTTTCCTTAATTATGTAACACCTTAAAAACACCATCATGTTCTTCTGATTTCCACTGCTGTGCTGCTTCCTGAACCAGCAGAAATGGAAGCCAGTTAGCAGCTAAGCAACAGATGTAAAATAATATTCAATTGAGATGACTTAAGTTGTTTAAAATCAAAACAAAACCCCAAACCAATCAACCAAAAAACCCACAACAAACCACCAAGAAAACTAAAACCAAAATGAACCCA
Source organism: Nesoenas mayeri (assembly GCF_963082525.1). Taxonomy (NCBI): domain Eukaryota; kingdom Metazoa; phylum Chordata; class Aves; order Columbiformes; family Columbidae; genus Nesoenas; species Nesoenas mayeri. The sequence goes on along the minus strand of NC_137540.1, from coordinate 10,995,139 downwards.
CACAAAGACACACAAAAATAACCCCACAGGTCTCTTCTCTTCCAACAGCAACATCAAAAAGGTGTAACTGGGTACTCTGGAACTAATACTGTCCTACAGCGTTTTGTAGGGTCATGTCCAACTATGAAGTAGCACCTAAGCAGAGGTCTGATCTTCACGTAGAAAGTCTTTGCTAATCAACTTGACATACCTCATTTCTAATAAAGGGTCTAGACTAACTGCTGCTGATACGCTCATTTCCATACTACCACTCATATAACAATTTGTCCTGTTCATTCTCAATTCTTTATGCAGCACAGAAGTCAAGAGTCAATAACACAGGCTGTTATTTCTTCATTCTCATCTTATTTCAAAGAACAGTGTTGAAGTACTTCAAGTACAAAACTGTTGAGGCCCAGATGCTTTTCAGACAGAAACATAACTGAGTCAGGACAGGTTTTCATACTGAACATCCAGATGCCTTTCACAGAAGCATTCGCAAAATATAGAGAGAAATAAACTGCCTCAATGGACAAACAAAACCTCTTTGGGCTGACAACTATAAACACAACACACTTAGCCTGACAAATTTGGTAAAATATAGGGAACCATTGCAGAAAACTGCAGAGGGAGATGTCCTGCTTTTTGTTTTTTAATCAAATAACTACCAGGCACCCCTTCTGGGAAACAAGAGCAAACAGTACCTTAGCTTTAGAAGGATTAAATTCACGCCTAAGAAAGTAAGATTTCTATAACAAGTTCAGTGATGGCTGGATGAACATAAACTTTAAAAAATAACATCCTCTAACCTCAATAATATTTTGGGCCTTCTAGTGAGTTGCCAGCAGTTACATAATTGAGCTGGTGAATACTATCCATATTGCTTACTGACATAAATATAAGTATTTGCCATACTTTACATGCTATATGCATTATTGGACGCAGCACAATCCAGGAAACAGCTGAACTGTAAGTCAGTTATTCAAATTTCCAAAAGTTTCAATATCTGCTCACTAGACTCACCTATTTTCTGGAACAAGAGCAGCTTAGTTTTTAAAAAAAATAATTCCTGATTAAATAGTTTCAAATAAAACCAAGAGTAAGAACAGCCTTGGTAATAATCACCTCCTAACTGATTAAAAATAAAATAATTCATATAAATTTATATATTGAAATATATGCACTAAGAGAGACAAAACTATGAAGTATATGTGTATCTACACTTCCCAGTAGCTGTAAGGAATTAAAAAGGGGAAGAAAAAGAAGTGCTGTCAAATCAGTTATCTTCAAACAGTTACTGACAATGACATACCGACATCTCTGATGAAGTTCTGCGGTCTGTGTCCAGTATCCACGAAGTGCTGGCAGTAATCGTTGTGTGGATTTAAGCTCTGAGTACCCTGGAAATCAAAAGGGACTTCAGTGACAGAAATAGGGAGATAACTGGACATACACACACACTACATGTGCTAGTCTGATAAATGAGAAAGTAACAGATTTCTTTTTCATAATATGCCTTTATAAGATACAGTAGTCAAGACTGTTGTGTTTTCAGTTTCAAATCAGGCCCACTGTTGCTCCAGCTTATTGTAGGTTGACCCAGGTGTTTAGTCAGATCAATGTAAGCACTACTTAAGTCATATATTTCACAGGAAACTTCCATATTTGCGAATTCCAGTCAATTACTTCAGCCTTTAAAGCTGTATTTCAAATACCATCAATTGCAGAAATAGTTTAACATAACTATGTCAGCTTTGACTAGACTCCTAACTGCAAAAGCAGCTCACCTTAAGAAAAGTACTGGAATCTTTGTAAATCTCTTCTTCATAGGGCAGGTTCTCTTCATCCTGCTGCAGCTCTACTTCATCCTTTGGAAAGAAAGCAGATATTACAAATTTGCAAGATCATGATGTTTCTCTCCTCATTATGATTCTGCTTCTTAAGGAAAGCAGTGGGCTGTCTACAAACATAAGTCTCCTGAAACCGCAGAATCATGAATTATTCCAAATTCAGTTTTGGACAGGGAAAAAAAATACCTGTTCCCAAAAAGTCTACTTCTCATTAATGAGAAGAGTCTCTGAGAAAGACCTCTGAAAGAAGAATAAAATAAGAAACCTTTCATTTCTAGACCCTGACAGTGTAGGCAGTGCTTTACAACCTTGGACTAAAGCAAGTGATATCTTTTATTGAAGTTTTTCTCTAGTAGAACCTTTGAACGTTTATACCCATGCAATCATCTCTTATGTTCCAGCCTTAGCAGCTGAAACCATCTTTATATAATCTGTTAAAGTCCACACTTTGCAGAAACAGCACATGGTACAAGCCTGTATTGCATTTGGACTGTTCTTAAAAGTAACTTTAAAATTGCCATTTTGTAGTCTCAAAATGTACAGGAGACAGGAATCTTATTGCTATTTTTCCCCAGTTGTCTCTCACCAACTGTTCATTCATCAGATTTCTGAGATTCAGAAATCAGTCACACTGACATACTCTGAACATCCAACATAGAACTCAGAAAAGAGAAACAAAAGGTAAACTTGCTTCTTCACGTCACTTTCTGTTTTCCCATTGATCCTGAAACAATCCAGTACATAAATCATGTATAAATAAAACTGAAGAACCAATTAATAATATGATTTCCCATATTTTAGTAGGATGCATGTACTTTTCCATACATTACTCATAACAACAGAAATCTTAATCAGTGTAGTGCTTCATATGAGGAGGAAAGCTGTCTCCAGGCTGAGATATTTAAGAAAAAAAAAAAAGAAAAAAGACATTTTAACACACGGAAATAAAATGAAAGATGGAGAACCAGATTCCTCATAGAAAGGAACCAAACTTCTCTCTCGTAAAACACATCTTAAGACAAAAATGCAGAGAAGATGCTATTATTAACTGCTGCTTTTACCCTATGCTGTATATGCTGTCCGAATGCAGAATATTCTATTGAAATTGGAGCTCTGAACCAACTTCTGAAATGCCTGCTGTGACTAACAGATCACAAATTCACCCTCTCCCCACTATTCAGGTAGAGAACTTGCAGAGATACAGTCTTTTGTTTGTTTAACCAGACCAAAAAGAGAAAGATTACTCAATCAGAAACAGCAACAGTGTTTACAAGGAAAAGAAATGAACAGCAGATAAAGAGCAGCAAGTGTTACTCAGGCAAAAAGAGCTGAAAGCTTGAGTTTTACTAAAAACTGCTTATGTCATCATAAGCTTACACCTGTTTCCCCTCTCCCATCTTCCTCTAAATCTTAGCCTTCTGATGATAAACACTTGTTAGACACCTACTTCTGAGTCATCCCACTTCTCTTTACGCCTTCGTAAGTGATTAAAAAAAAAAAAAAAAAAGAAAAAAAAGAAGTCTCGTGGTTGCAAAAAAAAAACCCAAACCACCAACTTTCAAAGGGAAAAGGACACAGTCAAAGCCGAGGCACAATGAAATTAACCATAATACAAGATACCGGGCTCTTGTACATTCATCATCCTTATTTCCCAAATCTGGTATATTGTTGCTGAGTTAGGGAAACAGAAACTACCCACAATATTCAAATTACAAAAGACACATTAAGTAAATATGATGATTATGATTCAAACCAGTAAGATTTTTTCAGCCTCCAGTACAATGACATGGAAGCGTTACAAGCTTGCAGGCCGCTGCTTGCAGAAACAAAGTAAAAAAATGACTGTATCAAATTAGGCTGCCAGTGAGCAAATTGGAATCACAGGGATTTTTGTACTTCATACAAACTTAAAACTCTGGAACAATTTCCCACAATACACTGTTAATACCAGACATTTATACAAGTTCAAACAATTGAGTAAATTCACATGGGGAAGGGGAGATGTGGAGCAACAACCCCAGCTCTCAGGAGGCTATGAAGAGTCTGGGAGCAGCAGTAGATGGTCTGGTCCCTTTACCTGACACTTCCAAATATAGAGCATGAAGCTCAACTAACCCTAATACAACACAGTTCCACAAGAACAAGAATACTGCAGAAGTTCTAAAGAATTAATATCGATTACTCATTTTTGCCAATAATGCATCTCTTCCATATCTCCCACCTCTGTGGTTTGCAATGCAGAGTCAAGCAGGAAGCTTAACAAGCACCCTTGTGATCCTCTATTTTCCTATCAGCCTGATGCTCTTTAAGAACCATCACTGTAAGTTTACACTTATTCTACCAAAAAAACCCCAAATCCACAAAAACAGAAAATACCAACTTTTTTTTAATCAGATGTTCCTACATGGCTGAGATAACATGTTTCATGTTTCATTAGAAAAACAGCTCTCACACTTCTCCCATATAATAAAGAAGTCGATGTCACCGCTCAGCCTTCTCTCAAAACATCAAGTGTAAGGCACTAAAGGTGTCATCAGCTCACTTCACTTTCCATCTGCAACACCAGAAACTGACAGAAATCCTCTAAAACACCCACCTACATTTGTTTAAAGGTTTCGTGCCCACATCCACACACAGTGCCCCTGCAGACCTTCTGCCATCACACTGCACCACAGTAATGTCACATCTTCCCAGTCACCCTCCTCCACTAGCAATTACAGCTCGCTCCTCAGGCTCCAGCTAGAGCAGTCGAGGTTTGAGGACACATTCATTTCCACCAAATCTGAAGTCAGGGCACTTAAAAAGACTGTGAAACCACTTCAGAAGGATTAACTGATCTACCACATAGAACCCAACAAGATGGGTTTTAAAGACGCGAATCACTTAACATCAAAAATACCTTTAATTTTCCTAGCAGAACGGATAAACTTGCAATATTTGTCTGTAACACTAATAGTTAAGTGTTACTTTTGTCTAAAGAGTATTAATCACAACTCAATAGGGCTTGATATCACAAGGATCTAGATTCTTACATCAGTTCATATTACAAGGCTAAATTTAAACAGGCTTAGAGTACTAATGAAAATGTTACATAAATATAGATGGGATCTTACTATGTTCTTATCTCTTTGCCAACAGGGAATTAGCGATGTCTGTAGAAAACAGTTGATGGCGCCACTACAGATGTTCTACTTCGGGGTTTCAAGTGTCTCAAATCTGTTCACTTGCTTGACTGAAGTTGGTCAGAGGTAGTATTATTAAAATATTCTTCCATTTTAACTACACAGCAAGAGCCTGGCCACTTGCAAGTGGTTACAGCCCAAATCAGGGTAAATCTTCTCCATGCTAATGGAGAAAATTCTAAGATTCATATGCTTTGTCAACTGAAGTGACTTATTCACTTGTATTTCACAGAAAGAACAACTAGCTGTTTAAACACATACTTGTTGAAGGAGTAAAACTGATATTAACTCATCACTAATGTGAGCACAAAAAGCCCACTTCACAAATAGCACATCTACTCTGTAAATCCTTTGAGGTGGTAACTTAAATGGTTTGCTAAACAAGATGTACAGACTAACACTTCCATGTTAAGAAAAAAGTCTGTCCATTTTACAGATAGGCTGCAAAAACTAGTCATCAAGGAATGTTCTGTCATAAATGAACTTTTTGTTTTAGTAAGACAGACATTATTACCGAAAGATTTATAAACCTGAACACAAATGTAACACTACCAAGCACTCACATTTCAAAAATTACTATTTTTAGGCATCCAAGAGAACAGCAGACACTGCATTATTTCATAAATGCACTGACCTTGATTCTACATAACCACAGAAGCAAGGTTATGAGGACAAAGAAAAAGGAGGGGGGGAATACAATATATACTACAACAAAATCACAAAGCAAATCAGAAAGACAGCTGTTTCATAACCATGCATTTGTTTAATGTCCTTTCTCTACCACTCATCTTAGCCAAAACATCAAATTAGATATCAAAGAAGAAAGCTATTAAATAGCTCTTGGATAAGCACTTGAAAAATGAAGGGCATACAAGTCTGACAACCACTAATTGTTCAGTGGCAATGCATGCGTTTTTCTTTGTTTTTTAAACTGACCTTTTCCTGGATATTTTGGATACTTAAAGCATACCCCAAACCAGGCATCTTGCTTCCACTCCCTTAGAATCCCTTATTTCTTCCATTCATCCAGAACCAAATTCCTTTGCACTTAACAGGCAGGTTTGGAAGATACCCTCAGTCTCCCCATATTTCATCCAATCACCTGTGCCACTTGCTAAAACGCAAGCTTTTCTTCTCAAACAAGAAATTCTGGTCAAGACTACTTTTTTTTTTTTTTTGTGTGTGTGTGCACCCAAGCACACACACATTTTACCACTTCTTCCCACAGAAGACAACGAGCCTTAGCACAGTGCTGTTTCCTGTGGGCACTATCACCTAAGCCTACCGCCTCCTAGGAGCAGTACTAAATTAAGCCTCCAAATACTGGGTTCTGGTGAGTGCAGAGTTCAATGCACCTAAGCCACATCTGAAGAAAATCACTAAGCGTCCATGCCCCCTCTCTTAGATCATCAAGGGAGATGCCACTGAGGGACACCTACTTTAAAGTATCTATACACATCACATTTGTTTTTATTTATACACACATGTATTTTATATGTCCCCCTAGAGGCACAGGAACACTGAGAAAAAAAGACACTTCTTCCTTTTTTCTTACCTTATATTCTTCAATCTCTTCCTCATCAGCTTCTCCCTCATCTGGATATTTGCGTTTTGCATTTGGTGCAGAAGTATCATAAGCAGCCCTACAAACATACAAAAAAAAATCATCATATAGAACAGTTTCTCTCTGGAGAGAGAACACTTCAGAAATCTCTGATCATCTGCCTTGACTACACATTTCTGCTAAAGTCTGAAATTATTTTGAAAACTTGCATATCAAAAGTTGTTCCTCTCTCAGTATATTTGAGACCAGCACAACTTCTTAAGGACAAGACTCCTGACAACAGGTACCTCATGGAATAATTTTCCTGCTCTAGAAAGTACAGCTTATTTTAACCAAAACAGTACAGAAACAAATTCAAGCCTGCACACACAAGGAAATTACTATTACACATGAGAATTAATAAGCATTAGCTATACTGTCCTAGACACGTCTTTTGTTCCATAAGAACTTTTGAACTAAATTGCCTGTAATTGCTCTTAGCAGAAGTATAAAGGCTGGAGGGCAATGCAGGTGGCACACTCTCAATTCACACCTGTTTTGCTCCACAGCAACTTTTTAACACACAAAGCAAAAGTTAGCCTTGATTTCCAAACTGTTACTAGAAGTTAACAGGGAAAACTTTCTCACCTTATTCAAAGTTCAGATTTGAGTACATAAAGCATTTCTGTTCACTAAATTGTATGTTTTAAAATAAACGGTGGGATTTTATCTTGCTTTTTGGAAAGCATTCTCATTGTACGTCAAAAACTTGTATTTCTATTATAAGAAACTAATTTCTAACAGATACCGTGCAACAATACTGACCGACATGTTTCTCTTGTTTCAGCGATTTCCCGCTGGTCATCTTTACTGTTCAGCACCGCACCAATGCTGTCTGCGTTTTCAGCTCCTAACTGAACAAGGGGCAACAAAAATTCAAGCAAAAGTTACCTCTGATTGAAAAAAAACAAAACCGAACCCAGAACACTAACAATCACGAACTCAAAGGGCCGCTCTTTCAACCCGACACTCTCTCCCACGAGCCAGGCCCGGCTGGAGCCCCCGGCAGCGACCGCCTCCTCCTCACCGGGCCTGCGGGGCCGAATCGCGCGGCTCCCCGGGGGTCGCCGTTTCCCCTGCCCACCCACTGGGCAGCCGGGGTGAGCGGCACGACCGATCTGTGACGATGGGGACACGCAGCCGCCCCGAGGGGAGACAAAGGCCGAACGGCCCCCGCGCTGCCGTTAGGGAAACCGTTACACCTGAGGTAGCGCGCGCCCGCTCCCCCCTGCCCGCGGGGAAAGGGCGGGGCCTAGGAGCTCGAGCGCCCGTCGGCGGGCCCTGCCGGGGGGAACGGTCTCGCTGCCCGTTCAGCGCAGCGGCCGGGCCGGCCGACCCCTGCCCGCTACCTGCTGCGCCAAGAGCTGCCGGCGGAGCTTCTGCCGCTCCCGGATCTCCTGCAGGCGGCTGTTCATCGCCGTGCGGCGGGAGTCCGCCACCGCGCTCCGCCGGGCTCCTGCCGGTACGTCACTTCCGTCCCCTGTGCCAATGGGTGCGGCGGGCCGGCCGCGTGACGCTGTGGCCATGGCGGTTGCGGCAGGGGAGGCTGGAGAACGGGCGGGCCCAGCACTGAGGCGGCGTCCGAGGGGCAGCTCTGCCCTTCGCAGCAGCTCTGCCCTTCGCAGCAGCGGGCTGCCGTGCTCGGGGAGCCGGCGTGGTCAAGCTAAAACCGCCCGGAAACCCTTGAAGAAACTTGGGGTGATAAACCTGCCTCAGGGCCGCACCGCGCTCGGGAGCCGCCCGAGGGCAGAGGAGCCACGGCCTGGGCTGGCTCTGTCCCCCCGTTACACACCGCGCGTCTCGCCGGGGGCGCGGGGTAGATCTGAGCTGTGAACTCCTGCGCAGTGTCCGGTATGGCGGGGGCAGACTGGTTACCCTGACGTACAGATAAACGGGGTCTGAAGTGTCACACATTAGCCTCTAGATTGATGGAAATCCCATTTCCAGCCTCTCCCGGAGTCACTGAGCACACCGCTTACCTGGTTTAATGTAGTATATGTGTTATTCAAATACAGATGTTAAATTCATTTTCACTCAACCATTGCAATGGAAGTTCCATCACTTACTCCAGGCAACCAGCTGTGCAAAATCTTTGGAGAGGTTTTCTTCAGCAAGGTCTGTTCTCTGGGGTATTTCACAGCTGTGACAGCTTACTGCAATTTATTGCTTTTTGAGGCTCCAAATCTTAGTTTTACATACTGCTGTTTTTCTTCATCCTTCTCTCTTAAGGCCCCCTGGACATGTTCCTGTGCGACCTCACCTAGGCGTTCCTGCTCCAGCAGGGGGATTGGACTAGATGATCTTTTGAAGTCCCTTCCAATCCCAAACATACTGTGATACTGTGAACACTACTTCTTTCCTACACCTCTTTCACCCTAGTACATCCTTTATATCCAATTTCAATATCCAATATAGTTATTTGTAGGTTAACCTTTACATTTTGCTTCCATCTTTCAGATTGTTTAAAAAGTTGTAGTTTGAGGGAGTTTCGTGAAATCTTTAAAGCATTTTTAATCTAATTTTTAGTCTTTCTCCCACTTCCTTCTTTCCTCCCCCTCTCATATTTTATTCTGTGTCTTTGTATATCGTTCATATTACATGCTGATTTTCATTCTGACAGCTATTCATATTACAAGAAGAATGGAGATTGAAATAAAGGCCCACAGTCTGAATTCAGAAGTTGTGTAATAAATAAACTTCAGTTTGTAGCATCTCACAAAAGGAAACTTAACAAAAGAATACACATCACAAATGATCTCAGCAGTTACAATTCATGCTAATGTTTGCTTTCCTGAAATAGACCATTTTTTCCTGTAATTATCAGACCCAAATATGTGGACAAAAAGAGCTGAAAAGTGACATTCAGTGCTCTGTTGCATGGTGTTCCTCTCCTGTTATCTTACTGACAGATACCACCACAGGTTTGTGATACAGCTGTTACTCTCTTTTTTTAATGTGGTATATATGGTATACATGTCAATAACATTATGCAGGTCAAACTTAAAGATACATGAAGAGAAGGAAATGAGAGCAGTGCAGACTAATGCAGAAAGAAACAGTAATTCCAAGTATTCACTTTTCTCAGCGATAGAACATCCTAGAAGAATGATGGAGTTTTACAAATTAAAAACCTAAAATATCAAGAGGTGGGGTTTTTAATCTCCTTAGGAAATACATTACTGTCCTATCTAAGGAGATGTTATGGAGAAAGAAATGCTATCTTGCACTACTGGACACTTCCTTGATGTTGGCTGTAATGAATACAGTGGAAGTCCCTGCACAGTAACACAATCCCTTCCTCCTGGGTATGATTTGATGAACTTTGCATGAGCCTGCACTCCGTTAGTAGAACTGGTTGCTAAGATGAGCTAATCTTTACAAATACTAATGGCTGTGAAAGATGTTACGCTATATACATACACTGTTTCAAAATTAAAAGTTTGTATTTTTGCAGACTGCTCCTTGCCTTTCTTCTCTGTGTACAGTGTGGTTTTGGCTCTCTGAACCTTGTATACAGTCTTACATTTAGATTTTTTTTCCTAGTCTCCAGTCTGAATATTTGTTGCTGGAGTTTTTAATCTCTACTCCACATGGACAGCAACAGAAATGTGTTTTGTACTGTTTGCCATGAGCAGGCAGAAGTTTATTTGCTTTCCTGTCCAACAGCCCTTAGTGCCTAGGAATACTGCTGTTGCATTTCTTCTCACCTTGCTGTTACATATTTCTGATCCTTCTGCATCCTGGACATTTATTTAATTAAGTCAACCCCTATTCCCCAAACTAAGCATTCAGCTCAGATGAAGCCTTGACCAATGCTGTAGGAAATACAAACATGATGTACTATGTGCTGTAAGCTACCAAGCTGTTCCGGGTTCTCTGTGCGCTTTTCCTCTGTTTTGCAACCGACTCCACTGCACTGCATTCAATCCTGATCCATTATCCAGATTTTTTCCATCAGATTTATGAAGCCAATTGTTTTCTCATCCTGTTTTTATATAACGGCTTATTTCTGAGTATATGACCTTCTCTTTAATGACCTGCATTAGCTCTTTTAAAAATATTTCTATTGTTGCAATAATTTCGAATTCAACTCCTGTCCTCAGCATACTTTGTATCTACTTCCAACCTCAAGTAGTCATCTCTGAATGTAATAAGCAGATATTCTATGCCACTTTGTTTAACCATTTTAACATTGTAAAATATTTATAAAGCAAAACCAAATAATGGTATAATTTAACAGCTACTTGGAAACTGTGTTATACTATAGTCTAGTCTACTTCATTTAGCAAAATGTGCTAGCTAATTTTGTGTCAATAGAAATCATTGTAGAAGTTACAGAGAATTAGGCTCATGCTGCGTAATTTATTGTTGTTCTCTCACCTTAATTGTTCTTCACATCACAAACCTCAAACCAAATTATGCCCAATAAATTCATAAATTAAAAGCACTGGATTGACCAAATAGATGAAATAAAAGACAACTTCATCTCAACTCAAAACAGATGAATAGAACGCAGCATAGACTACCATCACACTCTTCTTATTGCATGTTTCTTTTCCCCATGCTTTTAGTCAAGTACCTAGATCTACCCCTTTAAAATATCCTTCAAAGTTGCTAATCTCAACTTTGGGTCTGATTTTGAATAAGCAATGGTATCCTCAACACCCAGTGATTGTGGCTGCATGTGTTTTTCTACCTCTGCCTTAGGCTGTGTCCCTGCAAGATGGCAAGTCTGACTTCATGAGCATATTGCAAAAACACTACAACCATGAATCTGTATCAGCTCACTGTAGTAGTTCAAATTTTGTTTAAAAATCTCATAGAAGTAACTTAGTACCAATAGAGTTTTTATTAGGCCAGTACTGCTTGTCCTTAGCAAGCCAACATACAGCCAAAAAAGAGCCTTTGTAAACACACCACCATATGCTCTGGGTAATTTGACAGACATGTTGCAATTTCACACTTGGTCTAGATCAAATGTCAGTGCCATTTGATCCAGTATTGTCCATGTCCTTTGTAACAGACATGAAGCCTTGATGTTGCATGTCGCTCACAGCATGAAAGCCGCTGCCTCTGGACCACACTATTGAAAGGAATTTTAGAAGAGATTATGTAATTGCTTTGCTTTTTGCATGGCATCGTGTTGCATTCCACTTTGTCAGCAAGAACAAATAACTTGCACACAAATGTTTAAAAATTATAAAAATCTTTCTAATTCCCCTACATGGAGTAAACTCTTCTAGTTTCTTAAATGTTCTGAGCAAAACATTGTTCTGGCTTCTTAAGCAGAGTCCAACATCGCCCGAAGAAGAGCAATATTGGAGTGGTGCTACAGAACCTTGTTGAACTGAACTATGTTTTGCTGAAAAACGTGGATGGCTCAAGAGAGCATTTTAAGAACATGCATTAAATTTGTTAAATTACTGAGAATTAAAATTATTCCCACTTTAAAAAATTTATCCGATCAACACGTTTTGTTCTAGAAATGTCACAAACATCCTTTTTCAGTTACCTATTGCAGAAACTTACTTGCCACTTGCCTATATACTCTAAGGTAAACTATATATAGCAATGGACTTCAGAACTGAGAATTTGCCCCATGGTTCCTGGACAATCTGGGCATTTTAACTCCCCTAAGGACACAGACAGTTGTACTGCACCATCCCAGCTCACCTGAGTTCACATGAGCTCACATGTCCCAGATCACCCATCATTAAGAGCTCCAGTGAAGTCACTGGGACTATCCACACAGGACAGACAATGCAATGCTATTAAAGGTGAATAAGGGGGGCACAATATGAACCTACCTCATCTTCACCACTGTTGGATATTGTGTATTTTTTGTGGAGCTATAATGACTTGTATTTTGATACCTCTCACTTTGAAGATTCAGATGATCAGCATATGTGATTTCAGAGATGCTACCTTGCATGCTACAGTCATCCATATAGCTCACCAACAGTTACAGCCATATTGTAACAACTAGATCAACAGTCTTTCTTTTGAAAATTCAGTCAATCATGGCAATTAATTCACAGTTCTTCTTCTAAATTAATAAAAAATGTAGTCAAAATAGTCTCCTGAGCCCCCAAGTCTCACTTTACTTAGAGATGAAGCATTACTGATTTCCCACCAGGTTCAGAGAGTGTGTTAAAATACAACTGGGTTTTTAACTGAAATGGCTATGTACATGCGTCAAAAACTAGGATGTGAAGAGGGGATGGAGCACAGCTTTATCTAGCCCTGCATTTACTCCTTTGCATTTTAACACTGCCCACAAATAGGCCCCTTTCTCATTTTAACACTGTGATCTTAGTGTGGCAGGAGCAAATCTCTAGTGACTATATGAACTTCAGTGATATTACTTGTTCTAAGCTGAGCTGAACTTGATCCACGCCCCTCAAGGGCAGTACAAATCTAATTACATTACATCTGCTGGCTTTATTATTATTCTAATTCAAAGTGTTAAGTGTGAATTTGTTTTGCTTTGAAGAACAAAGAAACATACTTTCATACACCTCAGTGTTCACTGACTTATAGACTTAACTCTATAAGCACTGAGAAAATATTATGTATCACTTTCCTGCTGTCCCTATGTTTCCCACAGAAGATATTATACTGCCAGATCATTTTACAGTCAGAAACTGCGTCCTATTGTGCTTGCAAAACAACCTAGTACATGTTTACGGTTAAATACAGTACTTGTGCATATTTTATATGATTATAGTACCCTTACTATGTCTCAGAGCTGGTTTGTTTGTACCAAACAGTGATAAAGGTGACTAATAATGATACTATACAGAATACCACAGTATCTGGTAGTTTTGTATACTGAAAACCTCATATGTCTAAAGTCTCTGTATTCCAGAAAACTCATATATTACCTTATATTCTCTGTACTGTCTTGTTTTCAATATTATTTAATGTTTTCCTGGATACCTCCATAGCTGATTAGATGGAGTATTTTGCATCAGCATGTTATTTGCACAGAACATTTAAAAACATATCCCCAAATTTATTGTTTACCTTCTCTTCCTAGTCTCCCATTTACTTCCATGCTTTCAAGAGCATTTACAGTGTTACCAGTTAACTGTGGCTTCTATGAATACTCCATTTCTCGATATCTACATTTTCATGCTTTCTTGTATAAGTTTATAGCATATTAAGTTAAACAACTCCTATATCTGCCACTTATTTCTACATTCACGCCAGTTCCCTATCTATCGTGGGTTTTGTGTGGCTGTGCAATAAACTTGTCTGTCTGATCTTTTAACTCAGATTATTTTGCAGCAAATGTGCAACCACAGCTTCAGAAACAACAGAACAACAGATAGAAGGCAGTTAAAAAATATGAAAAATCTTACTCCGGAGGATGGCTTGTAGTTAAATCCTAGAGAAACAAGTTATTCTACTGCTTTTTATATTTCCTGGGTTCTAGGAAATTCAGAAGGAAGCTTCAGGAAGAAGAACCTATGTATACAATGAGAAGAGTGGACACATGGACTACTCATGATCCCAACTGCATGTCTACCTCCTACAGCTCCAAACAGAAGTGACTTATTTGATTCTTAAGGGCCAAACGAAGGTCCTGATGAAACTAATAGTAAAACTCTTGAGACCTGTTTCCAAAATAGGATAACAATCCTAATTAAAAAAAAAAAAAAAAAACACTGAGAGGTTTTGAGATGTTATGATTCATAAACTTAGCAGTGTTCTAGTTCATATAACCTGGGTATTTGGTCTAGCAGGATTTAGTTACACACTATTAGAATGTTTGGGTAAACTAATGATGTGTAGGAGTCTGAAGTACAAAAGTAGTGTGTACTGTAACATAGTGTTTATTTTATTTACAAAAAGAAATGGTGTGCCAAGCAGAGCAATATAAAAACAGGGCAAGTCACTATATATGTTTTGTAAAGCTATATCCATAACAAAACGCACGGCTTTCCATAACCCAATGGTTTTAATATTAATTTTTACTTTTTAGTTGACAAATCATTATCGCAGCCGAGATGACTAAATATAAAAATAGTAAGTTGGAATGTGTAATCCCACATTGCTTTAGATTGTCAGAAAATAGCAATGGGGAAATTATCGTGATGGGACAAGAGGGATCAGTAGATTCAAGAAAGGGACATCAGTCAGAAGTCAGGAAAGAGTAAGAGATGATTAACTCAATAATGCAGATTATAAGAAAGCAGATTGTTTTGCCAATAGTGACAGCAGTGAATGTCACCTTCTTTGCTGCTTCTCCATCTGTCACCCTTCCTCCCTGCCCTTCCTGAAGCTCTTGAAAGACATTTTCCACATTCTGTGGTAATGAAGGCGATCTAAGTGCAAATGTCTGTCACAGGTCTGCAGAATAAGTACAGGAGTCATAGTTCAATAGTGCAAGCTCAGCTCTGAGCCCATCTAGTACAGTTATCTCCTTGCAATTGCAGATGCTATCCTCACTTTATTTATTTTAAAGCGTATTTAGCTGCATTTGAAAATTTCAATGAAAATGTTGAAAGGAGGTGCAAGTAGCAAGTACATCTTTGTGCATCACTTTATATTAATCAATGTGAAATGGTTGCTCCAGTTCAGTATATATTTCTGAAAGCAGTCTAGGAACTCCTGAGATTTATATTTTTTAAAAATGGTAAAAATATGAGTAAAGTAATGCTTGTATTCATAATGCACAAAATCTATTCACTAACGTGAAAAGACTCACTGATTTTGATGAAGTTATTAACTAATGCAGCAAACAGGGCCTGGTTTATAAACACTGAGAAACATATTCCCTTCCTTAACAGCTAAGCTTTTCAACTAATTGAAATTGCAAGTAAACCAAAAATATTTTAAAATTAATCCTAGTGCTTCAAAGACAAGCCCAAAAGAGAACAAAGAAAGATCATGTGTTATGAACATGTGCTAAGTTCCAAGAGCTCTTTCAGTACCCTTATGAGGTAAAAATGAACATTTCTTGAATCTCTTTGTGGTAGCACAGCATTCAGTTTCTTCAGGTAATTATAAATCCCAGCTTCCTTAAGTCAATTAGGTATTAACTGGTTTTTTAGCTTTCCCTTGGGTAGTGTTGACAAAACACCTGTTTC
Organism: Nesoenas mayeri; assembly: GCF_963082525.1. NCBI lineage: Eukaryota > Metazoa > Chordata > Aves > Columbiformes > Columbidae > Nesoenas > Nesoenas mayeri. The sequence goes on along the minus strand of NC_137540.1, from coordinate 10,979,430 downwards.
AGTGCGGAGTCAAGAGACTGCAACACCTAGCAGAAGGGACATATGAATAATTCCATAGTAGTTCAGGTCTCTCTTTTAAATCTTGATAGATGGAGAATTGTGACTGAAAATAAGAAGAGGCAAAATCCTGCTTTTTTTTTTTTCTGTTCTAACTTTGTGAGATTAATTGTTTTCAAGTTCATATACAATAAACTTCCCAAGTGAGAGGTTTATTATTTCATTTTGCCATACAATGGTGAAATCTTTTTAAAAGTCTATCTGTGAACTGACTAAAACTAATAGATGTAAAACAAACTTTGGAAATATGTGACATTATTTACATTGTCAATTATTTCAGCACTTAGAGGTGAAAAAAGACTTAACCTAAGTAACAGTCAGTTATAGGGGAATTATATTTTATTCTTCTGTGCCTCTTTGAGAAAATACGTATTGAAACATATTAATATGTATTTGAAAAAATATAGCAGAATTTTTTATGTTAACAGCACATTTTACAGTCTTAAAAGTCATATCTATTGAGTTATATTTTAAGAGTGCACTGCAGAAGCATATCAAGAAAATATAGATGTACTGAACACATATTTTCTTTAAAAGGGGTTTCCTCCAAAGTATTTTTAAGTATATAAAACATATGGGCCATATTATAACGGGGTATATATATATATAGGATGGGAAAAATGGAAAAAGGAACATGTTTTCCTTTGCATTTCAATTGGGAGACCAAATGCCCTCATGGTAAGTTTTGAGCTAGTCTGAAGTGGAAATTTGGAGTCTATAATGTGTTAAATATGGCTTCATAGACAAAACTATTCCTGCTCCAAGAAGCATTTCTCTTAATTTCTCCCCTTTTAGGTTTATTTTACATATTTTAATAAGTTATATTTAAATAATAACTTATATTTAAATAATTGTGTAGTATGAGCTTGCATTATGCATAATTGTAAAAACATAAAAATACAGCTGTAACTCACTTTATCCTTTCTCATTCCCAGTCACAGGATCTTATGTTAATGAAGGTAAGTGAAGGGTCACTGCGTGCATCTAAACTCTTAGCTCAGCACTAAAGTAATTCCGGCATCACTCGGAAACTCTGGAGAATAAAAGTCTTATTTCCACATTGTATGTATGCTGCTAGTGGATTTTGGGAAGGACACTGAGAAATATTAGAAATGACTCATTCCATTGCTGCTAATGGGAAGGTGACACTTGGGTTAGATGGACGATGAAAACACAAACCAACACTGCTTGACTTTTCTTTCTGTGGTGTGCACTTAAATTTCACAACAGGGCATTGCAAAATTCTGAAATAGATGTTATTTAGCAATGTTTTCAGAAGATTAACTGTGAACAAAGAGAAAACACCTGCTACCACTCCAGACATAAAAATTAATAATTGGAAGAGAACTACCTGGATTATTTGTGAGAGAATTTATTTAAACAACTGCATTTATAAAGCATTGTTTACCCCAGGGAACCTTCTATGCCATGAATGTCAGAGGAAATTGAAGAAGGTCATATATCTCAGCTCTATGAACCAGTTGTCCTCATTGACAATGGATGTTTTGAATAAATGAGGCTTCGTCCTGCTCTGTGGCAGGCTTACCTAATGTTGAGTGATTTGAGTCCAGAATATATGTCTTATGTTTTATGATGAAGACTTTAATATTTTTTTCACCTTTTCTCTCTTAGATCTAAACCAAAATGTTAAACATTTCCCCTGATGTTAGCTATTTTTACAACATGTAGCCTTCCCATTGATTTTTTTTAGTAGATTGTCTCTTCAGCATGAGCACAGAATTAATCACATATGCAGAGCTTCCCTTACAGGACAGACTCAATGAATCAAATACCAAAAAATCACACATGTCCAGTGCAGTCCGAATAGGAACTGAAGTTCAATTTCTTAGCAAATTTGTGTTAAGACTGTTGGTTAACAAATACCATTTTCCATTTAATTTCTTCAAAGAATCCTTTTTGACATATACTTGCCTCTTTAAATATGCTTATTTATAGAATGGCTACACAAACTCACCTTTCACCTACTTAACAGACTGCAACATACGTGATGCTGTTTTTACTTCCTATTCTAAGCCTCAGGAGCTAAATGGGCACTTCTGCTGTATTTGCAAGGCCGTGCTGGGGCACTCCGACTCTCACACCTGTGTCTCCCTCCCCGCTCAGGCACCACGTCTGCACGTGGTGTTGCACACTTGGGATCTGCTTAATGGTCCTTCTGGGAGAGGAATGTCAAGGAGTGCTTGGAGCTTGCTCATGGAAACAACATCAACCACAGCCCCAAATGCCATCACACTGCAACTGCATGAACAAGACTGTATGTTGTACTAGTTGTACGTTCCCAGGTGTTGCTGAAATAGTAGCAACACCATGAACAAATCATGTCTCCTGTCATCCCAAGTTTGACACATGGTACTCACGTAACCTACTTTACACACGGAGACATCACAGTTTGCAGATGTGTGCATACTATGAATGAACATACATATTTGCAGAATTAGAGCCTTGACCGAATGCAGGGCTTTTTTTCACTTTTAAAAAATATTTTTCAAACAAATAGCTCCACACATTGCTATTCAAAACTGTGATGCTTTTAAAATGATGTATAGTTAATTTGGATGTGTCAAAACTATCACAGTTGAAATAGCATTTTTTCCATTCACTATATTAAAAAAAAAGTGTTCACCAGTTTTGCGTGATTCAGCTTACCTTTCGGTTTTAAATGCAATTATTTCATCATGCCTGCATAACTCAGTGTCAAGCACATATGCACCTGTGTATTGAATTGTTCCAGGAAATCAAGTTTCTTATTGCCTTGTTCCAGGAAATCGGGTTTCATATTGCCCTATAATATGAACTCAGCTTGTTGTACAAGAAAGTACTTTACACTTCAAAAAAGGTTTTTCTATGATCTCATTACTGTGCGCACTGTGTTATGTGGTAATGGAAACCTCATCAATTACAGTCTGTTGAGTTACATCCTGTCTAATGCAGGGTCACCCTATGGAGCTTATACATAGTTACAGACAAAGGCCTATTCTCTTCCATATAAGCACAAAGTAATTTTGAGTCAGACTTGGCAGGATTCCAGATTTCTGCTGTCCATGTTTGTTAAAAAGAATAAGATTAATGAATAAAATTATTTGATAAGAGCGCTGACTTATATCCTAAAAATGTCGACTCATTATGACACCCATTCCATGGCTCATTTTGCACATGGAGATCTCCTTTGTGTGAAGCCTTGCTTCCTCTTCTTCTAATCCTGATTTCAGCCCCTCTCTGCTGCTGTTTATCTCACTCAGTGCCTACTAGGTCATGTGCATAAGTTTCTCCATTGATTCCAGCAGTTGACCTATTGGCCCCAGCATACTTGATTATATGAAGAAATAATAGTAAGAAATTATTAGATGGATAGTCTGAAAATCATTTCAGTACAACGTTTTGTGATTGGCTGTTTGGCTACATTCTCTCTGCTTTTACTTGTACTTTTTTCCTGGGGGAATTTCTCATATATTGCATTGCCTGAAGTCAACCCTTGCTCTGATCTTTCACATCTACGTTGCTATTTGACTCTAACCTGGTCAGGAGAGAAAGCAGGAGAAAATAACCTGGTTTAGGGCTATCAGTGGCAATAAAATGGGACTGACTCAGGTCTTCACTTGCCAATAGTATTTTAACTGAATTCTACCAGCAGCTGGAAGTGCTCAGATTTTTTGAAATCTGTGCTGAGAGGATACTGTGTGAGCTGCTTGAAAATAAAGGTAAAAACAGCTTTACTGAACACAGGAAGAGGCTATTCAGTACATTTTGGTAATGGAAGCAAAATTAGACTGATTCTCCAACTGAATTTCAAATGCTTAGTATTAAATGTTTTCAAAATGCAGAACTACTATTTTTGCATGTATAACCCCCACATCAGATACCTTCACCTATTCACAAGAACCACTCATTGAAAATTAGTCCTCTGATAACCTGTACCCTCACACACTTCATGCAAAACCACAGTCAGCAACAGGGAAGAACCATCAAGTGCTTTTAGAAAGCTCTTAGGATAAAGGAAGCTCTTGTGTAAGTTTCCTTTTAAGCCGTGCATATATGAATAACCCATGCTGCTGCTGTATTACGCAAATATTTCTAGTATTTCCATTTCTCGGGTAACCTGAGGAATCGGTGCACAGGAATACAGCGCAGGACAGGGACGTTTGGAGTGGTCAGATCCATTCATACCTATGAATTATTTATTATTCTTTGTTTTATCAACAGTTTAGTGTTGAGGCTGTACAACATCAGGGAATTAAAAAGCAGCCAACCCAGTGGAATTGTACACAAATTAGGACGTGTTCTAGCAGATGATTTCCTACAGCTGCTCTCATGGAAGTTGTCAGGTATGCAGCACGGATTTGGTAATTGTGGTCATGAGAGTTGTTCCATGGACTTGAACAGGACTGATGTCAATAGGTTCTACTGCTGTGCATAGGAGGTACAAACTAAATACTGAGATTAAGTATTGAAAATGTTTTGCAAAAGGGAGGATTGCTATGTAGTTCAGATAGAGCCAGTTCATCCACTGTAATATCATCTTAATGGATTATTTTCTCTACCAATCTAGAAAAAACAAAACAAGCCTTTCTCTTCATGTAAAAATGCAGGCCTTGTTAAACACAGATTACTAACTTTAAATCCTGCAGTGCTGCTGCAAGAGTATAACTAGTACAGTTTCCAAAGCTGTATTATTTCCTCAGCACTTTGTAACAATTTTTTTTTCTGAAAAGTTGGATACTCTAATTTCAGAACAAAAATTATACATGCTGCCCAGATCCATTGAAGCCTTTTGAGGTTTCCAAAGATCTACTTGCTTATTTTCCTAATTGAGCAAACAATTTTTTCTTCCCTTTTCATTTCTAATTCAATTTGTAAATGAGTTTTCATCGGTTTTGTACAGCAGAGACAAAACTTATTAAGGCAACCAAATGCACTAAGGACATCTCATATTTGGCATATTTTTAAAGGTATATCGGCTATATCAGAATAATAAGCCTTTGTTTCTTGTTTATAAACACATGAAGGTAAAACCTACCCTTAAAGCATAGGGCAGTTTCATTTTAGTCACATGTGTAGTCTTAGCGCTATTTTAAATGTAATGTCTAAAAGAACCACAGTTCTCAAAACTGTGCTGTCTGTACGTGTAACTATTGTTTTGTCTTTGCTCTTCCCACTAACTTTTGACTGATTGTGAGAGATGTGAGCGAGGTAGAAGTCACACAGATAATGAGGTTCCTGCAAGTGTAATAAAAGTAGCCAAGCAGACGAGAGTGATTTTATACACAGGACCTGTAAGTGTCACAGCCAAAGGAAAAAACTGCACCATGAGCTCATGCAGTTCAAACACAAGAGAAACTGTATGGGGGAGACACTTGTAAATGGTCTGGCCAAGACAGAAGCTGCAATTGAAGTGCAAAGCATACATCCTATGAAAAAAAGCAAACAAACTGCACCAGTTCCAGTTGTTCTTAGAAAAACGCCCCTCTTGTTAACAGCAAAACTATTACCTATGTATTGAATGGAAGCCAGATTAAGTCCCTAATTTCTAAATTCTAACAAAAGCATTATTTCCTATAGCATTAACAGGCCTCACATCATACTGAAAGCTAATTTAAAGCTATTAAAACAAATTAAGGCTCCTTCTCCTTATTACATCAAAAATAACAATCATGATAAAAACTGAAATGTTCAAGTTTGAATCTGTACATGTGGCTCATTTGATTAAAACTGAACCCTGTCTTGGGGAGGGATCATGAAAATTCTTCTTGATGCTTCTTTTATAATGCTAGATACTTCCAAATTTTTTCTCCTATATAGACTCCCTCTTCCTGCCCCCCACCTCCTGCATAGTGTCTTTTGCAGCCTCAAGCACAAACACCTCTACCCTACATGAGGAATGAAAGTTCACTGCATGTAAGATGCCTGCAGGCCCACACACCTAGAGCAGATAAATGAAGTCACAACACATGAATATGTACCAGACTCAAAGCTTTGCCTGAAACGTTTTGCAGGATTCATCATACTCATCTGTACTCCTCTTCCTGTGCTGATCAGCAGAACCCTTCCTTTTCCAGGCTAGAGGGAAAAAAAAAAGAGCTTACATCAGGGAAAATGAAATATTGCTGTTGTTGTGATGCCAAAAAGCATTTACAAGGCAATGAAGGTAGCCCTAACCAGCTAGGCTGAGCATGCTTTTAACCAGTCCTTCCAAAGGATAAAAGCAACCAACTTGTCATGACAGCAACAAATTTTCAGATAATTTTAAAATGGCCATAATGAGTTGCTTTGAGGCTAATGTCTTGTATATATTTGCATATTTCGAAAACAAACTCTTGCCTGTCCTCACAGCATCCAAACTAATAAATATACATATTCCCAGGAGAAAACTCAAAGAAGGAACAATCTGTGTGCTTACATCCTCAAAGAAGTGCAACGGATACATGTGATAGCATAGTTATGTTGCAGTAGAAACACCAGCAGAGTAGTCTTGAACTTTGTGAGTGATTAAAATACTAACTGTAATGTTGCAATAATAAATTAATCACACATGAACAGAACTAAAATGAATACAGGTAATACCAAACACTGCAGGACCTGCTTTACTTTAGCACTGGAGATCTTTTTTTCTTACAAACAAAATCTTAAATTGGTAAAGTTGCATTTTGCACTTCTTGAGCAGTTTGGAGGCTGCTAAAGGAAGGCCACAGTTTACTGGAGATACATGGGATCCTGCATGGGAAGCAGAAAGCACACTTTCTCCTTCTCTTTTAGACCCTAATAAAAATGCAAAGTTGTGGAAATACTGATGCGCTCACCCAGAAACCAGACTAACACTTCTCGGACAAAATATCAGAATGGAGAGGTGAATCTGTGCAGACTCGCACTACAGACAAATTGCCAAATAAAGGGTGCATGCTCTATCAGGCACAGTTGGACTTTACAAAATATGAACATCATAGACTAAAAACAGAGGTAAATTAAAAATTAATAACTAACCCAAACAGCGTGAGACAAAGAGGCAAAACTGACAGCCGTCCTGGTAGAAAAGGAAATCAGAGCTGATCAGGTCGTGCAAAACTCCACAGCAGTTGGTAATAAGCAGATTACTATTCAGAGCACATGGAGCTGGGATAAAGCTAAACCCTCGAAGACATTTCATGGCATTTGTTTGCAGCCTCTTTTGTTTCCCGCAGACATGTCTGAGGCTCTCCCCATCCCTCTGCCTCTCCAGCCGCTGTGTGGGTCCTTTTTGTCCCTCTCTACCCGAAGCTGCGCGCCCCCGCCCCGGGCCACGCTTTGCCCGGGCGTCTGCTGCTCTTTGTGAAGGTGTCGGAGGGGTCGGAACTGCTATAGCCGCGGGGCCGAGAGCAGAGGAGGTGGCTGGTAGGAGAACCCCAAGTGCGAGAGAAGCGGGGTGCAGGGCTGTAGCGGCACCGCGAGCGGCGATAAACCCCGCGGGGCGGCGGGGAAGGCGCAGGAAGGTAAGGGGGCGGCGGCGCCCGGGGCTGGCGGGGGAGCCGGAGGGAGCTCCCGAGGCTGAGCTCCTCCAATCCCCGCCGGGGCTGCCGGAGCGGCTGCGGTATGGGGCAGACACACCGCCCCCGCTCTCGGGCGGGCTGCAGCAGGTACCCGAAACACCGCTGCCGGCCGCACCGCGGGGCTGCGCGCCTCTCCGCTCCCCCCTCGCCCTGCCCCCGCAGGCTGAGGAACCGGGGGGAGGGCGGCAAGGGTGTGCTGCGTGGGGGATTAGTGGGACGCTGCGGCCCCGCCTTCCCTCTTCGCATCCCGGGCGCGATGAGAGGGGGAGATGGACCCGAGCCGGCGGGACTGGCACCATGACATTCGCCGGCTTCGTGGTGGCGCTGGTGATAGGGACGATCCCCGGAGCCCGCGGGCTGGGGCAGGTCTCGGTCAGCGTCCCGGCCGCCCGCCACCCGCAGCCGCACGCCCTGGCCCCGCCGCCGCCCCCCGCCGGCTGCCCCGCCGCGCTGCCCGGGAGCGGCTTCGCTACAGCCGAGCGCCCTTGGCCACCGGCGGCACCCGCCCTGCCGCGGCGCGGACCGGCGCGCCGGGCGCCGCGGGGCCGCCGCAGCTCCTGTGCCCTGCCCGGCGCCGGCAGGCGGCCCGGCTGCGACTCCGGCAGCCGCCGGGGCCGGGCGGAGCGCGGCCGCGCTGACTGCGAGCGAGGTGAGCGGGGCGGGGGCGCTCGGCCGCCTCGGGAGCGGGGTGGCTGCGGAGCGTGCGGCGGGAGGATGCGCGGTTGGCGCTCGGGACGGAGAGACTTAGCGGGACGGAGAGCTTTAGCGGCGCGGCGGCGGCTTCCCATCCCGTCCCCGCTTCCCCGGCGGCCGTCGCTGAAGGAAACGGGGACGGGCACTTCTTGCCAAAGTGAAAGCAAAGGGTTTTCTGAGAGGAGATTTTAAACTTTTGCATCAGCAGCTGCATGGGAAAGTCGAAGGTTCCACCTTGTTTTATTCCGACTCTATTTTAATACTAGGTAAAGAGCGTTAAGCAGCTGTGCCCTAGGCACTCAGTAGGCTCAGTTAGCCAATATTGGCATTCCCCTTTTTGTAATCGGGCGCACTTCTCTGGGAAACGCTCTATAGAAGTGAGTGGCACCAGTAAAGCAAAAGGATGCCTTGCTTTAAACGCGAACTGCTCCTATAGCATTTCTTCCTTTTTTTCCTCACATCTTGGGATAACGGCGTTTTTAAGTTAGCGCCTGTACTTGGGGACATCTGTGAGCACACCCGAGAGACCTGTGCTTTTCCCCACACGCTCCTGGCTAAACCCACGTTGACTTCAGTGGAAGTTTTCACTGTGTAAAGACTGAACAGCAATTTCAGCATTTAGCCCCTGAGCAGCAGATCAGCTTTACATTTCATCAGTGCTGGCACCCCTCCACAGGGTTAAATATATGTATGTACAGTCTTGTTTTGAATGACTTCGAATTATCTTTGGCATTGCTCTGGTATTATCTCCTACCTAAATAAGAATTATGTCCTATCTATATCTATACTAAAAATGATCAATGATAATTGTTGCAACAAAAATAAAAATTCCCTTCCTTTTTGCCCTCCTTTTACTTATTTTATAATATCACAAGGTCAGCAAGGAAGTTGATCATTAATATTATTATTAATTATTTTGTTCTTGTGGAAGTTGGTTTTGGGTAGGTTTTCTTTAATTTACTTTCAGATCTCTGAAGAGAATGGTTATCTTTCTCTTCCAACAATAGCCCTAGAAGATGTGTCAGATATGGAACTGAAAAAAACATGATAATTTGAACAATGAGATAATTGCACACATTGGTATAAAATACCACATGAAGAGCCTATGGAAGGCTCCAAGGTCCACATTGATCTTTTATGCATTAAAAAAGGCAGCTTCCAAAGCTGTGTTCAAATGTTGTACTCCTTCAAGAAGATAGGATGACGCTATGCATTACAGATATTTCCCTGGAAAGAAAACCAGGCAGCTGATGCCATTAAGGAGAAAACAGATAACTACACACAGATTTAAAAAAATCCAGAAGACTTCATGCCCTTTAACTGGTCTCAGTTTGGGAAAGGGTCCCACAGTTGCTTCTTAAATTTAGCCCATCATATTTAAAGCTATTTTCTGAATTCTTCAGTCTGGTTCCCAAAATACTTTGGGAGGATCTTGGACTAATATGTTACAGTGAATAAGAATGTGGCCTTTTATTGCTAAGAACCCAATCATGCACTTAATAAAGTAAATTCCAGAATCCCCTGTAAGTTCAGCATGAACTTCATTTAAGTAAAAAAAAAAAAAAAGCCCGAAATACTGCATGATTTGAGTTTAGCTGTGTTTCTCCAGTCTCTTCAGAATGCTGCTTTTTTAGCCCAGAAAAAGGAAATCCAGGTTAGCCCCCGTAAAGAGGGAGACCACAGCTACTGAGCAATAGCCAGTACTTTCTAATTGAAAGGTCATCTGCCACTGTTGGACTCTGTGGTAAACTCTCAGTGACATCAACAGGCCAAATGTCTGTCCAGAAAGTTTTGTGGAGGTAATACAAAAGAATTAGAGTGTGTTTGAGATGGCTTAAGGTGGAACATGAAAATAAATGGAGCCATTTGCCCAGAAATAAATATTATTTGAACATTCATCCTAAAGAATACTTTCTTACAAGAAGCAAAGCGATGCAAGTAAGGCAACGTTATGATGCAATTTATAGCTACAGAAGGACAGACTACTCAGAGAGAAACACACCGCATCTGTTGCGTTAGTACATGTGCTAAGGAAGCCTATGCTCAGTTGTTAGGCACCTGCAGTAACTAAATACAATACCATGTTCAAAGCCTAACCTGTAAATCTCCTAGCTTTTCTAGCTTAAATATTAAGAGTTAGCCGCAACATTAATTGGCTAAACTTGTGCATGGGTATATATTAAACTGGTTTATATTTAAACATTAACACTGAAAAATAATAATTAAAAAGCACCTTTGCAATTATACTATGTGGTACCAGTCTAAATTCAGTTTTATAGTTTAAAATAATAGATTTTGGTGTTTCATTTCCCTCCTTCTAAAATGAGAGACCTCTGGGTAATATTATCTATACATGCCTTGAAAGCAAGTAAACCAAATACATATATATAAAAACTTACCATGGTTAACCAATGAAATAGAAGCAAATAAATGAGTACAAGAGTATCCTATATCCTACGTCCAGTAGAATTTTCGTATTTTAGTTACTGGTAATAACAACTTACCTATAATGTATTCATGCTTCAACAGAGAGGCCTACTTCAGTGCCTAGAAGCAACTGTTGCCACACAGTGTTTACATGGCATTTAGTTACAGTATTCTGTATGATGTGTTGCTCATGCTGTGTTGCTACATATCTAATTTAAAGCTCTTTGAGTAACTGGGTTAACTATATTTCTTTCCTTTACAAAGGGGAAACAAAACAAGAGAGGGTGTCTTTGCCAGAAGTCACACTACCAGTCAGTGGCAGAACAGGAAATTAAATACACATCTCCAGAACTGCCAGAGTGTAGAGTTTTTCCATTTAAATTGCTTTTATCATGGGGTATTTCTACTAATGCAAATCAAATAATGCTTTGCTAAACTTTTGTGAGAGAAGAATCAAGCCTCAGGCTCATAGTCCAAACACTAGATTATTGTCCCTACCTGTTATACCATAGTCCAGGCAGTTGTTACAAAGTCTTTTGGAGGTTTGTTTAATAGGATAGAGTTAAAGAAAAAAATGTGATGAAAAATCAAACAGGAATGTCTATATTTTCCTTCTAAGAAGCAGCTCTTCTGAAACCATTCCTATTACATGAAACCCCTCATTTTCTACAGCTCTGTACCACATAGGACAATTCCAGTCTTTTAGAGCCCATTACATTCCTAACACTTCAGTGTATTTTTTCAGAGCCTTAAGCCATTGATCATTGACATGATGAATCTCACTGCTGCAGAGGAACCAATTAAGGACATTACACGCTCAATACATACAATATTTATGAAACCTCTAATATAAGGATCCTTGAGTATGCAATAGTGCTGTTTGCTGAAGTTCTTATGATAGTTCTTAAAAAGTAGATGGATGTACCTTTTTTTTCAAGGTTAAAATACCAGGGGAAAATAGTTATAATTTTAGACTAAAAGCAGTGCTGAGGAAAGTGATGGACAACAGCATTCACTGACCGCAGTGAGCGTCATCTATAGTTTTGCTGAAGTCAACAGGATGCATTTCTTTGATTTTAGCCAGGCCTGATCCTGGAGGAAAAGTTCCTGTTACTGGAACTAGTGTTAGATTGGTCCTATACTACAGGTAGATTTTTTACAAGTACCTCATGCAAATCAATGAATTAGTTTAATTCTGAAGCTGAGGTAGACTCTTATATGTATTGTGAAATATCCCCTAGTGTTCTGAAATACTGTGAGCTCATGTGGCTACATGAGATACACAGAATGTATCAAAGGGAGACCCCCACACTTTATGTTAATTTGGATTTACCTAATTGATTCCTAGGCAAGAGAGATCAATTACCAGTGCAGGGCCTTCCTGTCGTGCTACCTCATGTTGGAACATGTTTTAAACAAAAACAGAAATAAAAATATCTGCTGTTTTTACAGATTTCCACAATTCAAAATACTTCCTTTGCTTTGCTTTAAACCTGCAATTTCAGAGCACCCACACCAGGGTGAAAGGCACAGGCAACTTCTATTTCTGATCTGTCTTTACCAAATCAGTATTTAGAGCCAAATTACAAACCTTTGATGTTTATGAAGAAACTACTGGCACACCTTTAGCCAACACCTTAAACCCCACTGCTGCAGCACTTACATGTACAGCAAAAGTGGAAACGATTCCTATTCCTTTTGCACACAGTAACAACAATAATTGTTCTCAGTGAAATGTAGAAAATAAAATAGCGTTTGAAGTTACCCAGCAATTCTGGACACGAGAATGGTATAGGAAAAGAGGCCAAGTGCACCACTCATCCTGTTGACAGCACAATTCCTTTGAAGCTCTTCTGCTTTTTGGAGTTAATTAAAAGTTGGCTGAGAGGTTTTCCTCTCCCTTTTTTCCTGTGTGTCTCATCTTGAGCCTATACGGCAGGTGTTGTGGAGCAAGTCTCAGCAGCACCCACTGGCTACCCTTACTTCATTGCATTTGCAAGTATAACTTAATCTCTTTTAAACAGTGATAGCAGATAGGAAAGACTCTGACTTGGGCAGATACCAAGGAAACTAAAATTACCAGACTGTATGTAAACAACATAAACTGACTGTCAGTAACCTCGGCTAGAACATAATTAGAAGAAATGCATACATTTTTTTTGAGTGTATATCAATGAAGGAGTTTCTGTCAAGGCAGTAGATTTGTATTCTTCAGTACAGGGCTGAATTAAATCTGTTGTAAGACCACAGTATGTGTCCTAGAGCTGCTTAGTAGATCTGCCTTGTGCTCCTGTGCCCTTGTTTCTAATTCTTGTGGGGTCAATTCACCCGTTCTCATCCTGACCAGTGCTGAGGAGGGCATTGAGAGCTGTGGGCAGGATCCCTGTACTCATGTTCCCTGCTTTTGAGCTTGGTGTTGAGGCAGTGAAGGTTTGATAAGCACCTTAAGCAGGGGCTTGGCCCCTTATTTAGTTGGTGGAAAGGGGAAAGTGTGTTTCCTTGAGCATTGCTTAAAAGCCAGAGCAGATATTACTGCATTAGCTCTACTCACAACATCTTTAGTTTTCTTCTGCAACTAAAAGAGCTGAAAACTCATAGTTTCAAAAAGTTGAGATGCTACTATATCTACAAATCCAGAATCCTAGAGCCTCTAATACATATGCTTAAGCCTGATCTGTTTCCTAATAATCAGATGCTCTTCTCCAGAGCTTCTTGTGCCTTAGGGAGAGCACAGAAGGCACTTGGGCACACATGTTGAGATGCAGTATGGGCTAGTGGTGTTAAAAGTAGCAGTAGAAAACTTGACCAGTGAAATTAAGAATTAACCAGTATCCTTTTAATCATGCTAAATATTAGTTTTCTTGCTGTCTGTGAAGAGTTTCCTGGTCATTTTAACAACACAAATGCTGATTATCTTGCAATTAAGACAATAACATGTTTTAAATAACAAGGTTGAATCATGAGTAATAGAGAGATACTTGGTAACACAGTATAAACATACCTGATGGCAGATAATCTTGGTCATCTTGCAATTCCCTATGATCATCTTACACGACACACAGATCTGTGTTTCATTATGAAGTAAAATTATCTATTGGAAAGAAAAAATAAGCTGTTGAAGTGAAAGTCTATATTTTAAAGTTCTCTTATATTATATGAGGTATCTGTTTTACTGTATCTCTTGATCTGGCAAAATAACTAGAAGGGGTCTGAATACCATAACATTTTGAGTAAACTATAGAGCAATAAAGTTCTCATTAGTTTGCTCTTTGATTTTTTTGCCACATAATTATGACTCGTCATGTGATATAGGTTGACACATATTTCCAAGTGCATATGAAACAAAAAATACAGTGTCATTTTACTCTTGTTGGATACAGTGCTGAAATACTGAGCTAGAAACACTGAGAATGGACTTAGAAAAATATAGTAGAGATAGTAACCTTTCAGAGGGTTTTGAATTCTGACTTTTCATTAAAAAAATCATTTTACTTATTGTTTTGTTTGAGGAGAGAATACTGGATTTTGCCCTGAATGCTTTAGATTAATCATAGCTGTAGAAATCCACACTGTCCTATGAGGAGAGTGGTGAGTCAATGCAAGAAGCAAATTAGAATAATTATACTATATATTCAGTTACCTCTATTAAACAGCAGGCATAATAAAAGGTTTAATATCAGTCACATGTACAAACAGGCTTTCTTTTTATTTCTTTCTAGATTAAATTATCAGGTGAAAATAAGAAATATTTTAACAATCATCCTCTGTGTTTTCTATCTGATAGAAGCTGGTTCTTGATCATATTTTCTTGTAAGATGAACAGAGGTCTGTTTTCAATGGTACTGTCTTTTATAAAACATTGGTGTTCCTATGAGCAGCTGTAAATCTACAGGAAAAAGGCAAACCAAAATATTTTGTTGTGACATTAGATGAATTTTTAAAAAATCCCTCACTTTTAGTTTTATCTATGTCTTTTCCCACAGGTGCAATGACATAAGGCACTGTCCTTTCCAGTCATTTTTCCCTTCCTTACTGACTGATCCCAGTAGTGTCTTTTCCCACTTGAACAGGGACCACATGTCACCAGGGTTCTTTAGGCGAGTGAGTGGCCAGGGAAAGGTTATTTTCTTTGCCTAATGGTACATGTCCACAGCGAGAACTCTGTGCTTTCCAGACTCCTTTCCTGAGGCTTCTACTGGAGAGGCAAAGGATTTCAAATTTATTTAATTTTTAACTGCTGATAAAAGAGTGTCTGATGTGCAAAAGTTATCTGTCTCTTGTGCTTTCTTTTGCTCTGTGTACATAAATAAATTCTTCCACTGTTGTCATTGGGAATTCTGTAAATACAGAAAATGAGCCAAATTCTGCCATGGAAACCTTAGAGGAGAATCTTATTCTTCAAGTACTCCCTTATTAAATAGTTGAATAGAAATATTGTGTAATGTGTACTCAGGAAACACTGTATTGATTTCAGTAGGTGTCATGCAAGACTGTAAGCAATCATGTACAAGAATAAACTTATTTTTGGAGATGACATCTTCAAATTGCTTTCTGCTATGTCAGGAATCACTTTGCTATGACTGCAGTTGGCGTTTCCAGTGAAAATAATAGTCTATACAAAAGTCTGGTGAATACCAGAAATAAACAAAATTCTAGACTGTCTGTATGTGACAGAAAAACACAAAGAGAAAAATTATAAAGACAGATAAACAATGTGCAACATGTCTACAGTATTGTTATAATTAACGCATTAATAATCCTCTGTTCTGGATGATAGTTCACTCTCTAACATGAGTCGAATAAATGTTGTTTGTAATTTCCTGCACAGTAAGCTACTGCTGAGAAAGTAAACAGGAGGCAAAAAGGAACACAGAAAGTTTGAGGTTAATTAATTCCTCGAGTTATTTGGCAGTTGTTTGGCTTGGTGGTTTTACAAAATACACTGAACTAAATTAAAACCAGAACATAATTTGAGAAAAAGCTGAGAAGAAAAATGGATCTACTTATATTGTTATTATTATTTACAAATACACGAACACATATACAGTAAAGTACAGGCACAAACACTGTTTTCTCCCATTGCAAAAAACTCTGCAAGCTGGATAATGGTATAGCTTCTAATTTTAAGCAGATCACCGAGCAGAGACAGATGGATTAACTGAGATTTCAGGCAATACTAAAGCATACAATTAGGCTGTGTTTGATAATTTAACATAAATGCATTCTTTCTTGTTGAATTACTACTGTGTTATGACTCCTTTTTCTGCTTCGGTAGAGTTATACCTATAACCAGCTTTTTTCCCACCTTTACCAGTGGCACTTGGCTGCCTTCAACAGCAGATGTGTCTGGCACCTCAAGTAAAACTACTGTAATACAACAATGCAAAATCTATTCTAATTTTATTGCATGTATGTGTTCTGTAGTTCTCAAGAAGCAGACTCCCTCCTACACACACTTCTAGGTGATTTCTCATGGTTTTAGCTTGTTTTGTCTGAGAATTTGGTAAAGACCACTCATTAATTAATAGAACTACATCCAATGTTTTTCTGTCTGAGAACAAGTATGAACAAATGCATTCCTTTGGCTAAAATAAACTGCTGAAATCCATGACATGCATAATGTTACATGGGGCAGAGCAAAAGCTATGCAATCTGTGTGGTTGTTTTCTGCTTCCTTTAAATCAAATGGAATCATGTGGAAGATAAAAGTATAGCACTCATATCTATATATATAGATATATATGTATGTATATATATACACACACATATATATATACACACACTTTTTCCTCATTTGGGTAGAGGTAACCACATTTAAATAATTATGTGTAGTCTGTACATACTTTCTTTTGGGTTAGATCTTTAGCTAAGTTGCAGCATCAGAAGGATCAGAAATGTGATATTATTTCGGCACAGAAAGCAAAATGTTTTCCTCATGGGAAAAATGAGGTTGTCTGCTTGTATGTCACTGTATCAGAATGTTAGGTGTGCCAGAGTGCTGCTTAGAAGCAGCTCACCCAAAGAGCCCAAAGTAAGATGGTAATACATGAATTGGGAATTCTCTCTGCAGATGGGAAATCAGGTTCAGAGTCTTTTGTCTAGCATACATTACCTGAGCAATAGAATATCTTGGAGGCTTAATTTTTTTGTTTTTCTGTTTGAGCAGGGTCAGTGAGACTCCAGGGTGGCAAGAATGAGTTTGAAGGTATAGTGGAGGTTTATTTGAATGGAATCTGGGGAACAATCTGTGGGAGCCATTGGGACAATAATGATGCAACAGTCATATGTCGACAGCTTGCACTTGGGTAAGTTTCAGTCTGACTAAAAAGTCAACTTTTAAAAATCATGCTTCAGCATAAAGGACAATATATTTTGCAAATCCTGAGGGCTTTTTGTGTTTTCTGATTGTTTTTTTTGTTCGAAAGTTGCTGAATGATGAAGTTGTTCTTCCCAGAATACTTCCCTTGCCTCAATTGTGTTATACTTCAAAGAGGCTGCTGTGAGAATCAGTAATTCATCTGAAACTGGATGTGGGATCTGGAGAAGAGCAGGCCCAGGGTAGACGCTACACTTTCAAAGTGAAAACTATAAACAGGTTAGAAAGGATTAAGACAAACAAAAAATGCTTTACTAGACCATCTGGGAGATGTGTACGAGGGCAGAAATATGAGGTCTGATCCTGATCTCACTTATGTAAGTGTCAATTAAGAACAGCTCCAGTAAGGTTACTGAATCTATATAAATGTAAATGTGGCCAGAATTAGGGTCCTAATCATAGGAAAATTCCTGGTTCTCAGGAGCATAAGGTTACCCTGGTAATCATCTATTCCATCCAGACAAAAACATCTGGGACTCATCCTAGGTTTTTGGAAAATGTGGTATTTTTTTTGTGTACATATTCACATACCTAGATAATCTGTATGGTTTACTTGCAGAGCTGCACATGAGTAACAAAATCCAAAACCAGACAAGCTTTGCAGCTTTACATTTTCATGGAAACATTTTACAGAGTTATAGTAATATAGTAATGTTGAACAGCTTGAAAGTCCCTGCATTGTACTAACAGCTCACTGTCCACATTGACCACTATTTCACACTGTTATCAGAATGGAGATAAGCATCAGGAGACCTTAACATAATTTGGTCATTCAGCTCTAGATAATGCCTACAGTGATGCTGCAATTGCAATAGTAAGATGAAACTGAGGTAAGGAAGAAAATGTCCATACCAAAAGGGAGTTTTAAAAATAAAATACAATTTCAGCTTCTAGAAAATCAATGCTGTTCAAGTTAGGCAACTGAATTACATGAACACCCTCCCTTAGCACTCTGTTCCTCTTGCACTTTCTCAATAAACCAGTATGGCTGGCTTTATTGCCTTTCTAACACTGCTTTGAATTACATATCAAAGTAGTGATTTTGTTTGCTACAACTAGTAGGGGACTTTTATAGCATATTTGCACTGTGACATTCCTACTGATTATTCCACTTTTTAAGACTGCTAGCCCGACCTAAATCTAAGCTGTTTTATAATGTTCAATACTAATCTGGACACACCGTGCCAACTTATAAAAATATGAGGATTAGATGAGATAAAAGTTGAGCCATCTGGAGGCTGTGATTTTGCTTATGACGTCAGCTGTCTATGTGCAATGTCTCCTTTCCTCATTTTCATAGAATCATAGAATAGTTTGGGTTGGAAGGGAACTTCAAAGGTCACCTAGTCCAACTCCCCTTCAACTAGATCAGGTTCCTCAGAGCCCCATCCAGCCTGACCTTGAATCTTTCCAGGGATGGGGCTTCTACAGCCTCTCTGGGAACCCCATTCCAGTGTTTTACCACCCTTATAAGTAAAAAAATTTCCCCCTTATATCTAGTCTGAATCTACTTACTTTTATTTTAAGACCCTTACCTTTTGCCCTATCCTAACAGGCCCTACCAAAAAGTCTGTCTGCAACAAACTTTATGTTCTTTTTGCCTTCCATACCCTAAACATTTCAGTTGAACATGAGTTCTATTAGCAAAAGTAGTTCAGTGATATGGGTGAATGTTTTTGTCTTTTCAACAGAAATGGCTTAAATCTGAATTCAGGCCAACTCGCTCTCCCCCAGGCAAACAGTAGTTGATAGTCTTGGTTATCATGAGTGTTTGGCAGATATTTGGATCTATATATAATACCACAGGTGAAATTACAAGGTATTATTGGTGCTTTTTGGGTGCTTCCATCTACCTGTTCCTTTGATTTTACAATATTTGGAATTTGGTCTTAGTTTAATTTTGTTGGACATTATATGCAAGAAAAGATGGCTCAATAATTCTCTCTGTAGATTCAGTACAGGAAAGAAAGGAAGCCGTTTATAAATATTCTGGATGGATGGGAATGGCTGAAAAAATAATATTGGACACAGGTCTTGATCTAATGGAGTATGAGGTGGTTTCACTGCCCCATGGTCACAACTATATCATAGGATATGTGTATGGGCAGAGCATTGATATGTTCTAATGAAGGAGAGGATAAAGGAGAAAGGCATCACCTCTCCTGGAAGTATAACTGCAGTGGGATGATACTGTGGATTCACCTACGGACTGTGCTGATTTTTGTAATTAAGAACCACGAGAACAGGAATGTGGCAGGCCCGCAGCAATACAGGCCATTGTACTAAAATATCCCACAACAAAGTGGTGAGAACTGGGTCACATCTGTTACTTTTCTTTGTGCAGAAGATAATGCTGAATTGTATGAAAATGTGTTGGATTTATACTGTTGAAGAAAGCCCTTTCTTTTCTAGTCCAAGATTTATACATGAGAAAATGTTCCACTTCCCACTCTAATTTCCTTTCCTGATTATTCTTCTTACAGTGAAAAAGGTACAGCAAAATACATACCATTTTCTGCACTGGGACTTATTCCTGTTTACTGGAGTGAAGTGCGTTGTCGTGGTGATGAAGAAACTATACTGTTATGTGAAAAAGATGTCTGGCAGGATGGAACATGTCCGCAAAAAATGGCAGCTGCTGTCACATGTAGCTCTTCCCTGGGTAAAAAAAGTACATATGGTTTGGTTAACTCCTTGCCTTATTTAAAGAGAAGTAGTTATAATTACTCATTATTAAATCAGAAAAAAATATTAAGATTTCTTGGAACAGGAAATTAAACAGATTGAATCACTGCATCATTAATTGTTTCAAATCCCTCTATGCTGTACAAGTAGCAACTAGCTGAACCACCTTTTATCTTTCCATAATCAACAAGCAAATTGTTACTTTGAGATGTAGGTTGTGAGAAAGGGAGAAGCAGCAAGAATCTCCAGCTGTAAAAGTAGGATTGTTCCCCCCACATTTTAAAAACATTTGTTTATTTACTCAATACTCAGAGGTTGTCTTTGGTAGCTATATGTGCTACATATCAAATTGTTAGCTTTTCTTGAACAATAGGCAGGAGCAGCTATTTCACAACCAGGCTATGCCTTCTCCTTTTGTACGCAGGTTTTGGGATGACATTCTATACTGTAAATGTGGATGACATCCCACAAGGAACTGCAGAGTTTTTGTCCTGTTCTGTGTACATTTAAAACAGGTCCAAGGTCTTCCTAGCAGAAGATTTCTCCCTCAGACATGTCTCACACAAGTGAAAATGATATTTTAGAAAAAAAAATTACTATTAATGCTTTTAAGATATTTCTGATTATTTTAATCAACATGATGAACAACAACTAAATGGGCAATTATGCCATCAGATTTAAGATATTGCTACCTGAAGGCAGGCCAGGCTGGCAGCACTGCTGAGCTGGCAATGGCAATCTCTTCAGCTGTAACCAAACCAGGTATGGCTGCAGCCAGCCCTGTGCTGCCTGCCTACATTCCTATCCAAAGGCAGATGCATTTTTGTCCTAAAGCTCCACTATGTATGAGGATTATTTTGATAAATTGTTTTTAAAAAGTCATTTTGGTCTTAATTTAGAAACCAATAATATAGAGGGAAGGGAGATTCTTTTTAAGCTAGGAGTCAAGTTGAAGGACCAAAGCAAGAGAAATAGTTTTGCTTCTATCAGTAATTTAAAGTCCAGGATATCTGAAATCAATTAAATTGATCCCAAGATTCATCAGACTAGATGAAGTGTTCAAGTTTTACAGTTTCTACTGCAACTAGCCTTTTAAAATAATTACAAAAAAAAAAAAAAGATTCCATACCAGTGAAATAGTAAGCTGAACTTGGAGAAATACACTCTTTTTTGTTGTTGTTGTTGTTTTTGTTTGTTTTTTTTGTTGTTTTAGATTTTGGTGGTGGTGGTGGTTTTTTTGGTAAGCCAAGAAACAGACAAAATAGTAGCATTAATTGGTTGGAAGGTCTACACAAAAATTAATCACATTTTAAATCATTCAGATGTCAGATATGGTAAAACTTTAAAATAACCTTTTAAATATAGGAGTGAATATTTTTAATATGGTTTTAAGGTCTTTCCAATAGCTTTATGCAGAAGTGATGCTTTAAAGACTATTTCTTGCTGGACCAGAAAATGGCTAATTATTGAAAAAGACCGAAAATCAAACTGTATCTCAGAAATGGGAAGACAACAATATTTGCACAATAAAAGTGAGACTCTGTAGTCTGTTTCACTACTCTGACTAGAATTACTGAGGGAATGAGAAAACACGAGGATGAATTCCTGCTGGTGTGGCAATGAAATAATTTTTGCCTCTTATTTCGGATTTTACCCTCTGGGAACAAGTCTATACAGAGACAATTTTGCTTGTACTGGTAGAAATGCAACTCTACTGCCTGACTGTAGTATTTGGCCTTACAGCCTTAAGTATCTGTGAACACTGTCACATTTAAGTAACTCAACATCAGTGTGGTTACTTGTCTGTATAATATTCTTCAGATACTGAGAGCAGAGCTTAGGGGAACTAATTTCTAACAAGTTTAATTTCAGGTTTTACATCTGACTAGAAAAAATAAAGTCTGGTTCTTGAGCAGAGAAACCATTAAGACATCTCTTTTTTTCCTTACTATCAGGATAACATTTTGGGAAAAAAATGATCTTTTCCTATATTCTGTGTTTGATCACAGCCTCTGTCTTTACTCCGATCCGTCTGGCTGGTGGGAACAACGCTTATGAAGGAAGAGTAGAAGTCTACCACGCTGGCCAGTGGGGAACTGTCTGTGATGATCAGTGGGATGACGCAGATGCTGAAGTTGTCTGTCGGCAGCTTGGCCTTGGGTTTGTTTTTCTACATATTTTCTACTCCAGTAACAAAGCAGAAGAATTAGTCAGATACATAGCGTGGAGTTGTCAAAAGATGCTCCTTTAAAATCACACTACTACTTTGAAGCAGCAACTAAGTTTATTTATAGAAGGTTCAGGTACAGTGCCAATACTTTCAAGTTCCTGGAACTTTGATTTATAGCATCCAGTTTTCAGTGTCATATGATAAGGGCAATTTTGTCTGTAGGACAGACAAAGGATCAGTCACAGAATAAATTTTGGCTTTCTAGTGAAAACTCATTACAATTTCAGTGAAGTTTCAATCAAAAACCCTACATGAAGAAAGGGAAGTTGCTTTGACTGTTAAAATCCTTACATCCATTTTACTAAGGAGTCCAACAGCCTCCTTGCTTTGGGGTAAGAGCACAGCTTTGTCAGAAAGGATGTGGTTTTTGGCATGCCTGTGAGAATCTCTCAAGATTTAAGTCACAAGTCTCTGTAGGTAGTCAGTTTGCATGTACTGAGTAGAGACCTGTTTGAAGTTTTGACAGTTAATGTTGTCAGTGATTCTTTCTGAATTAAGCATGGTCCATAATATAGTCAAAGCAGCAGAACAGGATTTTCTTGCTCCACTTCTGACCAGCCCTGGGTGATCCTGATACCACACAGAAGTATTCAATATTTGAGGAAAGATGCTGCAGAAGTGGGAGGAAAAGAGCAGAATTGCTGGATCAGAAAGGACGGAGATGGCAACAACTGGAATGGAAGGCGGTGGGTTGGAGAGGGAAAGAACTAAGAGCAAGATGCAGAGAAGATACTAAGACGTAAACCCAAGGAGGAGAAGGGGGTTATGTCTGAGACAGACTGGATAAGAACTAAGCAGGTCAGCGCAGAGGAGACTGGAACAGAACTTGCCTGTTCAACCTTGCTGGGATTACAATGAATTAAAAGATGTGGCACTAAAGGTAGCAAGCTCTGTGGCGTTAATGGGTGGCCCCCAGAATGTACTTATTTGGAAACTGAAACTGAGGGTTTGGACTGCTGGTTCCTTCCAGGTTAGGTCAAGAGGCTGAGAACTATGGAGTACTTACAAAACTTGTAGATCTCCTGGTGAGCCATGTGAGAATCAACATGCTCCTGACATCAGATTTGTATTTTTTCCCAGTTTATTTTATGCTATATAAATATTTCTATATTCCTGTACATATTCTATTGGGAATGCCTCATACATAGACTGTCTTCTTGTAGGATTTTTCAGCTTTTGAATTGGGCCACAATTAATAAGTTTGGGGAGTTACTAAGATATGCATTACATTTCTCTATACTAATGACAAATGTCATCCTCTTAACATTCCTTCTTACTGATTACAGTAAAACATTTGATTACTCATATTTAATGTTCAGAAGCTGCAGTTCTGAGATGCTTCTAATTTGATTTGTTTTTCTGAGTAAATAAATTATATTAAGATGGTGCTAAGTCTTTTTGAAATATGCATAGAGATTTACAGAATTTCTCAAGTAATCAGGAAGTCTTGACAAATGTGCTCATTGCTATGAAGTGAAATGTTACCAACAGTGGCAGTAAAGCAATTATGAAGCAATAATCTAAACTTGCATACTGTTAATCAATCTAGAAATGTGCCACAAATTGTAAAAGTAAATCATATTAATATGTAGCTTCCCACACCCTTTCAGCTTTCTGTAGCACTCCTGTAACATTTCAGAATATTAATCTACCATTAATAGATGAAAAAAATGATAATTTATTATATTATTTGGTTTCATGAATATTTTGCTTGATACAAACTGCCCTTGTTATAGTGATGGGATGTGTGGTCTCTGCTTTATTAAAACTCCAGAGAATATTACTAGATTATGGTATAATTTGTTTTCAACATTCAGAGTAGTCAAGTATTCTCTCTTTGATTTCTGCCAGCTTCTTAATGAATAAGGATTTTTTCTAACACTTTCTGTACATTTGTATCAGTGTCAGTATTAAAAAAAAATATATAAGAAATGGAGGGCTTGGGCTCTTATTCTCATTACAAGCATTGCAAAATACAAGTGTTCAGTGAATTAATGCTACATATAAAAATGCATGGTTACTTCAACTAAATGAAAAAACAGTAATGGCAATCAGGAAATGCTTGCAAAGCTCAGGGAAAAATATAATTTCCAGTCTATTGAAATTGTTCTTGACACTGCTAAAGGAAAAAAATTAGAGCAAGATATCTGTTAATATGTTATTTGGAATTAGGTAGGTCCTTCAGAAGAAAAGGTAATGTCTAATTAAAAATCTTTCTTAAAAATAAGGTACTAACTTCAGACTGAAGCGTTTTGCTAAAATGTTGCTTGCTGAGTGTTTGAGGATATTTTTGGTTTGCTTACCTGCTTCTCTGAAGCAATCACAGATTATAACTCTTCCCCCTGCTGAGTAAATAAGACATTCTTTTTGATACTTTCCATGTTCTCCACCACTTGAATGAGGCATCTGGTCATCAAAGAAACAGTCTGAAAATTAACAGTGTGTTTTCAAGATTAATGAAGCATATAAGGTTGAAAATATTTTTAAAAATTATGTTAAACAAAATGAAAATGCAAAACAGGTTATTTAATTTTGCTTTCTTGTGTGTGCTTTTATTTACTGAGCACTATCATCTACACAATGTCCACTATGAATTTCCACATCCTTTCTTTTTATAGAACTTGATCCTAATCCTAATTTAATTTTTATAAGCCTCTTATTGGTGTTATTTTTCCCATATGCCTTTGCTGTTTATCAAGAATTTGTATGGTTGTTAACTAAATTTAGTATTATTTTCCTTTTAAAAAAAGCGAGAACAGAGCTTGTTACATATTTATACAAAGCATTAGAGGAGAAATCCCCATCTATGTAAATCCATGCATGGATTAATGACTCAGTGCCTTAAAAATATGAACTACTGCAATTTACATTAAAAAAGAAATCACAGCAAAGTACTCTTCTGACACACAGTTGCAAAAGCCAGTTAAGAGTTCTAATGGTTACATACTGAAACAAAATAGTCAAGACCTGTCATGTTTTCAGTATAAACAAAAGGTACTGTTCCTGTTCCTCTCTTTAAAGCAAATTAATAACTAGTATAGAGCCCCACACCCAAACTGTATGTAAATTAACTAATACTTTAGATAGGTAATTCATTATAGTAAAAAAAAAAGAGATAGACATTTCAATTTTATGAGTTGGAAAAGATGACAGATAATGACAACAGTCAATAAAAACTAGATGATATATGACAGAAAACTGTTCAGTGGAAACCAAGCCATGAAAAACATTTACATAGGAAAGACATGGTACCTTAAATAGAACTGGAAAAATCCCAATGGAACATCAAGTGATAAACACTGCATAATTCCTGTAATGCTGAAACAATACTCTGATATGGAGTATAAAACACACAAGGCTAGTCATTGATCTACTTTCTGTTCTATTTCTACCACTGATTGGTGGGCTGACGTTGTCAAGTCACTTAAGGTTTCTTTGCCATGTATTTTCCATGACTAAATGGGGAACAATCACTTTTATCTGCCTCATTTGGATATTTGAGATTTGATTAATGTGCTTTGAGGACAACAGATGAAAGTCACTGTAGAAATATATAGGATTATTTTTTCTACATATAAACGTTAAATGAAAATTAGAATCCTTATACCCAACCTGTCCATCTATAATCTCTTATAGGGAAGTTATGTTTAAAAATCAAATGGGCCAGAAAAGGAGCATCTCATAGATACAAAACAATACAAATTGATGTTATAAGTAATTTCAAACCATGGAAGTGTGGAAACAGTATGTATAAGCTGCTCTGCAGCCTCAGCTGAGACTGAAGTTGACTGCAGAACCACATCGTCTTACGTGATGTGATGTGGGTTGCACTGTCAGTACCAGTGCAGCGGCTATTTAGGCAGTCCCACTTGCGATTTTAGAAATTGGATATGCAACATTTCAGGTCTTCCCCCTGAGTCAGAGGCTCTTCAGCTTGCTTGTGCTTGACTGGCTGTTTGTTACATTTCCACAGGGGTGTTGCCAAGGCATGGGGCCAGGCTCACTTTGGAGAAGGCTCAGGCCCCGTGCTGCTCGATGAAGTGCGGTGCACGGGAAATGAACTCTCTATAGAACAGTGTCCTAAAAGCTCCTGGCGAGAACACAATTGTGGCCACAAAGAAGATGCTGGCGTTTCCTGTACACCTCTCACAGGTAGTTCACTTACCAATAATCACACGGGAAAACAGTGACAAATGCAGAGTTCACTGCTCTGGAAAGATAATTTTTAAAGTTCACAGATGCACAAAACCCCACAGTAATAAAGTGTGCTGGCAATGTCAAAAAGAACCAGCTGTTAGCTATGGAAATTTTACAGGTACAGAAGATCTCATTATTCCATACGAAGCCTTGATTCCTCAGTAACATGGTAACTGCCACTTACTATGTGGGGCATGTCTTAACTGTGTATCACATCTATCAATAACAGCATTTCACCATAAAAGCAATGGGGAATAATGGAATATAAAAATAAAAAGATAAGGTGCATATACAGTGAAATCATGTCATTAGAGCCCACTCCTGTGACCTTGGCATGTAATAAGGGTTTGGGGGGATCAGTATCTTGTGCTATTTTTCTTGCACTTAAGTGATTGCATTATGCAACTCTTCACAGCTGACCGGGGGCATTATGGCATTTCTTTTATCTTCCCATTAAATGACACCTAGTGATCAGCACTAGATTAAGTACGCTAATATTGTGCTCAGATGCGATATATGCAATGTTATTCATTTTGTTCTAGAACAATGACTGGACTTAAAAAAGCCTGATTCTTGTTTTTTGTTTTTCCTTACTTGTTAATGACACAGATGGTGCATTAAGACTAACAAGTGGGAAAGGCAGTCATGAGGGACGCCTGGAGGTCTATTATACTGGGCAGTGGGGCACAGTCTGCGATGATGGGTGGACAGAGCTGAATACACAGGTGGTTTGCCGGCAGCTGGGATTTAAGTAAGATTACTTGATATTAGATATCTGACTCTCATGCTTGACAATGATGACAAATATTTACATGAACTCTACGTTATTCAAGATTCTGGTTTTTTAATATTAGCTGAGTGCTTCATGGGAACTACTGAGTTAAAATCCATTAAAGCCCACCTCCCTCAGTCTCTAAGAGATATTTATGGCCTCGCTTGAGGTAGAATAAAAAACCTTCAATTGAGGTTGTGATTCAGCAGTAGTTGTTCACTGAGTTCCTTCCAATCATTTTTTTGGCTGACTGATATCAATGCATATACTATAGAGAAAAAATTATTTGTTGTATTCTATTTTGCCTATTAAAGTTGGACTCTTCAAAATCTTTGCTTGTCAAATAGTCATTAAAAATCACAGACATTTTCAAGGTATATGTCCTTCTGCATCTATCTCAGAAAAAAAGCACAGACTGGCCCTGGAACACTGTTTGTATTGGAAATAATATTTTAGAAGAAAATCCCATTAGAGTTTCATGCATTCACTCTTCACTACTTTTCCTGCTGACTGTGGTTACAAAGATACACTCTTACTAGGTGATTGTTATCTTGCTTTCACATGATAACAGCTCACATTAAAAAAAAGTCATTTTTCCCCAGACTGTGACATTCTAATGTATATAAAATACTAAGAACATGCTTTAAGTTTCAAAGTCCGTGAGAAGCCATACACTTGCTTGAAGGGAGGCCCTAATCAAAGGTATTGCACTCTCAAGTTTGTATTAATTTAACATAAATTCCTTAAAATAACATTATCAAAATAGCAGCATATAGTGCTGTCATTGAATTTGATGCTAACTGAACCTACTCTATCACGGTTAACACTGTTTACTGTTATTGCTTGTGAAACCTTTATTTCTTCAGACATATTTTATTTCCTTTCTCGTGCTTAACTATCACATGCCCTCTCATCAGAGTGGACCAAAACATTATATATACACATTCGTTATGCAGGTATGGAAAAAGCGCACCTGAGAGCTACTCAGAAGGAAGCTCTGGGCCCATCTGGTTGGATGATGTCAGCTGCTCAGGGAAGGAGACAAACCTTCTGCAGTGCTCAAGGAGAGAGTGGGGAAAGCACGACTGTAACCATCAGGAGGATGTCAGACTCATTTGCCACCCAGATAACGACAGCCATAAACTCTCACTTGGTAAGGTATTACTTTGGTAAAGTCACAGTATGAGTATTGCAGTAGGTGCAGATCTGAGCAAAGTACAGTGTACTTAAGGATGCTTAAAATCTCAGTATTTGGCAGATGTGTTCAAAGAAGGAACAGGAAGAGAAAAAAGCTCCCTTTTCTCCTCAAGACCATAGGAAATAATCAGGCTTTCCTTAAAGAAACATAGAGAGTCACAGAATCACAGAATGTCAGAACATTAAAGATCAGCAAAAATTTGTAAAGTAGTAAAGTCAGATTCCAGAGATCCTGTTCTCTCAGTCTTCACTAGATTTTTGACCATATTCAGCATTTCCTAATGGTATAGCACATTTGACTCCACACTCCAAGTTCTAATTGTATCATACTGTCAAAAGTTGGAGACATACCCAAGCACTGAGAAATATAAATCAACAGTATATCCTCCTATGGCCTTACATACAGACAACCTGAAAAAAAAGAGACATCGAGAAAGAGGAGAAGTTCAGAGATAGCAAGAAGAAGGGCGAGAAGCAGGCAATTATTTCTGTATTACTATCGAGTATCATTCATATTGTGCCTGGGTAAATGGGTCCCACTTGCTGACCAGGACAGAATGATACCACAAACACAGATCAAAGAGCCAGTTCCAATATCAAAAAGCCTGCAGACTTGTATGAAAAAAAGAACGAAAAGGCAGATAAGAAAAAAAAATTAGAGAGAAATACTAATTACATAGCATAGTAGTATTGTAGAACAAAATATACACAAATTAATTTCATAGATTCCTAAATCTACATGTAGATAATTAAGAATTCTGGCTATCAGATATGCACAGTAAAAACTGCAGGGGAACAATGGGTTGCTCAGCAACTCTGAAAAACAGTTTCATTTTTTAGATCTGCTACATACAAATTTTGTAGCTTGTCAGTATGTAGCATTTTACGTAATTGTTGCTGATAATCTTTAGTTTACCCAAGTATATTTTAGTTGATTTTGACATCAGAATTAAAACTAGTGGAGGCAGATTCCCAGCTTCTACTGAAATCTAATGGATTTGTATGCCTGGGTGCCTGAAGTTCTCTGGGAATTACAGAGCGAAGATCTATTCTGCAAGCTAAGACATACATTTAGTGCCCAACATTGCTACCTGTTACATCAACAGTCAGCACTTCCACATATACTCTTCTAGCCTCTCCCTCTTTATAGTTTTTTTTCTTTGTAACCTTTTGACCTCTCACAATCCAATGAATGGGTTTTGTTGCACTACAGTTCCATTATGTGTAGATGATGTCAAATCACATTTAGAAGAAATAATTTTCCCAGACCAAAAATAACAGGAATTCAAATCATGACTGCTGTCTTTACAGATGCAAACCATCTATGCTGCTTTGCTCAAATTCCTATAAAATATAATCTTAGCTGAAGGAGGTCTGGCTCACTTAAATGCATCCATATGGTAACATTCTCACATCCCCCATTACCGAAAGGTTCTATTAATTTTGTGCTCAATAAAAAAAAAAAAATATATATATATTCTAAACCACAAGAAGATGAGGTAACCATAAAATAGATATACTGTATCCCATGTCTCTAGCTGGGTAAAAATACTTCAAGAATAACACATCATTTCAACAAAAAAATGAAGACAATATATCTGACATTTCCTACAATGTTTCTGACTGGAAAGCAGACAAAGACTCTATTGTTACTATTTACCTCACAGCATTTGAAAAAGCCTTTTTTCTCCCTGTAAGGATGCATTCAGTTAAAAAAATGGTAGATGGTATGAATTGAGGAAATACAGACACTAACAAACATGAAAAATGAGATACAATGCACTACAATAACTACAACAATATTTATTATGTAAGATCATGACAATGTAGCTAAATTGTGAAGCTAATTCATGTCACTGTCCAGACAGTATGAACTCCAGTATAAAAAAATGTGCCTTAAATGATATTTGAAGCAAACAGACTATAGTTTTGGTTTCAGATGTTTTAATGAATTATGCCAGATTTAACTAGCTCTGATCCAGAGTAAGGTTTGGTATATAAAAGTTATTCAGACCCTATTTAATCTAAATTAAAATTCAAATGCAAATGTTGCAAGATATTGCTTTATTTAATAGCATAATTAATTTATTTCTCATCCTTACAGGGTTAGAAGATATTAGGAACAGGTTAGAAGTATAAGGAACAGTCTTTCCAGTTATTCTAAAAAGAACCTCTAATTAGTGTATTAAGGATTATAAAGTATGACAATTTAGAAGGTGATTGTCACTTCAACACCATAAAGAGGCCTCAGAGGAATTCATAACTGTTATAAGGCTACTTGCATTGCCAGTATGCTATAAAGGAGTCTTAACTAAGAATCAAATACATTCTTTGCTTAATTATTCAAAATTAAACCACAGGGCAAGCACTGACTAAGCCAAGATTAATTAAGGCAAACTAATCCACATGAGTGAGATCCTGTATTATAAACATATCTGAATAAGAAATCAATTTAAAATCCTAGAAAAATTATCACACATCAGTCTAGAATAACAAGCCATAGAACATGATGCTATCACAGAAAATACTCTACAGACCAGCATGCATGATGAGCAAGTAATAACTGAAGTTCAACACAATGTTGCACTTTTTTGCAGTTTGAGAATGGATTTATGAACTGAGATATAATTAATACATAAAATTTCTGCAAAGAAAACCCGTCCAGCTTGTATGTGTATCATATCAAAGGTATTTTGGATGTTTTCTGCCATCATGGGGAGAATTGTTCCGTGCCCACTGCGGTCAAATTCTGAGCTGTGCCACCTATTTGTATGAAATGAAGGAATGAGATGAACTCTGAAGTTCAAAATACAGTACTATTTAATATCATGCAATTTGTACAAATTGCTTCCTTTTGCCAGCCAGGAAAAATGTTACTACTTTAACAGCTGACATGAGGTTTGTTGAACATAAACATCAGTTGACCCTATATACTGAACCTGATGAAAATGACTTAAAGTACTAGTTCTTGTATTTGCTTCTGTTGTTGTGAGTTGACAGCAGTAATTTATTACCAGGCCCTCCCATCAGGCTGATGGATGGTGAGAATAAGAAGGAAGGACGTGTAGAGATTTTTATCAATGGCCAGTGGGGCACAATTTGTGATGATGGATGGTCTGATAAGGATGCTGCTGTAGTCTGTCGACAGCTTGGCTACAAGTAAGAAAACTCATTAAGCTGTTTCTTAAGTTATCTGTTTGCTGTATCTAAAAATGTTAAGTTTTTGCAACCGAATATCACTAACTTATGTCTGATAACTATATGCCTTTTAAAACTTGTCTGTTTGGCATTCTTTTAGAAAAGTGCACTTATATTATTTGTATAGTAGTAGTAGGCTGTGTCTTCAAATGGAGTATTCATTCACTGGCATAAATGGGAAAAGGAATTTTAATATTACAGTCATATCACAGTCTGACTGCCAACTGAAACGCAAGCTAATGCTAGTCATTAAATATTTTTTTAAGAAGTTAAATATTCTGAATTATTAACCTATTGACTAAATACTATATTTTATTTGTCACTTGTGGTGCTGTATGTCTATATGCTAGAAACATGCCTTTTTTTTTTTTTACGCTTAGTTGCACTAATGTAACTGAGAAGATAATTTGATTTAGTGTATCTGCTCTGTGCTCTTTGCCCCTCAAACTGTTCTTAATTTACTTCTTTCACCTTTGGTTTTCAGATTTCTAAACATTTTTTAAAAAGAGTGAAATTTCTAGTTTGGAAAAAATGAGAGAAACTAATATTAACATCTAGAATAGCGCAGATGATTACATATTCTGTGAACTATGTAGTTTCTCAGTTTTGTTTCTGATTTTGTGTCAGAGCCCTGTTTCCCCTTACTTAAGTGACAATTTTCATTCATATAACAATTTTGATATTGAGTCGTCGTTAGTCAACACAGAAAAAGTATGTAAATACTAGTGCTTTTGTGATTTGATGTAAGAGTATAGATTAAAAAATAGGGAATTTAAAATGACTTTTTCATTACATTAACAAATAAAATACAAATATTCAGAATCTAGATTTGGTTTACCGGTTTACTGAAATTGTCTGGAATTTTGTTAAAATTTCAGGAGTAATGGTTGCATTGTTTTAAAGAGCTCTTTATCTGTTTTCATCAAAAGGTATAATTTTGCATATTGTTAATATTTATCTTTTGTGAAGCTTAATGATTACTTTGAAATCCTTATAGGTTCTAACATAACTGTTTGTAATGGAATATATTAATAGCAACAGGTCAGTGTCCACTGTCACAAGGTGTGGATGTGAGGTCTGCAGATTCAGATGTAGGCACACTAGCTGCTGAATACCTTGTCTCATGGGTTTTTTGGTTCATTTACTGATCTGGCTTGACTCAATCTATCTTGGAGATTTGATAAAACTGTTATACAAATGATTATGGCTTCAGCCTACATGGGAGTAATTTGAATTAGATTAATTTAATATAGGAATAGACCTGACAGGACAAAAACACCTTCTAATTAAAATCACTGCAATGTATTTGTGTGACTTTTGAACCACGTCGCTTAATCAGGCTTACATCACTCACATGCACTATTTTTTTTGGATACTTAAGAGCAGTAAATATACAACATCTATAAGACAGACATATAAGTAGCAGAACTACTATGAGCTGAAAAATATTCAGAACATTAGTGAAACACAAAAGGAAGCTGGTAAAATGTCTTCTCTGAGTGTATCTCTAAAGAAATCTGAGCTCAAGAAATACAAATCATGTTATCTCTTTGTCGTATCTAACAATGTAAAGTTTGTGCAACCAAAAATCATCAGATTATATCTGAACACATAATAATGCTTTTTAAAAAACTTTCTGGTATTCTTCTAGTAAAACATATTTATAAGTAGTAGTAGACTATGGCTTCAAAACTACAAAACTTGACTTGTATTTTCTCCCACTGAATCATTCACCCTTAGCCTCTCTGGCCTTTTATGTGTCTCAGATGATCAAACTCAACCACATAATCCCACCTTCTGTTTTTAAATCTCTGCAAGGACAGATAGTTGGCTGGATTCTCAATTTGTGTCATGTCAGAACAGGGGGGTTAAGATTATAGGATACATTACAACACACGTTTCCTGAAGGACTAAAGACAGACACTTTTTAGAAGTCTAAAATTAGGTTCCAGAAATTGGGAGAGCTTGTCGGAAACGCTAGATCTTGGTGACCCTATGTCTAGACAGTTGCATTCCACAAACCTGAGTATGCCATTATGTGCACTGATGAGCTGGAATTGCTTCTGGGCCTAGAAGTTCATGCACAGATCTTTTTGCTGAAGTTCATAGTACATTCAGTAGTGACTTGGCTGTGCCAAAGCAAGGCTGGGGCTTCTGGGTTCATGCACCTGAGCTTGAGGCTTAATGAATATTGTTTCTTTAGAAATAAACACATTATGAACTTTTCCAGGGAGGAACTCAAAAAGCACCTAATACTGAAGTTCACATCAGTTTTCATTAAGACTGTTTAATTCCCAAGTCTTTCCTACTGTTTTTTTAATCCACTTGGATCCACACTACATTCCTCAGGAAAACCAAACCAACCAACCAACCAAACCAAAACCAAAACACATCCCCCCCCACCCCCAAGCCCAAAACACAAACCCACACGTTTATTAGTTCAAATGGAAGAAAAGACTGCCTTAAAAAGGAAGACTTGTGTAAACAAAGGATAAACACGAAGAAAATAGACTGATTTTTTCCTATATATGTTATTCACAGTGTCAATGCTTGTCTGTACATTTTTTTTTACAAAATCCTGTTTTGGAACATTCTCAGCCATTTACTAGGGTTCATTTCTGAGACTGGAACAAGATAATTCCTGAATTGGCAAAATGACTAGTTTCAAGGAAACACTAATTTTAAAGATTAAGCCAGTTTGTCAAATCCATTATTAATGTTAGTAAAACAGAATATAAAGAACATTAGAAAACAACGTGATTTATTGGCTAAAACCAGTCAGGAAAACATAAAAATAACTAAGAGCACCCTAATCAAAGTATATTTGTAGTAAGAGAAGCACTAAGAGAACACATACCTTTTCTGAAGAACTATCTACTATGTGATTTGGTTTAACGTACAAAAGTATTTTGATAGAATGAGTAAAGAGCAAAAGAGGGCTTTAGAAGCTCTTGCGTTTTAGTGAACCAAGTGGCCCAGTAACACTGGACCCCTTTCATTTAGGACAGGCTTATAAGAACACACATACAAACACATGCATATGTACACAACAAATGAACAAATATCTTGCCATCAGTGCTCCAAAAATTATCTACTACAGGAAAAAGAAACAGACCTAGGGTAGCTGGCCACCCATACTAATCAACTGGATTTCCTGATTAACCATACTATGCCTAACGGTAATATTGCATCTGAAGAGCTCAGCAAGTTATCGTGTATGGCCTTGTGTCTGAGAAAAGACCTGAATCCACCCTTCTCCCTAGGGACAGATCTGAGCAAGCAAAAATGTTTCTCTGATGGTCATCTGTGCTGGAAAGCAGCAATTAAGGACACATACACCTTTGTTAATGCTGCACTAAAACCAGTTATAAGAGCACATTCCAGCACGTAACACACACATAAGACTTAACACTTCTGCACGTAGAGATTTCCCAATTATATGATTTTTTTTTTCCATTAAGCTGCACTCCTTGCTCAAGAACATAATGATTTTTACATTTGGTTCCTGATAGATATTCTATATAAACAGTGGGTTTTTTTGTTGTTGTTAAGAATGGGTATGGGCAGATGTTTCATAACAGGTACAAGCAAACTGAGAGATTAGTGATGCACAGAAGTCAGCTAGTTATCATCTAAAGGTGTGAACAGTCACTGTAATACAAGTCCCACAGTTCAGTTCACGTCAGTGCATCATTGCAATCCATACGCAGTAAGTTCCCTCCACCTTTGTCTCTCTACATCTCTTTCACTTAAAATATTTACATATGTGACCTCACAGATGTCAGAATATTCTTTGAGATTTATCTGGTAAGCCAGCGGAGGCAGTGGCCCTATTAAGTAGCTGATAAGAGTCTGCAGAGACAATTATATACTAAACTGCAATAAATACTTCTCTGGGAAAGCTTACTGTGGTGATTCACAACAAAGTAGTTTTCAATATCCTGAGGAACTTCAGAGCAATGCCCTAAAGCAGAAACTGTTTTTTTGACATAGAGATACCAAAATGAGGTAAGATTTTGCAACTAGTGTCTGTACTGTCTCACTGTTTCGTAATACCATACATGGACACAGCAGCTGCCCACAGGTTTTAGAGAGTTTGACATTTTATTGTAATTATCTTTAATCAGAGTACCATCTACAAAAGAAAAATATTTGGATGGAGATGAGACGTTGCTTGTGACTGACAAGTTAAATAATACTAAACTAATTAGGCAAACATTGTCCTATATTAGTTCCAAAGTCAGATAGGCTTTGGATTATCTAGTAAATACATGCCAGCCATAGAAATTAAAAATATGTAAGGACAGTTGACCTTGTTGTATCATCTCAGATGTTTTACATGCTTCCCTTTCCTGGCTTTTTACAATTCACGCATTCAAACCAACGTTCCCTACTTAGAAAACCTGCCTACCTACCCGTCAATACGTGGTAAAAAATTCCAAACAGGCAAGGCTTTCTATGTGCAAATCTGAAAAAGGAGGAAGCTTGTATTACTTTCATGCTTGAATTATATGGATATAGGAAGTTGAGGGCTGGATTCTTTGAGTTTGATCCAGTCACACTTCTAGTATGACGAAGCTTTGAAAGTGATAGGACAAATCAAAATTCCTCTCCTAGCTGATAAAGAGACATAAACTCTTTATGCTGTTGTCACCTATCTTCCCCAACACTGCAGGTATAAAGAGAGAGAAAAAAAGAGGTTTAAAGGGAGAGAAATACCGTCTTGCCTAACACATTTTCATTGTTAAACTCTTTCTCTACTCCAGCATTTAATTGCACATGCAGTTGCCCTTTCGTATACATAGAAGTACTGTCCTTTAGAATATACAATTACAACACATCCTTTAAAACAGAAATATGTGAGATAGTGCAACATTTAATTACCTAGAATTCAATATACTCTTATCACAATAAAATAACAGGAAATTGCTCTTAACCAATGCATAACCTTGTAGTTAGACACACCTAGAGGCAGCTGTGGCTTCCCACCCCACTTCCTTGTACAGCCAGTTGGGTGCTCTCCTGTTCATAATTCTTTCTGACTTGTAAACTGTATACAACAAAACATTTATTTATATATTAAGAAGCATTATCCTAAGTAATGAAAAAAAGAAAATCTATCACAAAATTTACCAAATGAGATGCTTACATGCAAAATTCATGTGGGTTTTTTGGGTGTGTGTGTTTGTTTGTTTGTTTGTTCAATTTTGTTTGTTCGTTCACTCCCTCATTTGGGAAAAAAGTTTACCATTCAAACAAGTTTATTCAGATCACTGACACTCTAGTCATTGCTGAAGCTTTATGGCACTACATACAAGCTATAAAATGTCCTAAGTCTGACTTTTAAATACTTAGGTTTGATATTCATCCTTATAGAATAATAGGAGTATCATACTGACCTTTTGTAAAATGCCCTGAGGCCTGTGTATGAAAATGCTACACATACACTGAGTACTGTGCTCCTGCCAGGAAAAGGGGAGTGCTAAAACTGAACTGGGTTCAGTCTCTCCAATTACATTGCAGTTTTGGAACTCAACTGTGGGGTGCACTTTAAAAATGGCATGATAACAAAATATGTTAGTAACTACCAATATCTAATAGATCTGTAAATCATAGCTCCTACTACACTACAAGCATACTGTATTTGACGGGTCCATCTTTCTGAGGGAATCAAAGCAGAACAAATTATTTTTAGCATTCACAGATGCTGATTTTATATGAGGATTAAAGAGATTATGAAAAAGCAGCTTTCACGTATTTTTATAGATATTTGTAATGCCGTTACAATGTAAAATACTCTGCATAGAACCTTCTAAATGAAAACATAAAAGTACATTTTAAACATTAATGAACTGTAG
Source organism: Nesoenas mayeri (assembly GCF_963082525.1). Taxonomy (NCBI): domain Eukaryota; kingdom Metazoa; phylum Chordata; class Aves; order Columbiformes; family Columbidae; genus Nesoenas; species Nesoenas mayeri. The sequence continues at coordinate 10,942,202 of NC_137540.1, read as the reverse complement.
CAATTCTCTTACACTTTTTTTTTTTTTCTCCTTACCTGAGGCAAGGACAAAAGTTCTCATCAAGTGAACTGGTGACAGGACTTGGAATAAAATCTCAATGTCTTCATTTTACAGCTCACTCTCTGAAATATTTCTGTTGAGTAAAATGTAGAATAATGTTTAATCAAAAAAATATATGCTTTGTTTCCAGAGGTCCAGCTAGAGCAAGGACAATGGCATATTTCGGGGAGGGCAAAGGCCCGATCCATGTGGATAACGTGAAGTGCACAGGAAATGAGAGATCCTTGGCAGACTGCATTAAACAAGACATTGGAATGCACAACTGCCGGCACAGCGAGGACGCAGGGGTGATCTGTGACCACCTCAGCAAGATGGCCCCCGCAAACAGCAATAAAGGTGAAGCCCTGTTGTGAGTAGCAGACCAAAGGGTTTGGGTGAGGAACTGTCACGGTAGGAACAGATGGATGTAAACAATCCCACCTTGCAGAGGAAACAGCTATACCAAAAGAATTACGGAAAGAAAAATGGTGGGAATCCTCTCTGCTTACACTCTGTGATCTTCTTGCTGGGCCAGCTGTGCGAAGGAATCATAATAGACTACTCAAATGATACAGGCTATTTGTCTAGCATAGTTTACAGCAGCCATGTTTCTTAAATTTTACCACATCAATGTAAATACCTAGACAGCTACTTTCAGCTTTTCAAGGTATAGCTTATCTTCAGGTGAGGATGGAAACCTATAGAGCATGCCAAGTTCTGCTGCCACTTACATGAAGGAAGAATTGTATAAAAAAACCCTACACTTGAGGAGCAGAGCACAAATATGTAAATTGCTCTGTTGTGATCACAGATCACAATCTCTGATAATTTCTAAGTCTGACAGAATTCAGTGTATTTTTCCCAATCAAAATTTGGTTATTAAAACCCACCATGAAACAGAATAACTTCAGCCTTCGTTGGTTTTTGTTTGTTTTTCTTTTAGTTAATTCTCATTGTAGGTTGGCTAATTTTCGTTTTGAGTTTAATGCTGTCTGCATCTCCCTTTCTGGTTCAGATTCTCTTGCTTCTGTTTGTGGATTGAGGTTACTACATCGTCGACAAAAGCGAATAATTGGTGGGAAAAATTCTTTACGGTAAATATTTGGTAAAGACTATATAAAGACATGTATTTGCCTAATTCACGTTTCCTATTGTAGGTTTGTTTTGTTTGGTGTTTTTTTGGTGGGGTAGGGTGTTGGTTTTTTGTTTTGTTTTGGGGTTTTTTTTGTTTGGTTTGTTTGTGGTTTTTTGTTTGTTTGTTTTTCTTTCTGGTCTTGTCATGAGGTAGAAGTAGAAATACACTCAAAGCAAATTTGGTAGAAAATTAAAAAATATTCATTGATAAATACTTACAGCATTAGTTGAAAATCTGTAATGCTTATAGGTTTAGTCTTTGCTTAGGTTAAATTTCTTACTTTTAAAATAGCCATTTTACTTTTTTCCAAAGTTATCTTATATTGGGATGTTAGCTATATGAAGAGAGCTATGAGTATAGTACAAAGTTTTAAATGCTGCCTACACCAAAAGAAAGGCTTAGAGGTCATTCACTGCCCAAGATCTCATTTTCCTCCACAAAATACACCTCTCCAATGATGAGACAGCTGTACAACCAGGCTTTTTGTTAACACTTTGTTCTTAGCTTTTAATGACATATTTACACTCACCTAATATAAATAGATTAACTAAATACTACTACTAAATGCTATGATAGGAAGTCCAGGCTTTATTTTCTTAACTTGTGAGTAACGACAAATAAATATTTCACTGAATCTTATGAAAGGAATCATAAAAAATGCATTTATAGTATTATTATATGTCATTGTGCGACCTATTTCAAAGTACTTGCATAGCATAAATCAATCCACTTCAAAAAAGACACTAAGTGTTGAAAGAAGACCTCATAGTTGAAAGAATTCATTAAGACAAAGAACCTGACAAAGTTTGAGAAGGAACAAGATACTTACATACATACCAGGAAATCCAAAGCTGTCCAAATTACCCTATTTTGGAAAGACATTAAATCCCATATTCTGAATTGTTTTATACTTTATGGGAAGTAAATTCCTTCACCTTACTTTAAAACATTTGGCACTGGGAACTCTGAGATAGGATACTGGACTAGATGATCATGGGCAGCTCTTGTACCTATTCAAGTTGACAGTAGTCAGAAAATACCTAAGCCTACCGGTTGTTTGTTCCTGGAAGTTGCTGTTGCTTACAGGTGCATCTCTCTCCCCCTCCCTTTCTCTGATTCCATATTTTGCTAATTTGTTATTAATAGACTGGTGAAAAATAATCCATCCTGTCTTCATAGTCCTGCAAATATGTATCCCAGATCTACTATACAAAACAGATGATCACAGGATGAAAAATGATGCTAATCTATTACTTGTGGATTTTACACTTGCTTTAGACCTCTTGATTTGCCAGCTTCCTTTTTCAAACAGTTCAGAACCAACAAAAGTATTAACACAGACAGGAAAGGACACTTGTTTAAGCTTTTGAAGAAATTCCTTTCTTTCCCGTATCCAGTTAACAAGAAATTTCTGGTTTGTTGACTTGGATGGTATTTGGCAAGGAACCCATAGAATGTGTCTTTGGCACAATTAATGAAATCCGAGAAGGGAAAATAAAAATAATTGACAGTGGAAGGAAGCACTCAGAATGCTGGATGCACAAGCAATCTGTAAAGTAATCCTGACCATTGTTAAATCGAATTCAGAATACTACAGGAATATAAAGGTATTCTCAACTGTTACTCAGTAAATAACATGGTTTGTAAGCTAAGTCAGTCAAAGAAACTAAATAGGATTTACACTCAAGGTAACCGACAAGCTACCTTATTTTTCCATTGTTGTACCCTGAACACAATGTCTTATCCCCTCTGTAGGGGCGGCTGGCCATGGCAGGTTGCACTTCGACTGAAATCTTCTCATGGTGATGGAAGACTCTTGTGTGGTGCTACTCTCATCAGCAGCTGCTGGGTCCTCACTGCTGCACACTGCTTTAAAAGGTAGGTCTCTCTTCAACAGTGAAGTGTATTTTCAAACTGTTTTGTTGTTCTGGGTATAGGCAAAAACATTCCCATTCAAGCCCACTGAAAACTGTTTGTAGAATCGATCTTTGGTTTTAAAAAAGCCAACCAAACTTCTTTCCCCTCAAATAAAAGCAAACAAAAAACCTAACACATTGAAATTATTCTGGTTATCATTCACAAGATTTATATTCATAATTTGAGTGTTTCCATGACAAAATATAGACAATAGTTATCACATTTGAACACAACTTTCTGTTGCAACAAAACTGCAGTTTATGACTTTCAGATTATAGTGAAGACAACTGAGGAAACAAACACAGGAACTGTAGTATTTCAAGTTACTGATAATGATAGATATTGGCAGTGATAGATATTTTTACTGTAACACTGCAGTGAATAGATGAACTAGTCTCCAAAACCCATTTTAGGGTAAAGCATTAATGTGTATTTTGCTGAATCTAATGGGAAAGTAAATCTGTACACTGGATGCAAGTGAGACCGAGCCGTTTTGCTTATTCTTCACAAATAGGTTTGAGCAACTGCCTTACTCTATTATCCTACAATACGAAAAGAATTGTGCTTTGCAGCCACTTAAATAAAGGTCCCATCCCCTTTAACAAATAAATATTTGCCTAAGTGGTTTTACTGGTATAATTCCCTGACACTGGCATCTAATAAAACTATGCCAAAGTCAACTCCTTTCCATATGTTTAACAACTGGTTTGAAACTTAGACTCACTTGTAAATCACAGTTGATCTAGTTGGTCTAACTACTTCTGCAATTCTCAGTGTTAAGCTAGTATCTAGCTTTTCTAAATGTCTTTTCCAATTTTTGCAGAAACAGATAATCTGTTACTGATAATTCTCCTATTAAGTTTTTTTATATCGCCTCTACAGTACTTTTGACATCAGGAATTCACTGCTGATGAAATTACTGTAGTATATAAGCATGAACTTACACAGTAAGGAAGCTGGTCTAATATTTTAAGCTTTTGAGAGCAATTATTTCACTGGAATCCTTATGAAACATTGCAGTATGGGCTGGAATAAAAGCGTAGAAGAATGGCATTGGAGTTTTGATGGTATTTACTAGAATTTGTTTGAGTGGGCTGCAAATGTTTCAACTTTGGACTTTATACCTTTCCATTTGCACACTAATAACTAGAGTTAGCTATACTTTTACTTTTGCTTAGCACCAGATGCACATATTTTCATGTTTCATAAAAATAATTAAGGACTTTTCTCAGTAATATTTCAAGGTGAAACATTCAAACAAAATTTCTGCCTACTTCTACTCATGTCTCAGTTGTTTCTGAGAACTATGAAAGCACTTTAGTTGCTATCATTAAATTTTATCGAAAATGGCTTCCTATTTCCCTGTTCATCATCTCTATAGTGATTACTAAAGATGCAGCTTAAACTCTTGAGAAAGCCTTTGATTAAAGGATTGAAAGCAAGTCAGTTTTTTGTTATTTATGTCAAGGGAAGAAAAGGTGAGGTCACAGGAAAGCCAGTTATGTTTACTCAGTGCAAATCAAGATCTTAGTCACCCAGCTCTTCTAGAACACTTTCACAGAGTTCAGTGAAACATCAGCAGTCACTGTCCTGCTGCAGCTGCAGTGCATTCTTACAGTAAGCACTCCCCACAATCCATTACCTGTTCTTCCCAATGGCTTGCTTACAGAACTGCGGCTCCAACTCATTACTGAATGTGCTGCCATTTTGGCAGCTTTGCTGAACACCCAGGTGATGAGGGAGGGGTGTGGATGAGCAGCAGCATGGCTGGAGCACTGGACACTGTGATACTTCCAGGCTGGTGCAGCCACTCAAGGATCTCTCCAGGCTATCCTAAAACTATTGCATGTGGTCTCAGGGACCCAACTATTGTTTCACCACAGATGTTGCACTTAAAACTGTGCAACCTAGACCTAAGCATGCAACTCTGACAGCCTGTGGACCCACTACTGTAAAGGAGAGAAGGCACCTTTAGCTCTGAGTTGACATTAGACAGACTGCACTGAACTTTCTAATGATCTCAGAGTGATTTTAAGGGGCTAGGTTTCCAAGAGCTATCTATAGATCAAGCGCCTTCTTCAAATATTTTCCACAGATGGACAAGAGAAAGGCCAGTATACCATTTCTCATATCCTGGAAATTGGAACACCATTTAAATAACAAAAATGAGCTCATTTGCACTATGGATAAAAATTCAATACAATTTTATGCATAACAATAGAAATGGTTTTCCAGGAGTATAGCAGCATTACTGGTTTCTATAATTTCATAGACACAGAATTTAAGATCAAAAATTGTTTGAAGCTATTTTTTCTTTTATAACCCACCCATCTTATTAGCAAGTTTTGTCCTGAGTGATTCTGACAGCTATAGGGAATTTGCAGGTCTATACATTAAAAAGAAACAACCTCCTCCCCCGCAACAAATAAACAACACCACCAAAATCGACCAACTAACAAAAAAAAAAGGGCAAAACAAAACACACACACACAAAAAAACCCCACCAAACCAACCAAACAAAAAACCCACACAACCACACTTTGGATAATAAGAAATGAGGCACAGAAAGAAGGAAATCTTAACTACCATTATGTCATTTTAGGAAATACTGTGTTACTTGAACATTGTGCTCTTCTAATAATGTAACTCTTATTTGCTTCTTTAGGCGTTTCTGAATGCCCATGTATACTTTAACATGGTCCTGGTAATTTTGTTTTGACAACTAGGGACCATGAAGCACAGTGGAACCAAATACCTAGTAAGACACTAGAAACCAAAGCAGAAACCAGAATTAAAATCCAGTTTTCTCAAAGGCGAAGTGAATTCAGCTGTGCCCTGTATGTTAGTAGTTCACTTGACTGGCAGCAGGATGATAAGAGCACAGTGGCTGATTACTAATCCAGCCTCCACTTGGCTGGGAAATGAACCTGCTAGGAGGTGCTAAGGTCAACATTGGCAGGCTGCACTAGAGCTTAAAGGCAAGCCCAGTTCAGCCATCCAACAAGGGGGTAATGCCCTGAAAGTAGCATCATTTTGCACCCCTGAAGCACCCCCAGACTCCTCCTTTGCCTCCACTCTTCAAAAGTGATGTGTGTGACTCTGCCATTTCATAGGTGACTTTCAGGTGAGAAAGACTGGACACCCTTGAGCTAGATGACTTTGCCTTTTGGGTACTGATACTCTATTACAATATTTCCACATTTGGCAAATACCACCTACTAGAGGGGAAGAAATACAATTGTCTGCAGATAAAAAAATCAGTTTAGGAAAGACTTATTTATGTGAATGTGCACAGAAATATGGTAAATATGTCCAAATACTGTTCATTAAGCCTCTCTCTAGAAGCTTTGTACCTATTAAAGTTTCATACATTTGCATGAGAAGCAGCACTTCTCATTCTATTAAATGTTTTAAATCAGTACTTTTAATTAAGATAAACCTTCCTGGAACTCATTTCTTCAATATTCTGCTATAAATGACTATCATCCATAACACAGAGAAACATCAGGAACCTATTAAAGGGAAAACAGCTCCTTTTGTCAAAATCAAGGACATAACATTAAATAGAAGCAGCAAGTTTTTTAATACACTATCTGATATATGGTTTACAGGAGAGCAAAATGCCATCTATAATTACCTTTTTCTATTTGAGAGACAGATTTCCATTGGACTACTGATTATACACATCTTCAAAATACTGTGATTGTGTTTGTTCATATGTACAAAAACTATGTCAATGTATACAATAGTTAACCTAGATGGGCAAATATTTACTGAAGGTAAAGAAGCATTCATAATGCACAAACTAGCAGCAGATCACTAAGATGTGATTTGCTGCAGAGAGCCCAAAACATATGTATAAATTATGAGAGAGTATTGTCAGTGACCCTTTGGAAATATTTTTGGCAGATTAGGTCAGGCAAAATATATATTTAATGCTAATGACTGTATAAATTTGTATTCCAGTGACACAGAGATGCGTACCAAAATCTGTTAAAATTCTACTTTCAAACATTCAAAGATCATACCTAGCAACACAAAATCCAGTACAGATTGGGCACAGAATCCAATTTATGATAGCTTTTAAAGGCAATGACATCAGCAGTTATAAACAATAACTGTAGCAAAAATTATTAAACTATTTAGTACCACTTACTGGCAAAGAAAACTGCATCATTGTACTTATTGGGCTCAGCTGCTCTATCACAGGTTCTTAAGTGGAATGTCATCATGCAGTTATGAAATCTGAGCAGAAAAACATATCTGAGATGTCTGTAACAAGAACAATTCTTCCATTTATTTTAGTGGGAGTTTTGCATATAAATTCGAGTAATTCAAATGAAAATAATAATGCCATTTTACTGCAATAGGAAGTTAAGTACTTTCTATATCAGCTTCTGTTTCTAACTTACTCTGAGGAAAATAAATCCTACTGAGTTGGCTAACGCATCAGCCAAGATTGTTTGTAATCTTGCCCAGACAAGAGGTGACACCAGAGAAGTACTTAATTGGCTGTAAAACCTTAGTTTTACCAAACCCTTTAGGTTCTAAGCATTACGTCTGTTCTGTAAATAGATTTTGTAAAAGTGAAAAACTGTTTGATACTGTGCGCCCTGACCATTCAGCTATCTGCCTCTACACTCACCTTGTTGACTTTGGAGAAGGCACAGAAGTTGTACTGTCAGTATGTAAAACATTCTATAGCTGCATGTTTTATTTATCTGTTTTTCAAATTGCACAGAGGACCAATGTATTGATTAGCTTACACAATAAAATGAGCTACCAGGGTCTGTCAGTTTGGTTTTCATAGCATATTCAAACTGCCTTATATATAATACCATAGCATGCTTTCTGTCGAACAACCAACATTATGGGTACTTCCATGAAAAAGGTAGTCAAAGAGGTCATGACACTTGCCCCTGATTTGGCAGTTTCTCTTCCTGCAAACAATTCAGAAATCTTTAAGCTGTAGTGCTAGGAAATACACTACCTATGAGGTTATACAGTCTCCATGTGAAGAGACAAATTACCATTTAATACATATAGATACTGAACTGCTGATGTAACTTTCTGCAGAACACAAGATTAAACGAAGAAATCAGATTAATTTCCCTAATATTTCCCATAACTATAGGAAAAAAAAATACTTTTCCCTTAATTTGTATATTTACATAAAAAATATATTTCTAACTTTGAATGCTATAGTTTTGCCAAAGCATTAGTGGAAATTTTTGCACACAGGCCAGGAAAATTTGCTTTCAAGTCTTTCTATGTGTAAATGTGCTAAACTGAACTCTGAATTATAGTTTCTAATAATTCCCAGAAGCAATAACGAGCAAATATATAAAACTGATTCAGTACAAACTGGCACAGAAATGTACCAAGCATTTTATTGCAAAGATGCACAACTTATTAATAAAAAAGTCACTTTCACAGAAATAAAACTAGAAGAAAACTGTGTTAAGAAATGCCTGTACTATATATTATATTAACACATTGGTGATGTGTGTAGCTTTACTCCTTGCTCTATTAAGGAAAGCCAAATAGATGGCAGAAGAACAAACAAAAAAGAAACTCGCCCAAGGCCACAGATCAGATCAGATCACTGCTGTAAAAAATTCCCGTTTTACTGCCAGTGCCAGATTATATTTTTACTGGCTCCCACATCATAGCTCTGAGTAATAACAATAGAAGTTTGGACTGACAATTGTACACTAAGTGTCTCGACAAAGTATGGTAAGATCAGCCTTTTCTGATGTAAGCTGTGTGGTAACAGTGACCCAGGAAAGATTCATCACTGTCAGAGCAGAAATTCCTGGCAGGCAGCAGATAGCAAGGATTTGACAGACAACCTATAGGGGTGCAGAGTTCAGGGTTTCACTGATGTCCTACTTTACATGGCCAAATACAGATGGATGTATATAACTCCAGAAAATACTGAAGACTGAACAGCATTTCCTACCCTGAAGAATCTCCTTACAAGCAAGAAAAATAAAATCAATATATCAGGTGCCAATCCTACTTCCAAGGAATTTTGCCATTTATTTTATCAGGAAAAGAATCAACTGTGAAGTCTCAATGAGCTTTGTTTTTTAAAACATCAGGTTTGTTTTTTTTTTTTTTAAAAAAAAGCATACAGATAAATACCTTCATTCTAGAAAATTCAAAGGACTAGAGCCACAACACCTCAAGACCCAGGATTCATTTTCTGCCTTTTCTGATGTTATTTTCCTATGCATGCTCTCATTTCTTAATTGGAAATTCGTAATGAAAATCGATTCAGCAATAACTTATAGAATCCCAGCACTTTTGTGGTCAAAACAGAAAGATTAGTAATGTGACACATTCAAAGAGGTTTTTTCTTAAGTATCTTTGAGATAAACTTACTGATCCACAAATTAAAAAAACCTCCTGAGCTATTTTTTTTTCCCTAGGAGGAAATAATGTATTTGGTAGAAAACAAAATATTTTTTCTCAGTTCTCCCTCCAAGACTAAAATCAGTATGAATACTTTTTAAAACACCTCTGTAAACTTCAAAAAATCTCCATCAGTTGCATCTCTTCACATCCAGCTGCTATAGAATTTTGATTTCCAGCCACAAGAAACCTACAGTACCTGGAGCGTATTTCACAAAGTACTATGGAGGAAGACCTGAAAAAGCTTTGTGGTAGACAAGTGACTTCATTTCTCCTATATAGCAGGTCATCTTCAGATGCCCAGATGCTGGGTCATAGCCTACAACCCCCTCTTCTTACAAGCATAGCAGTGAAATTTTACTCACGGAATACCTGAAGAAGTGCAGAATTTGCCAAAGAAAGCCTTGCAGAAAACCAGGAATACAACCCACCCTTAGAAGAAATATTCAGTGGTACAGTTATATATTGTTCAGAAGAAAACTGTACTATTCCTGCTTTGCCTGCTGCTCCCAAAGCAACCTTTAGTAAGCTATGGAGATCAGCACATTACTGGGGAGTATTAAAAAAAAACAAGTATAGGTTAGAAGGTGATAGAACACTGTAGCTTGTTTTCTGCACACATATTACAATTTTCCTGTTGAAGGCTATGAGGGAAAGGGAGCATATGAAAAATATTTGGGTTAGTTTAGCCAGGTTTTGAAATAAGTAAACGCACCCAAAAATATTCCCTTGTTTGCATTTTTCTGAGCAGTGCTGTGTTTCGTGTAATCCAAAAATCTCCAAAGGCATGCACAGAAAATTCTTTTTTACAGCCACACTAATAATCTCTAAGGTATTTACCATTTAGACAATGATGTTAAAGAAATTTGGGTCATATAGATGCAAAGCAAGTCTGAGATTTACAGGCCTTCTGTCACTGACAATATAGGTAGTTGTAATGCACTTATGCTTTGTTTTCTTTATTATCACTTCAGTTAATATAAGAAGCTTTTATAAAGTTATCTAAGCCTCCAAAATTTCTCAGCCAAACTACACAGTAAGCTTGAATACTGTTTTCATTTCTGTAATTATCTAGAGTATCATAATCATGTTAGTACTCGGGTTTTCATTCTAATTACTGGCAATTTCTGCTACCATTACTAAACACATTTATGGTGCACACCTTGCTTGCCAGTAACAGCAGATGGCCATAAGAAACCTTGCCTGTGAAAATACACAAAAGGAACATAGCTCAATCTGAAACTTCATGAAAAGTTTCCTTTATATTCTTTGAGATGATACACTTGACTGTCAATCTAAACATCTGAGAAAGCACTTTTGCTCTTTACAAAAACCTTTTGGTATCATTATTTATAAGAGCAATAAAGACACTGATCAAATCTGCATGCTTAGGATCTGACTTTGCATGAGTCAGCCCTATTTGTTTTCAACTCAATCTTAGGTATGGCAACAGCACACGGAACTATGCTGTGCGAGTTGGAGACTATCACACACTGGTACCAGAAGAGTACGAGGAAGAAATTGGAGTCCAACAGATTGTGATGCATAAAGAGTACAAGCCCAACAGCAGTGACTATGACATTGCATTGGTGAGGCTACAGGGGCCAGAGGAACAGTGTGCCAGATTCAGTACCCACGTCTTACCTGCTTGTTTGCCATTAAGGAGAGAGAGACCACAGAAAACTGCTCCGAACTGTTATATCACTGGATGGGGTGACACAGGTAAAAATGTTTTGATGACACCACTCTCATTACTTGAGGCTGCTTATTTATTAAAAAAAACAAACACAAAAACCAAAACACAAACAAACAAAAAACCAAATCTAATTCTTAAAATAAGAAATGCTCAAAATAGAACAATCTTAGTCTTTTCATATAGGTGAGTATTTTCTCTCCTGATCCTTAAACAGGAACTACAGCACTTTGTTTACTGAATTGAGTTTGTGTTTGAGAGGTGCCGATTAACCATGTCACTCTAAATCACTGAACCAGTCACTAAAATGGCCTCATTAACACAGAGAAGCATGAATGAAAAGCTTATTTGTTGCCAGGCACACCCTGTGCAGCAGTTTATCATCCCTTGCCTCAGAAAAACTAACAGCTCTAATATATTTAAGGTTTTTAAGGTAAGTACAATTAGTATTTTAGAAAGGTTATTTAAATTACACTACTTCAATAGAAACGTGGATAGAAAATATACACACAATAGAATTCAAAGTTACATTTTTAGTCTCCTGTTACCACTGACATTTTCAATCAGCAGTTAGATTTAAATAAGAGAATATCTTGCCAAAATTTACAAGAACCACAATGTAATCTGCAATCCAGACTTCTGGAACAAGCGATCTTGTCACTTTTTAGGTCAGTACAAGATTCTTCCTCTTTAAATGTCATTGTCCTTTACATGTTTTACAAATTAACAACCATGTTTTACTTTCATGTTTTCATGGTGTTGAATACAGCGCAAGACAGCAACCACACTTGAGCCTTTGTTCCACTGACTCATTCAAACTGGCAAGGAAGCAAGGCCAAATATCAGTTCTTCCTCTTCACATGCATTTAATCTGTGTACACAGATGTCTGGGTCACTGTACTACAATAAAGGAGATAGACTTGTAGGGTGTTGTTTTTGCTAAAAACAATTGCTAATTCATTGCCTAGCTCTGTCTTTTTACAGAATTCAGTGAAAGTTCTGCAATACTGTTTACTTATGACATCTATGTAAGTTTGCATTAGCCACGGCAATAATTTACTTCAATTACAGTAAGAAATAACATCACTGCAGTACTTTGGTTGAAATTTCACACTTACTGTGTGAATCATACTTTGTAAGTGTTAAGATTTTTACTTACATAAAAAAGCCCTAAACAAACAAAAACAAACAAAAAAAACCCCAAACTATTTGCCTTAATTTCCCATGTTTGCAACTGAAAAGGAGGTGCAAGCTATAGAAAAAAACCAAATTATTTAAATCTTGATAGTTCTTAAGCAGATCAGTGCTTATACAATGCAGGATTCACTAAAAATAAAGAAAACTGAAGGACAGGTTCTTGTCACTCCTGCAAAATTAGGATTCCTTTTGATCAGGAGTCTCTTCAGTACCCTGGTACATAGAAATTACCATGACTGTAAGATTCAAACAATTCTGCCGATCTCTACTAGAGCACACTTGGGCTTGGTAACATTGGCTCCTCAGTTGAGGTGACAAGCAAGCTTGTGTGTACTTACTTGTAAGCCAATAGAGGATAAAGCGCCTGTCAGGCTGAGCTAGACTAGATATGAACTGGCAACTTAGAAATGAAGTGTTTCTACAGCTTTAGTCTCAAGACTCCCCCAAATAACTTCCCTATTCAAGTATTAGGGTATATAGTCTTCTAAAATAAACAAGGTATGTTTGGAACAAAACAAACCCAGGCACTGTAAAGGTCCAGTGAACTGAGGAATAAAGCTACATTTAAAGGTGTTGGTTTTGTTTTTGTTTTTAAAAAAGCCTCTATATTCCATATTTCCAATATCTATCTAGTATTATAGTGTTATATTTAATGCATAGTATATTTTTTCAGCAGTCTTATTTTGAGTCATTTTATTTAATGACAAAACAGTGTGAATGACTGACAGCAAAAATTAGATTAAAACTCATATTTATGTTTCCATATTATGTTTCATAATGATACAACAATTTGTGTTGTCTTTTCAGGAAGGGCTTATTCAAGAACATTACAACAAGCTGCCATCCCCTTACTTCCCAAGAGGGTATGTGAAGAGCGTTACAAAAGAAGATTCACAGGAAGAATGCTCTGTGCTGGAAACATCCAGGAACAGAAACATGTTGATAGCTGCCAAGGAGACAGTGGCGGACCACTGATGTGTGAACGCCCAGGGGAAAGCTGGGTTGTGTATGGCGTGACCTCCTGGGGCTATGGCTGTGGAGTGAAAGATTCTCCAGGTGTCTACACAAAAGTATCATCTTTTGTACCCTGGATAAAAAGTGTGACCAAATTATGAACATCCGTAATGAAAACCAAACTTTGTTAACAAAGTTTGAGACAGGACTACTTGAACAGCACAGACAGTGCACAGCTGGGGCCCATAGTGGGTGGAAATGGACACATTCATGTCTCTTCATTAAATCCAAGCTGTATACACACAACCTTTCCAGTTACGGGTTACGATCCAAACAAAATCCCTCTGTGTTGAGGAAGTTTATATTGCATGAACAAGTTACCATGTATTTAAAAGGAAGGGAAAAATGATAGCCAGTTTAGAGTAACATTGGAGCAGGACAGCTGGAGAGTTCACTATGAGATTCACTGCCCACAGGAAGACTCTAGTAACTCCAAGCTATTTATGTTCTGAACTTCTCTAGAATTACTTGCACATCTCAGAATTAATCTTCAGTCTAGTTTGTTTAATCACTTCTTGACTGGTACCTTATTATTCCTATGATCTTATACTTAGCCCGCTAATTTTGACTCATGTTGCATTAGATAATGAGACAGGTTGACTCCTGGTGATTAATTCTGCATATGCATTAAACATTAGAAGGAAAATAACTGTAAATAATCAGATGAACAGCTATTCTGATAAATGTTCTCACAGCTTATTGTGCATAAAATACATTCCCAAGTAAAACAGGTAGTACACCACAAGCTAGTTTCCCTGCAAACATCCTGCACAGTTGCAAGAGCTAGATAAAAAACAAATGACCTCTTATTTTCTTTCTTCTAGAGAAATACAGTTTGTCTTCTTTCTGAAATTCCTAATTTTTAGTACATACAGCATTTCAGAGAGAATTTACTTTTCATATTTACCACTAGCTGTCAGTACAATATCAGACTAACAAACATCCAGTGCTCTCATTGCTGGCTTGGAGGGGCTTTACTCAAGTAACACAAAGAAGCTTTGCCAATCTTACAAGTGAAAGTTGGAAGTATGTACAATAGAAATATTGGAGGTGTTGAGAAAATACTTGTCTGAAAAGGTCTATGAAGTCTTGAACTACTATTTTCTACACTATAATGCTTAGACAACTCTCTCCTGCTTAGTTGCAACACTGATTCAGACTGATTTTACAGGAAAGATGAGAGTTATTTGAAACCAGTAATTGCAGAACATTTGTGTATCTTTTATCTAATAACTACTTAGATTTCTCACAGTGATTTATGACACTAGATTAAAAATTCAGTCATATGGTCCTTAATACCCTTTCCTATTCTAAATATCATTTAGAAATAACTATGAGTTCGATAGTTTTCAGTGACTGCTATAAAACTGACATATCTTGATTTCATTTCACTCCTTTCACAAATACTGTTAGCTACTCTATAGAAACCTTAATGGATTATTATAGAAATGAACTGATTAAAAGTTACTCTTGATGAACAAGATAAATTTAAAACAATTTACTGTCCTTTTAGAAAGGGCCACTGCATTCAACTTATCACACAGAACAGAGGAAATAATTATTATCTTAGTGCAACATTAATGAGTATCAGTCTTAAAAATATCTGAGACTAGAGTCAAGAATGAAACAGGAGAGTTCAGTGGTACCTCTGCGACCCCATCAAAGACCATTCTGTGTGCTCTACATATTATCTTAACAACAAGCTTCTTAAAAAGCTGAAACGAAAGCTCTGTGAGCCATGAAGCACTCCAGTGTGACAAGTGTGGCAGATGTGTGTCACCACATAGTGACTGTACAAACTGTGACTACAAGTGACTGTTTTCTTGTGTTTCCTATCCCCATACACTCCGGCTATGACGATGTTGTGTGGCCTTTTGTGAACAAAGTAGGATGCTCGTATTCATGTTGTAAGTGAGCAATCATTCATTTCTGTATGGTTCTATGTCTCTCTGGTGTTGTAACAAATATCTAAGACAACTCAATTTACATACAAACTGGCAATGATTTGTGGAAGCCCATGTGATGAAAGACTTTGCTCTTAATTTCTCTCAGACCTCAAACTTAGTTTTCAAGTGTAATGACTAGTTTAAATATCTTGTTGGAACTGGTGCTAAATAGGTATGTGAGGTGCTTGAATATATTTTAGTTTTCTGTAATTACACACTATTTGAAATAGTGTGAAATATTAAAAATTTAATAAAATCATAGTACTGTGACCATCTACTGTTATACCTATGTGAAACACTCTGCTAGTCAACTTTAAAACCATTTATTTTTTACTTATACCTAGCCCTTTTAATTAAAGGAAAGGAGAAGAAAATATGTCAAAAGGTATCAATTTGTACCATCAAAGCTTTGCTCTACAAGACCCATTATTTTGAAACTTGTGGTGAAGTAGGCTATATAGTGCAATATGTGTTGTGTACAGGGGAAATCGTAATTTTCTTTTAGAAGTTGTACCAACAAATACAATATGGGGGAGGGGAGGAACAAACAAAAACAACTCTACATACTAAATGTAGTAAATATTTAGATTTAGTACAGTAGTTCATTAGTTTTGTTCTTTTAATAGGATGCTTTATTGTATTTTAAAATGTTGCACTACCGTTTTCATGCAGAGAGCATGTCTTTTTAGTTTCTAACATAAAATAAAATGATCTTTGTTATGCCATTCTAATTTTTGTTCAATGAGCCTGATGATGTAAATGTATACAATAAAAACTGGCACACTGACTAACTTTTATACATTAATCCTGTGGATAATGTACAAGCAGCTGCTGCAGGAACATTAGCTGAGTAAACTCCATGTGAGCTTCCATCAGTGAAAAATGGTGCTCTTGAAAATATTTTCTTCAATGCATATAGGCTTTGGGTCATTTTCTGAGGGATGGAACTTTGTTCTGTACAATGCAATTCCTACTGCTTTGTATGCTTTAACTTAGACTAGTTAGGTGGTCATAAATAAGTTAATCCTATACTCTTAAAACTGCTTAAGATTCTTTGACTCTTGCTGCTTTCCCCTTTTTTAACATTTTTAATACATACAAGGTTGCAGAAAAAAATGGTCTTCAGCCTACACTAATGGGTTCTTGTATTAAGTAAGGAGGTCACAGTGTTCATAGTGGCAGGAACTAAGACAACACTCAGCACTTCTATTCCCAGATTAGATGATCATTTTAGACACTGATGTGCGATCCAGCCAACTTCCCCAACACTGTGAAGACTTATTGTTAGATGCAGTACCTCTGAACTTCCCAAGTTTTTTCTCCATTTTCCAGAGACTATACAGATGTCAGAAACAAATAACAGAAGCATTACTGCAACTAACCCACAAAGCCTATTTAACATGAATTTATCTCAGCCCTGAACAATTTCCCAAACGGCACATTACATACAGGCACTAGACCACAGAGCAACTCATTTTATGATCAGTATACACAGAATATCTATAACCTTAGCTGTCTTATTTCCAGAAAAAGTCACAGCGCTATAGTAGCTTATATTTTAAAATGTTAGTCCTGAATCAATGTTCTCCATTCTTTTCAGTGTGAGTGCAAGTATTTTGTGCTTCCAAGTGCTAAAATATTTATACTCAAGATTAAAATGCTGTTATAATTTCAGAGTGTCCACCACTAAACATAACTTACAAGAAGGCTAAAACAATTAGGCTCAAGTAGTAGATAGCAGAACAAGAAACCACCCTATTGTAGCCAAGTACTAAGAGAAAGCAGATTTCACTACCCTCTGTGCATGTGACTGGATATTCATGGAAAGCTTCACAGTAAAGGTAATGACTCACTAAAAGCACTCAAAACTTGTAAGATGCCCACAGCAAACATTACAATTCTTGTTTTTGTACTTGACTATGATCTTGAAATAGTTTTTCCTTCTCTTGATTTAAACCCACTGTTTCATCTTTGCAAGTTCTAAATATTTTATGAACAGCTCAAAACTGAATGTTTACAAATCTAACCTGCAGGCCAACTCCAGGCACCAGGCCAATTTATCCAGCCTGTGACCTGCTTGCCACCACCTGTTCCCAAGAACCTTAAAGCTACTCCCTGACAGATCATGGGACTCATGACCATTCAAGTGGAAATATCACTTACCTCATCATTTGGACCACACAGTGGACTATTAGAACTGCTACACGATCCTCCTCTAAATTACAGTTTCACACAAAAGAATCCTCCATGATAGGAGGCAGAGAGACAGCACAGTCAATTTTCAAAGGCAACTTGCTAAAAAAAACAAAAAAAGACAATTCAGTTATTACGCACTGAAATTGTTAAAACATTAAAAAGGCAGCTGTTGTCTGATAAAAACAAAGGTTAAAATTCAAGGGATTTGGGACAACACATCAGAGAACCACATCAGTGCAATGCCATATAGCAGACAAAAGCCAACACCAAAAAGCCTGAACTTTTCAGTCTTTCACTGACCACAAAAGAAAAATGCTTCTCTCCAGACCTTCATGCCACATTCTTGAGTTTTGTACTTTAATATTGCTTTAATGCATTCTAAATCCCTTAAGAAGCTGATCCCCAACCCTGCTCCTGCTTCTTTCTATTTGTATTTGTCTACACCTGGTTTTCTTCATGAGATCAAAGCCAGACACAAAAAAAAACCTGACCTAAAAAATTAAGGAAGCCACTTCACAAGAAGAGGACCTGCCAGGAGAGCAATCACACCTGCAGACAGCGCTGGCACTTTCTCACCCACACCTTGTCCACAGGATAGCAACAGTTGTCCTGGCCACCATCTGCTCAGCATTTGCTTGTGCAAGAAAATAACTGGCCTTGTAGAGCAGATGCTCTTTTTTTTTTTTCCTAAAAGCACCTAGATTACTACTCAAGTCCATGCTCCTGTAAGAACAGAAAATTCACAGTACATTCTTATGACTGTTGGCTACACTTGGCAGGCAAAACTTCAAATCCTAAGCAGTAAAAATGTCATATGATAGTGTTGTATGCAGAGCCATTAAAGAGTAATCACACACCACCAAATAAACAGGTGTAGTCCCCTTATTATAGCTCTACACAGAATATACCTTCAGCTATACTTTGTCAGTGGCAGAAGCACATGGTTTGAAAAAAAAAAAAAAAAAGTTTCCTATGACAGCTCTCTAATCTCCCTACCAGCCTGTTCCATTATGAATAACATGACCATCGGAAGTTATTTCCTCAGATCTAATCCATGCTGTAATTGAAGTCCACACTTCCCCTCCCCCATTTACTTCAAATTAGAATGGCCCCTCAATTGCCAAGTACTCAGCAGACATTGCACTGCATGCTTGATCTGTTCTAGCTTCACAGATTATTTCCCAGGCCTTTCAAACACTATCTTGCAAATAATTTTAAAAAAAAAACCTTTAAGTGGAAGATATTCCACAAGACATTGCGCCAGCAGAGATGGATGTTCCCTACAACAGTTTTAAGTAAAACAACTATCTTGTCCAATTCTGCAATTCACCACCTACGGGAGCTCCATATACTACTTTATTGAATATGGCCTGAAAGATGCCTCAGCAACCAGAATTGAAAAAAGCAGTTACATTCAACATCACTATTTCTCCCTTGTAGCAGTAACCTCCAACTGAAGTTATGTGACTTCCAGACAACTAGAGAAAACTGGCCAGAGTCACTGCTTTGGCCTGAAACCACAAACATTAGGCCCAGCTACCAAAAGCTGTATCCCCACAAGCAGTTTGTCATGTATCACTAGTCCAAACACATGAGGTTCTAGTCTTGGTTATCAGTAGTCTTGTAAAGAAGCAGCAATAGGTGCAGTATTGTATCTTTATTGACTTAGTAATACATTTTAAGGCTTTACACTGGCATATATATCAAAATCATGACTGCAGATTTCACATTGATTTTTCAGACTTCATAAACTTACCTTCATCTTATGCAGTGGACTTATACTCCTTGCAACAGCCTTTCTAACACACTTAAACAGTAGAAGAGCACCACTGAAGGTGCACATCCTCAAATTTAGTAATACTGCAGTACAGTCAGCCACATGAAGTACAGCATAGCCACCAAACTACATGAAGAATTGCTTTAGACTTGGTGGCAGCCCAAAGACAGGAACAACAGAAGATCCATAAAAGAGGCACAAAATTATCTAGTCACCCCAACAGTATTGGTACAGAAGCAGACAAAGCTAATTTCAGGCACAGCAAGATACATTCCAACCCCTCTTTGCAAAGATGAGAGATGGACTACAGAATCTCATTTAGGCTCCAAGTCTGAACTTAATTAAAAAAAACCTTGTTCCTGTTACATCTAAACCAACATAAAGACCTATCCTAAAATTAGCTTTGGCTAGCTCTGTTTGATAATCAGAGATTATATTGCTCACAAAAGGCATCAATTCCATACGGTAAGGCAGATTCACCTTTACCCTAAATAAAAATTTAAAATTCTAGTCACAGCTATTCTTAGAATTCATGTGGAATTTAGCCCCCATCTTCTTCTGCCATCACAACTGGAAAGTGTTTTTCACCTGTAAAAACAAGTTTGAGGCAGTTTAATATGGCTACTGGAAACACATACAGGACAGCAAACATCACTGAATAGTACTGCTGTTGCTCAAGTGCACGTCCGTTCCTGGTGTGCAAAGCCAATCCCACACAGAGACAAGATACTGATTTTATTACAGAGTTGAACAAGTCTGGATGCTAGATCAAACTATTCTAATGGCTGAAAGGGGATCAGCTTCGACGATTGCTCTCAAGTGGTTGCTGTCAACTTCCACTGGCCAGCCTCTACGCTCCTCATCTTCAAGGCTCTCATCTCCTTTTGCAAAACTTCTTGACCCACCACTGCACTGCATGTTCGTTAGCAGTTCCTGGGCCAAATGTGTTGTTGATGTTATGAGTTGTATCTGCTGCTTTATGACCCATATTCAACTCAAGTAAGAAAATAACTCAAATTTGCTTTTTAACATCTTTTCCATAGTCTAAAATAAATATAAAATAGCAAGTAATAAGTCAGTAGTAAAAAAAACAAAGTGAGAAAATCGCATTAAAATGATGTATAAAGTAGCCACGTTTATTTAAGAATGTATTCCAATATCAAACAGTAAGTTTCAACCATACAAAAACTGCAATTCCTTTTGCACCAACAGCACACCAGCGATACAAAGTTACAGTTGTTACATACAAAATCTTAACACAACATACACACCCTCAGGGAAGTCCTGAAGGGCTGCCTGGTTACACATTTGCATATTGGTCACATAAGCATTGTACTACTGCAAACGTTCCTTGCAGAGGGGTCTTGGGTTGGGCCTGGGTCTTCCCTCCTGGGATTGTGATTTTTTAGTATTATAATGAGCTTATAATGAACAAAGTTGATGTGAAGGACACTTTATCTGTCTCAAGATACAGTGTTAAGCAAACTAAACTAATTGCACAGGTTCCAGGACGTCCAAACTGCTAGTACAGGAGCTCCTGATAAGGAGTTCATCTTATCACTCTTCTCTTTGTTTTACTCTCCTCAATGGTAACTCCCTTGCTCAATCCATCACTCTTTGACGGCTTCAAGGAAGGTCAGCCTGACCTAAACTCTGTATACATTGTTGCTCTTTGCTAAAAGGTAGGCCTAAGTTTAGGCAACAATGTGATGTCCTCCTAGAAGTTGCAAACTGCTCTAAAACAAAGCTGTTAGCATCAATTTGTCATACGCCTCTGCTCTTCCATTTGCAGGTTACTCTTAATGCTCATTTCACTAAATCAGAAACGTGATTATTGAAAAAGACACGCTCCTTGTGCAGGCATCCCCGAGAAAACTGTGGATTCAGATGCTTTTAGTTGGCAGTTTGTCAGGCAAAAATACTATCAACATGTTCTTAGCATATCTAATACATCTACAACCAGGCCAAACTCTTGCCAGTCACACTAACTGATGCACTTGGTGACTGAAACAGAAACGATGCACGCCCTAAAAACAAAGCACCAAGCCTATACCTCGATTTCGACAGACAAGTCTCAGAAATGCTCAAGTCGGTGCTACTCCCGCCCAAAACCCGACTTCTAAGAGCTTATTATGTAACACACACGCAGTCACGTACTTTTTGAGGTAAGGATCTTCAATGGCAGATACACCTCCGTACTTGCACCGTCTGCGCTCCTAAGGGAAAGAAAAAAAAAAAAACAAACAAGACAAGTCGTTTAAGAACGCTTATTAAAGAAAAAAAAAGGAGAAAACGAAAAACCAAAAACACCAGCAAAGGAGGGAGACTGCCAACCCCAGGGCCCCTGCCGACTCGGCTTGTTACTTGCTACAGTCAACGACTAATACCCACAAGACGGTAGAAGTTTTGCCAATTAGCAAGGAACTGCTCTTCCATGCCTAGGAAGGGGGACAGCCACGGGCGGCAGCCCCCATGGAGTCATGGATCCACCTCCCCCACCCCGCCGCTCCCACCACGTGGCGGCCGCCATTTTCCCAACCGCCAGCCGCTCCCTCCCTCACACTGGCCCTGGCCCCGCCACCACCACCACCACCACCACCGCCGCCTAACGGCTCCCATCCCCTCCGCCTCGCCACAAGGCCTACCTGCGGCTCGCTGCGCTGCTGGCTCCGCCCGGGCCCAACCGCGACTGTGGCAGAGCAGCACGCGCCGCGTAACGGCTCCGCGCGCGCCCAGTCAGCGAACACCCCCGCGTGCCCAGCCGCCCGCCAGCCGCCCCGCATCGCCTCCCCGCCAACCGCCGCCCCTCGCGCCCGCCAACTGCCGCCCCTCGCGCCCGCCAACGGCCGCCAGCAGCCCCGAGACCAACAGCGCAGAGACCCACGCGGCCACCACCTCGCGCTGCGCCGCGAACTGGGCGTGGCCAGAGCGGCGACCCCTCCCACGCGGCGCGCGGTGCCGAGGGGCGGGGCGAGGGGCGGTGCTGAGCCTGCGCGGCACGGAGCGGCGGCCGTACCGCGGCACGGGGCGGGGTTGTGTTTGCTGCCGGAAGGCGGCATGGGGCTTATCCGCATTAAACCAGTTATTTTGGTTTCTGGTTCTTTCTGAGGCTCCTGAGTAGCATTCCCAGGAGAAACCGCATTAGCGGAGCTGTGGAAAAGGGTCTGCAAGTTACTCCCCAAACGGGGCAGTTCTCTTTACAGAACCAAAGATTCACAGAATGTCAGGGATTAAAAGGGTCCTCAAAAGCTCATCCAGTCCAATCCCCCCGCCAGAGCAGGAACACCCAGATGAGGTTACACAGGAAGGTGTCCAGGTGGGTTTTGAATGTCTCCAGAGAAGGAGACTCCACAACCTCCCTGGGCAGCCTGTTCCAGTGTCTGTCACCCTCACTGAGAATAAGTTTCTTTAAGTTTAAATTTAAATCCTGTGTTCCAGTTTGAGCCCGTTACCCCTTGTCTTACCATTGGTTGTCACCGAGAAGAGCCTGGCTCCATCCTTGTGACACTCACCCTTTACATATTTGTAAATGTTAATGAGGTCACCCCTCAGTCTCCTCCAAGCTGAAGAGCCCCAGCTCCCTCAGTCTTTCCTCATAAGGGAGATGCTCCACTCCCTTCATCATCTTTGTTGCCCTGCGCTGGACTCTCTCCAGCAGTTCCCTGTGCTTCTGGAACTGAGGGGCCCAGAACTGGACACAATATTCCAGGTGTGGTCTCACCAGGGCAGAGAAGAGGGGGAGGAGAAACTCTCTCGAGGTTCTTTAGCTGGCCTAGACATCGATGCTGCTTTCTATATGGAGACAGAGATACATGTGTGTATGTACATGTGTATGTATGCTGGGTCAAGTCATAAGAACACTGGAACAGGCTGCCCAGGGAGATTGTGGAGTCTCCTTCTCTGGAGACATTCAAACCCGCCTGGACACCTTCCCTGTGTAACCTCATCTGGGTGTTCCTGCTCCGGCGGGGGGACTGGAGTAGATGATCTTTTGAGGTCCCTTCCAATCCCTAACATTCTGTGAGCCTTAAATACTGAAACACTATTATTTGTTACTTGGTAACCATAGATTAAGAAGAAAGGTCGTGAAAGATAAATGAAGGAATCCCTTTATGTGAATATGGGTAATTTTCCTTTTCCAGCCCATGTAAGTAAGTGTGTCTGGTTAATGCTGGTCAAATCCCCACACTCTTGTTTTTAATTACTATACTTTTTATACCACAGCATCTTAATTTAAGTATTTTGCAGTCATTCTGAGCAGAGGGCAGGGCAGGCACAGGCTGTAAAAGCTGCTCCCGGCAACAGCTGCACCTCAAAGGCAAGTTCAGAGTCTCTGTGGGGCTGCACTGGAAAGGTGCTGGGGCAACATGGGCTTCTGTAGGCCAGATGCTACTGAATGACACAGCCCGGGGACTGAAAATCTGGCTCAATTGGCTACAGCAGGATGACTTTGTATTTGAATTGTTAGGGAGGTCTGGAAGAAGAGGCTAGAATAGGCGAATATTGTACTGCAGAAACCTGCCTTTTGGCTCATATCCATGTTTTTTACCTATTTTCTGTGGAAAAGATAGGAAATTATTTAAGGCATATCTTATCACATTAGATACCAGTGCCATGAGCTCGAGCCTCAGCTGTTCTGACCTTGTACCGCTTGTGTTCAGAAATTTTATTTCCGCTCTGTCACACGCATTAAAAAGCTGGCCCCTGCCTTTAGCTCATGTTTTCATTCAAGACAGAGTTCTGTAACTAAAATGTATGTACTGTGCTTGTATAAAAAGTTATGCAGAAAACATTTTCCTATTTTGTGATTTAAAATTTTTCACCGGAGTAAATCAGTTCAGAACTTAGCTGAAGAAAGGAGCTTTACTGGGAGACTTATAGGAGAGACATTCTTGATGAGATAATTGAGGAGACAATAAGATTTATTTTGAGGAAAGAGAGTCCATTTCTGTGATTACCTGAATAACACAGGCTATATGATTTCAACTAGTAATTCTGAACCAAAAACCTTTATCACAGTTGAACTAGGCCACTTCTGTTTAATACCTTTTGGAAGGAGTGACCTTGTGCTCCTACATTGACAGCTCTCCTAAGCAGACAAACATCTGAGCAATTAAAAGTACATGAGCCTTATTTCCCATCTGAATTTATCAAGAGGAAGAGAGGATCAGAACAGAAAAAGGGAAGAAAGAAAATATTGTGTTAAAAAAGATGGAAGTAAACTGTCAGAAAGCAGAGTGCTGAAGAATCCAGCTCACTATATGCTTCTAAAGTCTATCGACCTTAATTTGCCTAAATTCCTCCTCCATTCAGGTTTCCCCAGCCCTTGGTTTCAGCTGTTAATTACTTTCCTGTTCCTGGGATTTGTCCTTTGATGCCAGCTATTGTGCCTTCTTGATCCTTGTGGTCCACAGAGACAAAAAAGTGTCTTTGCCTTTGAGCTCTTAAGAGTTTTGTGATTGGAAGAACTGAAAAGAAACATTAAATGAAATCAGATAAATTGGAGACAGGTCAGGCAGGTGTTATTTGTAGCAAGGATCTTTTCCCTTTGCTTAGTATCATTCTGTTATTACTTTACTGTTCCACTTTTGTTATGCTTAGAGATTATAGAGCTAAGTATTTTAAAATAAGCTTAGACTTCTCGATGTAGAGGTTGCATCATTTCTCTCTAATTAACAGAATATTTTTTAACACAGGTTTCGTATTTTCTACATTTCTGTGAAGATATTAAGCAGCTTTTGCCCAGCTAGATAGTACACTGTTCTATTCTGTTCTAAATTTGTTGGTAACAGTGAATTTTCCTTTGGACACTCATACTGTCTTTAGAGGTTTCTCCTAAGAAAGGTTGTCTTACATCTGTGTAGGCTGACGCATTGGCACAACTATTGAATCCCCAAGGCAAATAATTTTAACAAAGTCTGCTTGTTATCTTAAAATAGCAAGCTCTGGCAATGTTTCTACAGCACATTAGCGATTTCTGGCACAAGAAATAAAAAGTAAGCAGGAAGCAAAAGCAGTAAAACGAGCAGCTGCATAAACCAGTAATATTCACTCACTGGGAGAGTAAGCAATATTTTTCACTTCTGAAAACACTTCATGCTGCTCCCCTGCTCCTGGATTGTGTTGTAGCTCAGTGTCAAACTGCAATAGCTGCTAACAAACCTGGAAAAGGACAACTTTTGTGAACATCAAAATCACTTCCACACAGCGCTATATTTTCTTATCAGAGTTTATTGTTGCACTTCAGATACCATGCCACTATGAGAATAATATATATTTTTTATTTTAAAAAACTTTGAGAAAAATGTTTCCAGCAATTTTCATTCAATGTGAATGACAAGAGTATTACATCTATAAACATTGAAATATCTATTTAATTTCTTCCTGAGGAAGTTTCACATTTTTAAGCAATGAAAAAGGATATTCTGTACAAGATAGTCTGCAAATCATTGAAACAAATTCTTTCTGCACAAGTAGAACTGGGAAAATATCACAGTATTTTCAGGAATGTTTGCTCAAATAATTAAGTGAATTCATATCAGGCTCTGTGTTTACACCCCCGAACAGTCGCTTTCTGCTCATAATCACACATTGATTTTTAATGGCACAGATGTCTGCAGAAAGCAAATTTCAGAATCATGTTTATGAAAATAAATGTGAAGCTCACATCATCAAGCATTTGTTAAAGAAATTGCTTGTGCAGTTATCTACCAGGGGAACAGAAACCATGGCTGTGTTACCAACCACTATAAAACATCTGACTTTGACTAGCAAACGTAAATTAGTTGTAATGGGTCAGTATTTTTTAACAGTATTAATGTTGATAGTCTATTTGTGGAAATCAAATACCAATTGTAGCTAAACAGTGAATAGAGGTTAAACTTCTGTCAGATAATCCATGTCGTGTGACTTGCTTATTTAGCTGTAGGGATGTGCATCCTATTGTTTGAGGAATGACACATCTAGATGTTGTCTGCATGCTTTGCTCAGACTCCATTCTTCACCAAGTTGATTGCACATTAAAAGTCACACTTTTTTTTTTAGTCTCCTGTTAAATGTAAGAACATATTTAAATAGAAGAGTTCTGGAGAAAAAAAAAAAAGGATTCATACCAGCCTTGCATAAACAAGTAATAAACAACCATCGGAAACTCAGCACTGCAAAGAGCACCAGCAGTTTGCCTTTACTTCTTCAGCTTCTGTGTCTGAGAGGAGCCTGCCCTGCATGCATAAAGCTAATCCAGCAGCACCTTTTCTAAAAATGCTAATGTTTAACAGCTGCATCCCAACAGGAGCTTTGACCTATGCAGATTCAAGATCACACCCTTTCAGATGCGCAGTTCCGGGGCCAAAAGGTCAAGCTACTTTGTTCACAGTATTGACTGAGGTAAAATTACCACAGGAAGCCACTGAAGATTTCCCTAAGAACTCATTCATTCTGTTCCCAGTTCCATCCTTTAGAAAAAGCACTAGACAGTACAAGGGCTCCACCCTGCTGTTTCTCATCAGGACTTGAGAGTCACCGTGACACTCCTTCCTGGAGGATGAGCTTTGCATTCAGCTGCCAAACCAAGCCTAGTGCATCCCAAGCCAAGGCTGTGCATGTGGGGGGCATATCTTCACAGGGCTACATGGTGACTGCACTTGGGCTCTTCTACCAGATCACCAACAACGGCAGGGAGCTCCTTGCTGTAGCTCAGAGAGGACTTCACAGTAGTCCACAGATCTAAGATGTGTCACCTTGGCTGTTGTAAAATTTCTGGAGGGACAATGAGGCCAACATGCATGTCCCCATCACTGCTCTGTCCCTGAGTGCCCACTTATTATCTTTTTGCAGTGGCCTTGATTTCCCAGAGAAAGAAAGCAGTTCTTGAAAATGAACTATGAATGTGGCTGAAGCCTGTTCCTCCTGCATGGAGGAGTCACTCAATTTATGCAGAGGGTCCTCTCACCAGGAAAACTTTGGGCACTTCAGAGTGCTTAAAGTTTCTCCTGTTTTCTTCTATTTTATCATTGCTGCTCTGAAGAGCATAGGGTAACTGAGGCAGCAGTGTACCTAACAGGAGCTTCATGTAATCCCTGCAGATTTTTAAAAAATGTTTGAGTGATGTTACATCAGGTTATGTCAAGGGTAAAATCAATCATGCCAGGATGAAAACCCCAGGTATTTTCTCCAGTTATTCAAATTAGTTGTAAGAAATCCATATATATGCTGGCAGGACACACAAGCTGTCCACAGCATGCTGAGAATTTGCTTTTATAGATGCTCAAAATCCAGAGTGTTTCTTTTATTAAATAAGTACTATTTTAAGACAAGTCAGCTTTTGGGCCAAATCCATATGACAGCAAAAATGTAAAGTGAAATGAAGTGAAAATTCTCTCTAATAAATAATAAAGATGTTCATCTTAAAAAAGTCTACTCTAGTAGGTCCTCATCATTAATCATGCACATTCCCTTAGCAAAAATGTGCTGCGTAAACAATATTGTTACATACAGCAAATTTGTCTAGATTTTTTCTTTACAGGCCTATCAAAACCAGGTGTTACATAGACAAAAGTCAATAAATAAAGACTACCAGTTAGAGGCATAGTAAGGATCTCAACATCTCTTTTCTATGTAAGGAATAACTGACTGGCTTCTATTCCATTACCTTAAAAGTCAAATTATATGATTATATAAGTGCCATAAAAGAGTACTGAGACATATTAAGTTTCCCCACCCTTTGACGCATGTTTTTAACTATTGATTCTAAACCAAATTATGCTAATATTACAGAGCTACTGTAAAAAGCATTGCTCTTTTGTTTTCACTACATCTTCATGCCTTCAGAAATATTCAGAGCCGAAGTTCAGAGAAGCAGCATCATGGCCATACTCAGCTGAAGTTTTCAATGATCTTCTTTCTCAACTTTTAAATACTATTAATTAGACTTTATCTCACATCTAAACTGACGTATTGTGAGATGTATCACTGAAATGGATCACATAAATGTAAGGCTGGATGTTTGTTTTTTCCATGATTAGAGTGTGAATTTCTACTGTAATTACACACTGTGTTCGGTTGTTTGGTTTGGTTTTTGGTTTTGTTTTTCCTAAAGCTTATTCCTAATGTTTAAAATGGACATGTTTAAAATGTCTGGATCCAGGACCAATATATTCATCTGGAAATCTGATAGATTTTTTGCAGCTGGTGTAAATTGAAGGTTACTGAAAGCTGCTACAATTTTGATCAGGTTGAGGGATCTTGGAATACACAAAGCATAGACTGAAGGCAAATAAATAAAGGAAAAATTAGGGGTACTAATTATGGCAATCTTAGGATGGATCTGTTTCTGCTCTTTAGCAATGTTTCATTCAGTTTGGTGGAGTCACTCCTGCCTCACAACAATGTAATATTCAGATCTGGCTGCTCACAGAAGCCAGGAGTGACAGACTGCTCATTGCAGGGCTTGTTTGGTTCCCAACATGCAAGTGTAATACTGCTCATAAGGATTATACTGCAACTTTTGTGCTTCACATGTCCAATTAAACTTCTGTTTGGAAAACAGCTACATTCTGTATTTTGCCATTTCAGTCAGTACAAAATCAGACATAATTATGGACAAAGGTCCTTACTGCCTTGTAAGGGTTTGTTGTTACAGGTTATAGTCATGTTTTCTGTTTGTTTTTTTTTTCTACATGACTTTTGCTTCTGGCTTCCAGATTTTGTTCCATGTATTTTGTTGCTAAACACAGCTAGATCATAATATAGTAACTGTACTTCTCACCCTTGTAAATATATACTTTGAGTATTAGCAAGCCGATTCCAAAGGCAGAAGTACACTTGGCATTTTGTGCTATATAAAGTTTTCTTATTTTATGTGAAACAATAATCAAATAGTAAGAAAAACTGTCAGTGGTCTAACAATGGGCTACAAAACCTACAGAAGACACCATACTTTTAAAATTATATATAAAAATGTAAATATTTACCATGAAATTGGACAGGTCATGTATCTCTGAAGCTTATACCAGTTGCAAATAATTTCACACATGTGCACGGGAGTACACAAGTCCACAGGCCCAGAAATGTTTATGAGAAAGATTTGGCCCACCAGAGCTCTAAGAAACACATGTATTTTCACAATCCACATGCCAGCATATGGAAATAATTTCTTTTACTCTTTTTTGAAGACATATATCTTACAAAAACTTCTTGGTAGATACTGGAGACTTTAGGTGTGATGACTGAAGCATGGGAGAGAGATTTCCAAAAGCCGTGTTTCAATGCTATCTTACTTTCTGTAGCTCCTGTCTCAGCCACGATGGCAGGGGTTGTCCCAATTTGTGTAGGAGTTTTGACAGTTCCACATTGTGATCTCTGTAGTAGCTTGACAGAAAAGCCCTGCACTGATGGATACAAAAGGAGATATTTTTATTCAATAAAATGCTGTATTGCAGTTGTTGTGAATTCTAGGTTTCCAAGTTTGTTCTACCTGTGTCAAAACTTTACTTTCTCTTATGCAGTTTACGTTGTTCTGTGCTACTTACTGAATGCAAGTTTAAGCTTTTCAGTTAGGAGCTTAATGGTAAAAGATAATTTAAAGAGAAACAAAGTTTGTTCAAAATCAACACTGAAGTCGAAGCAAAGGATCTGATTCTACTCTCAAATAGTCATGTAAAGTAAGAATCACACTGAAGCCAATGCAGTTACTTTGCATTTACTGAAGTGTGATTGAAACCAAAGCTTCTAAAATATCTTTGTATGTAGGCATGTATCAGTTAGCAACTACACTTTCAGAAGCATTTAGAGTTGAAAAATAGAACAATAAACAGTCTTGTCTTATCTCTGGTCAAAAGCCTTTCACCAAGTTATTTTGTATCAGCATGATTCTCTTGATGTAAAGTTACTTACAATCTAAGTATTGTGAGAAAAAAAAAAATCCAAGCTTACTTGCCAAATTAATGCTGCTGTTCAAACTGTAAGTTTTTATTTGCATTTTAGTCAGGCTAAATAAAATGGGAATACAGGACAGAATAACCACAAAAGTTACAGCTAGAAGAGGAGATTAAACTGCCCTTAGGTAAAGGCTGCAGCTAACGGAAGACCTTATCACTGCCTACAACTACCTGAAAGGAGGTTGTAGCGTGGAGGGGGTTGGTCCCTTCTCCCAAATAACAAATGATAGCATGAGAGGAAATGGCCTCAAGTTGCACCAGGGGATGTTTAGATTGGATATTAGGAAAAAATTCTTAATGGAAAGGGTTGTCAGGCATTGGAACAGGCTGCCCAGGGCAGTGGTGGAGTCACCATCCCTGGAGGAGTTTAAAAGACGCGTAGATGACGTTCTTAGCGACATGGTTTAGAGGTGGACTTGGCAATATTAGGTTAATGGGTGGACTCAATGATCTTAAAAGATCTTTTCCAACCAAAATGATTCTATGATTCTGTTTGATCTGATGGAAATGTCTTCATTTTAGCATTTGACTGGGAAGGTATTTATAAAATTCATAGAAACAGAAGCTAACAACTCATTATTGGTCATGGTCCAACTGAAAAATAAGGGATCAGACACAAAAACACATACCTGATCATGACTGAGAAAAAACATGCACTGTGGAGCCTCTGATGCTTAAGTCACTTAGGTAAAAGGGACAGCTTTCCAAGTGAATTTCAGGGCTGCCAAGTTTTAAAAGTTGTTTTCTTTACTGGCTTCAATTCCTCACATTTGAAATAAAGAACTGAAAAAGCTGATGTGCTTTACAGCTATTTTAAATGTTTCATTTGCAGGGAAAGGTAGTCAAATAGTGAATATCTACTAATTTTGTCTTCTTTCCCATCTTATAATTATGCCTGTGTGGTGTCCCATATGCGACAACTGAATATCTGTATAATGCAAATGACTGTAGTGGTTTACCTCAGAATCCATAGGAGGGTATTTTCTACCTTTGCTCTTTCCAAGACACTTTGTTTTTCCCTCTTCCAGGAGCTGACACCAGAAACCTTTATGTGAGTCAAATCTGAAAAAAAATATTTTGTACACTTCAACACAGAAACACAATAAAGTAAGTTCCTTATTTTTATCTCTGTTAAATCACCATTTCAGGAGAAAAGGTGGCAAGCAAAGTGGGGAAATGGAGAAGCTGAGGAGGGTTAACCGGAGAAAGGTAGTGAGAGCTGGGTACAGATACAAAGCGTGAACCAGAAGTAAATAAAGAGAAAAAAACAAAGGAGGGAAGCAGGAGCCAATACTAATCCTGAAAAGACTGAATCTTGCGAAGGAAAGGCTGCGAGATGCTGCAAGGAAGATGCATCTCCCAAGTTTAGACTGAAGTGGGTACCTGCTAATGATACAATTAGGATCCAGGTGATTATGAAGATTACTGTTGGCACAGAAAGATTTAGTATGGGCAAAGATACCGGTATGTGGTGTTTGTCTCCATTGGATTAATTCAAATACAATAATGATAATAAAAATACCTAATAAAGTCTTTGCATTCTATAGGTGTCACATATTTTAGAGCACATTTTAAGGATTACATCATGCCTTCGCAGAATACATACCTAGCCAAGGGAAAGTAAGCATGCAGAATAAAGGCTGGGCTTTTGCTTGCAACACAGACACAGGTAACATCTGTCTTCGTTGTGAAAGACTTATTATAGGTGAGAAGTACCAACAGGAAGTAACTTATTAGTGAACAGCTACACTGGTTGGAGCAATTAGTTTATCTCTCAGAGAACTTTTGCAAGCTAAGATAGAAAGCACTTCTTCCAGCTGGGCTTACTTTGTCTTCGTCAGAACATTGCAACCATGCACGAATTTTTCTTCTTAGTTATCTTTGTCCACTCTATAAAACATAACCTAACCTACAGTTCACTTTCCAGTCTTTCACTCTTGTCTTGTAAACCTGGTATATTGGTATACCAATATATACATAATATCAAATATTGGAATGCCAATATAATGGCCTTGCAGCCGTTAAAGAATTAGAAGCTACAAACCAATTTGAATTCTCTAGAGAAAGGATACACAAATACAAGTATGTTTTGTTTCACATTGCTGTATTGCAATTTTGTAATTACAAGCAAAAATAAGTTCTATTTTACGTATCTTTTGTAAAAGACATGCCAGAATGAATTAATTTAAAGACAAATTCATTACTGGTGTAAATAAGCTGACATCAGCTGAGGGGACAAAGGGAGACACAAAGGAAGATGCATGCTGTAGAATTAGATGCAGGTGGGATTGACAGTATCCAGGCCAAAGGATACTTCAGTATCAGGCCTTCAGTAGAAAACAAACATGTTTCCAATATACTTAAAGACCCAAACAATCCTTGAAGTTACCTCTTTAAAATGCACTTAATTCTACCTCATGGAAGATGAAGGTTTGTTTTGCTACCTGTGCCATAAAAAGGCATAGAGTAAAACTAGATGGAAGCATTAAACAGAGGAATGTCTAGGAAAGAAAAGCATTATTTTCTGAAAGCCTCCCATAAAGACAGATAATAGACTCATATTCAAAAGAGTAAACCTAAGGTTACCAGTCTTATTTTAAGGGCAGCTCAATCTAAACATTAGAATCCAAAGGATTCGTGTATACGTCCACTTATGACACACTGAGTGGATGTTACATTCCTGACTGATACTGTTGAGTCTTTCTATCAAAAATAAAGAAAAAACAATTATCTTTCTGTTCATGTATGTCAGCATTCCGTGTTCCGTTTACTTACGGAAATAAGATTCCTTTGTCTTCACCCAAAATCCACATGCAATTCTCACAAAACAATACTTCATTAATTTGTCAGAGGTGTATGTCTGTAAGTCAGGCTCCACACTGAGTGGCTCAGCATATGATTCACAGAAAATCTAACCCTGAATTATGTTCTTTGCAAACAATGGAGAATATATCCTATTGATAGCTCATATGAAATGCAGAAGTATGAGAGACTATTTTGCAGCAAGCTTACTTAGATATTAACTGGTATTTTAGGGATGTAGGAACAGGTGAAAATGATGCTTAAATTAACTCACGTTAGAGCTTCAGAGTAATTATAATGAGGAGAGACGCCCAGAAATTTCTGCACTTCATCCATTATGGTAGATGGGTCAGTTCTCAGCTGCTGTCCATCAATAATTAGGAGCTACAACAAATAAAATAAATGAAAGCTTAATTGACAATTCATTATTTCAAGCTTCAAACTGAAACTTCCACCTCTGTCAAACTCATTCATTATGCAGAGAGAACTGCCCCAGAGAATGATAATTGGTCCAGTTTTGTCATCATCATTAATGACTTGGGAACAGGGTAAATGGCATGTTAATTAAATCTGAAATGATATTAAATTTGAAGCTGTTGTGTCAATAGACATATAGCAGTGAAGGATCTAGAAAGGTAAGAAATATTGGCAGGAAAAGGAATGAGATCTGTCCAGCCAAGAAAAAAAGATAATAATGTCTAGAAAAATAACATATAATTCTCATAGATAAAAAAATATGCATACATATGTTACAGTAATGTTGAAAAGCTTGTCATTGGAAATGACCAAAAAGACAGAAAGCAGGAGGTAGATGTTGCATGAAATGCCTTACTTCTAAACCCATACGACAATACATATTTGTATGAAAAAGCTTTTTTTAAGAATCTGAATAAAGGCAGGTGTTATGAGAACCTTAAGGCAGGGATGCAGATAGACAGAGAACGTGCAACGCAGCTCCAAGAAAGCCAAGTACTGGTAGGTAACTTCTATTTGTTCTTTTCAAGTGCTTGACCATATACACACAGTAGGCTCCTTCAGACATGGCCGCCCTTTTACCTGGAGGTGAATCTTCAAGGAAACAGACACTACCTGAGAATTTTAACAAATGTGGTATCAAGCCAAAATGACCCACTGATGGTGCAGCAAGTTTGGGCCTTTTTGACTGTTGGAAGAGAAACAGGGTCCCAAATAGATTAGTTGAGCATTTATTTCCTGTCATGGCAACACTTCTACTTTTTCCATCATGCCTTAATAATGAAAAGGAGGGTGAAAACAGAATTGTGGATCATTCAACAATCTTCTTCTGCAACAAGTACTGAAGTTTGTTTTTATGTTTCCATGCAAGCAGAGATATAAAATCATATGAACTGCTTCCAGGATTGGATGAAACTTAGAAGTTTGCAAGACTACAAGGTTTCGGAGCATAATCAAATTGGAAGAAATGTGTTTTCTTCTGAAAGATCAGTCTTTGGAATTACCCATATATAGAATGTGGATTTTAAGATGTGGATTAATGGAAGTATCAGGCTGTCCAGAAGGCAGTAGCTCATCCCAGAAATCTTTGCAATCAGATGCATGATGACTGCCTGAGCCAAAATGAGCCCACTGCTTTCCTAAGACATAAGCTTTGAGAACAGGCCGTGAGTGCTTCAGAGCACAGAGGTCAAAACACATCCCAAATGGGGGATGCTTCTGTCTGAAAGAAAATACACGAGGTTTTTCTCTTCACTACTGTAAAAACACATAAAGATAAATATCTGTGCCATTCCCACTTCTATCACCCCAAAAAAGACATGTAAGAAAAAAATTTACCAGTGGAAATTCATTCAAATTCCTGACATTCCCAGTAACAAAAGATGCCCCCCAATGGGGGTTGTAAGGAACTGAGGCAAAATTTTTCCTTACTTGTACTGATTTATTCATATTGCTCTCAGGAACATGTAATTTCATGTATTTCCTCAAAATCTAATGCATTTATTGTATTGGTGAGGTAGAAAAAGTAAATAGTGTAATTTTTACAAAGTAGATAGTTTCATATATACTGAAAATACTACAGATGAAGCATGAGAGTCACTTCACAGCTTACTGATCATTTTACTGTAATATTGCTGACAGCTGAAGATATTGTTTAAGTCCCTGCTCTTCCACTACATGAGTTACTTCGTGTCTAAAAGTCACCATAGTGGGAGAGGAGCAAGAGAGACAGTTTGGAGAAGAGAACAGCTTAGAAACAGCCTGAGTTCTTCAGCTTCAGACAGGCCATTTAATGATGGCCGTGGCCGAAAAAAACCCCAATGAACAGCTTTATTTCCTATAGGGTTGGGGAATGAGCATATCTTTTGGTTCATGAGGGAGTTCATCGTGATAGGTCCTCTTTTCTTCTGTAGGACTGCATGGCAGCAATGAGTTGTAGGCAGGAAATTAACTTAGAGACATGAGCTTCCTGAACTTTTAGAAATCTGTCTTGGTGGTCAGACAAGATAGGCCTTTTAGTATGACTTATGAGATAATAAATTAAGTAAATCAAAATTCTAAACAGCTGAACCCCAAATCTGCAGAGTACTCTGAGATTTACAAATTCTTACCATGTAAGACAAGTGTGGTGTTAGTACTTTTCTAAGGGGAAAATTTACCTGTCCTTGTTGCTACTTCTACCACTGACTGTATGCCTGCTGACTTCATAACAAACATAAATACTTCAGTTTAGTCACATATGTAGAGACCCCACAGTTTATACAGCATTAAAAATTATAGATAGCCCTAAATAATGGGAGATAGAGCTCATTTGGAGTGATAAGGCTCTCATTCTTTCAGATAAGGCTATACTTCTAAGCTGAGCTGATTTTAGATCTGCCTTACGTAACTGTTTTATGCTTTAGCAGTTGCTTGAACTTGCTAATAACTTTGGATACGCCCTACTGTATACTGTTGCTTTTGGAATGCAAGTGAATCCCTAGTACTTTTGCGGAAAAAACACAAGGCCACCAAGGCTGGTTCTTTGCTCTCACTAAGGGACACAGAATCTGGCAAAAATCTCTATGATAATACATATTGAATATTCATGGATCACTTTTGCAGAAAAGCTAATGAAAACATAATGTAGAGAATTTCATATGCATATAATGATATTACAATATTGTGTATTTCAAGAAGCCTGCGAGGCTAGCCCAAAAGAGAATATTTGGAGAGTAACACCTACTAGATGCATCAGAGCTTCCCTGGCACACTCTGGGAAAACAGAAGGTGCAGACTCCAGCCAACTTGTCTCAGCTAAACGAATCCGGGATAAACAGAAGGCTCAGATTGCAGCCAGCCTCTCTCAACTAAAGTAATCTTTAAACATGGGGTTGGGAATAGTGCCAGACAGGCTGCTAATGTCAGAAAAATCCATTCCAGAAATAAATCTACCAAGGAGATACTGATCATGTGATATTGTCTGCCTGGGTTCTGTATACAAGATGATGTTCAACACTTAGGATTTTAAGCTTTTGAGGCCTGATCTTAAACAAGGTGTCCTGGTTTTGTTAAAAACAAGTTTCTCTTTTAGTGATTTTGCCTGTCAGCTAAAGCTTTCATATTAGCTGCATTTTCCTGGAGAACCAGACACATGTTTTGGTAAACCTAGCAATGGAATGCAAACTTATTGATAAGCACGGATGGACATCTCGCGAGAGGGGCAACGAGAAACCGGTGACCAAGAAACTGACCAACTGTGTATAACATCCCATTCATGTGAATACTTCATATAAAAGTGGGAGATCACAAGGATCTCATCCCTTTCCCTTTTTGCTTTTTCCCTTCTGCTTATGGCCGACATTAGGAGAGGACCTTGCTAGTCGTCCCTGCGAACTGAGGCCTAGTGACAGACTGAATCCAGCTCCGGTTGGCTGCAGAGTCCAATCCAGGACTTTGGTTGCCGGCTCTGCAGTTGCTGAGACTTTCAAGGTTGGTTTTGTATATTTTGTATTATTTTCTTGATTCTTATTAGTAGCAGTAGTAAAACATTGTTAATTTTTCCAACTCTCTTCTCTCTGTCCTTCTTTCCCTCCCGATCGCCTGTCCTGAGTGGGAAGGGGGGAGAGGGAGGGGCAAAAGGGGGAAGTGGAGGGGAGAGGGGGTTAACAATACATCTGCCACAGTTTTATTGTCACCCCGCAATCTAAACCCTCGACAAAAGGCCAAAAGGATGCTAATGATTTGAATGTTATATGCCAACAGAAGTTTGCAGGGAAATGCAGTTTTCAGGTTGCTAATGTGCCACCTGTACTGAAACTGTGGGTTCATAAACACACACTGTTTGAGGCTCAAAGACACACAGAGAAACTGGTCTTAACACAAAGAATACCTTGATGATCCAGATTATTCTTCTGATTTATTTTGTGGAAGAAGCTCCCAGCTGTAAGGTGCTAAGATATGACACCCCTAGCAATGTCAACCAACTGCTTAGAATATGGCTGTGAATAATCGCAATCAATGTCTTAAAACATATTCTAATATTTCTAGGATACACCTGAGGATCAGTATTCAGTAGTTAAGACTTTTACAAAGGTAATCTTTTAGGATATTATATATATAAAGGATTAGGATGTCAAGATACAGTCTTATTTACCTGATATGGTGGGAAGTAAGTTAGCCATCTTTCAATATGGGTGGCGTACCATCCAGGTGCGAGGCATCTCTTTTGGAGAGCTCTGAGCTCAGATGGGGCTCGGGGCCCAGCTGTGATCACCTGATAGAAGCTGAATTTTAGAGCTGCAGGATCTTCATGTGATCGCTGATGCTGTAAAAGAAGTGACATTGCTGGAACTTGACAGAGCATAAAAGTTGGGAAAATAAAACCAAACTGGTTGGTGTTACTGACCTGGCCTTACTGACCTTGCTATGAGTGATTATTTACAGTATAAGTTACTTAAGAAGTCCTCACCTGTATTAATTTATTGAAAATGCTGGAATAAACATTGCATGTATCCATAAATATTCTTTGTATCAAAATAAATCAGAAGATACACTGATACTAGCAATAACGAAATGGAATGTATAAATGCTTGTTTTCAATAAACTGACTGGCAGGTTTTGTACAAATGAACCCAGCACAATAAACAGAAATACTTAGAAGCTCCGTTTCTAGTAGTTTCATATTTCCATTTTCCAAATTACACAAGGGAAATTTGCAGAAAGGCAAATTTGAACACTGGTATTTATGAGGATCATTGGAAAATTCAGGTCAGAAGGGATCTCAGCAGGTTTTTAGTAAAGCCTGTTGTCCAAAGTAGTGTAAGCTACGGGATCAGACTCAGGGCTGTGATCACTTCTCATCATAAAATGACACAAAATACGTCACAGAAGTTCTAAGAACATTTATCTCTTTGGAATTTTATTTTTCTTAAAATATCTTTATTTTGTCAAATCCCATTGAAATCTGTGGACCAGGAGAACAAAAATTTCTTAATCTACCTTGTATCTTGAGCATGAAAAGTAGATAACTGTGTCTATAAACTAATTTTTGTATGTGCTGATTACATAAATTAATCAACTAAGCAAGCATATTTACATGCTTATATTGCAGGCAGACTTTTGCAAATGTGGCTTCTGATATTTAACCTTTGAAAGATTTTCAGGTTTACACTGACAGATACCTCATCCCACGGGCGACCATTTACGGTGCACTGACTGACCAATAAAAGCTTGTATTATCCAAACCCTTTATATCCATATATACTGAAAGGATATACAGAGAAGATTCAAGGTGGAAACCTTCCTTTGTGCCTGTTTACTTCAAACTGCATACCTGGTACCAGGAATATGCCCGATCGGATGGGTCGATGAGGATGGTGATGATCTTGGCCTTGGGGATGAGGGAAGCAGCTCGTTTAGGGGCTTCCTCAGAATGGAAATAGTTGGCACTTTTCTCAAAGAGGAAGTCAGTGGTGACGTTAGAAGGAGTGGGGAAGAAATCCATGTACCTAGGAAAGCAACATCATCCTCAGTTACTTAAAAGTCACAGAAAGGTTGACAAATCTGTTAAGTATATTTTTTTCTAGAATAATCAATTAAAATTATAGCCTAATTGCCAAATAAAAGCAAATAGAAGATCACATTTTACTTGGTACTTGCTTTCTTCTTCACACTACATGTAACTAGACATTGCAGCTATTTTTTGGTAACTGGATGAAAATGTTATGATATTCATGTATCTTCTTAAAATTAGTGAATTCTCACTTTTCAGTCAGAACAAACTCCTGTCAGAGTCAAAAGTAGAAAATGAGTTTTCCAAATTTGGCCTTTGGCTGACATCAATTACAATGCAATACCATAAAAATATATATATATATTCAGTATCAGAATTGGTTTTACAGAAAAGAGAAGAGAGCTTGTTTATGTGGGGAAGATGCACTGAATTCATTCAAGGTCTTCACAGTAGCAGCTGGTAAATTACCTTGCATGAGGGAGACCTAAATGATGCCGTGTGAAGGGCTGACAGATGGGCAGGTCCCTGCATCATGTGCTCAAAGTTGCATTCAAAAATTCTGCTACACCACTGCACAGCTATCGCTGCTGTCACATGCAGACTGCATGTAAAGAAGCTGACCTATGAGGACAACCACACGGAGCACAATGAAAGACTGTCACTGCCTTGCTAGTTTATTAAGTGTTTATATTTGCCAAGTGCTAATGCAAATATCTCAGAATATGATACTGTTTCATTGAACAAAAAATGGACTCTATTTTCAAAAAATATTTGGGCTGATTTGATGAAAATGATCAAGCTATAACGATTTCTGCTCCTGAATAAAACTAATGACCCAGCCTGACTGTGTGACCTCAGAATGTTTTACCAGAACATCATTGGCGAAGAAAAAGTCCGGCTCTGAAAGAAGCAATAGGCACCAAAGGGAGGTCTGTTCTGGATCATGAATGGTGTCATTAGGCTGTTGTACTCAAGTCCTGGTAGTAGACTGAGTAAAATACAAAGCAATAGGGACTACATACGGTCTTATAAGGAAACACTTAACATTAAATATGGTACTACAGTGAATTTTGGGAAAGAAGTTAATTGATACTTTAGATAACACGGCAAATTTGGAGAAAGTAGAAGCTGATGTGGTATCAGTGAAAAATGGTAAAAGAGGTCAGACCAGGTGGGATATCAAAAGGTTATAAAGCTTACACTCATAGTCATTTTTGCCTAACAGAGACTATAGAACTGCTGCTCAGTACCTCGTTCAGGAGACAATTATTAAACTCCTGCCACAGATATCTGTATCTCGTTCAAGATGGCAATATTGAAGTTACTGAGGTCCTAACAGCTGCAAGAACCCTTTCCTGTCTCTGTAGTCAGCCTTGGTCTAA
This sequence comes from Nesoenas mayeri, assembly GCF_963082525.1. NCBI lineage: Eukaryota > Metazoa > Chordata > Aves > Columbiformes > Columbidae > Nesoenas > Nesoenas mayeri. The sequence continues at coordinate 10,901,782 of NC_137540.1, read as the reverse complement.
CTGTAAGCTTCAACAAAGACTAAGTCAGTATCAACTCTGGGAAAAAGCTATACCTCTATAACCACAAAAGAAATTGAACTCTAGCCTTGAAAGAATCCTAGCCAATTAAGCTACTAATGAGCAGAGACTTTGTATCTAATTAACACTGGGTAAGCTCATTACCTGCCAGCGCTAAAACGCCCTCTCAGACTGAGGAGATTTGTCTGGCAGACAGAATGCAAATCTAGGAGTTAAACAACTACACCAAGGGGCAGTTCTGAGTATCCAAGACCTGGCAGGGGCAAGTGGGGCATGTAGCACGGAGATACAAATAGCCAAATGGGGACTGTGGAGTGAGAACATGACAAAAGGATGTGCCTGGTCTATACAGGTTGACCACTGACAGTCTCACACAGCAGTGCTGTGTTAAGATGAAGGTAATTTAGCACGTCTAGCAGACAAATTGTATTTGCATGCTAGGGAAGTGGATACAGCAGAAGGAGTGAGAGAAGCAGCAAAGCGGTCTTCTAGCAGCATGAAAATATTGATTTTGTGGAAGAACTGTCTCCCTGTACTTAAGCTGTCTCCGTCGATGTGGCTCCGGTACGAGTCGCTTGCATGTCATCTTCTCTGATTTCACAAGTCGCAACAGCAACGTGTCAGCTTTCTAATTTCCAGTCATTCAGCCAGCATCTCTCTATTGGTAATAACTAGCTGACTCACCACTCTTTGTAATAAGAAGCTGCTGCAACAATTATAACTCTGTAAAAACTAAGTGACTTAAAAAGAAATTGGATCTGACATATCTGCACTAGGGCCTTATAACAGTGTTCGCTCTGTTAATTTTATGGATGAATACAAAGTCAAAGGCAATAAAGCTGTTTTCCCTTAAACTCGGAAAAAAAAAGAGACAAGACAAAATATCAATAATCTTTTACTGGTGCTCCCCAGCCACTACAGCCTGTTACTGCTTTTCATCTTGTAGTGTTTTATACTGCAGCACTTTCTGAAAGCAAGGGAGATCAAGAATGCCCTTCTGGGTGCAGATATGTCTGGTGATTGCCCAGCAGCCATAGTGGATGCAGTGACAGGGACACACACTCCTTTTTAGTATCACTTACCCTACAGAGACACTAATGTTCTCCTAATTACTTGATCTTTGAAAAACATTTTGAGAGGCTTTCTCTGTCCCGCATTTACCTGATTGCCACTTCTAAATCCTATTTAAAGGAAAAATGCCTCTCTCTGATATTACCTTCTGCTTAGAAATAAGGTTTCCAACAGGAACATAATTTTTGCCTCCTTATATCCAACTAACAACCATTACTGTCCCAACTTCAAAGGCACGTGGAATAAGAAATACATATTTTGCTACTCTTTTTGCATATATTAATATATGGATTTTAGAATAGTGCCTCACAAAAGTTAGTGCATTTATGACATTCTGTAGATAAGATCATTATTCATTTGCATAGGAGGACACCAAAGGTTATTTTTTTATCTCACTCTCTATATAAACAGTTAATGCTACCAACAATAATGTAATTTTTGTATTGTTCACAACATATAAACTTATATTTATACTAATAACCCATCTTACCAATCAATCCCCCTGTGGTAGTTATTTCTATTAAAGAACTGTACCTCCTCAAAGGTTTTTGGGCTGGGGGAGTTACTAATGATGGAAGGATGCATGATCAGGAACAAATATAAGGCTGTGGTACCTGTAAATAGGAAAAAAATTCAAGATTTAAAAAAAGCACACGGACACATTTTTTTGGTCATACCCGCAGATGGACTAAACCAGCTTTATTCCATCTCATTTCAGCGAGGAGATGCTGATCTATGTCACCTAAGAATCTCTACAGTCTGTGCTTTTAAATTGACGACATTTACAGAACTGTCAACAGTTAACACAGAAACTGGAGTGCCAATGCTGTAATCTGGTTTTCACACTTTTAAAAACTGTGTTTTAAAAATAATTATTGGTTTTTTGTGAGATTGTCGCAAAAAATAATTTACAAGACTTGGACTCAGCAGCTATTGGGGATTGGTGAAGATGAAAGGAAGCACAAATGCCATTTTCTGACTGCAGTGAAGAAAATTAACCATTAAGTTAATTTATAAACTACTGCAACCTTGCAATTCAAACTGTCCATAAGGAACTTCTTGATTTGAAGTAAATGCTATGAAATAACAGATTTCTATAAACGAGACACTTGCAAGACAGACGAGAACTTGCAGTTCTGAATCTACACCATTTGAAAAATGGCTGCCTTTTCCTCCTCCGGCTTTGAAAAGATCTTGTCCATCTTGTTGATCTGTTTATCAGTGTTACTCATTTTGCTATAAAGCAAAAAAAGAAAGGTCCAACACACACCTGAACCCTACATTTTCAAAATGTGAACTGTCTGCTGCTGCAACTGACATTATTAAACTACCTTTGGGTGATGTCTGAAAAGAAATAAAATGCTATTAGATGATCAAGATGTCTACAGAGCATTCTGAGTAAAACATGATTAATCAGTATTATCACTTGAACTTACACATAGCCTATTTTGTTAAAATACAATAAACTCTCACCAGTTTTCTGGGGTCCCACAACCAAGAATTTTGGTAATCGATCACAGGTTTTTTCTTTAGACCAGATATCTCTGTGCCGTTTGTCATCACAGGGATTCTAAAATGGAGAGCAACCTGATAAGGTTCTTAAACCATGTTTACACAAATTACCAATTTTTCACCAAGGTACAACTATTCTTACCAGAAAATACTATATTCCCTTATGACAGAAAACCACATAACGTATTAAATAAGTATTTCAGTGATTCAGAAAGGTATTTGCAATGTAACCAGACAACAAACTGTATCTGTTAAGTGTTTTTGTTGTTGTTGCGTGTGTGGTTCTGTTGATTTCTTTTTGAGAACAGTCACTTTCAGACAAGTATGTTGATGAAATGTGGTTTTCATACTAACTCATTCCTACATATACAGTTGCCCCAGCTACCCAACAGACCTTGGGACAAGATCATTTCTGCTATGAAATGTCAGTATGTTCAGCAGAATTACGCCAGAGACAAATTTGATCCTACATACTTGAGATGTGGGGATCATCAAAATCAATTGATCAATTACACACAAATTAAGAAGATTCAAAATTGCTAATGAGTTTTCTAAATACTGACTTTTTCTTTTACGTTACTGTAACAGCTGCTACCCTATACATGCTGTAGTTATTATACTAAAAGAATGAATTAATTATAATAAGGATTTCCGTTCACAAATACATATTCTGATCTTCTGGTTCAAATCAGAACATAATACCAAATCCTAGGGTTTTTTTATGTGCAGCTTTACAACTGCAGTAGTTTAAATTTTTTTAGAAATACTACTTGGAAATAATTTTGGACACTGCTCTTTAGTGGTACTGCACTGAAATGAAGGGAATTACCTATCTTCTAGGCTAAAAACAATGTACCTGTATTCCGATTAATGTAAATTATAAACAAAAGACAGTACGTTAGTGTCTGTTACTTACAAATCTCCTTGCTACATAATTCTTATTTTTCAAGTCATTTGGCTACAGGGTAATTTCCATTTTTTTATATTCACGCTCTCTTAAAATTATGCAAATTTCTTGACATTTTTCCCCCTAGTTCAATGTTTTATTCAGTAACAGCATGAATTTTAAGCTGTATATTTAAGTCCAAATTTGCAATGTCATACTCAGATTCTAAGTTGGCAATTCACTATCATATGCTACAAAACATTTGAGTACGCAAGCTTAAATACATTTTTATGTTTGATTTAGTAAAGATTGCTCCTTAGAATATTTCTACCAAGTCATCTTGGAAGGATGATATTTGCGATACATATTATCGGTGTCAGAACACATGTCACCACCCCACTGAACTGGGTGACCTGGCTGAGTGTGTGCAAACCCCCATGCCAGCATCTGCCGTAGCGTCTCTGTAGCGCCCGCGCTCTTACTGCTGAGTGATGGGCTAAACATGTGTCCGCTGTGGGGTCAGCACGGGCTGCAGCCTTAGCAGCTCTTCACATCCCTGAGATTTTCACTTTGAGAGTGGGATAATCAAGCAGCGGAGTTGATACCATCAATGTATTAAGTGCAGGTGAACTTCTTGCTTGGGCAGTTCTCAGCCTTTTGTGAGTAACTTTCTAATCTATCTAATCTATTTCTACTTGGCCAGTGAGTTTTAGCAGTAAGGTAGTCATGGTCTTAATACCCTTTACTCTTTTTGCATGCCCTCTTTTCCTTACACACTTGGAAAGAAGTTAATTTCTTTAATGGCCAATTGCTAAAATCTGCATGTAGATCTCTATGTCAAATGCTTTGTTCTTGTCAGTTCCAAAACAAGAAGAGAATTAATACAACATGCCTTTCCTGTATTTCCCACATTTCTAAAAGCAAGTCAAGTAACAGATAAAATGCATTAACAGTAATTTTAATGACATATATTATTATATATGAATTTAATGACCTTTCTATAGAGCTTTAAGCGATAGGGAAAACAATCACATATGCAGAAGCTTCTGTAAGATGTCTTGTGGAGCCAAGCATTACATCTAAAAATATGACTGCTTTTCGCTCCTATAAACTGAAATACAAACTTCAGCAAAAACACCATCAAGACAATTTTTTTGTCTGATCTCTTTATCAGCAAAGCTGCCTACCTGCCAGAGAGGGTCCTTTTGCTCAGGGAATAGTTCAAAATACTTGTGAGCCAGCTGAACCGGAGGAAGAGTATGCAGCTTCAGGTTTGTCCAGGTATGAACAAAGTTGGCCAGATTCACAAAGGTGTACAACCCCAGGCGGTCGTTTCCATAATTAGACAAATGTGTCATGAAGATGCTGATCTTTAAAAAACAAAATGAAGCAAGCAGACGTTGACTCTTCCTGTCACTAGATGGCAGTATAACCACAGATAACATAAATTTAATCTGCATTTTGCTGTTCTTTCGGTCGCATCCACACAGATCTAACTATCTTTGCTCTTCGTTGAATTACATCCTCCTTCTCAAGTCAGCTCAACACAATCAATGCAGAAAATTGTGGAACAGGTACTATGAGCTCTGGGTGAACTAGGATATGCAATCCTGCCCTGGAGTTGTACAGTATTTACACAATCTTTATGTAAATTCACTTAATGGATAATACAGGAAAAACAATAAATGTGATATTAAATATGTGAATTCTGTTTTCATGGAAGAGTAAAGAAGTCAGAGACCAAAAAGACAGCTGACCTCTACTGCTGTGATTTAAATCTTGTTGCTCCTACTGCAAGGTTTATAGGATAAGTAACTCTACAAAACTATTCTTCAAGTACTAGGCAGCTAATGAAATCATATGCAGAAACAAACAAATCTGAAACTTGATTGAGTACTTTCAAATAATTGTGCATAAAATACTCCAAAATAATAATTTTAAAAGCTCAGTATTCCAGCAGTTTTAAGGCTATTTGTATTTTGCTCTTCTAATGCCTTACTGTGAAAATGCTACTTGGATAAATCCTCCCTGCTACACCCCTGGTCCAAATGCCCTCCCACAGCCCCAGTGGAAGCCACGCTTGCCATGGAGGTTTCTTACAGGAACACGTTTGGATGCACATAAACCACGCTGGTGAGGGGAGCAGGAACACGCAGACTGCAGGGATGGGCTCCCAGGGACTGAGCAAGGGCTGAAGACTGAAACCTCTGCTTTGCAAAATGATCCGTTTTCAAAGTCATTTTTCGCTGATGAAACAGTCTGTTCTCACGCTAAAATCTCCAAACCTTTGCTTCTCTAACAGTGACTTTTAAAAGTTTGTTGTTGTTGTTGTTGTGTTTGCTTGTTATTTTTTAAATAGAACTCTCCCAAGATAAAATCTCCAGGTTAATTTCCATGAAAATATTAGAAGAATGACTCTTTTTATAAATAAATCCACTAATGCCATGAATTGGCAATTTCTATTTCAAGTAAAATGTGATGTAAGCCACTTTAAACAGAAAAAAAACTTAACATGGCTGTAACTCTGGAATCAGTTCAGGAACTGAAGTTTTATAGAAAAAGACAAGAATGAAACATTGGAATCTACAGTTGTATCCTTGTGTTTCAGAGTATTTAAAGTACTGGCATCCTTTGATATAAAACATTCAAAGCTATTGAACTTCTGTCTTTGAACATCTAACTGTAACGCTACAGAGTAGTTGCAGTGAATGAAAACAGTACATTGCAGAACATGTTTTACTAATACTGTCATTTGGCAAGACCTCTGGGCTTATATATGAAAAGCTGAGGGCTTCAATTTGACTCAAGTAAAATTAGAAGATATACACTGATAAATCATTAGGATATAATCTTTTTTTGTTAATCTCACTCCTATTTGAAAAGAAAGCCAACCACACAACTCCCTTTTAGGCAACCAATAATAAGCACTTTACCTAATGTATAACCTTTTCAAGTTTCCTTTTTCATTTCAAAGCAGAAACAGACCAGCCATAGGACTACCTGGTTCTCAAGGAAGATACCATCAGAGTGTTTCCATAAAAAAGGTTAACTTGTTTTCTTGACAGGCTCTTTCTTTCCTACATGTGGGTTGACCTCTGACATTCATAATGTCAGTTTGCCTCCTGGCAGCTCCGTACCTGCCAACAACTACAGCACTACACTGGAAGAAAAAGTAAGAGAACTTGAAAAGATTGCTAGTTGGGCAAAAACATGTATTATTCTTTCCTTGGAGAGATATCACTGTAATTTTAAGAATGTTAGAGTGGAGGCTGGAAAATTGATCGGACATATCATCATAAATAATGTCCAGCATAGGAAACGGTGTCAATGAAGGGGAAATATATAGAGACCTTAGATCCTGCTTTACAGTTATTTTTTTTAAATTTCAAATACTTTATGGTTAATTATTTACAACAAAAAGAAAGATGATCAAATGCTGGTTTAAAACATAAATAACTACATCTTGTAAAGAAGTCTCTACTTAGCGTAACCAAATAGAAGATCTAATATACAACTTTACATTGTAGATAAGGACTCCTTTACTCCTATATGGCATCAAAAATATTACAGACTAGCTAAGACTACCTTCCAGGAAAATCTGAACAGAAGTTTTTCCCTTCCTGTAGATACTGTACAAACAAATTCATAGTAAAATCCCTACTGCTAACTGTGTAAAATTAGCAAATTACAAATCTGTGCTTCACAGAACAATGAAGTATTGCTGAAGTATTGCCTTCACTTGATCTGACCTGAGAAATACTTAACTCTTGCTTTCAGCTGCAAAAGGTCTTTCCAGGCTAAGGCAGCGGCCTGTCTAACTAACAGGATGCTGCAATGGCTGTATTTACCTTTCTCTGAGTGAACTTGGACCAGGTTGCACCCAAGGAATCCCGATAAAAGGTGACTCATAGTCTGTGATGCCAACCTGCCAGGCACCCTGTCCTACTCACAGGGGTCTGTCTACAACAGCCATGCAGCTGCAGCTCTGGAAGAGATGTGTAAGCCGCCCCTTCTGTTTCCCCAGCCAAAAGGAGAAAACTATATCCAAGTGCCATTTTGAGGGTTTTCCCCTTGGTGCTGGCCCAGCTGCAGGAGACGGTGTGTTCCTAGTGTTCCTACCTCCCTCTCTGCGTTCCTACCAATTTGTGCACAGGGACGGAAACTCCTGTCGTTCCACTTCCATTTGTAGGTGCACAGTCTCACACCAAGACAAAGCATAATTATTACTTTTTGCCTTCTGTATTGAGTTTTGATGCTTTGTTTTGTTCTGTCATCCCACATTCTGCTTCATTCAAACAAGTTCTGACTAATGAGAATGATTACTCTTTCTGTGCCAGCCAACAGCATGCTGTGCTATTAGAGATTTATTCTCTTAAAACCACAGATCGGGACATAGAAAAGGAATCCTTTGTGGGCATCTCAGAAGACTAGGTCTAGTAAATAACACTATTTGTTCAATAATCTTGCACCTCTGGGAAATGCTGTAAAATATAAATAGAGCTTCATGCATTTCTTTATTCCTTCTTTAAAAAGGAAGCAGCTGTGAAAGGATTTATATTTACTCTAACAAGCATTTTAGCCTCCCTTTAGTTAAAAAGAGCTGATTTGATTTTATTATTTCCAGCCCTCTTATAAAATCTTTTAATGCATCTCAGCATTTTGTTCATCTCACTGCAAGAAGGATCACCCTTTTTAGCTGTTCCTCATAAATAAACTATCATCTTCATTGCACTTCAGTGCACACTCTCCACAGGATTTAATATCTTTCACAAGGGGACTGAAATGGAATGCAGACGATTTTTAAAATGATGGTTTGGGACTAAATCTTGCCTCTAGGCAGCAGCTCCTTTCTTGTTCCCACCCATCTTCGGATCAGAGTAGCAAAGGTGCTTTATGCTGCCTTCTCACAAAGCCTTGTAGGCAGCTGCATAATCTGCTCCTTTCAGCTTCTTCTCAGCATTTCTGTACTCCTCCTCCTCCAGAATAAAAGGGCAAAGGGCTATTTCTGATTTGCTCTCACTGATTACATCTGGGACTCTGACTAGTACTGCAGAGATGTAGGGAAATGAGGACAAGCACTCATAAGAGACAGCTTTTCTTTGTTGAATGCTCGTTCTCTGCTGCATATTTCCTTACTACAACAACATTTCCCAATTAGAGGCAGTAGCTTCTAGGTCAACAAATTAGAGCTGAGACCAAGACTGAGTTGCTGCTATTAAATCATATGTATCAGGAAAAGCTGAACCAGCATGATCTAATTTATGTACCAAGAACAGAGAAAACAGTACATGTTTGACAAACAATTTATACAAAATGAAAAAAAATGCAACAAGTTACCCAGTTTCTAGAGATAGATGTTATTTTAGCAGGCTGAATATTTTAAAAAATATTGATCACTACAAAATCAACATTATTAGGATGCTGCACCTATTAAAATCATGCAATAAGGACACTACCAACTAAGATTCTACAGTCTTGATAACAGCTGTTTTACTGACAAAAACAAACACAAGGCACCTACCTCCCAAAGGAAAGACATTACCCGTTAATTCCCAAGTGTGAGAAGCCCCTCTTATTGCTGCTAGTTTGTGCTATGTTTGTGTTCCTGGCTTCTTCACCCTGGAGTCAAGAGGTCTGTATTTTTGGTAATCCAGGTATAAGAGGAACCATTCAAGCATTCAAGAATAGTGGGAAAGATTCTTTTAGGTGTTTTTGTTATTGCTTCTTACCAAGGTCCCTGTGAAGGTCTAGAAGGGGGAATTACAAAGCTTCTCTGAGTTGGGACAGAAATGACTTATTAGTGAGCAGCTTCTCTGATGGAAAGCAGCAGAGGGCAACTCTGTGCTGGGCAATCTGCAAATATTCTGACTCCTTTCCATGTACCCTGGTAAGCAAAATGTACTTTGCTTCATATTCAAACTCCATTTTACCCAAACATTTTGCAGATGAAAAGGCTGTGCTTACACCTCACTTTTATGCTTCATACTCTTTTCTGTTTACACCTCCCTCATGGTGTACCACATCAGGAGGACTTTTCAATTTGGTTTCAATTACTGTAATCAAGAAAGAAAAGCAGCAATGTCTACAGTAAAGTAAAACAAATTAGGCATAAAAGCCTCTTAGAAGAGTAAAATGCCTGTAGAACAGCAGTCCACTAAGCCACTGGTCTCTAAACTTCTTGATTGCACACACCTATCAGTAAAAATATTTTGACCATGCATCCCCAATGCCTGTATATTTATGTATAAACTATATACTTCTAATACTGAAGTTCCAATATTTTCTTCCCACACCCAAATCCATCATCTTGCACACCCCGTGGGTGCACATACCTCACACTGGAGACCTCTGTATTAAGCTGTCAGGATCTGACTATGACTCAAGAGAAGCGTCTCTTGGCAGAGGTCAGCTGTACGCTCTTTGGCAACCATCAGAGAATCAGAGGGAGGACTGAGACTTGCAGTGACGCCGCTGTTGTTAAACAGATTCATTATTATTTTGGCATTTTAAATCTGGTACTAGAAGAGCTGGTACAAGAAAAAATTGGCAATAACCATTTCTTACGGAGCAGCCACATCTTTTTTATTTTTACCATCCAACTTGAATAAATTCATACTATTAAACCAGTCATAAAGGTACTTTTGTCATGGGCACTGTGCCACTCTCCAATCTGTGCAACAATATTAAAAAGCAGCACTGAGGCCTCCCAACTCAATGAAGTTAAACACAACACTTTAAAATGAAATTAAATTATGATTGACAATTAATTAAGTGATCTCTACTAGGCACTAGAAGTAGATGCGTTACCAATTTAGTATATTGCTGATATTTTAGCTACTGAACAAATATTTACAGGCCACAAGAGTATGTCTAACCCTCAGAACGCCCATATTCCAATTAATTTGGCATTGTGCACACTCTGTTTGCAGTTCTGATAGTCTCTGTGTTACTCAGAAGAGTTTTGTTTCAGGTATTCATAGACTCAGTAACAGCTGGCTTTGCTCCATTAGACTAACAAAGTGATAGAATTACGAATTAAATTGCAGTCTATGCTTGAATATATATTTGTAGTAGTTGAAAGATACTCCTTTTAGACCTGTATGCTGCCAGAAAAGCTGTGTTCAATTCCACGCAATGCAGATTCCAGCTTGCAACTCCCCTTTTTGTTCCAAGGCTGTTCTGCTGGTTTCAGAGCTGCCATGGATCCGTCCACTTGCACAGACAGCAAGCCAACTACTTGAATTTGATTTACATAGTAGTGTCTCCACTATAAATATAATGATGCCAGAGAATATTAATAAGATCAAACAAAACTATGTATTTAGTGTAGTTCTGAATTCTTAATCTGATTGTCAGGAAACCTGAGTTTATTTTCAGCTGTTGCACAAACTTTTTTCACTGTTCTCTGTAAATTGCTCATTACTCTTGTGACTCAAATTCCCAACTGGCAGTAGTGTCCAACAGACTTGTTTCACTAACAGCCGTGAACCACTTGTACAGGGCTTCCCAGTCGAGAATTTTGAAGGCAAAAGTTTTCTTATTGCTCACAGTTAAAATGCATTTGTTGCACACAGTTACAAGCAATCACCTCTAATTAGATAGCTAATCCTGTCCCGCAGGCTTTCCATGTTGCCTGTTCATTCATAATCTTTTATATTTTGTCTATTCCATCCACAAAGTACCAGGCACTGTCTGGCTTTTTTGGGTGGGCTTTGAAGAACAGATAGGAAGGCAAGGAATGTTTTGCAGTCAACTAAAACGCCAGGCAAAACTGACTTCCATCTCACCCCAGCTCACGACAACACCCCAGACTATTGCCGGAGTTCCAAAATGTTCCCGAAACGGCCACGACAGGACAGGGAAGATATGAAACTGTTGCCTGTCTCACTGATGCACAAAGCAGGTCAAGCCTTCCAAACTGAACCAGCTCCCCAGAGAGGCCAGGAGATGCTCCCAATGTGCTGCTGTGGGATGCCGGCAATGAACCCCACACATAAGAGCTCAGGGAGGTACCTGCACATCAGTGCGCTCCTCAACACATTTGTTGTCTTTCCTGCCTCTCACACTCAGTATGATTAAATATGAGGTTGTGCAAAGCAGGACAGGCAGAAAGGGAAGATTTGGGCCTGAATGTCTTTGGTTTTGTATTTTTCTCTGTAGTCCCAAAGCCTGAGTAGTCATCTTGTTCAGGGTCACATTAAGATACAGTAGGTTCTGCTGCGGCTTGTATAAATCCTCTTATTTTCAGTGCTAAAGGAGATAATTTCTCCCTTGCTGCAAGCCAATTAGCTTAATAACAGCTCTACTCACTGTAACTTGGGAGAGGTAAAAATTAGAGGAAAATAATACTTAGAACTGAATGCACATAAGGATTACAATTATTTTAAGATCAATCAGACAAAGGGCCTAAACCATTAACAGTCTCCCCTCTTGATCACTACTGCTGGAACCACATGGAGAACACACAGCTGGCTACACATCAGTTTCATTGCTAGGCTGTCAACCATTTCAAGGCTTACACCAAATTCCTCTCCAAACAACATTTTCCTTTTCCTTTAGGTCTGTAGACATATAGTACTTCCTAAGAGAAGTGCAGATAAGTGTGTGTAATGGAATTACCGTATTATGTTCTGCTTGTTTTACTTGGGGGCAGAAAAGGTATAGAAGATTTCTATGAACCATTGTTTTCCCTTGAACATCTTGTAGGATAGCAAAGCTCTGAATGTATATCTTCCATAGTTCAAATGATATTTTAGGACAGGGTTATGCATGTCTTGTACAAGTTAAACAAGAGACACCTTAACTTTCACTGATGGCAACAGAAAAGGAGAAGCATACAATATTGTTTTAGACTATGACTCTCATCAAAGGTGCAGTCTGGGTTTACTAGACTGCTTGGATTTTAGAATCAAAACATACCTTCCACATGATCATCTGAAAACAAATAGATTAACAAATTGGAATATTAATCTATTAATAAAATCTTACAAACTTTTAAAAAGCAGATGAGATATATCCCCATTAATATTGTCGGTCTGCTTCACAGATTTTGTTTCTATTGCTGAAACTTTGCACTTGGAAAAAAGAGTAAGCTTTTCCATATTAAAGCAAACCAACCAACCAACCAAGAAACAATAGAACTAGTAGGCCTGCCCTGTGTTTGCCCTGTTTATCCAGTGCAATATGATGTCTACAGAAGCAGATGGTATCATATATGTATGAGGAAAAGTACAGGATACTTTACAGCTGGGAGATGTCTGAAAAGCAATCTTCCCTTCTTTTAAGAATTACATAAAGCATGGAAGTTTATATGGAATCCATGTCCTACCAACTACTACAGATGTGAATATCCAGCCAAATTTAATTCTGTATTTAAAATCTTGGCAAGTTCTTGATGACAAAAACACCACATTAGAGCAAGATTCTGATACCATTCTCATTTAAATGCTCATCCTCATTTAAGTGGTTATCCTCTGGTTTTCTGTTTCAAGACAGACAACAGGAGTTAATGCCTAGATTCTTCATACAATTTCGTAGTTGGTTCTGTTTTTCATCTAAATTCAAATGTAATCAATCTTGATCATTTTGATTTTACTTCAAAGTAGAGTTTTTCTCAGTCCTTCATAGTCCTGTTCAGTCACCAGCTTCCACCTTTACCAATACGATCAAGTCTGAAGTGTGTTCTGGAGGAACCCCTAACCATGGATTTCCACAATTCACTATACAACACCATAATTTTCCACCCTATTTCTTCCACAGCATGTCAATGCCTTAAAGAATAAGGAACGTGGATATACCTATGTATTATCCCACTAAGAGGAATGACAAGAGGGAGGAAATGGGAAAAATCCCACTGACTTCACTGTGCAAAATGTGCAGAATCACATGTTCAGGTTGTTGATTTATCTATGTTCCACGGAATCCAAATATACCAGCTCACATATAGGAACCTTTCTCTTTTGTTACTGGGATATAACACGCTGTTCACAATGATGCCTTTTAAAATGGGCTTAACTATAAGCAAGAACAGGGAACTCATGTTCCTATTGTTTGTGCAGCCTCAAGGAGAACAAGCACCGGTCGGTCTGTTTGCCTCCTAGTCTGCAGCCTCCATCCGCCCTGTGGGACAGGCGAGCGAATTTCAATTGTTCATCGGACAAAAACTGCTCTAATAGCACATCTCTAATAGCTGCTCTCCTGGGAGAACACCCACATCATTAGAGAAAATGCTGCAATTAGCAGAATCCTCTTCCACTCACAGTTTTGGAAAGATAAAGGGTGTAGAGCCTTTATGTTCATGTATTATCATAACATGTATAGCTACTCAGCAAGACATTACTCAGATTTATTACGTTCTTGTTAATGGTTCCACAGTGCTGTTATATATCAAATAAGTAATTTTGTAATAGATAGTCTTAGTTACTTTAAAAATTATGTTCTCAGTTAATCAAGTTTTGGTACTTAAATCCATTGCAACACATGTACGAACTAAAAGCAGGTGATTCGTAACTTGGGTCTCTGAATATTGTATCAGTGCTCTTTGAACTCTTCTGGTCACAGTTCTTACATAGCTTATTTTATTGTACATGTCCCACATCAACTGCCTAGAGAAGCAACAGCTATGGCACAGACAGATAACTAACCTGTACAGACGTATTTTCATAAAGAAGCAGTATCTATATATGTTCCTAGTTGCAGATGAGGAAAATATACTGTGGCAGATAGAAAGAAGTATTCAAATAGTTTTTGCAAAGGCATGTTCAGTTCAGCTATGTTTAGTTGTTCCTGGTTCTTCAGTCTAATTATTTTCACAGTGGTTCTGAAGTGTTGGTAGAGTCTTGTCAGCATGGACAGAGATTTATTAGCAAACCTGACAAGAAACGCTACAGTTGATGGTCATGTCTATACCTACCTCATCAGTATATATAGCTCAAAATCTAATTGCTCACTTCATCATTTATAAGGCATAGTTAGAAGACTGGTACGATTTCATTCAAAGAGATGTTTAACAGAAATATTGCAGACAGAGACAGTTGAATCTGGAGTCACTGAAGATTCTTACAAGTTTATCAGGAAAAATCAAAATACTTGCTAAAATGTTTTCAAGTCAGTACAGATTCTTCATTTAAATATGCTGATTTAAATATTAAAAAAAATGGGATTTATCTTGAGATGTTTCTGGTGAAATTAATGCTAAATAAATTGATAAAGAAATAATATTTTCTTTATAAAGGGATGCCATATTAAATAAATGAAGCTTTCTTACTTTAGCATAGCAGAGCCAAATCCTTAAACCTTGGTTGTTTAAACATTTATAAAGGAAGTTAAAAGGCAAATATGCTTAATTCAGTCTCCTTTTAATTGCTAGGATCATCTCTTGCTGTGATTCTCTTAATGTGGTATTGATACCACTTAGTAGGTTATACCTCTTTGTTGCCAGCTGTTTCCACTGACATTCTCATTCCTTCCTATAAGGAAGAGTTTACTAAGCAGTGGGAACAAGAAGAAAGCCACCCTTGTGCTCTTATGTGAAACCATTGCTACTCAAAACATAAAAATGGGGGAAAAAAAGAAGCAATGATGGGAAAAAAAGTAACAATGTGAAATAATAAGACAGCTGTCTGGTTGTATAATACACCACTGAAGACTTCTACAATCTGTGTTTTCCTTGTGCCTTTCCTACAGAATTCCCTGGCTAAATTAGTGCAAGTCACACAACCTCCCTCTAAGTCAATTATCCAACCAATAAGGTGGGAAAATAATACCAGTATGCTAATAATATAGGGCTGCTGAAGGTGCTTTTTTTTTTGTGCAAGATCCTGAAATAGTACAATCTTGCCTAAGGGCCACTGAAGTCAGCAAAATCTTTAACAGAAGACAGGCATAGAAAATACTATTGGGAAAATAGATAACGTGTTATAGTACTACTTGGGCTATTTTTCAGCTTGGTGGCACTTCAGCATTCTAGATACTTTATGAACACAATGGGCAGAACTGTCAAGATCACTTTCCAGCCACCATCAGATTGCAATCAAACCAGCAGAGCAGGGATATAAGTGCACACCCAACAAATATAGCTTGCCAACCACAAGATCAGCTACTCCAGCAAACCAACTCCTAGTTCCCATATAAAACAACCTGCAGAGACTGTTGGCCCAGCAGGGTTTCCTGTGTGGACTGACACTTTGGTTACCTGCAGGATCTCTGCCCATCAGGTGCCCTGGGAACAGGGTGATAACACAGGTTCTCATGTCAAAAGCTGACAGATGCACGTATGATCGATCCTGTGGGGTTTTTTTGTGGTTTATTCTGCAGATTGTGGTTGATCTAACGTACTATAATGAAGCAGAGCCTCTCTTGTGAATAGCTACCATTGCTCAGCCACATTGCAAAGAAATTTGGGGCATTATTCTTAAGGGCATTTATTTCAGTGTAGGATGCTCGGTTTCTAAACTCTCGCCCTAACACCTTACACCTCAGAAACTATAGCCACTTAAAATCAATGATCCAAATTAAAGCAGCAAATGTAATGAGGGCCTTTGTTAAGATTTACATTTAATCTATACCCACATTTTCCGTTTTTGGAAACTAAATATTGTTGAGAATATTGTTTAGCTGACATTGTAATGATTCCTAGGTTTCTTCTTCATAGGTTTGCATCAGTGAAAATGTTTAGAACATGACTCATAGTGGTATTTTTGCATCCTCTGAAAGGCTGGGTGTTCAATGTCAAGGAATCCCGGCAATTTGAATGAAAACACAGGAAAGCTTATGAAATCCAAAATGCCATTTCATAATTAGACACATTTCTAAAGCTACTTAGTTTTCATTTTAATGCCTAATCTTTGCCCAACTCTGACTTGCAAATTATAGTATAAATACATGTAATACTTAAAAAACACAAAGACACATACCATAATCTTTAAATTGATTACATGACAGGCTAATGCTTACAACTTTAGAACCTGCTTATAAGCAGATATTTAAAACCAGACTGACTGTCTTTTCAAAGTCACTCTGTAAAAGGATCGCAACAATTTGTCTTGGGAAAATTTTGGCCTGATATTCATTTACAGTTGTATTTAGAAAACAGTGCATTCAATTTCTATTATTTTAGCCTGTATTTTATTGGGGATATCATATTTATCAGAACTAGGTGATCACACAGTCCACAATGCAACGCATAAATCAAAGATCTCAGTAATATATAAGGATTTTAAGCAGGCATGATTAAACTTCCAAGATTAATACCAATAATAATGATTGTTTCACTATTTATCTTGTCTTCTTCTCTATTCTCTTCATTCTTTTAATATAAAGGGTTTATGCCTCGAGCAACCACACTAAATTTTTGTTTCCCCACCATAGTAAGACGGTAAAATGTGTTTTGGCTAAGTTGTGGCTGTGTTTCATTATGGAATACAGATCGTGCTGTCTCAAAATGTTGTTACTATATATCTTACTCCAAGTCTTGTTTGTTAAGCTAGTAGCCTGTACTTAAAATCCACATATTGCCAGAGCATTGCTATAGTACCAATACCTTCCATCCAAGGAATTTTCCATGCCTCTCCTTTGTTAACGTGTTGTGCCTGACATGATATATATAATCAAAATTGGGACTGGGACTACTGCCATCCTCTAGCAGGGAGATCACGTGTGTGCTCAGGAAGTGAAGTTTTTATTTCCTAATTCTACTGTGTGAACATGAAAAAGGAGAACAAAACACTGTAAGAAGAATCAAAATTATGGCCTGAAAGAATTCAAGGCTTGAAAACCACACCTGCTTAGAAATTTCTAAAGTCACTGACAGAAGAGTTTTTTCCTTTGGGCTTCCATTAAATTATGGAAGATTAAAAAAGGGCACAAAAATATTTAGGCTATTATTCCAAAGGATTAGAGCTGTTCCCTTTGGTGTTCTGAAAAAAATGAATCCTAGTGATTACATTTGTACAAAATAGGTAAATTTTATTTACGTGTTTCATTTGGACTTTGGCTGAAAAACTCACCTAAAAGCTTGTCTGAAAGGTCAGTCTTGATGCAACTGCTACTTTGAAGTACTATACTGTTCTGCCAGTATTCTGTAGTTTCATAACCACCTTTGTTTTTTATTCTTCCATTAAAGATAAATGACAGATTAAGCAGATGTATTAACTACGTGGTTCGTTTACTATGAAGCTATTATGACTTGGCAACTGAAAATGCTTAAAAAGGGTTTAAGTGCAAGCACCTATTGCTTGTAACTTTCTCAAATCAATGACTGTTCCCAACGTTAATCTGGCAAAGTAGGGTAATAGACTTTGCCTGAGGTACTCATCTCATAGTAAACCCCATTTTTAATGCTTGAATTATTTTAAAAATTAAATCTTGGTGTCCCTATTTTGTACAAAAGTAAAGAAGAACTAGAACGGTTGCTACTACAGCATTACTAATAAATCAGTTGACAAAAAAAAGCAGATATCTTTGTACAACTAACAGCACACACACAATATTAGATATTAAATTAATGAACTGAAAAAGCAGAAGAGCTCACAGTGACCAATCATCACTGTTTGGGAGACCCAGCTGATTAGCCTTGAAGCATTTAATAACTTCTCCTTTAACTAATTAAAAAAAAAATACATTGTACTTACCGGATTGAGAACCACTGTGAAGAACAACTCTCCTCCTTGGATACTTTTGTCTAGTTCCTTTGGGCCTCCAGGATACTCTTTATAGAAAATGGTGTGGGTAAATAAGCCACAAGTTTGCCTAGGAAGCACCTACATTTATTTTAAAAAAAGTAAAAAAAATCAAGAGAAATGCACAGAACAAAAATGTTTATACTTTTCATGAGATAATAGGTGTCAGATAAGTAAAATATAACTGATAATGTTTCTTGCTGATAATTGCTGGGTAGATTTGGCATCACAACTTTTCCAGAAGTCAATCATGATCTTAGTTGGATTAATACACTGGCAGATCAATAAATAGTGCTCACTGAAAGAAACAACATTTTTACTATCAGTGAAATCATAACGTCCAAAAATTCATCACATTTTGTTTAAAACTGGAGATTGATCTTAACTGGTAAGTTACAATTCAGGAACCTCCTCAAACTAATTTTGTCTGTAACACTTGATAATAACAATATGCATTTGAAGTCTGGTCATCAAAGATTTCTGAGATTTTAAAATAATTTCAAACATAACCTGAAATATTATCAGTCTATATTGTATTATTCAGTTCCACTTTTCATTTGAAAGATGACTTGTATTACAATATTTGCTTCTCACTCAACCGTGCTAGTTTTATTACACAGATTGCAATAAAAAGTAGCATAAACAAAAGCATGGATTTTTAAAAAGCAGCAAAGAACTAGTCTTTTGAATAGGAATAACTAACAAATGCAGTTAGGTTTTCCAGTAGAACTTCAAAATGTTTTCTATCAACTTCAGAAAATAATTCACTGGACAGTATTTAAATTATGTCTATTTTTAATGGAAAAACAGCAGAGTATTGATGTTCAAATACAGTTCTTAAACTGGCATTGCTCTCGAAATTCTTGGTCCAATTTATAATATTATATAATAGCTTAAACTTTTAAAACATACAAATTCCTTACTTGACATAGACTATGGTTTTGTAGATACTCTTTATTTCTTGTAGTTTCATATCCCAACATCATTTTTGTAATGTATAGGATATCGTGACCACAGATCATAAATTCAGCATTGTCAGAAAATGTGTGGAATTTGTGTATTTGCAATAAACTTGCATATACTTCTTAAAAAACTCCAGATTTCACTGACAAAATACGAGAGCAATTCTTCACAGAGGGAGGCATTAAAGCTGCACTGAATGGGAAATGCTCTGGCAAATATTACACAATTATTTTCCTACCACATGTATTCATCGGCATAAGCCTGCAGATGTAAAATATTAATGCATTTGCCCTGAAGAACTGGCAGCTTGAAATTCCCCAAACAGGTGGTTTTACACAACTGTTCTTGGAAATAGATTTTTGGCCCTAGTGTCCTTGTGTTATATCTCATTATGCATCTTCAAATGATATGTTTTTACAAAAATTTATGGAAGAGATTTTTGGAGATTCTGAGAGTCAATCAATCTTTCTCAAATGCTTCATGCCCCCTGAGCATATCCACAAACCCATTATTTTACATGCAGCTATTGCTTTGAGGCAAACAAACTGTAGCTCAAATCTGTATGGTGTCAATTTTTTTGCTGGGTGTCTGGAGATCACTTTAGTTTCCTTCATCCAAAAATAGATCTAAACTTTTAAACATCAGTATTTGGCTTAGAAAAGTGGTATCTATGGTAACTCACGGACTTTTTATTATGTTATAAGCTAAGTGGCAGCTCTTGTGCTAAGGGACTTGACCCTCCAAAACTGCTTGTTGCAACTAGAAGTATAACACAGCACACACACATGGATCTTTCCCATTCACTGCTCTCCTACATGCTCCAAAAGAAAGTCACTCAAGGAACATATCATCAAGTATTTTAGAAAGTTGTTTTGAAACACTTCTGAGGTAATAATGACATTATGTGAATCAGAAATAACCTACACCTCAGTGACCAGATGGTGTTAGCATAACGCTTTTCGTGTCAGTTGTGTATAACCCCGTTTGGCAAATACTGCTGTCAGCAAACAACACTGTGAATTATGTAATACGGAAAAATTGTGTGATTTGACTTGTGGCTGTTTCATAGCCTGGAGGTAGCAGGCGGGCAAGGGCGGGTGTGCCCTCCTTCCCTTCAACCTTCTTGGGAATGTCTGCCCTGTGTCCAGACTGCTGGGCTGGGCTCAATGCAGGTTAAGCCACAGCTCAAAGCACAGTTCACATTTCTGCATGGCAAGAAGCAAAAGGAGGGCAACTGTGCACTGCTCAAATAGAAGAAAAGAAATATTTATGCACCAAGACCCAGATTCTCAGATGGCAGAAACTGGCAAAACTCTTTTGCAGTTAATCATATAATGCAAATTTAAAACCTGCTAAAAATCTAACCCATAATATTCTGTTAAAAGATGCAAAGTTGATTTTTTCCTTGAGATCTCTGCACCAATATTAACAGTAGGACTAGAACAGTTAACAGCCTGGCAACTGTTAACAGCGGGGTGCCTAGAGGCCACCTTCATCAGAAGTAACATCATCAGCAACAGACCGATTTTAATTAACAAGATACTGTCAAATATATCTTGCTACTTATGCACAGCAATATGTGCTTCTCACAACGTGAACTTTCAGGATACCATGCTTTTCCACTTAGAAATAAATTGTTCATCAAACGGTAGAGTGCTTGTAATATGAACATCATAAATACAACTCACCATGATATTTTTGTGGATGAAGCCTCGTCTGTATCTTGCAGGCTTCAGATGTGGGTATTCTTCTGTGCTAGTAACTCTGATATTCCAGACCTTTTTCCAGGCATCATAAAGTTGGACGTGTACTGGATAGACCCCAGAATGGTGCGGAGCCACTGCATAGCCCAAATCTGTTGGAATGCCATGTTCCTAAAATAGAACAGAACAATGACTGCTTTCAAAAATGTAAGAAATTTGATGTTTCAGCATTTCTCAAATCCTTTGTGAGAGATCAAAACCAGGTCTGAAATGTGAATAATGGTGATATCAAAATACACTAATAAGTAAGGGAGATGGAAGGCAGCGTGGGGAAAATGAAATGAAGGATTTTAATACAAAAGCCTTTTCAATAAATATTTTTATGACTATCTAGGGAAGAGTGATGTAAATGTATATTACACTGATTACTTCAATCAATACATTAAACAGAAAGCTGCACTCTTTCTAGTTCTTCTAAGGAATTTGCTCACAAACTAAGAATTCAGAGATAAAATTACTGGCACATATTCAACACAACAG
The DNA here is from genome assembly GCF_963082525.1 of Nesoenas mayeri. NCBI lineage: Eukaryota > Metazoa > Chordata > Aves > Columbiformes > Columbidae > Nesoenas > Nesoenas mayeri. Next base: position 10,880,411 of record NC_137540.1, on the reverse strand, counting down.
GTAGCATTTGGGAGTTACAATAACAAAAATGTGATTTCCACGACATGTACCTACACTATTACTTGGATTGTTAGCTGAATTTCACAGAAAGTCACTGCATTTCCCTTCTAGTCACTCAAAGCATGAAGCCGTATTGAAAAACCTGCTGAATCACTTTAGTGTCATTTTAAAAAAGGAGAAGAGACAAAAGCTTGTAAAATTCTAAGGAGAATAGGTAGATGTTGTAGACTAACCTCTTTTGTAGCACATCTTTCATTTTTGCAGACTCCTGTCACTTATCTAGTTTACATACGTGACCTTGCAGCTATTACCTTCTCTTGACATTGAATATGTTTTCTTTCCAGTTGGTGGTTTCCAACACACTCTAATGAATTTTGACACCTTTTGTCTTTTCTTCCAGGTTACTTTTCAAGGGAACACTATACAGCAGGTATTCCTGTAATGGTCTGATTAGCAGAATCCACTGTCCATAAGATGTTGCTGCGTTGCAACAATTTAGGAAAACTGCCTTTGAATGATCTTTGAATTCTGTTCAAGAGTCTTTTACATTTTTTGTATTTTTATTGTCATATTCATCATATTTTTAAATCACACTTTGTGTGCAGAGGTAAATATAGGCTGATACTTGGTCTCTTCCTTTGAATAAACTAGTTACTAAGGAATATGGAAAACTCTCTTATCTCAAAGAAAAACAGGTGCGTGAAACAGGTCATCTTAATCTTTTCTGGTGGAGCAGTGGATTACTGCAGGAATGCTAAGATACTGGACTTAAAAGCTTAAATATTCAGGATTCAATATTAGACTAACTGTTATAATTCAAATCTGACAGCTTTACTAATAGGTCAAAACAACGTGTACTCACAAAAAGCAGAATTTGCTTCTGGTCTCGAAAAAAATGAGAAACTAGACTTTAAAGCTGTGAAGGCTGCAAGGGAAGAAAGCTATTTTTTCCTTATTCAAGGGTACTTTGGACTTAGCGTAATGGCACGTGTAACAGACAGGTATGATTTAATCACACTTGAGAACTATAATTTTTCAATATTTAAAATACTGGTGAAACTAATATTTCCCTTTAGCACTTTATGGCACACACACTGGGGTGTAAAATTTTATCATTCCAAGGCTGGTAGAGCTTTTGGAATTCATGTAAGGCCATCGCGCTCCTGGGTAAGACCCAAACAGCCCATCAGCTGCAGCAGGGAGCACTTCATCTGCCAGTTTACACCGGGGGTGCACTACGGGTAATCTGCCAAAATGAGAATGATTAAGATCTGGCGTATTGGATTTACTGCATGAGGAGATAAAGAATAGTTATGCCATCAAGTTATATGGCTTCACACTATTTAATTCCATCACAGATATTTCAATTTCTCATCGTTCTATCTTTTCTACTTCACTCAAGCATGCATGAACATCAGAAAGAAAAATCTTCACAGAACATCTAAGAAATTGCATTCTCTAATGTCCCATTTAATCTCCTTCATTCAGCTATAAACAAACGTCTGAATTTTAAGGGTTTTTCCCTCAAGTTTAACAATATGCTGTAGTAAAGATGTAATTAAAATATTTCATTCTAATTATGAGCCTATCACTTTAATGTATTAATATCTATTATTTCTTAGCAACTATAATTCCCAAGTTGAGCATTTCACGCACGATATGCACATTCAGTTCAATAATGCATGAAGCACCAACAATTTCAGCCTCTTTCAAAAAGGCAGGATACTTTGTTGTTAATCTAAATGCTTTAAGCAAATCTAATGAGTAACTTCACGTCTGAAGCTATATGTAAGTGTAATATAAGGTATCTATAAGTATTAAGGGCATATAAAGTAGGCAAGAAAACAGAAAATTAGATGAAATTATCAAAACCAGGGTTGAATATGAATTATTCTAGTAACATACTTCAATGGTTGCATACTGTGGACTAATCCCAGAGGATTTCTTAAGTCTTTTTGCATCACACCAGAACTACAAGAACTAATTTAATTTCCAGTGGAACTTGCAAAGTACACAGAATCACAGAAAAAAAAAGGAAGTTTGGACATAGGATTTTAAAATTTTCATGGTTTCAACTTTCACTGAAATGTTTTCTTTAAACAAAGAATAAAATTGAGCTGGCCTTTACTCAGTACTCCAGTTTACAGTAAACCTAGTACAGTCTTTGGTAGAAAGAAAGAGTATACTTAAGAGCGAAGTTTTCAATTACAAATTTTAATTGCTCAATATTCTAGGTCTCTGCCTTCCTCCTGCACTCACTGACACATGATCACAAGCACATCCTTGTTTTTGTTCCGATATTTCAAGGAACAAAGTCATTACTTGCCAGCTAAAGAGCAACCACTGTATTTTGAAAAGAGAGAAGTAAAGTTAGGCTGTTGGAAGAGTAGGTGTATTTCAGCAAACATTTTGCTTAAGTTTGCTGAAGTATTCTGATCTAACACTTTGTGTCTTCACATTGGACCATTTCTTCAGACAAACAATACGTACTATATATGGCAGTTTCATGCTATTGTATGAAAGTAACTGTAGAGAAAAGGTGAGTCTGTTTCTCTGGTATACTCAGACCTAAAGATCTGGTTTTACTTTTTCTTATATTCTCACTGAAACTGTTTTCAGAGCTTTGCTGTGAACAAAAAATTAGTAAAGGCAATGATTTTCAAAAAAAAAAGTTCATAAAGCTGATCCAGAGGGAATATATAAGATGTTAACGGGTACCACCGCAGAAAAGCATGCAGCACACTTTGTTAATTCTAACATGAAGTGTTTTCACAAAGTCATTTGATATATTTCGATGGAGTGTTTCTTCTTTCAGAAAACTGGATTTTTTTCTAATCTAAACAATGGGTTATTTGGACAATATTGAAATGGAATAATTTTTATCTATATTGAATTTCTAAGATGGGAATGTATTAATTCCACATTCCAAAAGAATTTTTCCATTAAAAATCTTTTATAAAGTAATGCAGAAAACAAATTTAATTGAGAAGAAAATCCAAACTGTATAGAGAAAGAATTTTCAAAGCACAAAATACAGTGACTGCAAAAATCACTTTATCAAAACTTCTTTTTTTTTTGCAATTACTTGACATGAAAACAAATTCTACAAGGACTGATTTTCCAACAAAATAGGAATAATGGTTTCTGAATACCGAAATTCAACATAAAATGCAAAAAATACAACTCACTAAGGCGAATTTTTTGTTGAGGATCATCTGCTCCACCAGTGACGACTCATTGTGGAAGAGATGTGGCTGCATGTGACTCCACATATGGGGAAACCACCAAAACTCATCTACAGACCTCAACAACAGGTCATCGCCTTCATCTTCCTCCTCAGTGCCTGCAGAAAGAAAAAAGAGTATCCCCCAAAGAAAATCTCTACTTTTATTATATTCTTACAAATGTCTGAAAATATAAGAATGAAATTAACACAATCAAATGTGACCATTTAAGTACTGCGGATTTTAAAATGTTTCCAAATACAAATCCCTTTTCCTAAAGTACTTCTAGCCAAGTAAAAGACTGAGAGCCCCATTTTCACAGCATCTTGAACGCATGGCACAGCACAGTTCCCGCACACATGTGCTATGCGTGTAACATTAGCAGCTAAAGGACAGAGTTGAAGAAATTGTATACAAGATCATTTACTAAAGAGTATAAATGAAAAAGTCGACAATTCTTTTTTTGCATTCGTTGCCCAAATTAAATTCACTCCTTGATCCAACTTCTTTGCCTTTCATTAACTATATCTTGAAGTATTTTTCCCAGCAGCCTTTTCAAAATATAATGCATAATACAATTATTTTTGCTTCCCTGCTAATTCTTGTTTTTCTGATTATGGCGTATATCAGAAATCTGCATCTTTGAAGAGACAAAAGGTGGCTGGAGCTCATCGAGTTATTTCTCAGGTCCCCGGCCTGTCTTCCAGCTGCTGTCCTGCCCGTTCCTGAGGATGTGGTGCCAGAACAGGCCCTGCCGTCATTGCTGGCGGCTGAGCTGGTGAAGGGGAATCGCTCGTCCAGCAGCGCATGGCCCCGCCGCTCTCCCACACCTCTCCTGCTGCAGCTGCCGCAAGCAATAACCCAGCGGCAGGGCTGTCCTCTCACCCTGAGCTGCCTGGTTGCTTTGAGGCTCATAAATCCTCCCAAGCCTGCAAGAGAGGTAGCTGCACCCCCGCTACCCACAGGGACGCCCCCGTGTACACAGGGTACTATGTGGAGGGTGGGGGTTGGCGGGACACCCTGCACACCCCTAAACCCAGATATCTATCCTCATCCCAGTGACCGGCTAGTCCTGTCAAAGGCAGCCAAATTTAAATAGCCCCTTAACAGTCTGCCTTGTAAAGACTGTATGAGCTAAACTTTGACAATGTATATCTTAACACTTCTTCAACGTGTGCCTGTTTCCTGCTTATCTGATTGTTCCCACCCCCTCCAACAATGAACACAACTTCACAAATTTTCACTTTCACAAAAATTCACTTTCTTTCAGCATTTTGCAACATGCATTCTCCTTTTTCAGCCTTTCAGATGAACATTCAGCTCTGATGTTTTTCACATCATGTGGCCATATTCTCACTAGCATTATATGCCTTTTGCTTTCTCCTCATTCCTTCAATAAACCTCGTCTGACATACCTTCACTGTTGTGATTTTATTCCTCATTATCTCTGAGGAAACTAAAGCACTGAATGAAAAATGCGGGCAGACATATGCAATGATGTATCAAGATTTGTAGAATCATTAAATTTTAAGACTCCATGTCAGTCCATGGGGCCCTGTGTGATGTTCACACAGTATCAAAGAAATTGAGAGGAATACCTAAAGGTCATACGATAGCCAGATCGTGGAGAAGAAAGCATATCATGAAAGGAAGAAAGCCACAGCAAGGGATGAGCTGTAAGAGAGAGCGGCTCAACTCATTCAGTTTACATGCACTAACTGGGCCAGTTTGTACTACAAACACACAATGTCTTTACCAAATCCCACTCAACCAAGAGCAGAAAGCCCATGTGCATGCTCCCTCCAAAGCATCTGTCAACTGAGGCACAAGAAGTGGTCTGGAAAGTACCTCTGCCTGCCGAGGCACTGGTGACAAACTTGGCGGTCAGGACTGTTAGCTGGGCAATTCTAGGCAAGACAAAGGGGGAGGAAGGGATGGGAATAGATGGAACAAGTGATATCCTGCATGTGAATATATTAAGGTATCTCTAGTCTCTCTGCACTGTGCAGGTGACACCTGGACATTTACCAAGTTTACCTGAAGTCTTCTGAGGCCTAGAAAGACCTGTGGAGAGACTGTGCAGCCCCAGCTGCTCTCTTCTCCACCTGTTCAGCTCTGAATAATAAACTTCTTTGCCTGCCTCTTCTTAACATGGCAAATAATACTGACCAAGGTGCACAACTGAGCACAGGAAGAGGAATGCTCACCCCTCTGCTACGTAACATGTGCAGCAGTCGAGCATATTCAGGCTCTGTATATTTATCTTTGGTTTTGAATAAATCTATTTTTGGTTCCTAGTCTCACCTGACATGTCACTTCCCTCTTTTTCTGCTAATATCCTTCAAGTATAATGTTATCTTGTGTTGTCCTTTGTCTCTCTCTTCCAGACTCTGATGTTGTCTTATTTCACTTGTGTGTTTATTTCTTTCTTTTTTGTCCATAAAGAGCACCTTCTTTCTTCTATATCACATGCTATTCAATACCTTATCTTTTATTTCTCCCTATTTCTACAGTGGTTTAAATATGAAGCTATTGTAATGGGTAATATCTACTGCTATGATATCTCTACAGTAGAGATTAAACTGTCCTAAAGGATGAACTGTGGTAGCTCAACAGATCTCTCAGTTAAGTCAATAGGAAATTTTATTTGATCAGTGGAATTTACCACTCAACAGGTTGAAAGGAGCTGAATTTTAATAAAAGATGAAGAGGAATCCAATCTGTTTCATACTGGCACCTAATGCAGACACTGCAGCTTATTAGTAGAATTATAGGTACCTCATCCTGACATGTTCCAGCCTATCTAAAACTACCACATAAGTGCAGTCAGGGAACAGATGCGGAGAAAAATCCAGTTCACCAATTCTACGTGCCTCCCTCTCTCCATTTCCTGGGACAGGCTCTGCAGCAAGCATCTGTGCTACCTCCAATTTCCTGTCCCGCTCTTTGAATGAAATTATGAAGAAACAAGAAGAGATTTGTTTATTCCACCCTCAGGATTGATTCTGCTGTTATCCAATGACACATATGTAATACATAGAAACCCTATAGAAAGCTGTCATCCCATGCTTGCACTGGCTCTTGCAAGTTCTACCCGTGGCCCTGTCACTCTGCCATGTCTGTATGTCCCAGCTTGCAGGAGGAGGAACCTTCCTCTAATTCAGGAAACTTAACAGTCTGAAAGGACACTTTTCTGAGGGGTTTAGTCTTTCTCTTAGAATCTACAGTCTGGTTTTCCTATTTCCACATCATTGCTCTACTTACTGGACTATTATGCAAAGAATGACCACCTTTTTGTTTGTTTGTTTAAGGAAAAAAAGGAAATTAAAAAAAAAGTGGCTGCAAAGAGGCATTCACAGACTCTGCCTACATGGTTATTTCCAGAGGGACTACAGCTCAGACAAAAGGTTAATCCAGAATAATAACTTCAGGAGAAATATTTAAATCAGTAAATCACACAAAGCAGCCTGGAAGAAAGAACAATTTGATTTTTTAGTTACTCTGTTATGAAGGAAGCTCTTCTCTCTACTCTGACCCTTAGTCCCTATCCCTGTTTTCCTCATACTAGAAAGAACACCATCAAAATGAAAGTGATTTTATTATTTCATTCTTACCTGTGTGATAAAATTTCCCTGAAAATCCCAGGTTGAAAGTAAAATTTGTAATCTGAGCTCTCAAAAGATTCTGAGTGTCAAGCAGGGCCTGAAAGAAAAATACCATATAAACATACCTGTAGAAAACTACACCTGGCACAGAAATTTAATTTCACAATACAAGTATTTTTACAGGCATATATATTTTCAATTGGTTTTGCTATTTAAAACCAGTTCTTTATATATGAAAAAGAAGTAATAGATATTTTCATTACAAGATTCAAGACAGCATGCAAACTCCATTGTTTTCCTCATTTAGATGACCAGCTACTAAATACGTTTTTATTCCCTGGATCATCAGCCAGGAAAACAAAGGCACAGGCCACAGAAAAGACCTTCAACTGATTCTTCACTAAATCTGAGACACAGCCAAGAATGAAATTCAGATCTCATATCCCCAGCTGCTGCTCTGTTCACTAAGGCGAACAGCATCTATCAGAATTGTGTTTTCTAGAATCAGAGAATGATTTGAGTTGGAAGGGACCTTTAAAAGTCATCCTGTCCAACCCCGCTGCAATGAGCAGGGACATGTTCAACTACATCAGGTTGCTCAGAGCCCCATCCAGCCCAGCCTTGAAAGTTTCCAGAGACGGGGCACCTACAGCCTCTCTGGGCAACCTGTTTCTCTAGATCAGGTCAAATACATATGCAGCATTTTAGTTATGTTTCAAAATTACTGGCAATGAAAACAAGACAAAACAACAGAAAGAGGCAAGATGAAAACTACCCCACATCAAATAACTTAATTCTAAATTCCCCCAAATTCTGACAGATTTCTCAGGCTGTTAGCATACTGGCTTTCAGCATACATGTACGTGCAACTACATTAGTACAAACAAAAAAACAGCAAGCAGGAAGAAAGGGGAAAGCTATTATTTGGCAGATACAGCTTCACTCTTTGATTTCAAAATACTGTTCTTGATTTGTCATTCCCAAGATTTACATACTGCTTTCAGGAGTTATCTCCCAAACTCTTATGCTCTGCTTGTCCACTATTTCAGCTTTCCAGGTATCACAAAGAAACCTAACCTTCTAATTCAAAATAAAACTTTGCAAAGCAAGAACAAAACTTAAGAACACAAAGCTTCTTCTAAAATGAGACTTGGAGTGCAAGTTTCTCCAAATAGCCTGTTTTCAACTGAGCACTTGGTAGTTGCTAATTTATGAACATAAGGGATTCTTTGGAGATTTGTGACACCGTACACAGCACATCAGAAGCGTATGGCCAGCTACAGCACACACAAACCCTTGGACACAGGCGCTCATGCAGTACCTTGGAAAGAAAAGGAAATATTTATAAGTCAAAGCCCAGCAAAGAGTTTTCAAAGTCAATGTACATTGTAGCACAACAATTTTAATAAAGTGACTAAAAGCAATACTCTTGTCAGAAATGAGTAACTCTAAGCATGTTATGAAAGGGGAATGTATTTAAAAAGTCACACAACTAAAATCACTGGAGGTTTTCAAAGGTTTAAAGGTACAGTGGGCTCCCCACTCGTGAAATTTAATGACAATTTGATGCCCTGAAAAATATGAGCCAGGAATTTTAACTATAGTTACTTTCAACATTTTTGAGTAATTTATCTACAGTTATTTTTTTAACTGGAATTCCAACAAAAATAAAATGTTAGTGTGGAAATCAAGTCCAGCTTTATGTATATATGCATAACATAGTCAAGTTACCGATCCTTAAAATATGATCAGTTTTACAGATGGAGGTGATATCCACCTTATCAGAGAGGTATACAAGCTCTTCTTTAGGTGTTTTCCAGGGCTCATCTAATGAAAGTACAATCTCCATCTGCAAACTCTGTCAAGCCTGTTTCCTTAAACTATCATACCTACAGCATTACAGTGACAAAATCAGGCAACCAGTGACAATAGCAGGGGCTTCCCTGCACATCAACCTCAAGAGACAGCAGGCCCAGTGGAGCTCCCCGTCCCTAGTAAGTGGTGGCCACACAGCACAGCTGGTGCATCTGGCCCCGCTCTGTGCTTGCCTTTGCCAGCACGCCCTTTCCGGAGCTGAGCGTTTCCACCTGGTCCCATTGAGAGACTGCAGCACAGCTCAAAGTGGGGACCCAGCCGCTCTCCAGTCCTCTCCTGTCCTGCATCTGATGCCCCATTGAACACACTAAGCTTGTAGCGTGTTTGACTCAGGGAAGCTGGTGCTTGAGGGAGCTGATCTGCAGCAATAGGAGACACAGTCATTTGTCCCTGTCCCGGGGGACTGCAAAACTGAATTTTGCTGACACGGCTGAGGAAACATGAGTGGTTTCAATTCTGAGTCATCAGTACTATTTGCCTCCTTCACCATTTCAGCAGACCAGAACATTATGCCTAAGCACATTCATTAAATATATACTAAACATAAAGCTAGATATGTGGAAGAATTGTCATTTTTTTGCCTTCTATTTCTTAAGGTCCTCTCAGATGTGGGAGTAATTTGTCTCTCCCACTGTTCTTCAGCAGTATAGCTCCAGCAGCAAGAGTATAGGAGGTTTCAAAGAACAGTACTTGTAAGATAAAGTCCATCTTGTTTCACTGGAAAGCCTGAAAAGTGCCCTGTGAACATGGGACATTCTAAAGGAAGGAGTAAAATGAAGCACAGAATGGATATAATTGAAAACAAGCTTGAGACTTCTGAAGTGGAATATTAAGAGAAAGATCTTCCAACAGTGTAACAAGGGCTTTTGCACAGGCTGAGAGAGCAAAGATCACTGAGGAGGCTTCTTATGCGAATGAAAGGTAGCAAATCTGCAGAGGATTTATTATGAAAACCATCCTTGAGCTGCTGGGAACTCATTCAGTGAAATAATTTTATCTTTGCACAGTTAAAAGTGTAGGACACAAATGATACGGTTATACATTTCTTATGTTAACAGTACATATTGTTGAATGAAAGAGATCCTGAGTGCAGCTTGACAGCAAAGTGGCCTGAATGGGCTGCACAGTACTTTCCCTCCAAATTAAGAACTGTGAGCATCTTTTGAGCTGAAGGTCTTATCCTGCACCTTTCTGACAACTTCTCAGCTTGCCAGCTTCAGTGTAGTCTCAGCATAATGGGAAAACAAGAGAAAAAAATCAAGAGCAGCTGGAAATGCCAGAGAAACACAACCTGGAAGGAGTTCTATGCTGTAAGCACCAAAAACCCCATGACATTTCTATGATAATGCAACACAGAGTTGACTTCTTCACTGGGAACTAATTTTGCTGGTGCAGTTATCACCTTCTCACCTCAATTATTACCTAGTGTTCGCATTTTATTTGGCCAGCAGTCATGATAAGACATTCCAAACAACACTCAAATAACATGGAACTCTAAGAGAAAGCTGAAGTTCACCTTTTACAGAGCAAACTTCGAAAACAATGCCACTGTTTGGTCTCTTTTGTTTTATTTTTTGGCCATGCTACCCTCATTAACAACAGGAGATCTGCTAAAGTCTTGTGGTGGTTGTTGAACACGTATCAGCTAATACCAAGCTGCCTACCTGCTCCAGCTGCTCTGTCTGCAAAGAGGGAGGGCACAGACCTGCTGTGAACCACTTTTTGTACAGACAAGCTGAAATAACATTTGAGTTGTCATGCCTATGATTATTTTCTGGGTGACTTGACATTTTACTCATCTTTCAGGTTCTAAAAACAAAATGTTAAAACTCATGAAAAATATATAGTAGCAGATGGCAGGGCCTATTACTGTGAGTTTCTATCAGAGAGACAGAAAGAGAGAGAAGTAGGGGGAGGAAATGCCTGAAATTTCATTTTTAAATGCTATTTCATATGCTGAAGGTAAGCTGGTGATATATTCTGTATATTTTACATTTGGTTTATGAAAAGCCCTTCTGGGTATCTGTATGACATGTTATATAAATACACTAGTACTGAAGATTATTTTTTAAAAACAGGTGAGTAAAACTTTCATATGTTTATAAATAATTATTTAGTACATAAGTTGTACTTCCACTGGTAATATAAGGAAAACAAATTGCTGGCTGCATAATCTTTTATGTACATAGATACAATGGAGTACTTGCTCTTCAAATTTTCCTAAGGTCACATACTATGTTTAGGAAATTCCTTGTCTCAGGAATCAAATGTGAGAATTCAATATACGTTGAAGATGCCCTTCTTCACCAACGGTCCAAAATAATCTCAGAAAAAGGCCCTGTTATAATCCCAGAAATAGATGAAAGTTATCCCAACAGCAAAACAACAGCAAAACACAATTCTTGCAATCCCTGCATCTGCCAGGTTTATAGCACAATGAATGAATATCACAAATAAAGCCAGATTCTCAAATGATTAATTAGCATCACCCCATTTAAATTATTGCTACTGCATTTCTGATTAAATATCTCAGCAAATATAAGATGCTGTAACTGCCACTGGGATCTTAATTGAGAGAGAATTTAGGATAAAATGGGCTCTAGGGTCATAAATGGAATGAAAGGAACTAAGAGTATTATTCTTTAATTGAAATATTCATGCAATGAAAATGTATGAAAATTCTTGTATAGATGGCCTCCTTCTTTCCTGACAACCATAATGTTACACTATTTTTGTCACTTTCCAATCAGAAATACCAACTTTGTTTACAAAGTAAACAGTTTCATTTGATTTTTCTCGTCTTATGGACAGAACAGAGGCACAGACAGATGACATGGGATGACAAAAGCTCTTGCTCAAGTAAAACAGCAGTAAAACCAAGGATAAAATTCCTATCGCTAAACTTGCTTCCCACTTCCATAGCCAGGAAACCATCCTGCCTTCTGTTCTCAAATATCTCTTTACATGATTTCACTTCATAGTCTGTCACAGAGAAGTCACAAGTATCAACTTGTCTTTGGTAAACAGACTGTAGTAATTTCTTCAGCATCAAGACAAATATTCAGATCCAAATATCTTGGTTGATCAAATAAATAAGAACACTTTGCTGAACTCTGCTTCACCAAAAAGGAACTATGATTTGTTTCTGTAGTCAGATCAACATTTTAATGACTATTTTCCTCCTCAAAAGCTATTAAAGAACTTAAGACACTTGAAAAACATGTACCTAGCCTAAAATGATGTTAATTTTACTTGCAACCACATGGATTTTAACCAAATTGGCAAGCAGACAGACATAGCCTCACAAGGCTGCAGCGGCAACATCCTAAACTTCAAATCAGCACATGCTTTCATGTTAGTAAAAAAAAATCATGAAAGGTCAGCTTCATAATTTTTTGAGAAAGCCTATCTCCTCCTCTGTTTTTTGGGAAGCAGATCTCATCTCTGGAACACTTGCTTTACTATTTCACATCTAACAATGCTATCAAAGGAGTAATTACATTACAAATCACTTTGCTTTTGAGGAAAACTTCTAATGCGGTACTGGCTCTTTAATAAAGACAAGGACCTTCTGAAAGGGCAAAACAGATTAATAGAAAATTTAATGTGAAAGCACACAAGTTAGGCGCACAAAGCCCCTTTGTGGGAGCTCTTATGCAGAAGTAGCTTTAATTCTCTGTACCATATTTCCTCTTTGGTTTAATCCCTGCAAGAGAGGAAAGAAACAGAACTAAAGCCATTTTAACTTCTGACTGGAGTTCTTAATGAGCTGTAATTGATGCGATGGCCTTTCATTTTGAACTTTTAGTGACATTTCCTTCCCTTCCCTTCCCTGTGTTCTGAGCAAAGTCCTCTGCAACTGAAGCTGCCTGCACAGGTATGTGCACACCACCTGCCTCCCTTGAAACTTCCCTTCTGCAAAACCTCACCTTTTCTAAAGTTTCTCCTCGCATTGCAAATTCACTTGCTTACAAGAAAAACAAAAGAAAAAAAAACACAAAAGAGGGTTGGGGAGGAAATAGAAAAGAGAATTGAGGAATGTAACATATATGTGGCTGAAGTTTGTGTTTATGATGCACACAAAAATGATTTTTAGAGTGTTGTGTGCTCCTGTTCAGAGTTCAGTTGCCAGTATTAGAAATTTCCCATGAAGTACTTGAGATCCACTTTATCAGATTTTATATAGTAGTCCCTAAGCTTAGAGACACTAGGAAAGTGTCTGAATGAGTGGTGAGATGTGGCACAGAGCAGAGCCCAGACCAACAAGCTGTGCCCCACAGTCAGTCCCAGACTTGCCCTGGCACTGCTGAGGTAGGTGACAGAGAAGGCATTGGGGGGGACACCCTCCACGGGGAAGGGACAGACGAGGGGGAGGGGGCAGTGGGGAGCCACAAGAAATGCTGTAGCAGCAGTGTGGTGTGGGCAGGAAAGTGAGAAGCACTGAGATCATGACAGCAGGCATCCAAGCAGCTGTGGCAGCTATTGACGATGGGAAAGCAGTGGGCAAGAATTTGGGGTGTTTGGAAGCAGTGAGAGGCAGCATGGCAAGAAAAAACAGAAGGCGGCCTCAATGAAGGCCCATCCCAAAAGGCTGGGAATCATTATTTTATTAGACTATTTTGCTTCTGAGGAAAAATGTATCCCTCATGATAAATTATGTATTGTAGAACATCATTAAAATTCAATGTCTATTCTTTCTGGATTTCCAAAGATTAGCATTTTGACACCCATTATCATAAACATTTAATCTATGCAGGAGAAAGAATAATTGCTTTGGGTATACCGAGTATATCTGAAAAAATATTTTCAATATCCTTCAGACAAAAGGAGAAGAATGCTTAAATTTTCTTTGTGCAGTCTCTTAGCAAAGCTGACACTACAGAGAGGGCAAGGCAAGAATATGAAGAAAATCTTCAGCTTTTTCAGTAACATGTTTAGCTGGCAGAGACCATAAATTATAAATAGACCCTAAACTATATAAGTGGGGAAAGGACACGGCTCTACAGTTTGGTGGAAGCAAGATGTCCAAGAGGATATAATCCAGCAAAAATAGAAAGACTGATGAAACAGGGATAGAAAAGCTAAACTGCTGACAGTGCAGATGTTCAAGTTAATAACATATCAGATTTTATGTGAGCTGAATATACTATTTCTGCCACTTTGTACAACAGAATTAAAATGGAGAAAAAAACAACCCTGTTTATTAAGATACAGTAGCTTCAAGAAACAAATTATTCTTTCAATTAAAACCAGATTTTGATAATTCTACCAAGTCCTTCAAAAGATATAAGAGTTTAAAAGTACCACATGCCAGCAGGACGCCTATTTACGAAAAGCCATGTAACATGGTAGAGTTTAAAATAGCAAATATGTGTGCAAAAAATCCTTGGAGAGGAAACAAAGTACCTGGTGTCAGTTACTTAAAAATTCTTGTGGTTTACTGACAGCTACTTTCTACTTGCAGCAATTGTGGTTTTCAGTTACCAAACAGGGGTGCCTTGGGGCTCAACTCCAGTGTGGGCAAAGCTCCCATTGATTGCCTGGCTTAATCTGGACTCTTCACCAGATTCATTTGCCTGAGTATCTTACCCGACTTCCTATAATATTATGGTCCATATTCACCAGTTAAAGAAGTCAGTGTGAGTCTTTTCAATAAGCACTGTTAGCTGGGTAACCCAGCTTCTCTTCCAAGCATCAGTAAGATAAGGTATCAGGCTGGAGCCTGATTACGTGCATCTTGGTTTTTCAGTGTCCAATGTAAGGCATATTGGACCCAATTTTCTAAAGATTCAGGAGCCAAAACTTTATTTTATGTGCATAGATGCTGTTAACTATGTATCTGAATCTGAGGACCCCTAAAAAAATATAAAGAAAATGTAAGTAGCCATTTTTGAAAATTTTATCTCAAATAATTTGAATCAAAAAAGGTTGGGTTTTTTTTCATCCAACATACCATTTTAATGTTACTGGGTCTTCTTTTACAGGTTTGGTGGTTTGGTTTTTTTGTTTTATTTTTTAACATCACATACAATAATGATCTTGACGATGGTCCAATTATACATTTTCAAGTAATGAGGCTCTTTCATCTAGGCAAATCATTTGTATGACCAAGAGATTTAAGAAATATTTCTGACTAACTTCTTTCGCCAGCTTCTCACCTCTTGGAGGCTGAGATAGCAGCTAATGAGAATAAGCTAATTATGGCAAGGTAAGTTGAAGGTTTTAAATACTTGGTGCCAATACTATTTAATAAAGTAATTAGCACACTGTTTTGAGGATTCTATATGAAATTCTGCATTATTAGGTCTTAATTAAGCTGTACTTTGATGAAAGAGGTTACTATTATGAAACAGCTAAATGATCTCGTTATTCCACAGTTAACTGAAATAAAACCCTGCATTTCTTTTAATTAAAGGTCAAAAAAACCCCAGGCCAATTGAAGTAGAACTAGTAAACACCTTGCTTCTGGATATGGTATTTTTCCCTGGGTTTTGGTAAGTCAGGATTCAATAGAAAACTTAATAGTTCTTGCATTTTTGCGTAATTCTTTATCTGCTGGTCAAATAGCAAGTATGAACAGGTAAGTTCTCAGAGTATAACAGAACTCAAAGTGGAAAAAATAAAAGTTACTCTAAATGCATTTAAAATCTCTTCACATTTACCCAGTTAAGTTATTGTGGTCTAGTGATCGTTGGTGAACCAGTACAGTGGGAAACTAAGGTTTGTTAGCCACAATACAAGCAGGCAGGTAGCTGTACTGCAAAGTCACACACACACCTCCCACTCAGCTGCCTCAGCTCCAAGCACAACAGGCCACCTCTCAGGGTGACAGATCCCATTCCAGTCCACTTCTGGGCCACTCTGCTGTGCCTGCTTAGTCTGGCCTGTCTCCAGTTGCAGTACATAAGTTGCAAGAGCTGTTCACTGATCCACATAGATGCTTGTCTGGGTACCAGCAGTAAGCATTAGGCATTAACTCAGGTGCAAACAATGGCTTCAGAGGCAAAGCATCTATAACTTTGCACTCCCGCATTTAGACAATCCACATTTCTAGAGCTTCAGGTCTTGTTTGGTAGGATGCACAATATTTTGTCATAGAAGTCAAAACAACGTCATGCCTATTCAGTCCAATGGGGCATATATCCATATATCCAGCTCAGAAAGAACAAAGGTATTATCCAAGCTCCCAGTATGACATTCACTATCAACAGCACATTTGCTTCTTATTTAATGCTTCCTCAAACAGCAGCTCCAGCTTTAGCTTTCACTGCAGCCAACAGGCAGAGCAAGCAGCGTTTGGCTGGAGGCTCAGTGCTCCTCTCCAAGCCAGACAGTCCTGTTCTGCACGGGCTGGCCACCGGCTTCCTCTGCGGCAAAGCCTGTGCTCCCTTTTCCACTGCACACTGCCAGGCTCTGCTGCTTAGAGCCCTTTTACCCAGCTGCTCAGGCTCAGTGCAGCCACTGAATGCTGAAAATATCTAGAAGACTCAACACTGGAAGAAGTTCTAGGCCTGATCTCTGGGCAGCAGAGACCACAGTGGCACCACAGGAAGTCACAGAGGGGTCACAACACCTGCTCCATTCTGATGAGCCTGTCAGTGGCTACATTACTCTGTCCAAAATCCCCATATTTTTCGAAATGCAATTTAGATTTTGGGTCTACCTTTACTTCCATGGCCTGCATATTAAAGATGACATTTGTTCAATAAAACTTGGTTTCCTATAGATTTCTCTCCCAAATTGCTATTCCCACAGCCTGCACTTCCCATAGCCTGCACTCCCTTTCACACTGCTACCTAGGACCTACCCTCCCCGTTAGATCTCCAAAGCATCTTCTTCCCTTCCTGCTCTGCCACACACTCTGTCTAGATGAAAAATGGACAGCACATGCTATCGCTGGCTCCAAGACACAGCACACAAAACAGCCAGGGGCAGGTCAAAGCGAAGGGATAAAGGCAGAGGTCCCTCTGGAATCTCTGCTGCAGTGCAGGCATTGCTGTGCTTGCATATCTTATCCCATAGTGAACTCCAGGATGCCAGCAGGAATTTAACTGTCATTGAGAACTGTTCATATCTGTCACATTGGACTGAAACTGGCCAGCAGGTTCAAATGTCATTAGATTGATCATTGAACAGTTTGGGTTGGAAGGGACCTTAAAGATCATCTAGTTTCAAGCTCCTTCCATGGGCAGGGACACCTTCCACTAGACCAGGGTGCACAAAGCCCCATCCAGCCTGGCCTTGAACACTTCCAGAGATGGGACATCCACAGCTTCTCTGGGCAATTTGTTCCAGTGCCTCACCACCGTCATTGTAAAAAATGTATGTCCAATCTAAATCTACCCTCTTTCAGTTTAATTGCTGGACTGACAAAGGCAAACAGGGACATTAAAACTGCATGATTTCTTTAGGAAGTGGAAGTAAAAATGAAGTGTCAGTGTTGCATACATGGAGTTCCAACAGTCTGTGAATATGCTCTTCTGAAAAAAGTTCAGTGTCAGTATCCTCTGGACTTCAGTGCCTGAGCCTGGATAACCTCAGACTCACCTGTTCCCATAAGCCCCGAAGCCTGTGCTTCCTATTCAGCAGTATTTTAAATAAACAAGATGTCAATGTTTTGTCTACATCATCAAACAGATGGTCACAGCTCCATAGTGAGTGTCATTTATCTTTTTTTTTTCAGAGCACAAAATTCAAAGCATTTAAATTTTTACAATATTTTTTCCAGCATTTAGAGAGTGATTACTGAGTATCAGTGGCTACAATTAAAATAGAAATCTGTTACCTGATGACAGGAAAACTGAAGTCTACAGACCAAGGTATAACAAACTGCTGTTTAGGTAGCTTGAAAGAACACTTGGACACTACAAGCTATGTCTAGAATATTGGTACCAATCAAAGAGACACACTTCGGGGTTTCTTTTTCCTCCTAGTAAGACTAAAGCTTCTAGACAAGCACAGTATTTATGTTAATGCTTAACTTTACGTACTAGAGAACAAATAAAGGGCAAATAAATGAAGACTCAAACCCTCTAATTTATATAAAAACCACAACAGAGCTGGTTGTTCTCTTTGTTTAGTAAAGCAGAGCAGAGCTACCACACTACTGGTATGTTAAATAAACTGACTACACTATGGGCAACACACCAATGACACAATCCATTCATTTTTTTTTGTTTGTTTCTTCTCCTCATGGAGCCAAAAAATGATTCCTGCACTTCTCTTAATACTTTATCTGTCTACCTTTGGCCCTGTGTTTGGGTGATCTGAGGCACCCTGCAAGCTCTTTTTGCCTGTATGCTCCACCTTTATGGACAAAAATTTTTGACCAAAGGGATTTTCATTTTCTCTTTCTGCCTGAAAGCTCCATGTCAGCAACAGCTGGAATTCAGTCTGCAGCTTGCTCACCACCTAGGGGTCACAAGTATTTTTGTCTTCTCTTTATGAGTAGTTCTAAAGTTCCTAAATGAAATTCCCCTGAGTCCCCAGCATTGATATACAAGGAATGACAAAAAATGAGAAAACAAGGAAGGCAACTTTGCATAAGATAACTGATATAACTTTTCTCAAACTATATTCATGATTATATGTAGTCAACACAGAAAAGACATTATTAGAACTTACTTCAAGTTAATAAAAACTTGGACAGCTTCATTGACTCCTATATAGCAAATAGTCTAAGGGATATAATTCAACGGGAAAAAAAACAAACAAGAACCAACCAACAACAAACCCCAACAACAACAAACCCCAACAAGACTTTAGTGAAACATGGGACATGAATAAGAGGAACATAGGGAGATGAATTTGTTAGAAGTATTAATACACACTTTTCCTGCTCTTGCATGGGTGTTTGCATTTCTAAAAGACAAGATTACAGAAACTAGATCTAGGCAGAAAAATACCCCAGCTGGCCAAATTCTGTGCTTCTGGACTTAAACCAACACACAGGAATCCAAACTGAGCTCTGCATTTATTATAATGTAAGAAATTGAGAATACATCTACATTACAAACTTCCTGCCAATATTATATTCCTTCCAATTGCATATTTCATACTTTTTTGCCAATTCAAAGTTTTGAAGACTTACATAGTTCTTTTACTTCCTTTTCGATATTAGCTTCTATTCTGCCACTTTTATTGGCTATTCAGTTTACACTTAAATATCTCTGTGCCTTACATTAGATATGTTTTATCCATCCTCACTGTTTTTACCCTGCTGACATCTGCAGCCTATTGCTTTCTGCTTTGGTCGTCGTTACTTCCCACGTTGTTTAGCCTTGATTTTTTTCGTTATTTTGCTCAGAGATTTCCTGATTATTCTGGTGTCTCAAAGCACTCTCTAAATATGTCTGAATAAGCAGTGCAGAACAAAGCAAAATACTCTAGAAACCTCCTCAGTCAGTAAGATACAGTACTTTCTTGATGCAAAATGATATTTTTCACAGTCAGCCTAAATTTCACTCCACCTTTCATTACAAACTCAGGTATAATTAAGTATTTGTTATGATTTTTGGAATTTTCAGGATTACCATTTTCACCGTTTCCATTACCTTTAAAGAAAGCAGTGAGGAAGGAGAAGGTATAAGAGAAATGTTTTGCATCATAAACTCCCTGCTTTTTATATAAATGCAAAATTATTTTGCAGCCTCTTTTCCTGTTCCATTACAGTTCAATCAAAGGCAGCTCTGAGTAATCTTTAGTCCAATTTGCTTTAAAGGTGCAGCAGAGACACCGGAATTATTTCCAGGAGTATTACCATAGAAAGGGCAAGTGCATGGGAGCTTGGTGTAGAGCTGTGTGGCTTATTGGCTCCACAAAAGTGCAACTGGTGTTTCCAAACCTAACCCATTACCTCTGCACAGCATGGCAGGGCCTTTGTCATGTGCATTTACTGGGTAGAATAACTTGGGTTGGAATGAATATGTGAAGCCTTACTCTGCACAGTCACTGCACTTTCATTTGTCCTCTCCACTATTCATATTTTCAAATGTTTTGTAGTATAATTTTTGCAATATAAAATGGTATTTATGCTTTATTCCACATATGAAACTAGATTTTAAGGAGCAATACTAACACATCTCCAGGGCTGTAAAGTATAAGAAGAAATCCCTTAAAGAGTAAATATTTTAAAAAGGTTGGTCATAAGGTTTTTATGATCTGTCAAAGTTAATTTTAAAATAAGGATTTACGCTTCTACCTTGTAGAAATGTTCAAGTTTGCAAAGAAAAACAGCTCCTGGGGAACTGGAAATAGATAGTGCATTGCTATTCCATAAGGGATTAGAAATACACTGGCAACCAACTGATTTTCTTTTAGTTTGTTTTGTGAGCATAACCACCAAGTATCAGTCGTGTTTGCATTGACTTCTTCCACATGAACTGGGAAGAAGAAATGACACTTTCCATGCAGCTGTATTGTAAAAGAAATGAATGAAAGTGTCCCAGTTCCACCCTTGTCTTTACCCTTTTCCCAGACTGTGTCTTCTTGATGTGACTGAAGATCGGCAAGAAGGTAGGCCCATTTTTTTTATCGTATTTTGCAGTTAATTGCTTTGATTTCTACATCTGTCTACAATGTGGTTTTATTTTTCCGTCCTGCTAGCAGCAGGAATTAGGCAGCAAACTTGTAATCTGAAAAAGCCTGGAATAAATCCTACAGCAGCCACTAGTACAGTGATGAATCTGAACAGCTCTGTGGCAAGCTGTAGTTGTAGTATTATTATTGGTGTTATTAAAGTGCTTTTTGAACAAAAAGCACAGAACAAAAAGAGCCTCTCGCCAAGAGAACTTGCAATCTAAGGAAAGTGAAAGACTGACAGGAAAGCTGAGGGATACATTGCCAGGAGGCTGGAAAGCAGTTTCAGCACATAACTGTCCTTGAATTACACTGCCAGGCGTGACACAGAGTTAGAACCCTGTCCCAGGTCAAGTGCATTAACTTTGTAACATCAACGCCCAGCAAGTGCCTCCTCTTGACTTTCTTTTATTCATCTGCTCTCCGAACGTTGCTACTCAGTGAACAACAACTGACAGCTTTTAAAATATTATTATAATCTTGAAACTTTTAAAAAGCTTCTTCAGTGGAGACAAATTATCCAGTAGATTTGAACACCTTCCAGTGCACACTAAGGTTTTGATATGTCTTGACACACATTTAATTTCATAAATTTTGGAATGGCAGGTTC
The DNA here is from genome assembly GCF_963082525.1 of Nesoenas mayeri. Classification (NCBI taxonomy): domain Eukaryota; kingdom Metazoa; phylum Chordata; class Aves; order Columbiformes; family Columbidae; genus Nesoenas; species Nesoenas mayeri. The sequence continues at coordinate 10,859,520 of NC_137540.1, read as the reverse complement.
CTTTCATGGCCAGATGGACCAACCCAAACAGAACTGAGCTTAGGTTATGTTGACAATACTCAAAGTAAAGTGTGCAGAATCATATGCATTTTCATCTTATCCATGAAAATATTCACATATATTCTACAGTATAAGCTTCAGAGAAGAGAGAGAAAGACAGAACTTGCTAACTACATGGCTGCAAACCAAAAATGATCACTGAAGCTTGGCACACTAGGTAGACACAAGCATTTGCATGGCTTTCTTTGGAAGGGAAGCCTTATGCTCAAACATAAAGACATCTTTGAATAATAAACTAAGTCAAGAGAAAAAGCAAAACCAGTGTAACCTACTTGATCTCAGGTGATCTTAATTGCTTAAGTTCGAAATAAAATAGCTCTTACATCACATAATTTCATTAAGAACAGGAATCAGAACACAACAAGCAGACAGTAATAGTAAAAGAGTTCCTTCAGCCTAGGGATAGCAAAGTATGCATCACTACAGAGAAATATGGGAAATTAAAAAATGAAAGCAAACAAATAAAAACACAAAATAAAACTGCAATTTTCCGAAAATATGTAGATAACTACATCCATAGTGTACATCTGCTTATTTGAGAAATCAACAGTGGATTAATTGAAGTCATGATTTCCTTACTCTGATTCTATCACAAAGACAAAGCAAGGACCAGGGACTGTGTAACCGGTAGTCAAATCTGGTGCTAGGGTAGAAAAGCTTGAAGCAAATCATTCTCATTGCTCTCAAAGATGTCATGGGATTCACCCATGCCGAGCAGTTTCTACCTTCTCTTTCACAATAAAAAAGCTGCAACTGTGAGGGATTTCTCTTCTCTTAGTTCCCTGCCACTGAATTCATAACAGGAGGAGATGGTGTTATTCTTGGAAAAAAAAAAATCACTGCTTCAGGATTTAGGTTGGCATGAAAATGTGGAGTGTCACAGCTTTTCAATTAAGAAAAAACAGGTTTTTTCAACACTGCAAAACTAAACAGAAGAAAAAGAACTAATCACTATAAACAACCTTATGATGAGTGATCTGGCTTGTCCTTCTGAGATGTCTTTTGTCTTAACCCTCTGTGGCACTCAGCAGTTAAGTTTCTTAGCAGTCGGTAAACACAGGAGAAGCACGGGGCAGTACTGCTCTCCAGAACCCTCCCATGGAGACACTTCTGAAGTGCAGACTGTGCTCACTTGCCACAGGATTCCGTTAGAATAGAAAATACTTGGCATCTTTTAGGCTCAGGTGCATAAACAGGTAGGGAAAGAGATACATAGAAGATTACCCTCCTTAACAATAAAACTGTTTTGCCAAAGGTCTCAAAAGGCTGCAGCACATCCGTATTGAGTTGTGAAATTCTATATTTAGGACTCAGTGACTCTCCTAGGTAAAATGGAGCTAAGGACTACCACATTAACTGCTTTATTTTTCCAAAACTTGTTTTTTCAGGAAAAAAGTCTGGAAAAATACCAACAAACCAACCAAACAAACAACAAGCCACATACTCCAGCAAACACAGAACTATGAAAGAACACTGAACTAACAGGAACGAAGAGGGAAATTTGGTTTAACATAACAGACACGGCACAGAAACGATGAGCCTCCTCACGCCTAAAACTGCTAATAGGAACCAACTGCGCTAGAAAGAACATCCACTGGTCAATCAGCATTTCTTTCACATTTTCAATGGAGAACAAAACGGCTTCAATCCACAGCATCCCTTGTACAGCTGCTATGCCTGGGAAGTATTGTATAGATGAACAAAGTGCACAGTTGAACCAACTAATAAGAACGGGTAAATGCAGTTACCAGTTTGGCGCAAGTGTGGCTTCCCCTGTAGGGACAGAGGAGCAGCCTAGCGCTGCTATTTCACGTACATTCTCTTCACAGTTTCCCTGCAGAGAGCCGTGCTTGTCCCACAGCCTCAGGGAGCCAGGCAGGGGTGTTTGGGCAAACATTCCTCAACCTTGATCCTTCCCACTTGTAATATCTATATGCATAGCAACAAAAAGCACAGAAGGGGGCATCTGAACACGTGAACAAGGCAGCTTCCTCTCCCTTTGCCTGGCAGTCCACAGAGATACAACATGGAACCCAGCTATTATTAGACACACAGTTACCAGGCAATGTTTATGAGTGCTGTGGATAAGCTGTATAATTAATCTTTATGTCAAACTTATTCCACAGGGTTTGGCTGTATCGAGCTCTATGCAGGTGCAGAATGGGAGGAAGAAGCACCCATGGAATTCCCAGCATTGACCTGGCAGTCCCAGAGTGTTGGTCCCAGGGCAGAGCCAGATTGTCTGCACCCCTATCACCCCTCTGCAGCTGCCCCCCTCTAGCTGAGGACTTCTATCCAGCTTTCTGTTTCAAACGTCAGTATACTTCCAAAAATGAAAGCTGGGCTGTATTGAGCAGCGGTTATATCAATCTTACTATACTAGAATTCATGGAAGTTGGTACATAAAGCAATTGCTTTTAGAAGTTTAATGTTAAGATGACTGACTGGTAAAGCATTCTATACTCTGGTAGCAGCCCGCAAAAGATATAAAACAATTTTTATATCTTGTTCTAAAGTTATATTTTAGTTCTGAGGTCTAATTCTCTTCTGCCCCACAGTGCGTAATATTCCACACTGCTTTGTCTGAAACAATTCACTCAAGAAGTCAAATCAGTCTTCCTAGAGCATCAGATAGCTACAGAAGCACCACAGTTAATAATATTCCATTTCTTTCCCTCTTCTAAGGACAGAATGTACTTTTAACCTATTATTCCAGCCAAGTCAATATAAAATACCACAAGAGCTTCAGGTCAAATTAAGAAATATATGTACACACAGTAACTGCATAGAACAAAGGCATAAAGCTAATCTGGCTAATGGATTTGGAATGTAAAATCAACAACAGTTCTTAAAAGTTAATTCAAGATGTCATTTAAACAGATGATTGAAAAGAAAAAGATTTACAGCTCAGTGCAACCAAGTAGACATGCGTAACTCTGGTGGTTCTGCAACTGACATGTTTGAGACACATCTATCATTCTTTAGTGATAACCTTCTGCATGATCCTATAGATAAAGAAACAATTAACTCACAGAATTAGAGTGTCTGCAGTGACAGAGACCACTCCTGTGTATTGATAGTTCAGGCTTTCCGACACCCTTTAGCCATTCTGCCTCAGTATGAAACATTTGTCTCAGAAGAGAAGCTTAGATATATTTAGGTTATTCCTATGCAGGAGTAACCTGAAAAGGTACATCACTGTATTTTAAAAAATTATATCCAAGTAGTATGCTTTACCATGGGAATTCCCAATTTCTTTCCACGTACGTTACACAGGGTGAAAAGACGCTTAATGGGTTTTAAACATCTGTAGTAATTTAAGCTGTGCTGACTAATGTGGATGAATTGGTAACACAGGGAATAAACAATTAGCTCTTAGAGGATAAATCTGTTATTAAACAAAATTATATTATATTAAACAAAATATTAGACCACCAATGCACTAAGTAAATAACAAAAAAGTGACAGCATTGGCTTTGGAATATGGAAGAAGATTGATCTGACCAAAAGTCAATGTTTGTATTTGATCTTAGTCACTCTAGAAGCATTTTATAAACAGAAACAAACATACTTTTAAGGTGCTATTCACTTAACAAGCACCTGCCTAAAGATGAGCTATTTTTTCGACGTTGTCTACTACAGAAAGTCAAGAGGACTAGCTGTGATACAGATGTCGACATTATAAACTTCAAAATCTGGGCAAGATGACAGAATGTGCAAGTGACAGAGACTAAAATGCTATGAATTTCTGGCTAAATCCCCTGCATTTTCAGAATGCTGTTTAGCACACATGATACACAAAGGAATCACTAAGAGGATAACTCCTGTTGGCCAATTCTTCAACAACTCTGATGTCGAATGACTGCAGATTCAAGCTTGTATTTCCCATGTCAGTGCACAGATACTAACAAAAACACTGCCTAAACACTCATAAAACAGGATGAGAAAAAAAGATATACCATCCCCCTCTAAATACGGGATATGGTTAATATAAATCTTCTTCCTTGGCAATGATGAAATAATAATTAGAAGTGTAGAAAAAGATTAGGCTTACATGAAGAAAGTGAAGAAATCCCCCTCCTGACTTCAATTCAAAATGCCTCTTTGGAAAAGCACACAAAGGACAAGACAATGAAGAGGAGATCACACAGCTAATCATTTAGAAAAAAAAAAACAATATTCAATTTTTTTCATTTGGAAAATGTGATCAACTCTCAAGCAAATAAAGTGCACATATGGGAGAAATGAAGTAAAACATAAGCCCACACCCTGTCTAAGACCACCAGTACTGTACAAACTGTCAATAGAAAAAAAATGTATTACATTTTGCCCTATTATCTGTTGCTTTTCCCTTGGAAAAATCTCAACGCTTTATAGTCATAAAAATTTCCCAAAGAGTAACTGTAACAAAAAATATATTAAATTAATTATACATTAAATTAATATACTGTCAACTGGAACAATCACGGTCTATTAAGATAAACTTATTCTGTGGATATCTAGATAGATTTTCTCTGCATGTCCACTTAAATGAATTATTTGCACGGTACACAAGGAAAATAAAATATGACGTTGTCACTGCATAAGGGTCTCTCCCATCTGGCAGACATTAGGAGAGAAAAAAGTCACTGAAAAATGAATGTTGAGGTGACATTACCAAGCTGATTTTCAAAGTAAGAGGCAATTAGACTATGAAAACGTTCTCTTCCATTACTTCTATTATACCAGAAGAAGATAAAGTAAGTAAAATATGAACGGTTACTGTTGATGCACAGTGACAGTTACTCAGTATGTTACATTGAAGAACTACGTTCTATCAGTCCAGATTTTATACAGTGACAGGCACACTGTATACATATACATTACACTGTAACAATCCAGTAGTCTAAAAATCTGACATCCAGTTTCAAGTTGTGGTGGAGCTAGGATAAGCTTCATCTCTTGTTTCATAAAACCATCCATTTATTAGTTTTACAGGATTCATGTTGATACACTATGTCAAAAGACTTTTCAGAAGGGCTCTTTACACTTGTGTCCCTGACTCTACAGACACTCAAGCTGAAGAAGCACCACTTTTCCTCATTTTCAGAGGTGTAGAAGACACTCATTTTAGAGAGGTTGCTTTTGACTTGACCTCTTCTGAGGTCAATATATAATACTGATTAAAAAAAATCACCACTTAACTTTATGGTAGCAATTACTGTAAGTGCTCAACTCCAATTCATAAACTTTAAAGAGGAGGGTAGTTTAACCTGTCATCCAGATATTAAGTATTCTGGCCACTTATCAAATCTCATTTAGGTATCTGAAGAAGAAATTCCACTGAAAACCTGATCTTACATGCAATCAGAATCTCCCTCGATTGGAGCTATTCGAAGGCCCTGCTGGAGCAGTGAGGTTGGATCCAATGACCTCCAGCTGTCCCTTCCAACTTCAACCATTCTGTCATCCTGTGAACTGCAATGGAAGAACTACCCTGTACTGCAGGGTACTGCAGGATAGCTTTTGTTACGACAGCCCTCTATTTTAACTCTCACAAAGAAAGAGCAGTACAGGCATAACGTCCATCTTGCTCACCTAACTTATGCCTGACCTTTATGGGTTTAACAAAGCAGTCCTTCTAAAGCAAAGCTAGGTTCTCTATGCACTCAACGCAGAGAAGCCTTTGTCTCAGAAGACCTAAGACAAACAAGGCCTTCTTGAGATAGGTAGTGAATCATTAATGAGTGATTATTTTTGCTATCAGTTCCACATTTACCCTCCAGTTTCTAAGCCCCATCCAATGCAGAGGAGTGGGCAGAACCAATCTGGGAGGTTCTCTGGAGGCTGGGAGCTTTCTGAAGTGGTTTAGGTTACCTTGCATTAACAGAACACATGGAGAAACATCCACCTTGCTCTAAGCAAGCTCAGTCTTATCAGATATATGTCCAGCAAATATCAAATACAAAACAGGTCAAACAAAATGAAAACACAAAAAGCATTATACCAAATTCTATATTGCTAGCATTTAAAATGTAAGCTCAGTAGAAATGACTTAATCTTGAGTACTGAAATCATAAAAAGCCTCCATCTAGCAAGCTGTTTTCACACTTGCAGCACACAATTCACTGTTACACTCAATGCAGCAGAACTCAGTAAAACAATCCTGTTTAATAGGATGTCATTTATACACAAATATACTTTACAGTAACAGATTTTCAACTACCACAAATTGATTTTAGTTCAGTCCTTCCATATGTCATTGTGCCACAGAGGATAACTCCTTTGACATTAATAAGAATGAAAATGCATTGCACCTGACAGCCCTAACAACATGTTTAATAGAACATTTTAACTTTAAGTACATGCATAATCAGAAGTGAACTCTTCTTCAGTTCCATGGCTTCAGAACACAGTTCTGTATAAATTAAATTATCCTACGACTTAAAAGTTATTTCCACTTTGATATTACTTCTACTTAATTTGACAATTTTATTTTGGAAGACAACATTCTGCTATACTGCAAATCATTCTCCCAAAACAATACAGTATATCCTTTTGTATCTCCTTTAATCAAATTTGTCTCAAACAGCCTCCTGTTTCTGGTAGTAATTCTGGCAATTATTCATACTAACTTATCCTAAAATGACAATCCAAAGATGTCACTCAAAGAGAAACAACACAAAACATACTGTTTCAAACCACAACTGCACAACACAGTGAGAGATTTATACAGGCTTTATTTTGTTACCAGAAACTGCTGCTTCTGCAGAACAACAGGAGTTTTGCCAGTGATGTAGGTCAGACCTTATTTCTTTCCTTAAATTTGATTTTGCGCTTAACAGCTTTTCAAAGCATGCTCATCCACATAACTCAAACTCTGCCATCATGTTCTACACAGAAACTCCATTTATTGAGTTTCGTCTTTATTCCAGCACTTTGAATAAAGAATAGACCTGCTTATCTAGGAGGTTTATCCTATTTATAATTGCATGTGCAGAGAACGTTTTGGAAAATAGCATATGCTGTCATTTTAAAGCCTAACTACAAGTCCAAAATTTTTGTTTAATGAAGCAATACACGCAAGGCTAGCACAGCACTGTAAAAGCAAATATCTAGTTAAAAGTGAAACAAAAATGATCACCAACTGCATGCAGTGCTGCTGTTGGCTTTTCCCAGTTCCTTTTTCCATTATGAAAGTGCTAGCAAACACTCTCCCTTATTTTCAGTACAAACAAGGGAACAATCAGCATCTCAAAGACTTTTAACTTCTAGATCATGTACCAGTTTTGCAAGGTGATCTCTTAACTATCTGCTTTGTAACAACACTCCTCACAAAACGAAAGTGAGGTATACAGAAATAACATTAAGGTGTTACTTCTACAGACCCACAGCTACCACCTGACTCGAACAGCACAATAGAGAATAAAAAAGAACCTTCAGGAACGTACAACTTAAAATGGAAATTGTCAAGTTAATTAGCAATAGAACAAGCTTTTAAGACCAATATTAATGCAAACCTTGCTTGTAAACAAGAGCCATAGAACAGAGATAAGAAAGGTGAAATGCTGCTACCCATTCCTGACACCTGGAACCTATTTCAGACAGCTAATAATCCAGGCTGTTCTTCAAAATTCACATTGACATTTATTTTTGCCCACCTCATTTACCTCCTGCTTTTTAAGACCAGCAACAACCACATTACGTATGAATAGATTTTAGGTTCAGCCTTGAAGTCCTGTGTTGTTTTCAAATGCCACCAAAGTATGTGCCAAAACAGAAGGGATTATCGGACTAGAGACTAAACACTCTGCAATTATTTTGAGTGGGCTGTGGTGTGTATGAAAATACTATCACTCTTACCTCCTTTTCTTTCCCAGTTACTTAGCAACTAGTTGTCTAATTTCCTTTTGGATGACTATTTTCCAAATGTAGTAAGGGGAATGTAATTCATGGATGCCCACCAACCTGTTTATGGAACTAAGTTCAACTGTGACTTGTGTGTCACTTAAGAGAAAACAAGTGACAGTAACCAGTGAGTTGTCTTATCTTACATTCTTCTCTAGTACAGGTAAAAGCCACGCTGCAGGGATTCTCCTCCAGCCGGGGGGGTGGAAGGAATCGCTACATCTGAAATCAGTGACTGCTCAAAGATAGACTGGCTTCTTTCTCAGGGTCCAAACAGTCTGGGTTGCCACTTACTGATCTGCATCCTCCATGAGTTCCAACTTTTAATAACCATTCACATTAAAAATAAAAAAAAGAAAAACCACAAACAAACCTGATCCTTTGCTGTAATGGACCATTAGTTTGTGCACATACTTTACCTGTACATCGTTGGTGTTCATTCTTGTTCCCTCCTTCCCAACGAAGATGTCATCTATGTCAACCAGAATGTACCTATCCAAGGACAGTCTGAGCTTCTTTCCAGACAGGAAAGAGATGGCATCTATGAAAATCAGTTTGTGCAGCCAAAAATTCAAGTTATTGCCGAAGAGGACTCGTTGAATCCCATCATGGAGCCCCAGGTCATGAATTACTGTGGCATGGAGAGCACTTTTAGCAGCAGGTGGTGAAAGGTTTTCTGGTGTCTTTACTTTTGCAAATATCACTGGTTGGTAAGCTGTATGATTAATCTGGAAGACTGCCCAGTCATTTCCAAGCAAGGGACCTTTCTCAAGCTTAGAAGATTTAGTCACATGGAGCAGTGGGGAATGAGGGTTAATGCAACAGTCCTTAATACCCAGATTGCTGTGGACATGGAAAGGAAAGCCCTTCAACTGAAAGCTCTGTAAGCTGTTCTCATTGCCTTTGTGAAATCCAATAACGCCTACACCATATTCTATACAGTACTTATCTAGAAGGCCTCTGTTCCAAGAGTCCATGTTCACATACTTTACAATATTTTCATACACTATGAGAGCATATTTGCCTTTATTTTTGTCTATAAGCACTGGGAGGTCGCCTTTCCCAGGTGCAATTTCAATGTGAAACTGAAATCTGCTAGATTCTAAAATGGTTATTATATCTTGGCCTAATGTTGAGTACTGACTTTCCACAAACACCAGCACTACGAGATCTGTCCTCAGGGGATCAATGGGCTTCATGGTCTTCATCTCCATCAGCTTGTATGGCAACAGTTGAAGATCACCACATTCCGCTTCTGAAGAGATTTCAGAAAGTTCATTTTCCTGTTTGTAGCCATTATACAAGTAGTACGCAGAAATAACTATGCTCACCATACAAAAAGTGGCCAGCAAAATAACTGTTCTTTGAAAATGTCTGTGAAGTTTCATGATAAAACTCATGTTGTTTACTTGCCTTAGATTGTTCTCAACAGACACAAACACAGATTCTCAACAACTTGTTCCAGTCCTCTGAAAGATTTATGTCACCATTGCAGCACAAACATCTATCTTCCACAAAGCTTTACAGAAGGGTTAATCTAGAAGAAAAGAAAAGCAGAGATTTAATTGAGGCATCACAACTGTGAAGTATCATCACACTTAAACTAATAGCAAGCAAAGAAATCTCTGCCAGACAGAGGTTTGGAAACAAACAGTTCAAAACTTTGATAGTTCCTTTTTGAACTTCTGCATTAGTAGCATGATTTGTTCCTGCTCCCCTTTATTCTTCATGATTTTATAAAACACACAGTTGTCCCTCTGCATTTCATAACAGCACAATGCTAAAACTTCCCTGAAGCTCAATACATTTGCACAAGCTCAGAAGATGTAGTTGGAAGAATCTCTACTTTGATTGTAACAGAAACCAAGTCTAAGGATTCAAGAGCTAGAAGCCTGAGGGATGAAGGCTCACAGGGTTTGCTTAGCTGGCCCTCCCACAAATTCCACTAGTTGACATGTGCATTTGAACGTCTCTAACCCTCACAGGCTTCTTAGCCCAGAGGATCCAGTAAAAGTGGGTACACATAGGAGGCACAGAAGCAAAGAACTTACTGTTTTTCTCATATTTTTTTTTTTACCCAAAGATAAAAGAATTCCAAATACACTGCTGCTGACAACCTAAACACAGAAGAAGTTTCATGACATTCCTCCTTTCACTGCCAAGCAGCTGAGGGGACACTAGTCTACATGATTAAAGGCATTCTGTCTTAAAGTCATTTTGGAAGAACAGAAAAAGTCCGTAACACAATTTGCACATTTAACTGTGTTGTACACATACATACTGGTATGCTCTGTAACAAAAAAAGACACATACACTTTTCCTTGCAACACTGGAAGCAAATATATAGCATTTTACTGGACCATGTACTGTTTTGCAAATTGTTGGAAACACTTTGTACTTCTTTTTATTAAAAAAAAATAATAATAATTCAGCTCTTAAATTTGAGAAAAGAGAGTAATAAATCAAAAGCTAAACTAAGGGCAGATCACCTAAGGATATACTTATGTTTTAACTCATACCTAAGGAAAGCAGTCATTTTTCAAGCTAACAGTACAATTACTGTCAGAAGTTTCTAGTAAAACAACTGAATGACAGGACAAGCATAAAATAATTGTTTTAAGTTATATAGGAAGGTTAACAGCAGATTTTTAAAAGTACTAAGCGTATTAAGATCTAGAACATGCTATTGTAACTCCACAATGTAGTACAAATCTATTCCCATTTGTAAATGGGACCGAGATAAGCCATGTGTATAACACTAACATGGTCATTTCCTGACTGAGTGCTTAATCCTTCCATGCTCAGCTTCTAAAAAAAATAAAGTAGGGATTAAAAAGTGAATCCGAGCAGCTTCAGAAGTAGAACCAATAGTAAATACAAACTTTTCTGTATAGAATGACAGAGACAGTTGAATTTTCTTGAGATATCATGATAACAAATTATATCTACTCAAGTTCTAGCCCATGTTTTGTACTTTATAAGGTTTACCGTTTTTTGTTAGAAATTTTTATTCCTAGAATGGCTGAATTGAGGAGCAGATGATATAAGAAGAAATATAGTAGGCTTCTGATCCAAAAGAAACTGAAGTACATAAAAGATTAATTACATATTAATTAAGGGGAGGGGAAGAGAAGTTATAAAAATAAATAACAAGAAACAAAACCAAACAACATGTAATATACTTGGGCCACTTAACCACTTGACAAGAGCTCCTTATCCTACATTGTAAGGAAGATGGGCTTTCCATCCAGGTTTTCAAACAAGTGAAAAAATATGATGTACTTATGTAACTTCCATGACTTTTAATTAAATCCCAGAGACTAATACTCCCAATACCAGGTGCATGATAAGCACAAAGTAAAAATAAATTAGTGGAAAAAATGAGATAAGAATAAAGAGATAAACTACATGGCATCCCATTTAACAAAACAGCAAAATTAAGAACCAAGGGCAAGTGTACATAAGCGGCCTAATTTGTAATTAAGATTGCCTTTAAAGCCACACCTCACCAGACAAGCCCAGTTTCTGGATATATTCTACTCTGTTCATCTTCTACTCAAATATTAACCCTTTCTGTTCTGGGTGGACTTACATCCAGCCTTGAACCTTATCTGCAGCTGCACAAGGACTTGTACATAACTTTTAGACAGGAGACTTGCCTTTCACTCAAGTATATAGGTTCTTTGGCCAGTGTTAGACTGATTATGTCATTTTTATAACATATATTATATGTTATTTTTATAACACAATCCCAGTTTCTGTGTTTCTAGAAGCACGTATCTGAAAAGAAGGTAAAGAACACAGATCAAACAACGTGATGGTACCTTTAGAAGAACTCAAAGAATGTTCTTAAGTACTGAGATGACCAACCCTTATCACACTATCTTCAAGAATATCAGTTTAGATAGCAGAAAATAGATATGTAATATTGTAAGAAGTCAGGTGACAAAGAAGGAGCTACACCTTGAATGAGTAAAACCAGATTTAAGAGAGATGTTCCCAGACAGATGATTTTTCATTATGCACACAATTTGCATCTTCAGTTCAGCTACCTGAATGCCAAGAAACTAATCATTTCAGTGGCTAAAATTAATATTTATTGCATTCTGTAGAAAAGCTATACATATGCCTGCTTATCTTCAATAACCACATATCTGGTTACTTAACTTCACATAGAGCTCTGACCTGGTTTATGCATTAAAGAGAAGCGAGCCTACAAAGCAGAACTGACAAAAGTACCGTCAGTCATTTATTTGAGTGACACAGAGTCAAGCACCATACATCCAAAGGCACAATATCTGTCTACTTCTTTTAGCCCTAAGCTCCTATAATACAGCCCTAAAATACTCCTATTCTTATGACAGAAACCACCCAAGTCCTATTGAGAGGAAGTTCTCACCAGCACAATTGAGAACTTACTTTCTTCACCAGCCCATATATCTGACCAGACAGGCACCTGAACTGGGTAACCCTGCCTGCAGCAGGAAAAAACTACAGTGACCTAAGCTCATGGAAAGAAAGGGCTGATTAGACAGTGTTGTTTGAATGAGATATCACAGACAGGCTGCAACTCAAGGGCTATTAAGGTAAGCAGCAGGAGCACCTGAAATATTTGCAGCAAGGGCACAGTTCATAATGCCATTCCACAGAGCACAAAATCTGGAGCTGGCCCAGAAACCAGTATTTTCTTCAAGAAAACCCCTGTCATTTTATCTTTAGCTTCTTATTGTCGGTAACTCCTTGGGCTGTACGGTGCAGCTGTAAGGAGAAATGGATGGAAACGCCGAAACAGGTCCAAGGTTTGACTCTGAGGAACAAGGAATTCTCTGAGACCCAGGAGGACATGGCCAGACTTGGCATCCTCACCACTGAAAACAGAAAGGAAGCGGAATGGAACGGGACAAGGCGCAAGTTTCACATGCACGTTCTCTTGAATCAGCTCGATGCTTATGTAATTTTTGCCTATTTCAGATCTGTTTTGCATGGCAAGAGTTCAAAAGAACACAGAAAGAAGAAAAAAAACACACAAAGAGAGCATGCATTTAATAATATCAAAACAGTTTCAAAAGCTTTGACAAGGTACAGTTGTTTTCCTAGGGGAACCACAGCATTTTACTCTGGGCAATAGTACTTGCTAAGTATTGTACTGATATCTTACAGTACCATATTAAAATAACTCATCATGCACCAAACTTGAGAGCGGTACAGAGATCTTTGGGGTGCATCACCCACAACACACTGTAGGATCTGTCAAAACCACTACAGAGAACTTTGTCTCCACCTTATACATGGCTTCAGTGAAAATGGTCCTTGACTGCTATCACTTCCAATAGTAAAACCAAAGGGTGTAATTCAGAAGGTATCAACACTTGGTAAGCCTTTAGAAGCAGCATTGCAGAACAGGACAATGCTTATGGAATTTTACTTTCATGACAAAAGAATACAGTATTTTACAAAAGAAAAAAAAACACAACAACTTGAAAAAGACTGTAGCTAACATAAGCAGTCTTAGCTCATTAATTTCAATGGAGTATGTTGAGTTCAATGAGAGGATATGATCCCACCTGTACCTCGGAGCACTTGAAAATGGGTGTCAGACTTTATACGAATCCCATGTTCCACAAAGATGACACTGAAATAAGTTTTACCTATAAAATAACTTGTACAGAATTTTTCTAGGTCTGAAGCAATAAAAGCTGCATTACTGTTATTTATCTAGAACCTTACTATTTTAGAAGAATCTGCATTTCATGTCTTACAGAATTCAACATTTTCATACCACCATCTGAAAATTCAGGCCAGTACCTTTTAGCTGTGTTGTTCCAAGCATGTGGTAACAAAATGTCTTCTTAATATGAAAATCAGTAATAAAAAAATTCTTTGACCATCTTTGAATATTTAGAATTTTGTTTTAACTTACAGATTCATTATGCAGGAGAAGATCTTGCTAAGAGAAATCTGAGTTATGGAAATAAGTTTTACATTCTATTCTGAATCAAACAAGGCTCATCTACTGTAGAAAGTGATTTCTGCAGCGCAGGACTAGTTCTCATGAAAACCTTGAGTGTACAGGAAACAAATATCTTATTAATTGGAAGGTTTACAATTCTAAGCAGCACTGCTGGGCACTCATAGTTACAGGTACTTTCAGACAGATGGAGTGAAACATGCATTAGAATAGAGACTGTTTGGTTATGTGTTGGGGGGGTTTTTGGTGTGTGGTTTGTGGCTTTATTATTATTATTATTTTAATTCAATAACAATGTAGCACTGGTAAGAGAACAAATACCACCATGAACTCACAAGAGCTGAACTGCACCAAAAGGCACCTGCTGAGTTCCTACCATTTGCACCTTTCTTTAGTTTATTGTTTCATTGATAAGCATAAATGACCAAATTCTTGGCTTCTATAAATCATTTCAGCACAATAACCCAAATAGAAATACTTAAATTAAACAACACTGACTGGGGTCTTAGCCTGTTAATAAGATGCAGCGAGTGAAAATAAAGAACATGAAATTGTAGGTCTTGATTTTTTTATTTTCTGGCAGCAAAATGTACATGATAAATATCAAATCCGCTGCCCTAGAAGTCTTTGCAGTCAGCCTGGAACCCAGTTCCTGGGCTCAGAATGTGTTCTGCTGCTGACAATCTCTGCTCTGTGAGTGTCATGGCAACCCTGCAAACATTGTGCCCTCCTTGGTATATTGTTGCACTGAGACTTTCATAGTGCGCAAAGCCCTTCCATGGGCTTGATGTGACTGGCTTCTCCATAAAGCAGAAACATGCTATTTTCTTGGCTCAGTAGATGAAAAGAAACGTGGTTCTGACCATTCCATTTCATAACTGGAATTCATATATTCTGGAACTAAAAAAAAAAAAAAGCCCCAAATTATACCCATTTCAGATTCACATCTTTGTGTTGTAATGAATAGATCCTCAAATAGGATACCAAGTACCCACATAAAGATACATAAAGCCACATAGAATTTTAAAAAAACATTAAAATTGTATCACAAATAACAAACTCAAAAATACAAGAAACATATTTCTTGACCTCAGTTATGTTAAAAACTATCAAAATTAAAACAACAGGCTGAGCTAAAATATACACAAACAAATGAGAAATTGCTCTCAAATCACATTTTTCAAATCCTAATAAAAAAAAAAAAGGTTTATTTTTATCTCAGACCTGTGCAAGGGCAACTTTTTACTTTGACTCTTGATTAGGAACAATAAAGGTGTGTCATATACAAATACTGCTAAAAAATCATTAAAGGGTAACACAAATCCCTTTTATCAACAACTGTCAAAAACCAGAGCAAGTTCTGGATTGATCATTCACTGATATTTTCCAGCCATGTTACATTTGTCTGGCTACATATAGCTGGACATATTTTAAAATCTCTTTCTCCTCTTCAAATAAACCCCATCATCCTGTTCCTTACCAAACTGGCTGTCACCACAGCAATAGCAACAGAGCCCTGTTATGTTAAATGAAGAATGGGCTTTCAATGAAGAATAAACCAGATGTATAGTTCAGCATGTTAATATACGTATTTAAATATACACTGATTAGAGTGTCATTTAATCACTTTGATTATAAAAGTCTGCTTTGGCCAGCCACAATGAAATGTGACCTTAAAGGAATTATTCTCAAGTTATTAGTGTTACTTAAATGGAAATCTTCAGATATATGAATGATGTGGTAGGAAGCAGCATAGTGCATCTGAGAACAACCAAACCTAGAATGGGTTGTAGTGCTCAGATATTCAAATCAACTATGAAGATATGGAACTGGTCTCCAAATACCAAGTAGACCTACTTACATTATTCTGCTGACTGAAGTATTCAAGCAGTGATAACTCAGACAAGCAAATCCAGGCTGAGAATGAGATCTTACAACTGCATATTAAGAAAACATTTTCAACTTGAAAAGATGGTGATATGAGGCACGAACTGTCAAGGGAAATCAATGAGACCCTTCAATATCACATAACAAACCCTGTAATGTGTGAATATTGAAGAGCTTACATTCTCTTACATATCTCTAAAAAAAGAGAAACGGCTTAGGCAGAACAAAAATTCTGGTAGATAAATATGCTTTTTCAAGTCCTTGAGGCAAGCAGTTTTCAGTTTCTATTGTACCTATGTTAACCTTAGCTCCATACTGTACTGCTTCATGCATTACTAGAGAATAAGAATCTAGAATCTAGGATAAGAATTCATGCATCAGAATTTGTCATTAAAAGATATTTATAAAAACGAAATATATTGTATTTTAAAATACTTCAAAATAAGGCTCGTAAGAATTTAATCAGGTGCGGAAGTTGGGTTTGGTCTTCAAATTACTGCTTTACCTTCATATAACACTTTCTGTGAAAAAAATCTTACAACACATTACATCTCATACAATTTTTCTGAGACAAATCCTATCTTCTGCTCTTGCAGAAACTTCACTATCTAAAGACTAAATGATTTGCCTAAGGTTTCTAAGATAAATGTATGACACATTCTCTTGCCCATGCTCATATCATTACTTCCCTCTCTCTTTTCTTCCACAGCTGCCAACCATGAGCCAGGTGTAAAGGGTTAATAAGGCAGAGTTCATCACCATTCGTTCTGAGAGAAACAAGTAGTGATGCTGACGGTGAGAGAAACTCCATTTTTTTCCACTTTCCATTTAATTAAAAAGAAAAAAAAAAAGCCCACCACACTAAAACCTAAAGCAGTTATCTAACACATCAAGTAGTAAATCAAATAGTAGGAAAGTTTTCTGCCGTTTCCCAAAGATTGCATGTGACAGCTGAAATGAGCAGTAACACACCAATTTCTACATGGGATTTTGGGAATCCAAATAGCTGTGAACACCTGAAGTTATTAATAATTACTGCACTATGATGACTAATTTCGCTCCCCAATTCAGCAACCAACCAATGTCTGCAAACACTAGAGGGCAACAGTGTCGCACAGAACAAGTCAGGGAGACGAGGAGAACGGGGGGAAAAAAAAGAAAACCAACCATCTGAAGGGTTGATGTGGGTACCACACCAGGCGGGCAGACGCTAAGTGCGCTAATAAAGAAAAGAAACAAAACAAAACCCAAAGAAACGCTACAAAACAAACCCGAAAACACGCCTCGGCGCGGCGGGACCCACCCGTGTGCTAAGGACCGGTGCCCCGGCACCGCTGCCGCCAGCCGCACAGGCACCGGGCGCCCACCCCGTCCGGCCGCGCTCCCGGGCAGGGCCGGCCGGGCGGTGTCCGCGGGAGGCGCAGGAGCCTCCGGAGCGGCTGGGGCATCGCCGTGCCGGCCGCACACAACTTTGAGGGGAGCGGGGACAGCCGGGTGGAAGCGGGGGGCAAGGGCGCACCGCCCGCGGAGTTGGGAGACTTCGCCCCGCCGGGAGCACCGCGCGGAGCAGCCGCCCGCCCCGACCGTTACCTCCAGGCGCGCTCCGCCGACATGCCGCCGCCCCGGGGCCGCCTGAGGGCGAGCGCCCGCCGCAGCTCCTGGTTCGTCCGCCGGCGGCGGGCGCAGGGAGCTGTGAAGGATCCTCCGGAGAGACGCGGCTGCACCCAGCGGGCGTGGAGAGCGCGGCGCAGCACCGCCCCAGCCGCGGCCTGGCCGCCCGCGGGGAGGTGCGGCAGGGCTGCCCGCCCGGGGGTGCGAGCGCCGCTGCCTCGCCTCGCCCTCCCGGAGGAGGGGCACCGCGCCGCCGCTCCCGCGCTCACCGGCGAGGGGCGGGCGGGGGCTCCGCCGCGCCGCCTCCCCGCCATTGACCGGCAGGGGCGCTACCGCTCACTGGTCGCCGCCGCCTTCTCCTCCTCGAGAGGCTCAGCTGAGCCGGGCCGGGCTGAGCCCTCGGGCGCGGGAAGCCGAAGCTTTCCCCTGGCTCCCGCTACCCGCAGCGAGCCGCGGTGGCCGCACCCGCAGGAACACGGCACCTCCTTCACGGGGACGCAGGGACGAGGCTCCTTCCTGCCCAAGGCAACTCCCTGTGACTTCCAGCAAATCGCAAACTCCCTTTCTTGTTTTGGTTTGTTTTTTCTTCACGATCCCACAGGCATAACTCACCACTGACTGTAAAGCATACAGAAAAGGACAACCCAAAACCCAGTGTATGTCCTATGAATACCTCACCGGTCACCTATCCGTGCTGCAGAAAAGTGGCTTGAGATTCTGGAAACATACCTTTGGGCACAATACAAATCCCTTAAATCCTCTTCCCCCACCCTTTTTTATTTCTTTTTTTTATTTTTTACTTCTTTTGTAACTATTGTTAAAGTGTACCTTTGGCGAGTAATTCACTTGCATTCTCTAGTGCTCAGGTTGTAAATTTAGCAAGCCTCTTCTACAGCCGGACTAAGGGGAAGTTTAACTCAAATCCTCTTGTGAAACCCAACGCTGTTCATGCAGGTTTAGGATATGACTGATTTCTGCATCGTATCAAGCGTAGCACACAATGGTGGAAATTCCATAAGGTCAATTATATTTTCTCAAGACAATTTGGGGTTAAAATCTTGAAAGAATGCCGAGTAATGTGTTTGCAGCCTCACTGCTTTTCTTTATTGGATTTTCTAACCCCATCTGTATTTTTCACTGATACTCTGCCTGCTTCACTCTGGAGATGCAGCTATTCCATTACTGCAGGTTAGGAAGTTACGATTCTCTGCCTGAACTGCTTTAGCTGACTTCTAGCCTTCACAAATGGGAAATAAAATTAATAAATTTTACAAGTGCCCTCTTGATCTAACTAATTTGCCTCACAATTGCACAGTGATTGCTGGCTCACCTAATGGCTGATAATTCAATACACCAGATTAACTCCATCACTGGCATTTATCTGTCCAAACCTTTCCTTCTATGACTCACTGAAGATAGAAGCTTAAAGGAAAAATGCCAAAGTCATCTGAATGTTCCTTTTCCAAACATCAGCAGAATTTATAGCTCTTGATTCAGGAATGTTGTGATTTACTGCATTCTCCCTTTTATTCCTATAATGTGGTCTGAAGGAACACCCCAAATTTTAATATCTTCCAAACTTTTGAAGTTGCCCAAGCCAGGGTTTCAATTAAAATTTCCATTATAGTGAAAACACATTGTGGGGGGCAAGGGGGAAGGAGATTATCTAATCCTTTATTGTTCTTGCTTTAAAAAGCAGTGCAAGGTCCCAGGCCCCATGAGCTGGACTTCCAGTAGGACAGAGGACTTGCTGACACAGGGGCTTACTCTGCATGAGGTTGGAATAGAGAGTCCATCTGAAACCCTGTTGCTCTCTCAATATTCTACACAAAGGGATTTTCTCCCATATTAAGCTTCTTGACCATGTGGACATCCTGATGTGGTCTTATTATGTGGGCTTATTATGAAGGATTTTTCCTACAGTGTGCTAAGAGGTGTGGCCGGCCAAAGTGACTGAAACTCCTGACTATGAGTTCCAACTCACAAATGTGCATGTTTTTCTCCTACGATTCTTTCTGAGTAGCTAGGACTGGTTTTAAGTTATCACTGGCCAAAACGGACAGAAGAGTGTTACATGCAGCTTGTCCTCATAAGCATTTGGATGCTCACAGAGATGTGCTAAACACCTCACAGCTGAGGGCTTGGGCACTGTAAATCAGCAGCTGTAGCACTGAGCAGTTTTGGCAAGAATATTTACAGCTCTGATCTTTCTTGGTTCTAATTTTCATTTTTTTGCTCTTGAGGTGTCATTGCAGCTTGAACTGGGCATGACGTCTTAGCCACTCTTTCAGCAATACATCTTTAAGACATTGCTGAGAATGTTTCTGGCCAAAAATTCTGCCTGGCGCCCAGTACTTCACAAAACAAGCTGTAGTAATGGGGCATTGCGTTATCACAGAGTACTAACACAAGTGGTAAAATTGTGGCTGTTTACAACATCTGAAGTCACACCTAATGTATACCACCTCAGAGCTGAATAGGTAAATGAGTAGTTAATCCAGACAAGAAGTTAGGTATGGAGTAAACTGGTGTGCTACTGAGCAGAGGCACATTCAGACAACTTCTAGTTTGTACTGTGAACTAAGGCAACATTTATGCTGCTGTTGTTGGTGTGCAAGGCAGGGTCTGAACCCTATTTCCAAGATGTATATACTGACTAGTGTCCATACATTCAGCAAAGAATAGACACTGAATCAAACTGTCCTATGTCCTACGCCTGGGAGTGTTTGCCAAGGAAACTACTTGACTCCTCTCAGAGTATTGCACCAAACCAACTATATTCCAGGTGCAGGATTCAAGACAGTAGGATGTAAGATCAACACAACAGATCACAGAATGGCTGTGGTTTGAAGGTACCTCTGTGGGTCATCTAATCCAACACCCCTTGCTCAAGCAGGGTCACCACAGCAGGCTGCTCAGGACCAGACCGCATGCAGGTGGCTTTTGAAAATCTCCAAGGAGGGACACTCCATGACCATTCTGGGCAACCTCTACCAGTACTCAGTCATCCTTACAGTGAAAAAGTGTTTCCTGATGTTGAGAGGGAACCTCCTGTGTTTCAGTTTGTACCTGTTGTCTCTGGTCATGGCACTGGGCACTCCTGAAAAGGCTCCATTCCATCTGTACCCTCCCTGGTGGTAATTGTACACATTGCCTGAGCCTTCTCCTCCCTAGGCTGAACAGTCCCAGCACTCTCAGCCTTTCCTCATACAAGAGATGCTTCCGTTCCTTACTTGTCTCAGTGGCCCTTCACTGGACTCTTTCCCCATAGATCCATCTCTCTCTTGTACTGGGGAGCCCAGAACTGGACCCAGTACTCCAGGTGTGGCCTCATCCGTGCAGAACAGAGGGGAAGGATCAACACTCTCAACCTCCTGGCAACACTCCTAGTGCAGCCCAGAAAGCTGTTAGCCCTCCCTGCAAGGGCACATTGCTGACCTGTGCTCATCTGGATGTCTGTCCATTGGAACATCCAGGTACTTTTCTGTAAAGCTGCTTTCCAGACAGGTGTTCCCCAGCAGGTTCTGATGCCCGGGGTTGTTCCTCCCCAGGTGCAAGACTTTGCTCTTGCCCTTGTTGAACTGCATGAGGTTCCTACTGACCCACTTCTCCAACCTGTTGAGGTCCCTCTACAGACATACCACATGTGTTCAAACTTGAATCCCCTGCTTTCCCATTAACAGATGCCTTCAGTGTATATGGACACAGGTGACTTCAGTGTGAATTATCCAAATTCAGGGAAAAAGAAAAAGCTCTGTACACACAAGCCTTTAGTCTCCTATTGAAACATGCTACTCAGGCATTGAAATGCCATTCAGTATCTGGCCCTAAATCCTTACTTCGGATATCTGTCCCATTTCTGATAAATTGGTTATTTTCAAACTAATTACTTTGACAATTATACCTGAATGAATTCAAATCTATATAAATTACATTGAGTTCTGACAGCACTGCTGACTACTTATGCCCTTATACCTAAGCATAGGTTGGTGTGCATACTTACACATGAGTTAGTAATTCCTGTTATGCTTTTCTTTTCTTTTTCTTTTGAAAAAGGATGAAAAAAATGTATTTAATAACTTCCAGCAACAGTTCCATCTCAGTTCAGCTCGACTTTTTAGTCATCTCCTACCCAGAGCATGTTTAAACATTTGCAACCAAGACAGGCTTAAAAAAGAGGTAGCCTACCTTCCCTGGTGACAGCCTCAGCTTTTTGCCTTTCATACTGCTGGCCTCTACACATGAATGATCTCTTTCTTATTCACATTTTTCTTCAAGTCTTCACAGAGTGCTTTCTCCTTTTGCATAATCAGCAATCTTTTTATCTTTCTCCAATGAACTGAATCCTATCTTGTCTTGTGGTCTTCTCTTTTTCAGGTTATCACTGTGAGAAATGGTTCTCACTGTTGCATGGTTCTAAGTCTGCAATCAAACCCCTGGTCCTCCAAGTCCTGCTGAAATCTGTGTAAAATTTAGGTATTTTTGTTATAGTGGTTTAACTAAAACCCCCACAAACAAATTTGTATCTATTAGATAAGACAGATTGATTACCTTGGGCATCATTCCATAAGCTTCCATAAGGTTATTGGTTGGAGAGTTACATGTCATAGCAAAAGTCTTAAATTAATAAAGGAATACTTTATCTAGTCCCGCCATTTGAAAGATTAGATACATCTTTTAACCAAACACTAATTCTTATTTGTATGATTTTTGTTGACATTCTGTAGCAGGGAGCCATCACAGTCACCTAGATATTTGAAAACAAAGCAGCTAGGCAATTACCTGTTAGTAATTTCATTGCTATTTTTTTAAGCTATTATGAGTACTACTAACCAAAAAGCAAAGTTCCTCTAGATTCACAATGGTCTCTGGACTACTCAGAAACTAGATTTTAAAACAAATCTAATAAATACACAATATTAACAATGCTTAATATAGTTATCTTTTAAATACTATGCAAATATTAACTAATGAGTCCTTAAAGGATACTATTTTTGTGGATATTTATATTAGTATTGCTCTCCACATACTTGACATAGAGTATTACTCCATGAAATTGTTGAATATGAGGCAGTGACTCAGGTTATGATTAAAGTCAGAGGTTCATGACTCAGGGCTGAGTTCAGACTATGAGACCACATCACAACGTACTAGAGCAGACATGGTCCAAAGCCAGTGAATAATATTCCATGTTAAAATCCAAAACCCTAACTTTTCCACTTAGATAAACTAGAAAAACTTTATGAGTTTCATCCACATAATGAAAACAAAAATAGGGCTTAAGGTTTAAGAAACACAACTGGTGAACAAAATAATCAGCTAAGAGGCTATCTCAGAGAAGAAAAAAACCCCAACATTGTTCACATTTATAATTGTACTACATTTTTTCTCTGCTTTTACAATATTCTCCATTTGTGAAGTGTTCAAAGATTATTCTGTAGAAAACAATATGGGAAACCAGCCACGCTTATGCGTTTTCTCTAAAAAGTCGCTAGCTTTCAGATGGAAAATACATTAATTGTTTCTTTTCAGTAGTTTCTATTTCATTTTCAATACCTTATCCTGAAAAATCCTACTATTTGCATACATTGTAGTAATATCTTTCAAACCAGTGGAAGGCAAGTTGCTAATTACATGCCGTGGGTGATGACGACTTGGCAGCAGAAAGGCATTTCTATCTCTGGGCTTAGAATACACTATTGTTACAAATATGTTTTGTTCCATTTTAATCAGGGTATTGAGACAATTGTCATCTTTGTAGAAGGATCAAATGGCTAGCTTTGGAATTCAAGAAGCTAAAAAATCATTAGGTATTTTTGTTCTAAGCTGCAAACCCATCATTTACTGCTCAAGTCACGTGGCATATAAAGTGTAAGACACATTCATTATGTAGACGACTGAGTATTTTCTGTCACAATTTGCCAGGGAATTTGCTTATGAAAAGAAAGACTCTTCCTTCCCATTATATTAGGTTCATAGGTTTCAAGTTAATAAATATTCCAAAAAATAGCAGCACAAATTCAGAATGTATTAATTTTAGTTAGCTGTTTTGAATGTATGTCAATTTGATCGAAAGCTCCTTAGTAATATTGAAATTGGTTACAGGAAAGTGCTAGTGGGGATGGAAGAGAATTAAAAAGAAACGAAGTTGCTATAAGCACCATCAACATGCTAAAGCATTTTTACCCTTTTAAAGAAAGTAATATGTAATTAAAACTTCCATTAAAAATTGATTTTAGAATGTTTAATAAAACAGGACACACTCTGGACTAAGAAGAACTTGCATTATAACCCTGAAAATGACTATTTTTTTTTCTATCAATACTGAAAGAAAAGTCTTTTAAATCTTTTAACTTGCAACGGGGAAAAAAGCTTAAATTGCAGTACCCAGCTCTTCAATCCAGCAATAATCCAAACACTTCCCAAAGCAGAATGTCATTTACAGATCGCTGGAAAAATCACCATAATTTATTCTTTCCTTTCCCTCAGCAAAGTGAGCTTGGAGAACAAGGCTAATTTAGCTAATATTTTCTTTTTTTTAAAGAAAAGCAGCATTCTTCAGCACTGCCTCCAAGTTCCTCATGCCCTTCCCTTTTTTCTATGCAAATAAATTCCTCCTGCCTTCTCTGCTCCTTGAACGTGCAGCACCCAGAGCACAACCCAGCCTCCTCGCGCCCTTGGAGGCAGCAAAGAAAGAGCAATAAATAGGCGTTTGCACAGGAATGGGAAGTTATTCAGAATGCAAGGTAACACACTGCAGGATCAATGACATGAATGTCTGCTATAAACTGGGAGCTCATCAGTTGGAAATCACTGAGGTGAGAAAGGACGTGGGTACCAGTCAAAGTCAGAGAATGTCTGTCAACTGTCAAAGTGATATGTCTAGAAAATAACGCAAATATTGCTTGCAGAGGAAAAGAAGAGGTGGAAATACTGAAAGTGTTGATGCTGTTGCATAAGGCTGCAATAGGTCCTCACCCGGCACATTATTTGAAGGTCAGGGAAAGTAATTCAAAGTGGAAGAGGTGGAAAGAAGAGCTGTTACCCTGACCAGGGGAATATGCAGCCTGTGCTGCGACAGGTGAGGTGAAGGTTGAAAAGTGATGTAGCTGCTGCACATGAGGGGGAGAGATAAATATGCAATGGTGGCCAACAGTGATTTAAGATGAAAGAGATCTTTGGCATAAAAATGAGTGAGTGCAAACTGTGCACATAGGCTGGAAATTAGAAGATTTTAAATAATTAGACTGAAGCAGACTCATTCTGTGAACAGTGAGGGCAAAAAGTGTAGCTAACTTTAAGATGGAGCTTGAGTGACTACGGGTCGTTATTCATCAGAGTGTCAGATTGGACTTGGTGACTTAAGAAGATCTTATCGATCAGTGACCCCATATATTTTATTGTGCTGGGATCAACAACAACAACAAGGACGCTGACAATAAATCCTCATCTTTGATGTTTAGAGTCGCTGTCAGCTGACGCAGCTGCGCTGTTTCATTTGTCACATTGATTGTTTCAGGCTGTCTGTAGGCACTAGCAAAGAAGAGCACCTGCATTCTGTTCACATGAATATGAACATCACCTTCCAAGTCATAATTTTTTAATGAAAGCCTGTATTCTGCAACACAAGATGTTAGCCTTCAGGGAAATATATGAGGTTGTCATCTGTCACAGAAACCAACAGGTAAAGAAAAAAAAAAGGGATTTTTTTTTTTCTCTGTTAGAATTAATTTGAATATTTTTCTGCTTCAGTTCTCCCCAAATATGAAATGGATTAAGATATCAGATATGCTGGTAGAAGTCTTATTTTTGTCATATATTATTCTGATTTAATCATAATGAATTACACCTATAGGTTGCCCATATGTAATCATGCACCATGTGCAGAGGCCTTAATTACCCTTTTCATTAAGCAAGGATGTTCATGATAGCACATATTATCCAGGGTATTATCCTATATTGTAATACGTGATGCCACATGAACACCATATGGGAGGGGGATTTTAAAAAGGTTACAGGCTAATAAGAGTATTTTATTCCACTCAGAAAACTCAAGAGAAACAGTTCTTTTCAAAGATCCAGAAGCTATAATTACATGCAAAAAGTTAAGTCGCCTTAAAGGTAAATGCTAACCCAGAAAGATTGAGGATTAAAATTAAAAGTTGAAATTTCCTATTGTTATTAGTGCTCCACTGCACTAGATATTGTGCAAATATATGAAAAAGGTGGTGCCTGTCACAAGGAGTTTAATTCTACCTTTCAGTTTATGTTGTTCTAGAGAAGAAATTGTAGTACATTTAAGCTAGCAGCTGGTGGTCATGTAATAGCAGTGAATTATAATGCTTTATAATGCCATGAATTTTGTATGTAATTCCCTGCAAAAATTACTAGAAGCTGTGTCTAGAAAATGATGCTTCAGAATAGCCCCAAATGCCAGACTTTCCATTTTGCTTTATTTACCCAATATGTGCCACCCCCCTTGTGCATGGTGCCTTGTCCTAGGTCATGAACTCCATGGGACAGGGCATGGAAGACGCTAGAGAACTAGGCTGACTTATACAAAACTCAGATAAGGCTCTCTGCCCATTATTTGCCCATGAAGTGTCATACTCATTTGAGATTACACAGATTTTTTTAACAGCACGTAAAATTTCTGTCATCCTTCAATTCAGCAGGGGGAGCACAACTGGCATCTCTGTTGCATGACAATACTGCTGTGATTCTGTAATACTATGCTGTATCTTCCAATATGATTTGTAATCACCAGGATTATATTTCAAGTCTTGATCTTGCAAACCAGTCAAGTATACACCTGACTGTACACATCAGAGTAGTCTCTGTAGCAGTGAGGCCTGATAGTCTCTGTATGACTTCAGAGGGCTGGACTCAGTTACCGCATCCCCCCGCTTCCCTCCTCTCTTGAATCATCTCAGTCTTACGCTCCTGGGCAAGGAACTGACACACTTTGCAAGCCCGTGAAGAGGATACAAATAATTCTAGGCCTGCACTAAGGGAATTAATTAGGGGTTGAGACAGGAGGAGAGTGTCTCTCCCCACGGCTCTAGCAAGCTGAAGTGTGTTCACAGTGACAGCGTGAGCTGGGCTTTGCTGATGTGCTGCTGTGAGGCTGGGCTGCTCTGCATGACCCATCAACACAGCGGGGTGAAAGGGCTCTGACTACATGGGCGATATTCTGTCCCTCTAGAAAACGAATGAATCACGATGGAACAAAGAACAAAATCAAACAAAACCAGCAAACTACTCACAAACCTTGTATTTCCTAAAGTATTATTCTCCCACCACGGTGAAAGCCCTGATGAATTCTGAGAGCCTCTTCTCTCCAAGAGGCACTTCAGAAGGGCTAAATTGCCACAGACAGGCCTGCGCAGGGTGATCACAAGGGCACGTGGATTTCTCTGTGCACTTGTCAGAGCCATTTGCTACTGATCTGAGTAGGGCAGAGCTCAGATATGAACCATGTGTGAGACAGTCACCACGTTCTCTTACCAGTGAAGGGGACATCAGCAAAGGGGACAGCCTCATCTCTCAGAATCTCTCAGCCTCTATGAGGAATCACCCCTTCTCCTCTGTATTCCTCTTCTACCAGCACACTTTCCCCATGGTTTAAAGCTCTTTCCATTTCCTGCCTTTCTTCTCAGTTTTTTCTCTTCCATTTTTCCTCTCCCTCTTCTGCTCACTCTTCCCTCTTTTTTTCCTTTGCTTTCCCCAGCGAAACTAGATATAAATAAAGGCTGCATATTTAAAACAAAACCACACACATTATACAGAATTACAACAATATTGATCTCAGCAAGCCTATCATTAGATAAAGAAAAAAACAAAAATTACCCTACAGTAGTGATGCTCTAAAAAACGCAGAGCATTGTCAACTTTTCTATGCCAATTTACACAAATGTAAATTTAGCATGTTAGTCTCTACTAAAATATCTAAGCCATCTGACTACCAGCCCTTGGATTCACAGGTTGTCAGTGATAATGCGCCAAGATACATTTCACCATAGTGAAGCTTGTTTCTGACTGCAGACCGGTGGAGGTGCATGTTTTGTCTGTAGCACTGGAGCGTTCTCCTACTTTCTTTATCTTAGCACTGCAATATTTCTTCTCTTTAATATAAACAGTGTCCAAAGTACTCCAATCCCATCCACATACAGTACAAATAGAACAAACAAGAAATGATTTATGCACACTTGACTGTGCTCTATATCTTGTTACATGAAGATGAATTACTGTGCTGGACAGGGACACATTCTTCTGAAAAATCCATCTCTGCAGATCTCTAGTGCTATTTCAGCATGCTATCGCTATGTTCTACTTGGTGATGTCTGCTGTGCCATCCGCAGCGTATGTGGCCCTGAACGAGTGCTGAAGCAGGTTCCCTTGCTAGCAGATTGCCGTAGCTGCAACATACAGCTCCTGTTATATCACTTACTCACAAATGATTCTGGCTCTTGTGTTCTATGACAGATGTCATTTCCCAATTTCTGCCAGATGTTGATGATGTTATTTAAACAAAGGAATTAATCCCCTCCCTCTTTCCTTTCATCATCACATTGTATACACTATACTCTCTGCCTTCATAGGCACTTCTAAGAGACAAGTCCATCAAATCACATATAGAGTAAGAATTTAACTTTCTTGACACTGGACATGCAGCCTAGGGTTTGCATTTTGTGAGAAGTCATATGCACAGCTATGGTATATAATTGCTGCTTTCTTCTAGAGCAAAGCCATATTTGAAAAAGCACATATTGTTGATGTATTTTCATTTGGTATCAGAAAAGGACTGATACAGTTTGCACTAAAGTCATTGCACAGGTACATTAGCTGTTGCTCAAACCAACAAAGCAGTATGTTAACAATAGACAAGGTAATTTTTCCCTTTCATTTTCTTCAGCTTTCAATATGAAATGATCAAACTCAAATTTAGTTTGTCTCCTCCCACAGTATCTTATTTTCTACTCATATAAACACTGAACAAAAGCAGATTTTCAAGTTCCTTCTTCCAAAGGTAACATAGTAACAGCATTCCTGTGAGACAAACAGCATCATGGTTTTTAATAAATGAGTATTTACATAAGCATCTCTAGAACTGACAGAGTAACGAAGAATGTCACCTACCTCTTAGTTCTCAGACCAGCATATTAAAATACTTTTCAATAGTTTTGAAATTTCTATTAATATTTTCTAATGAGAGCTGTAGTAGTACCATTACTATTGTGTGAATATACATACCCACATGGGAAATACTTACCCAGGTGTTCTCTATATTCCCACAAGACTTATATTTAAGAGTGAGGAACTGATGACAAGAGCAGGCAATAGATTCAGGGGTGGTCCAGAAATAAAACTAAGAGAATGGAAAGCCAGAGGAGGAACACCTAGAAGCACTGCTTGCATTGCAGAAAGATATCCTGGCTTGCAGCCCTTTGCATGTATTGTACCCCCCAAAATGGAGTGACCATCATGCTCAGATCAAAGGCAAGGAACCACCTTGGTCAAAGCCAAGAAGTCAAAACCTCCTACATCCACACAAGCCATGTGTATAATATAAATAGTACCACAGGCAGATGGTGGATCAACAGTGTGATGCAAAGCTCAATTAGAGAGGAGCATTAGGAAAGGGCAAAAGGACACACTGCAGCCTGACAAGGCAGGCAAAAACGGCTACCTGCCTGTGGTTCTGAAGTTTCTTTCAAAAAACAGCTGTCTATGTGGAGCTATGTTCACTGCCAAGCAGTGAAGAATATGGACAGTCTCCTAGCATTGCACTGTGTTAGTATCAATCATTATGAAAGGCATTCAAAAGCCAGTGTTTGCACTGCTAAGCAGTCCAGTGGTGACCAGCTCTTTATGGTTGGTTTTGAGACTAACACATCTGCCTACCTTTGAAATAGATTGGCTGAGGCTACTGAAGAATTTCTCTATACCAAATAAAAAAATTATAGCCTATGTTCTTATTTTACTCAGTCATCTATTTTTTAAAACTTATACAATGCTTATGAAAGATAAGATTCTCAACAAATGAATCTTTTCTTACTTATTACTTGTGACTTGCTGGAATAATGGAGAGGTTATTTTCCCTGCCAAAGATATCCATTAGGAACTGAACTGAGAACTCTCACTTCACAAAAGCCACTGAACACCAATTAAGAGAGTTTTATTATTAATTCCTTCTGCCTACAAAGCTATCACTGACTTAAGAGGATTTTTTGTGTGCCAGGAAATGTAGCACCAGATCTCAGACGATAGTGAGTTCCAACTGATGTGGACACAAGCCAACTTTAAATATCAGTTCTAGAAGAAAAGGTTCTATGAGTGCAATGATGCCCTTGAGACACTCGGTTATATAGGTCTTTGTGTTAACAATATTGAATCAAATCCTTTTCCCCACCCCTTTAAATGAAAATAATAATATTTTTCCATATAATCAAGAGGCTGCATTCTCAACACAATCTAATGAGTGTGTTGACATCTCCTGTATTTTTCAAAGAAGTTATATGACTATGGCACAGAAAATGTTCCCTTATTTTGTAGTAGACACTCTCTGGTGCATTGTTTTTTCTTTCAGCCTTAATTGAATTTTGAAGCATTTGCTTGTTCATGTTGTCTGTGTAAGCTTTTCATTTTTCTTTCTTTTTTTTTGAATTAGATGCACCATTTACAGTACACCTTCTACCAGAATAGAAATCCAACTTTATATAACAGCTGGCAATACAAATTTTTATAACAAGCCAAGAGTTAGTATAATGCAGCGCTAATTTTAGTATGGTAGATAGAACATGATATATTTTTTATATTCCTAGTCATTAACAAACAGAGTACATTAGTTTTATGTTTTGAAAGTAGGTAGTTACCAAGAGGTTTGTCTCTACAACTGTTTTATGAAACCAAGGACAGAAAAATCCATTACTAACTCAGAAGCTGGGAAGTTGTCTCCACGTTGAACACTCAGTTACTTCTGCATTAAAGTGGCAGCTTATGCAGTATTCATACAGAAGTGGGAGAACTTAAAAAACATTAACCCTCCTGTCACCTCATGCTCAAATGCTTGTGGACAAAACAGGTATTTCAATTATACTGCCTATTCAGTTTAACTCATTTCTTCAACTGCTGACCAAAAGCAGTAGCTTTTCAGAAGTGATCTCTCCTCTTCTGCTATTTGTATTGATATGTTTTCTGAACTGCCACTTCTACTTTTATTGTGCACAAGGAGAAGTGCTCTGTGAGCTGAGGTCCCCGGTTTACTGAAACTTTGTGTGAGCTCTCCAGTGGGTGTGCAGTGATCATTCAATGCTCAGTGTCAATGCAGTAACTCAGCTTCACTCCGTGCCCTCTTCTAACCGACTGTGTGTAACAGCAACAGTCTCATATGTGTAGACGATGAACATGTAAAGTACAAGAAAAACGACACAAACCAGAAAGGCCTCTACATTTGCAATGATGAGTTTTTTAAGTCATAGCATCTGATACTATTTCACAGAATCACAGAATGTTTGGAGAAGGAAGGGACCTCTGGACATCATCCAGTCCAACCCACTTCCTTTCCAAACAAAAACTATGGGCAAGAGCATTTGAAAACTAACACTGAACTACAAACAAATTGCACATACAACCAACCTCATGGTAATCTACATGCCTACTTTTATTGCTAACTTTCAGTTATGCAATGTTATTCAGAATTTATTTTACTGACTGACTTTAGCTCAAAGTCTTTTTTTATCCCAAAGATGACTGAAGTCTGTCACAATATTGATCTACCTTTATTTCCTCAGAAAAACATGTAATCTAATAAAATGTTAGAACCCTCTACCATAAAAAGTGCACTGTATTTTCTGGAGAAATAGCCAGAGCATCCGAAGTATCAGACACAAATGAAGTGGAAATCTGAGTAGAAAGCTTCAATATGAGCAGGTGCTGTTTATGCAAGAACACCTGTACGGTTTTCTAATGACACCTGCCAGAACCCTTCTGAAATTACAAGCATGAAAACGCGCTTGGTCTTCCCCAAATGCTACTCTCTCTATAGTGCAAAACATTTCCTTTGGACACGTTAACTGTTTTGAAACGATCTCATTTCCCTTCTATAATGGGTAACCCATACTATTGTCTGTTTGGTCTGTGATTCCCGGCAAAACTGATCTACTCACCCTCTCTTCAGTCTGTCAGGAGAAGATGAGTATCCTAAGCATGTTGACTGTGGAGTAGCTGGACTTTTCTGTTCTGTGAGACTGGTCTCATTTCCTGGAAAATGTCCTCAAATCCTTCCTCCACTATTTCCATTCCATGACTTGTCTATTAACCTGTCATGAATGAGATAGACTTCACCTCTTTTTCACCAAAAAACATACGCTCTTTTCTTCGATACTATTACAGCAGTGCTACTGGCACGAGGTGTGTCTGTTAAAAAAATGCCTCTTCTGTGTGCTTCATAATATGCCCTTCTCCAACATGTATAATAGCTACTTGCACCCGGCTTAATGAAAGCCAATGAAAACATCAGGTGCTTCCACATTATCTTTTTCACAAAGTTACAGTTTTACTGTCACCCACTGCTTCCAGGTGAAAAGTGAACTCCTTTCCTCGCCAAAAATTCCCCAAACTGTTCTCATTCTTTTTTTAGCTTTTGTACAACATAGTGCACAATAAAAGGCTACCTGGTGTTTCAAGTGGCTGACAAATATCTACTAAGCCTTATTCAAATATTCATGCATGAAGGAAACTTTCATGTACTCCAGTCAGTCCATGAGAATGAGGTTCAACCTTAAACGTTCATTTTCAATATCTCCTCTAGCAGGAGAATAAGCAGAGCCTACATCCATGTTGATGCCGAATTTCATCTACCTCTAACACCAAATACTGTTTGCGTTTGTGAGATTTCCAACTAGTGGGATATGTTACTACATTTTCTATTCCTCTTTTAAATGCAGGCAATAAGACCAAAAGAAATGATGCTTGGACACAGATAGAAAGGGTAACAAAGCGACAAGAGTAAGCCAAGTTCTGAGCAGCAGAGTTCCAGTGATACTGGATCTGTTCAGTGAAACTGGACTGCACTGCTAGGATAGCCTAGGTAATCTTAAAATTATTGAACAGAGGAATCCATAATGGCTCTTGGGAGTTTCAAGAGCTAGAAGAAAAATGCACTGGATGGGCATGTTGCTGCAGTTCTCTTGTAGTGTATCACATTTGGCTCACCAATAAGGGAACTTAAGCTTTACTACCTTTTGCTCCAGTTCTTTAACACATAAATTACCTCATCTGAGACATAACTGTATATGAATATAATTGAAGGGAATTTAAGGAAACAGTAAAGGACCAAACATGCATATCTTTGCATGTAAGTCATCACCTCTACCAGATGGGTAGAAGCTATGACCTAGCAAATATTGCACCTCTGCACCATTCGTTACTGATCGGTCAAACCAGAGTTCATATAAAAAGCAGTAAAAAAAAAAAAGGAAAACCAGAATGCCCAAAGCAAACCGTAGCATCTCTCTGGAGCACCTCTCCTAAGGGGAAAGGCTGAGGGAGCTGGGACTGTGAAACCAAAGGATTTTACTCTACATTTGCTGCTGCTGTGGGGGCATTCTGTCACAAATGTCTTAAACTTAATTTTTCCAGGTTCTCAAAAGTCACTGGTGAGAAAACGATTTTACTTGCTTGACTTCCTTGAGAACAAAGTAGTTCTCTTAATATATGTTTTACCTTTTCTTATATTATTATCTTGCTCCTGTAGACCCTATTCAATGAGGCAAAACCTTCACTGATTTTAATGAGAATATTGCTGTAATAATTACTGCAGGGTTGAGCCCTGGAGAATCATCAAACTTTTCCCTTCTTTTTTCTAATTGTATTTTTAGAGGCAAATTACCTGTGGTGCTTCCTGCAGTTTATTTAGGCTTGAAACTGCAGCAATATACAACTTTCAAGTCTTTTGCTGCAAAGCCTTTCACCCTGGTGATAGCTGATATGATTAAAACCCAAAACCTAGTGTTTCTAACTCATTCTTGAGTTTAGGTGATGTGAGGAACCACACAGACTCTGCTGTCAGGTATGACTGGACGGGCTTCTGTTGTGCCAGTTTGACAGCTCTAGCCAACCTTGGCAGCTTCTGAGTTTTACAAGTTCCTTTGCTTTAAAAGCAGTTTGTGGTGCTGAGGCCTGAATAAGTACAAAATATGTTACCATCAGTTATACAAACAAATCCTCTGAGGCACTGAGGATTCTTACAAGAATGTTCTGCTCTGCTTGGTTCAGTTTTCTTGGTCTGCAACTTTCAGACTATGGTGGATCTGAAAAAAACTCAAAAGCTAGGAAAAAAACAAATCTCATTTCAGAGAAGCTTGTAGTCATTTTCAAAGAAAACTCAATTAGTTTTCTATCCTTGTGGCCAAAAAGCATGTATTTTTCTTTTGTCAGGCCTGAAAGAATTATGGAACTTAGGTACGAGTATATGTCGTGATGCTAATGTTTTTCCTTAGTTTCAATTCACTGTATGCAGAAGCAATCAGGCTGAATTACATTCAGAAATAATAATAAAAAAAAAATCAACCAAAACCCAATACCAATCGAAAATCCTATTTGCTCTCACCTTTGAAGAATTTAAGAGAAGAGTTCAGTGAATCTAATTGGTTTTGTTCCTGTCTTGACTATTTTTATTTCAATTCTCTGAAAAAATGAAGAGACTTATTTTTCTTCTCCTGACCTCCATTATTTACATAACTTGAAGTTGATCAACCTTTCCTTTCTCACTCTTTTCTTTCTGGTTGATACTTGATCTATACTCAAGAAGAGAAGCCTGAAGAAGAGTCCTCTTCAAAGAATAAACTTGCATTATTACAAAGTTTCATGGTCTTATTTTGGTGAATACTCAGGAGAGTCTTTGTTCTTGTTAATGGAGATATGTATGCCCTTAAAAATAATTTATCTCTCATGTCATTCTTTCTGGGGAGCATCTGTGGAAAGAATACACATGAGAATGCACCTTGAAATAACACTTGCTTTCTCTAAGCAAGTTTAAGATAATTAACTGTTTTGAAGGTCAAAAATCTATTTAACTTGTTTCTATTGTTAATACAGACACAGGGATGTACACTCTATTTAAGATACAAACTGGATGACAGGTATAACTTTGATTCTTAGATATACAATTCAGAGTTAGGGTCAATATAGCTTATAAAATACCAACTTTATTTTTGTTCAACATCCATGTGCTTTCATGCCACACACAGAACTTAAATCAGTTCTTATATTCATTTGATAAGTACATACACCACGTTATTTCCTTTATTGCACAGTATGAAGTTCTACCTTTCCAAACTTGTTAGCATGTTGGGATGGGTTCCCTTTATGTGTGAGTGGGGACAGTTTCTAAATGGCTCTGGATGTGTAAAGAGGGAAGGAGAGAGAGAAGAATAAAATCTGCAAAGTTCATTAAGATAATAAACATGAAATGTTGGTGATTTATGCAAATGGTCAGGGTTGTGGGTTTTTCTACTCAAAGCTAGGAATTTCCTTCTACGGGCTGCAAGAACAAGGTACAGACTGAGGACTTTGCAGAAGAGCAGAACCTGTGATCATTCAAATGAAGATGTGTGTGGATGACTTAATCATTTTGCCTTACCCCTATTGAACATGACAGCAAACCTTCTTTAAGTAACAAGTGGATGAAACAGTTGTGTTTGAACTCATAACAAGGTTAGAGGTGACAAAAAAATCTTGGTGTAGAAATATTTGAACATTTTATCCTAATATTTATTGACAAAATTATTTCCTGCAAGCCCCTGACATTGAACCCCTTCACTTTGTTAAGTGCAGGACAAACACTGAACAAAAGCTACTGTGTCTGCGGAATAATGCAAACAACAGGGAAGAGATGAATACAGACACACCAAGGACACAGAGAAACCTGTTTGAAGCAATTTTAATGCTTCCAAGGAGTATAGGCAAAACTAAGGACAAAACAACTGGAGGGGATGAAGCAGGAAGATCCAAAAGTTGGAGAACTCTGAGTTAAGGAAGCTAAGGTAAAGATCAGTGGGGTCTTAAAGGGCAATGAGAAGCTGGAGAGGATGCATGAATATGGATGGGATCTCGATACTGCTTTCTTTTCTCACTAAACCAGCTGGACTTTGAAGCATCTCTGTTCCTGGGATCCTCTCCTCATTCTCATTACCCCCTCCATGCAGCAATCTGTAACAGAGCTTCCCTGTCCCATCCACTCTTCCCAGCAACAGCTCAGTTCTTGCCTCTGTGTTGCTTTGTTTGTGGCTGCAATAAGTGGAGAGAGGAACTCCTGAAGGACGCAGGATGGTGACATCTAACTGTGCAGAGGAAAAGCAGAGTGTGGTTGCTTAGGAAAGAGTTGCTGCTCAAACAGGTACAGCTCGTGTCTCCTCCAGCACGGGCAGAATGGCTCTTTGCTGCTGCCATCAGCCTGTGGCCCTGGGGCAACTGCCTGTCTTGTCTACACCCTAAGATGGCCTCAAGTCACAATGACAACCACAGAAATTAAGATGTATTACATTCATATTTCTAGTGGCTTGTAACAGTGTAGGATTCTGCCAGCTACTATATAGGTACACAGTGTACAAAGTAGAGGGGAAAAAAGAATTTACACCTACAAGATCTGGTCTTGCAGTCACCTAGTCTGAGTCACTTCACCATCAGAAATAAGAAATGCCTTTTTTGAAGCATCAGGATGAACAGGATATGTTATGTTTTAATTTACACTTTGTATTAAATGTGCTGCATAGTACTTTGAATCCCTTCCAGATATTCTGCAAATCAGAATGTTATTATTCTAAGAATGTCATTTGCAGGAGGCTGTACAACAGAAATATATTTGAATAAACAATCATTTACACCAGGTGAAAATATACAACTCAATGTAAGAAGTATTTTTTTAATCCATTAAAAAATAACTCTGACATGCTCTGGCACTTATCTATGGTGTTTCCTTCAATTGTTCGCATTAAAATTGGACTACAGTTACTTGTAGCCTGGCAATGTGTTAAAATGAAGAAGAAAAAAAAAAGTACTTTTGAGAACAGTTAATTTGGAATTAAATTAGTTTCTTCACAGATCAGAAGATATGCACATAGCAGAATCCTACTGAATTATAACGGCATGCTTCACTATGTGAGAAAGAGCAAAGGACAGTGAGACTTATTTCTCACAGAACTGCAAAGCTATACACCCAATCAAATCCAGTCAAGGAGAGAAAAAAGAATACGAAAACAATTCTGTTCTCAAGGGTTTTTTCTCTTTTCTTTTCTTTTCTTTCTAAACTAAGAGTTACTGCAGCCCAGCTGGGGTAAGCCCACTGTGACTTGGTGATGATGCAGGGGCTCAGAGGAGTGACTGGACGTGACACTGGCCATTGTGTGAGGAGCAGTCATCTTGACCCTTCTTGCTCCAGCTTGAGAGAGCAGGAAAGTATTCCAACCAAAATACGTAAACATATGTAGTTCAAATGGGGTTAATTTTACAAACCAGAAGAAAATATGAGAGAAATAGAATGGGAATAAAATTAATACAAAAAAGATATGTATAAAAATTATTTAAAATCAAAACCATACTGTAAAGATGGAAGACAATTCCAGGGAACTTTTGCTTCAGTATATAAATAAGGTAACAGTAAAAATAAAGCCTACTTCTAAATCTAGGCATAGAATAAATGAGGAATAGACACCTCCTGTACAAATTACAAGGTAAAATTATAGAAATTTCATATAAGTTGCTGAAGACATGAAGACTCAAATCCATGATGATCAGAAGCAAATATCTACAGCTGTTACTAGAGATGCAGGGAAGCTGAAGTACTTCATCAATATTGTTTTGAACTTTGAAAAAAACAGGCTAGTGCACCTGTATCATGTGAAAATAGGTGCTTCCCAGTCTATTGGTAGCAAATAGTTTGCTAAACTGTAACCATGAGGAATAAATGCTTTGCCGTCAGGAAGCCTCGATTATATGTATCCATAAGCCCAAAAATTTGTCTCAGCAATTTTTTACTGATATGGGTTTTTTTAATACAGTTTGGAATACCAAGGCATAGATAGAACATTAAGGTACCAAAATCTTGTGACAATATTTAAAAACCTCTGTATGATGCACTCTGCGAATATGATGAATTCATAAGTAAAACATATCTTGGTGAAAATCAAATCAGGTAAATTGCCTTCTGGAGAACAGGATGGCTGAGCTGCAAGCCAAAAAAGGGTTATGACATGCAGTCTATTTCAGATAAGCCATTAAATTGTCTCCCTCAAATCCATGCAGACTTGCAAGCAAAGAAGGACAGCAGACCCAGAGTTCAGCTGAAGAGGAAGTCGCTAGATAGAGAAAAGTTGGAAGTAGCAATGTTCTAAACCAAAAACTGCGTGAGAGAAGGAGGAGGGGATTGGGAGCAAAGGAGAAGTCAAAAGAGGATATCAGAATCCATAGTTATCAAAAGCAACTAATTAAAACTGATATGGAGAGGCATGATTGTTTTCAGTTTTAATTTAATAAAAACTTAATGGCTTCCCCCCCCCCCCCCCAATCCAGTTAAATCAAAATTGACTGTAGGATCAAAGATCTCTTTGGTTAAAAATGTGGAGACAGACAAAAATGCATTTACTTATATTCCTCTGAACTAAGCTCCTGTGTTTTGAACTGCAAAGAAAATTAATAGCTTAATTTTAACCTTCATCCCTACTGGAGAAAAAGCAGCGAACAAAACATTATTAGACAAGGATTCAGCTGGTAGAAAAAGTAGACATGAATCAGATCTGCATAAAACTCTGCCTATCCTCAAGCAGTGACGGTAGCAGAGATACTGCTGAGCTAGACTCAGATCAGCTAGAAGGAGAATAAAGCAGCTGTTTAATAATAAGCACAGCACTTAACACGGACTAAGAGCAGCCTGACAAGTGGGACCAATGGCAGCAGCACATTCATGAAACAAAATTAATCTGCAGCTGCTGGTTCACTGTACAGACAGAACCAAAGCAGAGCAAGAGATTCTGATTCAACGTGGGAGAAAAGGAGAGAGGTAAATGTATGAATGTGGCCCGACATATGTTTTGGCTCGGCTCTGTGAAAGGAAAAAGATAAGTCTTGTAAAGAAATGTCACAAAGAACAAGTGATAAATAATGAATAAAGATTCTGCATTGTTTGTTTATAGAATATCAAGAGCATCCTGCCAGATGTATTTTCAATTATCATTCGTTCTGCAAAACCCTACTGTAATTGCTTTAACCTTGATTTTAAGATAGAAGTAATGGTAATGTGCAAGCATATTGGTACAGCCACAGCATCAAGGAAAGAATGGTGAGGAGTGTATTTATAAAGCAGTAAAATCACATTAAAACTGCTATGTAATAAAAACTACATTGTAGGCAGCATCTGGGAAAAGGGTATTCACAAACCAATAATATCCTATTAAAACTAATGTGCAATAAAAGCATGCTGTAGTGGAATTTCTAACAGTTTTCAGACCAGGGTGCTGGAAATGTGGTTTTGACCTTTTCCACTATTGCTGCCTTTAACTTGGCACTTCAGGTCTTGCTCAGGAAGCACCCAGAGCGCAGCTTGGGTTAAGAAATGACTTTTTTTCCTCCTTAATCAAACAAACTTGCAAATGTAGCCTGTTAACCAATTACGCAGCATGTAAACCAAAAAAAAAGGTACTCCTGAATCTAATTGAACTCTCCTAATGGAAAAAAAAAAAAAAAAAAAAGGAAGAAGAAGAATTAAAATATGTATCTGCTTCAAAACCCACAGTCTTCAAATAGCACATGGTCATATTCCCAAGTGTTATGCCCTTGTGCCCAAACCGTAGTCAGAATTTAATTGAGAATAAAGAACAATTTGGGATATTTTTAGCAGCTGAACAAATAAGCAAACTTGTGAATTGATGCAAAATGATTAGTTTTTTTTTCTTTCCTCGCCAAATTGAATCTAGTATTATACTTTCAATTTTATTTTTTTAAAAGAGATAACAAATTTAACTTCATGATACAGTTCTGAAATGAAAAATGTTTTGTTTTCAAAGCTTCAGAATGTTTCCATTTTTCATTTTTTGGACAATCTGCTGAGTTCAGTGCAAGTTTACAGAAACGGTTTTGATCCATCCAAGAGCACGTGTTTTTAATGAATGACTGATTTGCTTACAAATGGAACCACCTTTGGTGCATCTCTGATCCTTTCCTATAGAAGGCATAATCTAAAATCCATTGTAGTCGATTGGAATTACTGTGTCAGTGAGCAAATGTCAAACTTCCCACTGCTCATACTCTGTTATACTAAGGGAACTTGATACAGAAAAGTACAAAAAATGAAAAGTAAACACTGGAAAGTAAAAATAATATTTGTTAGAGCTGTGGTGGCTTAAATTCTGAGGCTACACTGCAACTGTAAACAGATGTTTCTCAAGGTAAGCTGCAAAACCGCACACACACAATGATCAGGCAATGGAGCTCCAGAACTCTGAGCAGGATATAAAAAACAGCAAGAAAAAAAATAAAAGAAGAAATATGGTTTAAGCAAGATTCTGCAGTGACACTGAGGTGCAGAGGAAGCTGTTGGGGAGACCAAGTGGGTACCAGGCAAATGAGACGAGGGGCACCGATGAACACCCCCCCACCCTTTCCAGGATGAAGCCCATGTGAATGACGTGGGGCTCTCAGAAACATCACTGCAAGGGGCTGATTGACAGGGGTGTAAGAAAGAGCAGGATTTGATCTTGTGTTATCACCTAGAGGAGATCAGAAAACAGATTCTTCACATGCCTGAGAGATTTTACATCTAATAGAAAGAAATCCAGGTTCTATGTTCTGCAGACCAAGCGTAAGTCTTTCTGAAGATCTTCCTGAATCCCAGGTAACAAATTATTTTTCTCTGTACCTAAGCAGATTTTTGCCCACTTTGTTAGGCTAGAACAAAACTCACCATTGCTGCTGCATGTGCATCATGCTCCTTGTACTACTGGTCCATTACTGTGGATTATTTACCCCAACGTAACATCTTAGCCTCAAAACAAACCCTGGCAACTCACACATATTCACTGTGCCATTATAAGATCCTACATTTAATTCTTTACCAGAAACTCATCTCCTGTATATGACATACATGAATGTGCTGGCCTTATCTTTTAAATATCTGCAAAAGCCAATTAAGCTTGCCTCTGATCTTATCTTTTCTCTCTTTTACATTAAAGCTTCTTTACAGTAGAGAACCCTATAAGGGATACATATCCAACAAAAGTAACATAAAAACAAGGAGCTGAATTTATTCCTCTTCTATAAAAACCCTCCAGGATGGCACTTACAAAGACTGTTCTTATGTAAAACAAGCAAGCGTGATCAAAAGAGAAAGAGCTGTATTTTACGTTCACTTATCAGCTGTGGCTCACAGTTCTTCCATGAATAGTTTTATCTAATTAAAAATATACTGAATGTCATGTTGTTCAGTCAAACTATATGGAAGGCTGCTGTTCTGCTTCTGAGAGTGACAGGCATCGCAAGAAATGTGATGGGATGAGTGACACAAATGGCAAGGACATATAAATCCAAAATGGGACAAAGGCAATGGTCTTCCAAAGTGACTCCACTTATTTTGGCAGAGATTTAGATCAATGTACTTGGGACCCAAATTTGGTTTAGCACCTTTTTTTATTTTTATTTTTATTTTTTTTCCCCAAATGTGAAAGGAAAAAAAGGTGTAAACTAGAGATGCATACAAGTTCTTTTTCATTGCAGGATAAGAACTGATCACAAGTAAGAGATAAGCAAATACAACCCTCAAAAGTCAGGGCACCGATCTTGAGCTCTGACTAACATTTTTACAAAGACTGGTGGAATAGGCTCCCTAGTATAGTTTGGGCTATGACAGCCCCAGGTAAAGAAGCAAGCAAAAATTTAATGTTTACATCCTATTTTTTTCTGCACTTCATACATTTAAGAAAATGCTAATAATGGACAGAATTTAAATTGATTTTTACTTCACCTGAGACTGCCAATGTCCAAGCATATTTTTGCTTGAGAAAAGGAAACACATTTTTGGCATTTGGAGGTGACAGATTTTTGTTTGAGCAGGTTGTTGATGTCTGCTTTCACCTGGATGCTTCTTGGGTCCTTCCCAGTGAAGCTACAGATGGTCACCACATGAATGAGCTCTCAGTACAGCAGGTTATCACCCCTATGTTCAAGATGCTTTGGTGCTCGATGTTTAACATTAAGCATGTGCTCAAGTACTCCCTTGAACTAATGCATTTCAACAAGCTTTGGCTCAGATGTATTTCCCAGTTATAAGCAGGGTTGAAAATAATGTGCTGAGATGACATTTGAGTGTTTCTTTAACTCAATTTGTAATCTGATTTTTTTTTCCACTGGGTATCAGGGAGTTTATTGCTAAAAAGGGCATTTGTACATTCAGCTCTTTATACTGGATCAGGGCATGTCTGCCTTGTTCTTACGTGATAATACTGGTGATTGCAATTCTTTACTACTGATTTCTAGATTATCATGCTAACATTTTTTTACTAAATATTTGTGAAGTGGGGAGGAAGGAGGAAGGTTTTCATCAGAATACAAAGAGAAATTATTACTCTTCTCCAGCACTAAAGTACGAACTGAACTCATTTAAAAGCAATGTAGTGGTTCAGGCCCTTAGTTCTCTTAATTTTTTTCTCTTCTCACAGAAAAATCACAATTATTTGATTGAAAATAATGATTAGAAAAGTCGCTGTTGTGTTTCTCATAATGATAAATTAATCTCCATTTTCCTCAATCAGCAGGAGTGAAACTCATCTGTGCAGTAAACCAGAATAAAGGCTTCCATGCAGCACAGAAATCCAATGTCAACTTGTTTCTGATGTTAGTCATCTCTGATGCCTAAACTTTGTACTAGTTCTCCGACCAGGAAATGACAATCTTTGGGACATGATGTATCTTAAAATGACACAGTTGTTTATCCGTATCATACTGTTACCATTATCTAATTTGTTGACTAGATTCACCTCAGGGTCTCTTTAATTACTACCATTACCCAATTTTCTCCTGCTCATTGAATGTGTGTGCTCAGGATTAATTTCCCCAGGAGGCAGCTATCTGCAGCTTTTTCAGGTTGATTCTCATTTTGTCTTTCCAGTGCACATACTTTTCTCACTAGACACTGCTTCGTTCTGTTACGTCTTTATTCCTGTAGTGTCTATAGCACTGCTCACCTCAGTATCACCTACAAATTTTATTAATGTTGTGCTCCCCTTTCTCCAAAATGCAGCATTTTTCAGTATTTCTGTATGATGAAGCATCCTCCACAGCAGAATGACAAATCTCTTAAGAAAATTACTTTAAAAAGTCATTTTGTTTAATTGGAAAAATATGTCATTTATCTCCTTCCCAGAGTACTTTAATAACGTCTGGTTCATAAATTTGAGAAGTTTACAACTGAAAAGTAGCAGTATAATTCAATACAGTGAAGACTGGAAAACATGAACTAGTCAACACTTGTACCTGGTGCATAAAATGTGCTGATTTCTCCCAGCAGGGATCAGGCACCCATGTCTTTATGGCAATGGGAAGCCTAAAGCAGATGTATTCTCTTGTTCTTTACATGTAAAACCAGAAATCAATGTTATTCATGTGCCTCCCTTTAATTTTGTCACCGCCTTTTGTTGATAGATGCCATTGAAACAGTTCACTATATTGAACCACACTTTCTCTGTTATAATCTGTGTTGGGGAGATAAAGCGAAGGAAATCTCCTCTAGGGGATCACTTCTACACTTCTGAAAGGGCTTTTTTTTGCCTCTGAAAATCATTAAGAAGCTACCATCCACAAGCCAGTTTTGCAGTGCTTTCCCTTGGCTGTCTAATGTGCTTTTTCTTGGCTGCTTCCTCGGTCCTTGCACTGCAAGCACAGTGCTATCTCCTAATTCATTCCTATTTTTAAGACAGACATACAAAGATTGCAGAAAACATTTACAGTAAGATCAGAGAAAAAGAACCAGTCCGACTACGTTTCCCTAACCATGGATATTAAACAGGCCACATCATTATTATGTATTTTGTACCTTGCTGACCTTTGCTGCCCAACAATAAATTCCCAGTCTTCTTGACATTGCCTGACTCATATGAATGTTTTTCCATTATGAGATAATGACAAGCAATGTTTTTCCTATGGTCTAGCTGAAAATATTAATATCAAATAATAGTACAGAACAATCATTAAAATTTGTGCTAGGAAAATCTAGAGGCTTTATTTTTCTCCCAATTGCAGAAGAAGTTTCTAAAGTTTGGCGTACTGTTCTTTATGTAAATACTTTATTTTCTCATCACTACTACAACATCCTAGTTACTTAGGGGTTTGCTAGTCTGCCACAAGAAAAAATCATAGTTTGGTTCCACTTCAGCAGTTGGCAGGGATTATTTTTAAATGTATAAACAATGCAATGGAGTGGCTGCGAAGTGGGTGCCCAGAAAGGAGGGAGGAAAAAATAAGGTCTTTAAGAAAGGTAGAGCTGGGGCTGTGTGGAGATGCTCTCCCAGGGGCTGATGCTCTTCTAGCTGCTGAACGTGCTCTGTGCCCATGCGCATTCCACTGCAGTCCTGCTGAGCAATGGGCACAATGTGGGGACACGGGACAAGGTTGAGGGTCTGAATCTGACCTGCTCTCTGTAAAATCAAATGTTGTAGCATTTACACTGGCATGCCACGTCTATGGTTTGACATGAACTGTAAGGATAGCGGCTACACTCAGTCCTCATTCACCAAAACATGAAGGTAATTCTGAACTCTTGACTGCCTTGCACGACCATGGTTTACAACATCTCTGACACGCACATTAACAATACCACCTATTTGAGGCATATAATTTGTTGCCCAGTACTGGCTTTAGAAATCCTGGAGTGCTGACTGCATGGTAGCTTCATATTTGTCAGGAAACACAAACAAATAAACAAAAATGCTATTTATAAACCTAGATGCATACAATATTGACCTCAGCACTACTCAAATAGTAAGCTCCTTGATCATTATAGTGGGGAAAACTTTTCCCTCTGGTGCTTTCAAAATGGACCAAAATATCCAGAAGAATACATTTTCGATTTGCAGCAGCAAATTGATTGCTACAGAAAGAACAGTGGAAACCTGAGAAATATGGATAGTACCTAAAAAAAGACAGCTTTTGCAAAGGTGGCTTGGAAGGATGGCTTTGCAAGATAATATTGTTTCACTGTTACAGGTTTTTAAAATTAACACGATAAGTTAAAGTCTACTTGACACTTGTT
The DNA here is from genome assembly GCF_963082525.1 of Nesoenas mayeri. Classification (NCBI taxonomy): domain Eukaryota; kingdom Metazoa; phylum Chordata; class Aves; order Columbiformes; family Columbidae; genus Nesoenas; species Nesoenas mayeri. The sequence continues at coordinate 10,814,812 of NC_137540.1, read as the reverse complement.
AGACAGACAGCACCCCATGGTAACCCACTACATCAGTTTGTCCAAAGGACTAAGTATGCCAATAGATGCTAGTCTAGAGCTGCATAAGGCAGAGAAACCCTAGAGGAAGCAAAATTAAAGCAGAATTACAATAATGAAGACTTGTAGCCAAAAAGGGTTGATTACTTTTGTAAGGTCACTGCAGATAAATACGGAGAATAGCTTAGAAATATGGTGCAGCTGCAGAAAAAACATTTTTACGCTCTGTCAGATATAGTTTTCTATAGAAATCACACAGTCAGAAATTGCCAACTTTGTTTGGAAGGTGGCTAAGTACTTTTCAGTGAGCTTCCTGAATAAAAGAGGACAAATAAAGCAATGAGACTTGCAGAACTAAATGCTCCTCTGCATCAAGATTCTGCCTGACGGGGGTAGAGAATAAACCATTTTTAGGTCTTCAGAAAACATTACTAGTTAGGTCTAGTACCTGCTACTTGCAACCTCAGAAATTTTCCAAGGGGAAAACCTGTTCAGTTCTGTCATGGGTATGACAACCCAAAGGAGTTAACAGCACCTCACTCTGTGAACATGGTTATGAACTTGGCACATGCATGTGTCAGGCTGAAAACTTTATTTCCAGCCTTCTTCTCTGACCCAACTTCTAACAAAGGCTGCACCAGTTGCAAAGAAAAAGCTGAAAACTCTTATGTGTGTTCAGCAAACACACCAGTGCTATAACAAAAACCAAAACAAACCAAACCAAGTTGCACGTGTACCATAAGTATTAAGGTCAAGAGGTCACGGAAGTCAAGATGGGCTCCAACTGCCTTTCCACTGGCTCTGCTCTCACAGCAGAGTCTCATTAATCTGTCTTCACATGATACGTGTGAAAATATGAAGTCAAACAGTAAACTTGTGATGCCATTCATAGGTCGCTTTATTTTGGTTCACATGATATGGAGTTGTGTGTGTCTATGTATTGGATTAGAAGCATGACTATAAAGGTTAGAAAGGGTATTTCATAGTCTGAAACTTCTTTATTCCAGCAGATCTACAGTCATGGCTTTATACTCACTATTATTCACTTCTCCTGTCCTATACAACTTCATTCTCTTGCAGTAACAAGGACTCTTAATCTTTCTGTTGATGGATTTAAATGAGAAATCACTTATCTAATGAAGGTAAGCAGGAACCCAATTATCTAGTACTTGCCTCTATGAGTAGGTAATAGGACAACACTAGAACTGTCTGAAATTTTCAGATAATGCTTTTATAGGAGTTTCCATACTCAAAGCATCTCTGTAAGGAAAGGAAATATCACTACTCCAACTTTACAAAAAGAAAAACTGAGGCTGAGAGCACAAACTTTTCCAAAAACAGATGCCTAAAATTTAGGATCACATTCAGAATTAGCTGCCCAACAGAGTGACCTAATTATCAAATTTCACCATTTTCTAAATCCAGCTGCTTGTTTAGGTCTCATTATCTGATGCTTTCAGTTTGTATTTGGCCATTTGATTTTGATGGTCTATATGGTCTTTTTCCTTTACAACTGAATCACACTCTTGAACAAGCAGTCACATTTACAAATTCAGAATTAGTTTTCAGCAATTTAGACAAATGCTAATATATTATGTTTGTCAATTATGTGCACTTCAGGCTTAGTAAAATCATCCACTGCACAGTTTGAACAACAGAAATCAAAGAATGCAGACACGGCAAGAGAGAATTTGTAACCCTGAAATGAGACATCTTTGTAGGGCTAGTCTGTATTTACACCCAATATTGGACTTCAGATAATGTGTTTATATTAGTAATATCTCACTTTAAACACCTATCTAAATTTACCTGTGTAAGCTTACTAAAAATATGAACATTTTCTGCCTCTTTATGTATTTCTTTATTTCCTTATTCTAGTCTCTCCCGTGGTCAAAAACTTCAAAAGGTTTATGCATCATAGCTTCAATAATTTCAGTGGTGCTGTGCAGATTTGTTCCTCAGCTTCCAAGCATAACAACAATATTTGTTTGAACCTTATGAAGTTTCCTCACTTTGTTAAATGTATTAGGCCTGGATTTAAACTATTGTTTTATATTTCAGCAATAAATTAATTTCAGTTCAAACTTCAGAGACAAATTGGAACTAATCCTATTTTAAGAAAGGAAAAACTTTAACACCTTTTCAAATCCAGACTTAATTTGCTTTTGATATATTAAGTAGATATCTTGTTCACATTTTAATTTGGCTTGTACTAACTTAATGGAATTGTATTAAATGCAACAAAGAAAATGCTCTTCTGGATGTGAGTTATTGTGATGGCATTTGTTTTTATTAGTTAAAAAAAAAAAGACAGAAAAAAGAATCAGTCACAAAACACTACCTCTGTAAATTACAGATACCTAGACCATTCAATAGCCTGATAAAATCTCACAGAAATCAACAGAGCGGTTGATAGCAACTAGATGAAATAACGTACAGTCCTTCTACCACCAACACTAATTTCCCTCTACTTTTCAGAACTTTGGTTTCTGCATTTGAGTCCTGCCCCCACACTCTAATTGTACCTCTACATTTCTGAGTGCTGAACTGAGTTTTTCATGAAAACTATCAGTTTAAAAGGAAAATGTAGTATCCCATGTTTTCTGGCAAATGAGGTCTCCAGCCCACCTACTCTCCATCCTTGCTCTAGGTCACAGTCCTTTGGACTATATTTTCTTCTTCGTACATGTTCCGCACTGAAGCTGGTGATGCTATTCCCAATTCACTGCCGTGGAAACCTGAAATTATTCACATTTCCAGCCTCCTTTATGACATGGTCCTAGATAAGACTAAGTGGTCTGCAGGATGCTAATCCCTTGCAATAGTCTAGCTCTTTATAATAGCTACAGTGTTTCAAAAAAAACAATAAGATCCTTTACCCACTTTTAGGAATATATTGTTGTCTGTGATGTTTACTCTGAAAAGAGATTCCAGTTAGGTCATTGTCCTGAATTATGCCCATTTATTACTCTCGTTCTTCCTTCACCAGGCTATAAAAATAAACAAAGAATTTGCTCATGACTTCTTGCCGCAGCATCACAGACTACAGCAGAGCCCTGGTTCCCAGTCAGTGAGGGATGACTTTCTGGTGAGGCACATCAGCACCAGATGATGCAAGGCACAGTGTGGAACACACACTAACGGGCTCTGCTGGGCCTTTCAGTTGGTGCTGGTAGCCAGTGACACGTGTCTGAGCTGGGGAAGATGCTCAGCTGAAGGTATTAGGAGAGAAAAAGAAAAAGTGGTGACCATGAGGCTTCAAATGGTCCTACAGGGCAGCATGCACTTTAGGAACACTCATCCCTGGGCCATGGAAATGATGCCTCAGAACTAATATAGGAATACTGAACTTATTTGTTTGATATGTGGAGAGCGATGGGATAAGGATATAATTCTCCATCTTGTTCAGACCAGGCAACTGGATCAATGTCATTTTCTCCCATCTGTCTCTCCTTGCCTTACCTCCTGTAGTCCTTCTGCCAAATTTGCCCTCAGTTACCACCTGTGCAATCAACCTAGAAATCAAGATGGAGACTGCAGGCTGCAAATAATCTCAACTGGAGAGGACAGGATGAGGAAGACTGGATAACTGTTGTTGTGGAGTAGCAGCCACTATGCAGCACGGAACTGGCAGAACAGTCCAAGAGCTGCTGGTTACACAGTCCATGTCTTGCCTTTGGACTAGGAGTTACTGTCTAGTAATTACTTGAGTAATTGCCTAGCTGATTATCTGCTGGGCATCACTTTTCCTTCACACTGGTGCAACAGAATGTTAGTTGAGACTGGCAACAAGAATGCTAATGGAGGCTAATATTTTCTGTGAGCTGCAGAAAATCTGAATCTTGAGATAATATATATTTCATCCGCTTCATCTCTTTGTGCCTGGCACTTAGGAAGCAGCGGTCACCCACCTCTATGCTATCAAATGTCTTGATCTAACATCTTGGAAGTCTTTCAGGGAGAGTCAAATCCCACTTAGTATAACATAATAATGTCTATGCCGAGTAACTGAAAAATTACTTTTATCAATCAAAAATTGTAAAATTACTTCCCTGAAGTAATTAAAGCTATTAGAATTAGAACTTTTAGAACTGTCAGAGATAATAACTGAACTGAGCTCTGATGACTAACGTGGCAGAGATTGGGCTTTGCTTATGTATGGAGCACTTTAACAGCAATAATTACTAATGCCTTGTTGTTGTAACATAAAAGGCCATGGATTTTAGAAAGACAGCAAAGCACAAGATGAAATGCACAGAAATAAAATAAATGGTCTATGCAAATCATTTGTTGTCTGCAAGTGAATGTTTGGCAGCAGTTCAGTTTGCTTATAATCTTGACGAGCATCTCCCTCTTCGACAGAGCAACGAACATGCCTCAGCAGTAGCTGCAGAATTAGCCCAGAGTGATTAAATCTCACTTTTTCTTTCAAGAAATTGCCTGTGATGTCTCGTCTCGCAACTACATTATGTCTCATTATAAGTTCTGTCTCCTGTATAGATTGGACTTCAGTTTAAAAGTCCCACGGAGCATCTGCTGTTTAAGGTTTCCTATCAATATGCTGCAGATGACAGGAATATGTTATATATACATTATTGCAAATTTGAACATTTTTAATGATGTCTTAGGAACAGTTGCTCTGCAAGTGGAAACACCTTTGTTTCTATTTGCATATTTTCTTTACTAGAACCAGAGATAATGAGAGCTTCTTTTTGTCACTTTGCTCTTGAAGGTGGAGAAACTTTCTTAATTTAGCAGAGGTAAACTCCAACCTAAGACAGCCACCACAATACCTTGTAGAGGCTGAAGAAATCCTCATTATTTTAAATATAAAATTAAACTAAAGACTGTTTCATATTGAAAATGTTAAGTTAGTGTTCATCAAGTTGTCTAAGGACTGTTATGATACACAAGTGTCCATAACTCTTCAAAGAAAAAAGCAACTTTTCCCTGGGCTGAAACAGTGGAGTTGGCTCATTCTAAGAATGCTTAAAAGAGAATAAATGTTTTCTTCAGTGAAGCACATCCAAAAATTCTAAAAGTGAATAAGCAGACAACTTTAAAGTAGAAACCACTTGGAAAGGTACTTTTAAACAATAGCCATTTAAATTGATTTTCATAATTTCTTATCACAAATAGCGAGTTACTGAGGAAGTACAACATCCACAGCAGTAGTATGTCCCAAGGCTTTTGCTCTGGTAATGTTTCTGCTGCTCTTAGAGAAGGAGCTTTCTTTTTTTTAACAAAGCTTTTTCTGCCTTTTTTTTTTCCTTATTAAGCTTTTAATCACAAGCTGTCTAAGCTATCTTGCAGTGCTGGGCTGAAAAAGACATCCTGCCTTTCAGAGAGCCTTCTAGACAGACTGAGAGCCTGATTCTGGACCAGGCTGCATGGGACACGTCTTGTAGAGGAGTATGAATTCCTGTCAGATATGATCTCATAGCTCACCATCTCCAATGGCCACAATACGGTACTGAAGTACAAAGGATGCTGCTGCTGTTTTTGAAGGGATTTAGGAAGTCAATCTGTTCCTCAGAGACCCTGGCAAGGCCACTTCTACCTTGTGATGTGAGCAACTTATAAGAGGGAAAGTAGCTGCCTCCAGGGAACCAAAATCAGCCTTTATGCCATAGGCATGTTGTAAAGAAGCCGAAACAAGAGCCTTGAAATGAGCCTAACATATGGCAATGAAACATTTTCTGTTTAATAAACACAAGTATGATGGAGAAGATTAAGGATTAGGGGTGTGACACTGATATATTTTACACAGTTTGTTAGGATTTTTTAAAAATGAAATACTACTGTGAACAACAGGCGTGACTGTGTTTCTCTCAACAGTTCCAATGACCAATTTCAAAAATAATTGTTTAAAATTCTGTTATTACACCACTGAAAGGCACAAACTGACATGCAAGGAATGGAGTTCTAACTCCCTCCATTAGCACTGTGCATTCCTGAATGGCCACTGATACTCACTGTCCCCTCACGCAAGTTAAGTTGTATGTGCTAGGTAGATCTGTAATGCTCTGCTCCTAGAATGTAACTTGGTACTATACAAATGAGTTTTAGAGCAGACTCCTATGTTAATAAGGAATTTCCACTTTGAATACTGAAATGTTTTAGTAATCAGATCTGTACTTAATTATTACATTATGTTATGATATGTAAGAATGATTTAGTGTTTTCTAACCTATGTAGTATTTTGGACAGTAAAAAGAGGAAAAACTCATAGTAAAGTCTTTTGCCCTAAGAAATATTAAATCCTAAGGCTTAACACTTCTCCCTAACAGAGCCATCTGTAGAAAACATCACAGAGCAGCATGTTCTGCACACCTGTGACTGCAGCATATGTTTGCTTTAGCAACGTATATTTATCCTTGATGAAATGCAGAGTTTATCCAAAATGACCATAACCACTCAGGTGAAATGTGCTACAGATGTTAATAGAGATGTACCCAACTGGATTTCACTTGTAAACATATAAGTCCTTCAGCAGTTTTATGATTTAATCATAATCCAAATGAAGCAGTCAAAAGGGAAAAAATCAAAAGGAAGTCTAGAAACCTGGGAGGAGACTGTAGGTAGCACAGTGTGAAACCCATTTGTTCTCCTGTCCACATGCACAATGTGCATCATTAGTGTACCTGCCTGGCACATCCATTCATACACAAGTCTCTTTTGAACACTGATGATATTAATTACAGTGACTTCTACAGACCTCATGAAAATTTTATGTGAAGTCCTAAACATGCACAGTAGAAACAGTCCTGCCCCAGATGGTTAATAAACTGGAGAGATGAATGACAAGGCAGAAGATTACTGTGTCTTACCTGAGTGTGGCACAAGGTGAACAGCAAAACTTCAATTGAAACCTCCTATTCCCCAGTGTTACCAGAGTGCTGTACCCAGGAGCAATTTGTAGTGCACTCTATAGAATAATCAACATTTGCTATTGTATTAAACATTGCATCAGAAAAAACAAGCATCCTCCCAGTACTTCATCAAGAGTCCACATTACTCCTCATGCAAGCCAACTCTTGGGCATTTTTGGTCCCAGTTCTCCTCCTAGGTCCAGCCAGGCACAGGATTTCATCTTTCTTACACAAAGTAAAATGAAACAGACAAAAAGCAGAAAAAAGGGGTAGAGAGAAAGGAAATGAAATTATTTTTGGAATTTTTCAAAGCTAATACTTGTCTGTGAATTAAAAACAAAGAGTAGAAAAAACAGAGATTGGTGAAAGACCTCTGTAACATCTTTGCTGATCTCTGTTTCAATGGGATGGATTTACATTTTCATCTGAGTTCATGACTGTTATCTATAACACAGACCAGCTGTCCTGCAAAGGGGAAAGTGGGTGATGCTTTGGAACAGATATGCTGCAGGTGGACAGGAAAAACTACCCTTCAGATTTGCTGTCAATAATACTTTCTTAAAGAGACACAAAAGAACAGTGTGGATTATCAACAGAGGAGCATTTTAAATTTAATGACTGATATGGACAAAACCATGCTCACAGGCTTGGTAATATTTTAGAAAGGGGAAATGTGGGGTTACATTAGCTACAGCTACTAGCTATAGTAACACACACACAAAAATGCCCGTAAGATTTCTGCCCCTCCCGTCATTTGTCTCTCAACTATTTTCTGTCAAAGCATGGAAATCAATAGTGGCACACTGATAGAAACCAGATTGGTTTCAAGAACCAGTACATGGTATCCAGTGTGACGGATTTAATTCATGCAGCACTTACGATTCCCTAGCTTTGCTTGTCAACAGGGAAAAAAAGTATAGATTTGAAAAGCAATCAGGTAGTTTTCAGAAAGACAAATCTTGAAATGGTTCCACTCTCCCTACTTCCCCCCATTAGTTTAGATTTCTTTTATTCACTCTCATTTCTGTACTTTTCATACCTGTAACACTGCCATCATAAGAAGGTCAACTGTTGCCACATGAAGTCTATTACATTTTCTGGTAATTTCTATAGCACATGCACAAATTTTTAACTGTAGCATGATAACACCATTCTCTGATGAGCAGAGGCATGATGAATTGTGATTCCAATATGATGAAGCACATTAAAAATACTAAGGATCACAGATGTTAACATGCTGACCCCTATCGGAGAGTTTCAGCTGGCTTCACTCTTCCGAACAGAAACTAGTATTTTACTTTGTATTTTCACTGTTAGTTAACAGTGTAAGTCCTTTTGCATGAATAGCTCTGCATCTAAACAGAAACATTCCCGTATGAGCAGTACAGATATTGGGAATATTAAAGTTTAAGTGGGACTCCAGAGGAAACTTGAGAAGTCTATGGAAACCCTTAAGTGTTACTAACCACACAGAAACCACATCCATCTTAGCAAGTTGTGGGAGTGGCCATTAGGTGAAGGCTGAAACAATTTTAAGAAATTGTCCTGTCTTTATTCTTCCCCAAGCATCTGCTTGTGTCCACTGGTGGAAAGGGGATACACCAAGATGTAATAAGACAATTCCTATGTTCTTCTAAGTAGTGGGCTAGTGTGATTTAGTCTGCTCACTTTTTACTGGTACCCGGCTTTCTGGAAGCTTATCTTCAATCGCTAAAAAGGAATTACTTGTGTGCTGTCAAACACCTAACAGTACAGGTTACATGGGAAGTTCACAGTCCTGACATAAAGAGATTTATAGCATCAAACTGCATTGAAATACTTATAGCTCTAAAACCCAGCTAGGTGCTGTTAGAGAGCAGGAACAGCTCATTATACAGCTCTCACCTTGCTTTAGGTCAGGGCAAGCCACTGGCACGTGGTGCTTGCCATTTGGCAAAGGAAAGACGTGCAGGCCATAATGGCACTGCAGTATGTTCTAGACAGTCTGACACGGTCTGAGATGTGATGATGTACATATTTGCCTCTTGGATCACACGTAGTTGCTGAATTCAGGCAGTAGCAATGCTAGAACTGTCAAAGCTGTTTACTGTTAACCAGCTCGGTCTGACAGCCTTTCCTCATTCCACATTCTCTCCTCTCTAGCTGAGCCCAGAGCCAGAATTATTCCCTCTCCTACTTATTTCTACTTTCTCTCTGAATACTGGTAACTCTTAGCTAGGCAAGGAAGTTTGTAGGCAGTCATAGTACAATAGTTATCCTGTATTTTATGCTATTTTTGGTTTTTTCTTGGTATTAGCTAGCGCTTCACAGAATAAACTATTTCATATGTGCTGTGTCTGAGATTACCCAGGACAGGCACCCTCAGGTTAGAAACTTCATGCTGTAAACTAGCCCACATGCTTTACTACCTCTTATTATGTCTCTAAGGACAAGCCCAGCCAAAATTCTTAACATTGCAACTGAATAAATTAAAGTGGAACAGGAAACACATTTTGCAGTATCATCTAGGGCTTCCCGTGCTGCTCCAGTATGAATGACAGCCATTGGAAACATCCCTGAAGAGGTGACTTGTTGATACAGTTTTCCATTTTAAGTCAATTGTAGGAGTTATTTTCCCACCTTCTACTAATGTAAATGTAATGTAATTGCATAGTAAGTTTAAGATTAATCACATGTATCAGACATACATGTTCACTGATGCTTCAGGGAAAGTCCCTAGTTTTCATATTGTTTCACCTATCAAGTTACTTATTTTGAAGTGTTGGATCAGGATGTTAATTCTTGTTTTTGACTGCTGCTAATAACAGGGCCATAAACTTAATCTTGGAAATATTAACCTATGTTCCTATGTCAACTTTATGTTTCTATCTGGTAATCAGATTTCCTCTTTCTACACTCCCACATGGCTGAAGGCGAAGGTTGCTGCATTAACATATAGCTACACCTGCATTGCCATTTGCTCCATTGCAAAGCATTTCCAAGGTGACAGTGGTGGTGTATGAAGAAAAAGAGAAGAATAATGCTTTTTTACTGTAGATGAAGAATAGCGTATCTGTTTTTATATAACCACCATCATTATTTATCATACATGCAGAGTCAAATAAATATACTTTCATTTACAGACAAGAAAAACAGAGGTTTCTGACTTCAAAACCTTAGAAGTTATGGTCTAAATCATTTAATCTTCTATTTCTTTGTATATCTCAATTAGAAGGGCTAGAACCTCTCCCTTACAAGGCTGATGCCCCAGCAGAATGTATTTCATGTGGATTTCACTGGCATGAAACACAAGTAACATACAGAGAATGATTTTAATTTATGTGTAAAGAAACGAGAAGTCTCAGGCAAAAAAGCTCTAACTGTTTTCTTCAGATTTGTAGTTTAATATATTTTATTTCAGAATAACATTGTATTTGAATGGAAATGAAGTTAAGATATTATGCAGTGAGACATGGAAACAATTTTTTTGAATGGGCAGTGATTAAAAAGCAAAACTATTTGTATGGCATTGGAGGATGAAGATTACTTTAGGTTTAGACTGCAAATAAAGTATTTGTAATAAAATAAACAGAATCAATCATTCAGTTATCCTGAAAGTAATATATCCCCTGCCATGTTTTGACACAGTACCAAACCTCTGGCAAACCTCGGGCAAACCCAAATCTCTACCCTCTCCAAGATGTTTCAGAGATGCCAGGAAAAGGGCTGCTATATTTTTACATGCAAGATTTTAAATTACTATGGTGATGCATACTTGTATAAAATCTTAAAATAAAGTTTTCCCACTAAATTAGTGAAGGTTTCTGCGTTGTTATTAACCTGACTCCTGGGCTTGCTTAAGAGTGGGAATTTAATGAATCAGGGTCATGAACAATTTGTGGTTCTAAGTAAAAGCAGACAGGCCACTGCTGTAATTAAACCAGGCTTCTCCTCAGCTATGTGGAATGGTGCATCTTTACAGAAATTCAGGCTAGAAGGGCTCCAGTGCTTCCCTCTATCCAAAGACAGAACAGTTACATTTATCATTTCTCTTATCAATTACACCTAAGCCAGGTACTTTTCTTGCTTCATGTTTTTTTCTGATACTGACATATCAATTGTTGTTTATTTTATATTTGTTTTAGACTATGAAATTGATGTTAGACAAAAAGCAAATTCTAGCTATTTTCTTATTCAAGTTCAAAATGGGTCATAAGCAGCAGAGACTACTCGCAACATCAGAATGTATTTGGCCAAGGACCTGCTAACGACCCTACAGTGCAGTGGTGGTTCCAGAAGTTTCGCAAAAGAAGAGCGTAATGGCAGCCATCGGAAGTTGACAATGACCAATGGAGAGCAATCATCGAAGCTGATCCTCTTACAAATACAAGAAAAGATGCTGAAGAAGTAAACATTGACCATTCTACAGTGGTTTGGCATTTGAAGCAAGTTGGAAAGATGAAAAAGCTCACTAAATGGGTGTCTCATGACCTGACCAAAACTGTAAAAAACCTGCTAATTTTGAAGCGTCATCTTCTCTTATTCTACACAACAATGAACAACTTCTCCATTGGATTGTGAAGTGCAATGAAGAGTGGAGTGTATATGAGTGAGAAGAACCCCCAAAGCACTTCCCAAAGCTAAACTTGCACCAAAAGAAGGTCACGGTCACTGTATGGTGACCTGCTGCCACTCTGATTCACTACAGCTTTCTGAATTCTGGCAAAACCATTCCTTCTGAGAAGTCTGCTCAGGAAATCGATGAGATGCACTGGAAACTGAAACACCTGCAGCTGGCACTGGTCAACAGAAAGGGCCCAATTCTTCTTCACTATAACACCCGAGCGCATGTTTCATGACCAATGCTGCAAAAGTTGAATGAATTGGGTGACTAAGTTTTGCCTCATATTCACCTGACCTCTCGCCAACCGACTACCACTTTTTCAAGCATCTGAGCAACTTTTTGCAGGGAAAATGCTTCCACAACCAGTGGGTTGCAGAAAATGCTTTCCCACAACTCATCGAATTCCGAAGCACAGATTGTTACACTACAGGAATAGACAAATTTATTTCTCATTCTCAAAACTGTGTTGATTGTAATGGTTCCTGTATTGTTGAATAAAGATGTGTTTGAGCCTAGTTATAACAATTTAAAATTCACAGTCCAAAACCGCAATTTCTTTTGCACCAACCTAATATTAATAACCCAGTTTTCAAGTCACTATCAACCCGTCATTAATTATGTGCCAAAAATTCACATAGAAACATGCTCAGAGTTTCTTAAAGGCAAGGCAGGATTATAGGAATGCAGATCAGAAATGGGTTTCGAAACCGCAAACACTGATTTATCACATTCGCTACAGCCACAGTGAAACACACAGCGTGAAAATAAACTCTCAAATTAAAACCAGGATCCAAATTTGAAAATTTGCTAGCACTACAGTTCTATCTTCGTTCTCCAGAACAAACTTAGTGAGTAAATGGAGGTTACAGACACCCCGTCAATGACAGTATTATTTGGTTCTTAAAAAGAAAAATCTGCTTTCTTTTTGCAACTATCACCTTCATTTCTGCAAAAGGCTGCACCCTCAGGGCCCTGCTGATCTTGCAGCCAGACAGCCTGAAACAATAGCACCAAAGGAGGTGTGAACTTCCCACTCATTCATGATTTGCTCACTTTATAGCCTGGATGTGTTCATTTACATGCTAAAACTATGAAAAAGTAAGCAAAACACAAATGGATATTTTTTAAGGCAGCTGGGCTTGTTTGGGGGTTTTGATAGAGAAGACACACAAGGCAGAACAAAATCCAGCATAGAAAACAAAACCAACCCAGATGTCCTGTGCCAGCTTAGAGGAATTAAGGGAGGGAAAAAAAAGAGGAACAGAAAAGAAAAAAGTGTTTTCTAAACTGTTTCTTCCGAGCTTTTATCTAGATTTAACGGATACATTAATTCAACTGATGTGCAGTTTAGCCAGCCGGCAACACATGAATACCTTCCACAAATGGTAGGATTTGCCTTTTTTATTCCTCCTGCAGAGACGTTACCACAGATGTGAGCTTTTTCCTTCTGCTCTTTTCTGTCCCCCCATCCCCCTCTGTGTAATATTTTAGCAAATAATAAAATGTACCACATGTCTCAGAACAATCAGGCACAATCATTCTGAAAGAGAGCTGCTGCTGACTCTACATTGCTGTTTATTCTTTAACTGTGTCAGTCTTTTAATGCTTTTTTATTCTTTTTTTGGACAAATATTAATATGCTAATGGATTTCAAATGAGTATCCAAGAACACATTGTCTTACTTTTTAAAAAAACAGGTTTCTTTACCTGAGATTGGCATGATGGCTGAGAATAGGCATAGAAAGAAGCAAAACTGGGCATTCAGAAAGAAACGGATGTCTGTAAAGAAATTCTTATAAAAAGGGGAAAAAATCCAAAGAAAATAACGGAAAGAATAAGAAAATCAAGCAAAATAAAAGGAAAAAACATTAGTATAAGGGAAATCTGACATTTAAACCCAGGCTTCTGGCTGGTGGCCATGGCAACTCCACTGACAAGTTGGTAAAAACTATTCTCTCCTTTGATTGCTTTCAAGGATAATCCTTGCTTCTCCTTCCTGGGAACCATGACAGATTTTCTCTCTTTAGAGAGAGTGCAGGAGTTTCTTTTATAATGGCTCTAATAAATAATGGAGTGTTAATGTCCTTAAGGATGACTAGCTATGAAATTTGATATGTTTAGCACACATTTTCACACTTGAATACAAGTGAGGCATTATGTGGTGAGGCATACAGGTATCTTCAAATGCTTTACATCACGTGTACTTTAAAAATTCTAAATGGAATCCAGCAATAAAGAAAAAGTCATTTAAGAGAAACCGACTTGAATTGCTTCATTGAGCTCAGCATGTGGCATTCACGGTTTCTAAATTTAAATAAGTTTTCCATCTGCTCTGTCGTTCAAGAATCTCAGGGAAAACTATTAGAGAGCAAGACGGGGAGAGGGTGAGCACACACAATTCATGCAAGGTTATGTTTTATTTGCAGGATACTTCTGAAGCAAACACAGGTCCCACAGTGTGCTGGCTTTCCATTTGGGACAGATGGCCACATATCTCTACTTTGAATTAGCAGCTGGGTCTAGACCTGGCAATGCCACAGTGCTGCACAGCTCCTCTGAGGCCTACCCAGCACATCCTACTGCTCAGCGGGGGCTGCCCCTTCCATCCCTTCCATTGGCAATGGCACAGAGACAGCGCAAGGGGTCCCTCCCTCTCCTAAGTGAGAAAAGATTCTTCAGCAAAAGTCATGCAACTAAGAAGCCAGAGGAATAGCACTAGCAGAACATAAATATCTACCAGAGATATCTCTGAATCACAAACCAAGGAAAACCTGATTTTCAGTTCTTCTAAATGAAGACAGGACCAAGTTCCAGGGTTTAATACTAAACTGTGCCAGCTACCGAATTTGTTCATGAACAAAGTGACACTTGTGGCACTCACTGAATATTCCAATTGCATTCTTTGGGGAAAAAAAAAAGATCAAGACAGTCTATAAAATTCTTTCAAATAGCTTCTTCACTTCTGTTTCTGAGGGAAAGCCTAGCCCCATAAGCCCTTTCCTAAACATGATACACTGTATCCTTAGGCACAAGTGGAACCAGGTTCTTTTGGAACAAGAATGAAATCAGCGACAGGAACAAATGATCTCCTATAGGGGCCTGTTGCTCCTATTTTCTCACTGAAATAAGAGCCACAAATTTAGCATTTCCAGGAGCTTTCACCACATCAGGTAGAAAGAAAAAGAATCCCCAAAACTGTACAGTTGTACTAGTGACTCAAAGTCAGCATTATGACATACAAAATCCCAAGCAGCATGGACAAGGTGTATAGCTCTGGCCCAGAAGAAGAAAAATACAGTGGAAGTAAGTAGTAAATCATGTGTGATTAAAGGGAGTCATAAAGCTTTATACTGGCTCTAGACTACAAGTTTTTAATATATTTAACAGCCATCTGGGAAACAGGCATGACACAAATGTGGTGATATTACATAATGTAAAAAACAAACATGTCTATGAGGCCACAGAGGAGCCCAAGAAAGCTGGGCAAAAAGAAGCACAACAGCAGAATGAATTGGTTGTTAGTATAAGCAAAGTAATATATAACCAGTAATCATAACTTAAACTATTTGCATTGTCTGTGCATTTAAATAAGCCAACAGCCCAAGAAAGACAAGAGAATACCATTAGGGACAGCCTCATGAAAACCTCCTGTCTCTACGCCACAGCAGTTCTAAAAGCAAATTTCTCAGAGTAGGGTTGGCAGTAGCACGCAGATGTCTTAAGACTCTAAAGCCTTTCCTTTCAAAACCCTCCAAGAACGTTCAGATATATGCTAGGAAAATAGTTCTGCAGTTCTGTTATGTAAATCGGCAATTCACTTCTTTTGCAAAAACGCTTCTTGTCATTGGTAACAGACACACACGGAGTCTGGGGACAGGACAGGAGGCTCCAAGTTGATCGATTTAAATGATTAAAGGAGTGCAGACATTTCCATATGAAGGAAGATTAACAAGTTATGGGGCTGGTCTCTATGTTCTGTTTGTGCAACGCTCACAATAATGTAACAAAAAGTGACAATACTAATGAGCAGCAGGAAGAGATCAGTACTGTTCTGATTAAAAAGGACACATCTTAGGGAAGCTGTTCTACCAGGCTACAAAGTACTATGCAGATAAGATGTGCATTTTTATAGGCTGCCTTATAAGATCAAGGAGGATGTTTAAAAGCAAAAAATGTAAAACAATGCACTGCATAATGAACCCATCACCACTGTCACTGAAGGGAAAGGCTCAATGAAGTTTGAAAAGACGTATGTTTTCACAGCTATATAATCCATACCTCTTTCTAAAATCAATCATAAAAACTTTCCTAAATACAATTATAAAATATTACAGACAGAATGAAGAAGGAGTACTTCATTCTTCAAGTGCTGACTTAAGAAGGTAGTCAAGGGTTAGCCTCATTCTTGCAGATACTTCCATGTAGATCAAGAGGAATGATTGATGAGAGTGCAAGAGGCATTTCCAGTCTGGATAATCCATCGCCCACAAAGTCACCACAGTAACACTAATTGCTAACAAGATTTTCTTCACTCAGAAGCCATAGCTGCTCCAGCAACAGAATATTTGACAAGATGGCACCTAGGTTATTTTTTTTTCTAAATGGTTTTAAAAAAAGACTTCAGCGAAAGGTAACAGGTTTGAGAAAAAAATGCTGGCACCTAAAGCAGAAAGTAAAGAGGTTAGACAAGAATGGAATAAATAGCCTGGAAAAAGCAGATGGTGTGGTGGTTGTGATGGACCATCAGAAATGCCTTACTGCAGCTGGGGTGCAAACTAACTGTGTCTCAGCATTCTTACCCCTTAAAAGAAACACATCAAACTACAATGCAAAAAATACACACCTGTTTCATCTTACAGGATTTTTTTTTTTCCTAGAGCTTAGCCATAATAAATGACCACAGAGTCATAAATTATTTGAGAAAGCTGAACAATATGAAATTCAGTGATTATTAGTGAAAGCTGTTGAAAAATATAAAAAAGAACAAAAAGAATGCAAACATTCTGCTCTTCAAAACCAACTGATAAAACAGTCAATGAGTCCCATTTTCAGGCAATTTTCTGCAACCATGAGTGCTTGAAACTTTTGTTTCTAAAGGAAGTTGAAACTTGTTATTCAGCTGCTTGAGTACAGAAACTGACACTTGAACAAAAATGTCAAATACTGTAGCAATCACAAATTAAAAAAAAAAAAAAAGAGTTCTAATGACAGGAATTGGCATCACTGTAGTAGAGTGCTTGTATTGCAACCTGTTCTAGTGGTAAGAGCATTTGTCTGAGAATGATGAGACAACAGCTATTTGTGGCTTTCAGCAGAGTCTTTTGGGGCAGTTACAAAAACCACCTGTAGAGCTGCTTCCCGCTTTTATTTAGAGAAACAGCAGTGAGTTTATGAATCCATACAACACTTTATAAAATTGGTCCCCAATTTCAATTGGGGCTGTATGTGTAAAATCACTACAAGTAATAGCGGGCATGATACTCCACTACCAGACTTTTAACTCCTTGCCAGAATAACAACTCACAGGTAATCTCGGCCAAGGTCCTGGCTACAGCGAAGAGAGTATGGGCTAAGAAATCTCAGCAACAGCTGCTTCTTACTAGTGTGTATAGGCAACACATGTCAGTCCCAGCGTGCTCTTTCCCTTCCCCTCCTCTGCTCCTTGGACATGAATGCAAATATACGTGCGTACATAAATACATACATCATGAGTTAAAGCTTCAGGTTCACCAGCTCAGTCCAAGGCAGTCTACTCACATAAAAGACATACTGCAGCAGCATCAGGGTCTGCCCTTTTCCTAGATTCCCTATCTTATATTTCTTTAACATTTGGGAACGAAGACAAGCTCATTTAAACAGAAATACTGTCTAAAATTTAATTCCTAAAATACATTTTCAAAGATAGATTTAAGACCTTTTAGTTTTGGCCAAGTTGTGTGGGAGGGCACAGCAGGACACTAACAAGGCTCATGGGAAAGGGTGGGAGATGAATTTCATATGCACATTTGGAACATGACATGGATGGGAAGGAGGAATGGAATTAAGCACAAATATTACCTCTTTTTACCCCAAAGCTTCATATCACAGATATTATTTATACTTTTTGTTCCATAAGGGAATCTGTGGAAAATAAAATTAAGAGCTTCCAACCTTTCAAAAGATAACAGCTTGCTAAGTGGAAGGGAGGAAGTGCCAATAGCTTGCATGCATGTAACTTTAGCATATGATTCTCTAATGTATCACAGTAAAGTAATTTCCATGACATGCTAACATTATTCCTTTAGGTACTGCTTCCTGAAGACAGTATTTCTGTTATAACCCTCAGAGAACAGTAAAAACCACCTGCCTGCCCTCAAGACATGCTAAGTGATGATTTGAGTATCAAAATACATCAGTAATTCAGATCTGTGTTTAGAGATACCTGAGTTATTTGGACTAAAATAACACATTATTTGTTTTTGCTGGATTAAGCTTTAAGCAGAATAACACAACTGCTTCAGGATATACTAATTACAGGCTTGTAGATATTGAACTGGTTGATATTTTCACACACAACCTGCTTTCCTAAATGATTCATTGGTAACACACAGAAAATCAGACTTGATGGCACAGGTGCAAAAAAGGGATCAAATACATAGAGACAGAAGGCGCAGACTATGTAGGAAGAGGCAATCAGAGCTTGAAAGAGAAATAGGAAAAAGAGGACTCTTTGTTCACTTGTTCTATATGTATTCATAATATATTACATGTATTCTGTAAATACGTATAATTTACACTCCCTTTTGATCAGTTACCTAAACATTTGTAATTTACAGATAATTTGAGAGATATGATCACAAAATTATGAGAATTCAGATGTAGCAGGAAACCAAAACAACTGGGCATTACACTATAAGCTTCTTTCCTTCTGCATTTAGGCTAGACTTTACCTTTACAAAACAAGGGCAGTGTTTCACAGTTGCAGAATTTCTATAAACTGAAAACCTCAAAGTACAAGGAAATGAAAGAAAATACTCAAGTTTTCAACCTCATGCTATGAAACGTCTTGCTCCTTGAAAGAGAGACTAAACCTCCAGCCATGAAAAGTACTTGAACCTGGCTACTCCTGCTTTTGTGAAGAGGAGAGTCCCAGATGCTGGAACTCACTGGCCACCACCAGCTGGCCATGTGGGAGGTCCCAGGAATGAAATTGCCGTCACTGAGCCTGAGGCCCTACAGGTACCACAGCTGATTAACTTCCTACAACTGCAGGTTCACTGACCCCCGAATAACATAAAACCAGCCAGAATGAGTGTGCTCTGGCCTTGCAGCTTCTTTTATGGTGTGTTGTACTTTGCACAAGCTAGGTTACGTTACAGAATTTCCAGACAAAACAGCTCAAGAAGTGACTGCAGGACTCTCACACTTTCTTCCCCCTCCCTTCCTGTGAGTGTCCTTTAGCCTTTGAAACAGCAAATGGGGGCTTAAGCTCTCAAAAGGCTCCTTTACACTGTCAGAAATCTTTGTCAGAACTGTGTAAAAATTCCCCTGGCAATTCCTTCTTCACTGCCTCCAGCACAAGGCAGCTGGCCAGTCTGAATCTCTGCTTCCCTATTTGATTCTTTGTAGAGAGCTCTCACCTGCTCCACTTCATTGCCCTGGCACAGCTCCCTAGCTCCAGTTCTCCTTTTGGGTTATACCTCAGCTCCCTTCCGAATGCTCTACCAGGACAAAATAATGTCTGTGTGTGGCAGAGAAGGAAGGCCTTTCTCCACTAGGGTACTTAAAATCTATTCCAAACTTCAAAAATGTCTGTCGGCAACAGCAGTAAAAATCACCTTTGTCCTCTCCAAGCCATCAAGAAGCAGTGAAGGTGTAAAGACGTGTACCTTCAGCAAACCTCAGAATGTCCCACAGAAAGTACTACATTTTGCTGAACCCACCCATCCTCCTCCCCTCAGTTTTGGGCTAGCTGCAGCCTTACTAAAACACTGTCATTCTGGCAGTAAAGTGTGCTTAGTTCAGCTGATCACACTCTTTTCCCATGGACAAAACTGCAAGAAGTCTACATGTGCAAGTTAGTTATAGATTGTAAGCAAGCAGCTGGACTCTGTTCAGAGTGCTATGGAAGTGCAACAGGGTGAAAGTACAACTCCCTGCACTCTCGCTGCCTCCCCAGCCGAGTTCCTTTCACTATATGAAATAAGCCATGAGTCATTAACTAGTATGCTACCCTTGCATAATACAATCAGATACCATTATTTTGTACAGGCCTAATATTTTTGAGGATTATTTAATTTGTTGATATAGAAACAACTGAGAAAACAAACTTTTTTTCCCTCTAAAATCCCACTCAAGACAGACAATGGAACATCTGTGTATGGGTCAGCATTACCGCATCTGCCCTTGTTCACAACCAGCAATCACCTCTGTCACAGCCAAAATACAGCTATTTGTAGGAATGCAGACAGCTTGAGCTAAAGGCATTTAACTTAACAAGTGAGATCAGAAATGAGAAAAAAATACTACATGTTCCCCAGGAAATTTTATAAATAGGCAGAAATTAACTCCACAGTTCAGCAAAACTCTTTATGCTTGAATGTTTTGAGGATACTTGGAAAAGACAAACCATATGGTGGCACGGAGCCGCCTAGCACTAGTCAGCACTCGGTTCAATGATGGTTTACAGAGCAAAGCTACTAAAATTGCGAACATTATTTCATGAAATACCCTGTACATGTCCAATTACAGTCACAGTCCAAGATCTTGCTCAAGTAGAGCAGCAGGCAGGGCACCCAGCAGAATAACAAGCTGAAGCTTGTTAGGGAAGCTTGCTGTAGAAAGAAATACAGCAACAAGCATTTGCTTTACATTTCTAGCAAGAACAACATTCACAGGGCCTGTGGGAGCAACATCTCAATAAGCAAACAAAAACTCCCAAATTAATACGGAAACATGGTAATGTGCTTTACATCTGACATTTCTATACTGTATATCAGTAAATGTTAACTCAAAATATCTTGGTCTCGGCAACACATTACCCTATGAGTGGATGATTTGACACGTTCTTTAACAAGCAAACAGGCGGTAGGTAGAATCTATCGAGCTTCTATCAGCTTGAATTTCTCTGCAACTCAGGATACTGAAAATGCTATCCACCATGCATACAGATTTGCTAATAAAATACTCATCACTGCTTCTCATAAGCAGGTTCAATTAATTTGGTACATTGGCACTTCAGCTCCTTGATGAAATTTAGTAGCACTTAACAATTTTAGAAATCTTAAGAATGAATGAGGAAGACATTGAATGGTGTCTGTCTTTGTCAGCCCATTAAAATGATAACATCTTTCCTAAAGCTCTCCAAAGTCTAAGGTTATAGGCATAACATTTAATCTTCATCTGCTTTTTGCACATCTGTATTGCTGGCTTATACAGTATTTCTGTAAACACTCCCTCTAGACCTCAAATATTTTTGTTTCAAAACTGATTTATGAGCTGAGAGCCATGTTCAGTGCTTATGATATTCATATCCCTAAAAATGAAGAAAAGCTGAACATGAGTGATGGATATAATCTGTTAAGAGGACTTAAAAACTATTTGTCTGTTTTCCATTTTCATTTCCCTGCACAGTCATAAATTGGTGCAAAATTGATTCAATGACCCAGATATTACTACTTTCACAACTTGGCCATTTTTATCTCCTGATCACAATGGCTGCATATAGGAAGAATCTTTATGTCTTTTCCTGTCAAGTTGCTATGTCAGTCATTTGCAAAATAAATGCTAAAATGGCCATGTCTAAGGATAGATGTTGGTACTTTTACTGCAAACAGAACAGAATTAGGCATAGCTGCAGACTAAAACATTTATTCCTCAGTCTTTTTATAAAATTAGCTCCCTTTGTCATCTAGTGTCCAATTATCCTTCAGACAGATAAACCGCATCTTCCACAAAGAAGATAAAAGCTGATTGAATATCTTCAGTTGAACAATGTTTCTCTTTTGGTCCCTCGTGGTAAGATGAAGGTATAAACAGCCACATATATTCCTCAGTCCTATACAGAAGCTTCCCATCTGTCTATAAACAAGGGCTCTTTCATTGCTTTAGACATATCCTAGGGAACAGAAAATAGCACTGCCAATTTCTGCCCCAGGAAGTATTATGTTTGATTTTAATTATACTTCTAGAATTTTTTAGGACTAAAGCATTTCTAATTATCAGTGCAAACGGAAGGTAACTGGGAGGAATGCCCCCTTGACATCCTAAGCATAACAAACCAGCCAAGCTAATCACGTTGTTCCCCACCTCCACACACACATCCCATGGTATTGATACTGCCAAAGGAAAGAGAACAGATTTTATAAATCTCTCTCAGGTGCTGGGGCAGCAAGCAGTGAGACTGGAAAAAGCCACCTGGGGAGATGCTTTATTGGAGGTCTCATCAGAGCATTTTGCCATGGGAGAGAAACTTGTGACTGGAGGCACCACCAAGCTGCTGCAGAAACCTGGTGAAACCCTCTAGACTACCTATCCCACATTTGCACTAGAAAAGCACAGAAAATGCCTGAAACATTGGATAGTGAATACACTGCTGAGCGAATGTGTTCTTCTTGCAGGCTAATGCTGGCTGCATAATGGGTGAGAATGGGGAGAAACTATTTCTATAGTTACCCATTTATCCATTGTTCACCTCCCCACCACTCCATTCTCTGGGCTTAATGCCTGCAGGGGATCCCAGTTTTGCTACTTACATGCTGAAAACAGTAACAAAGCTTACCAACAAAAACTGGAGAGACTGTTGAAATAATGCAGCAAACATTAATTCTTTCTAAGAATAACTGCCAACTAACAAGAAAGGCTTTTATTTCTTTTTAATTACAGAGCAAAGAAAAGCTTTTATTTAAAATCATCAAAATTTACTAAACCTTAGGAAACAATGAGTTTAGTTAGTAAGTGAAATTCTTTTTGGTGCTACACAAGTAATCATGATATGGAAAAGCAAGCAAGAAAGCTGTATTTCACAAATCAAGACAGAAGATTTCATCACAAAAACAGAGCAATTCCAGAAACAAACTTCTGAAAACCAAGTTATGGAAAAAAAGTTCCCTGGCAGTAGTTAATATCAAGGACGGCCACAAATGGTGATCAGGAAACAACTGCAAACTCCATTGCAAAAGCATGTGAAGGAATTAGATGAGAAAAGAATCAGGTATGTTAACTGTCAAAATGTGTCTTGGAAGAGGTAACCACCCACTCTTCGTCCCCACATTTACTCAAAATGCCTGTAGAAGACAGACTAAAGCTTTATTCTAGAGACTGATGAAAGAAATCCATTGAAAATAGATTAAATGCAAATAAAACTATAAAATTAAACAAGACTCTCTAGCTTCCACTAACCTGAACTGCAATAGAAAACGCTGAAATAGGATGGTATGAAAACTGTATAAATGCAAGCAGAGGGTGAGGTAAAGCACACTCATCTGAAGCAGGGGTATAATGTATCTTGAGATGTGGGATTTACAGCATGAACATGTTTGTACAGCCTTTGCCTGGTAGCTAGCTTGATGAGGCTTTCTCAAGGCAGAGCTGAGGAGCCCATCATTTCTCTTGTTTACTGAATCGGTGCTGACTGCACCAGCTGATTTGCTGAGGGGATGTGAAATTTCCCCACTGAATTTCTCCGTTGGTCTTGCTGTTTCATCCCCCTGTGCAAAGAACAAGGGAGAAGCTGAAGGGGTTAATTACATACCAAATAGGACCCTTGTCTCTAAACTTCTTTATGTGATAGTGTAAAGGAAAAATGTTCCTCCTTTTAAATTCTGGACAGCTTACATTGCTTTTCTGAGTAACTGACTATACAACTAAGCTGTACCTAGAAATAAATGGTTTTGCTTAGGTGATACTGCTGACTACATCTGGAAGATGTATTTTTTGGATGTCCAGAAAAATACGCTCTTGCACCTAAAAGTTTTACAAATGCTAGACATAGGCAGTACACAAGCTTTCATTTGAAGTCTAGTATATGGACAGGATCATGTTTCCAAGCTGACTGGAACCACATAGAACAGTACAAATTATTCTCTTTGCGTCTGTTGAAATCTAACAGTATGTGATAGTGACCATGCCCAGACAGACTGTAGCCATGAGAGGCAGGTTAAAAAAAACCTGTTATTTTTTCATCCACTGCTACCCAGAGCTATTATTGCAGCTTTTTTTTCATCTTTGAAAGCAAATAGAATAACACACCAATGTAATGTAACTTTCTTAGCCCAATATCTAGTTAAACAAAGAAAAAGTCATGGGGATGGTGTGCCCGGTTCCTGAAGTCCTGCAGAGAGAGGGCTCACTAGCCTTTTTGTTTGGTAATTGTCTTCTCCATGCTCTTATTTTCCAATATGTTTGAATATTTTCCAATATGGTTGAATATTTTCCTTCTAAGACTGTGGTCATAACCTGACTTCACTTCAGAATACGTGAGTATCATCCTTTTCCTGCCTATCCCCTATGCCAAGGCTTACTCTGGAAGATAATCAGGCAAGCAAACTAGAAAAGACCTGTGGCATACTCTGCCCAGGTCTCTAGTCTGGACAGAAAGGCTCTGTGGACACTATGTGTCTTTCCTACCTGTAGACACAATCCTACCTCTTCTCACATGAGTTACCTCCTCCAGAAGCCTGTCCGTTGCTGGTTTGATTTGACCACATTTAATGCACATTTGTTTTTCTAAAATCAGTGAGCAAGTGCATGTGTGATACTTCTGTCGGCATATGGATGCTGTCAAGCACACTCTAGAGCTCTGCTGGAATGAAAGAAACAGTTTTTCTATGGCATATTAATTACATTGTTCTGTAATCAAGCACAAGATCACTGGAGTTCATGAAGGACTTCCGTAAATAAAGGTTTCTGCTAACTCTGATCAGCTGCATGTTCACCCAACTAATACATACACAGGAAAACCAGTGCATTACCATCCCGCTGCTTGAGGACTGCAAACTGTCCAGAGCAGATACAGCAACAGTCAATAACAGCCCATAGTTTAAATTGGGCTCACTTGGTTATTTTCTCTGAAATATCATTCAAGACCAAGACACTGAAATCTTTCTCAGTGGCTTTTCTAGACTGGGTGATCAGAGATGGCTTTAGTTTTGCAGCAGGTAAAGGACGTTCCTACTACTCCAGATTTGGTCTCGTATCATTCTTTAGCATCAAGCTCAGACAGAACTTGCCTGTACATTAATGTTACCTGTAGAATATTTTAATATCAAGAGAGAATATAAACAAAACCTCACCTCTCTGGGATTGTTTTTCTCTCTCTTTTGTTTGTTTGTTTGTTTTGTTTTGTTTCTGTTGTTTTCTGTTTTACAAACTAGCTGTAGAATTCCTGTGGAAACAATTTTTTACTTAGAAAGCTAATGGCAACTAAGTGTTTTTACACTGCCCCTATCTCATTATAATCAACTGAGATTTAGATAGCTGAAAATATATATCCACCAATGCTCTGTCCCTACTTTCAATATCATAAATACACCTAAGAGCTATGAAGACACAGATACACTTAAAATAGTCCAATGCAGACAACACATTAAACTCACAGTGAGAAATTAATTTTAGACGGCATTAAAGCGTAAAACAGGCCCAGTTCCCCTCCTGAATTTTCAGCTATATTTTTTTCTTCTATTTTTTGAATTGTAAATATATGGTGGGCTTTTATTCCTCATTTATTTTCAGTCTCTTTTCATATACTGGTCAAGGTGTTGTAACCCAGGTATCAGCCTGCTTGAGATGGCATGGCTACAGCCCCCTGAGGTTCATCAACAAGCTTCAATTACGTGAATATATGTTATATTACTCCCATTTAGCCTGGATATTGGTTATCACTCTCCCCTGTTAAGGAAAGGGTCAAGGAAAGGCACATTATTCATGAGCCATAAATCTGAACTCACTCAGTATTTATTAGCACAGTAATATAAAATCAGACTTGGCCCAAAACAGAACTGGAGATACTAAAGCCACAGTTCCTTTCAATGCATGACAGAGTTAAGAGGAGACCGATAATGGATTTTGATACTTAATCTGCCCCCACCCCCTCACCTTGGCTTCCGAGTTGGGTTTTTCACTTCTGGTTCCTATTGCAACCAAGTGTCCTTTAGGGAATTCAATGAGCCCAGTGACATTTTTCAGGCCTGACACAAATGCCTAATGGGACTGAATTTAAATTCCCCCAGAGATCTTTAAAAATAAATAAATGAATAGACCTCACAAGAACTTGTGTGCACTGTGCACTCAGCTTCGTTCACACCACATTCACCACTGCTCTCTACTGCACTGGACACCTGCCCTAGAACAGAGCCTGGACATGTGCCCTTAGGGTTACACTTACATCAGAGTGCAAAATGTCTCATACCACTAGACAAATATGTACGTTTTATTAATTCTACTTAGTTAATAATTAATCAGCCCACAACTCAGACAGCAATGTTGGGTTAATTCACTTGTGAGAGAACTAAGTTAATGTTTGAGAAATTAAATTAAAAACCATAAAAATTCTACGGTAGTTCACTCTTCAGATATAAGTAGTTACAAATACAAAAAGTGAAAAGAAATCTGAAGTTCTTACTGCTTTTAACTCATCTACCTGACAGATGGATATTATACTTTTGTAATTTCAACAAAGAGAATATAATTTTACAGGAAGAAAACTAGAAATACAAGTTATATTGTACCCGTAATTGAGCTAAGTTATAGTTAAGATTTAAAATTTTGACTCCTGATGTTTTGTTGTTTTAACAATACAACCATAAAAAGCATTTCTACTTTGCAAGCACGTACATAAATATGCCATCTACTCAGAAGACCAGTTTTACTTGAGTATTCTGACATGCCTCTGCAATTTCGATGATTAAAATAGGTCCTCTGTGCTTTTTATTGCTGACGCCATCAGAAAGTCAGAACACATGAGTAGAACAGGTCAGTCCTCCTTATCATTATCCACAGAGTAATTTACTAAATTAAAGTAAGCTTTTCCACCTCAAGTAATTTAATGCAATTAAATTCCCCCTCCATTTATTTTTGCAAAAAATAAAGAAGCATTTAGACAGTAGATGTATATTTCTTAGTTAATCAACTGGAATTCTCTAGAAATTGGAGGAAAAAAATGGTCTGTGTCAGTAACTGAAATTATATTTTAAAATAAGGTTGATAGATCAGCAAGTAGACAGCTAGAGATCAGTGAATGCATCCTCCTGTGCAACAAGGGTTCTGAGTGAAGGGGCACAAAGATTCTGACTTTGCCTGGATTATAGCACAAAAGAGCATGCAAGCGAGGAACATTACAAGTCCAGAGCACCCAGAGTCAGAACAGCCATCTAAAGCTTTGGAACTGGTAATCGGCAGGGCAATCATTTCCATAATTAGGGACCTAGCTGTGCAGGTCCTTATTCAGGTTTTATCAGATAAATCTCTGCCTTAACACATGTGTAATCTGGTCTCCCTCAAATCTGAAAGGATTGAAATAAACTCAAGATCAGAAGTAAACCTCTTCCACTTAAAATCTTGTATAAACAGTATGAAAATTACTCTTTTTGCCTTTGTTTATCAGTCTGAAGAAACAGGCTTATGGTGGTCTGCTATTGGTTGACACAACTATTTGTAAGAAGCTACTAGCATACTAATTACCAGCAGAGTAGGCTAGAAAACTAGTGTGTTCTGTGAAAATAATATATAAAAGAACATTTAATTCTCATTTTCTGGGGGATCTTTTGATTTGTTGAATGTGAATATTTGTTGAGAACTCAGGAATTTTGACTAGAGACTTGATTTTGCTGCTTCCATCAATTTTTCACACCACTTCAACTAAATCTCAACATTAGGGGATTCTGTTTGGGACTTGAGGAGAAGATAATAATCAACAGATCAGAGACACATCACACCGAAGCTTCTTCTGGTGGACAGTGTGACAAAGTGAATTTGACATGAACTTGTTATTATACTATGAAAGACACAGCCTTCCTTCCCTGCTACCTCTGAGCTGTCTGTGGCAACCTAAGTTATCTTAAGCAAGGGACTGACTGTATGTCTCAGCAACACAAGATAATGAGGCCTTGATGAACCAAGTGTCATGAAAAAAGGAGAAGCTGCAAGAGTAGTGAGTGAATGAGCACATCCATCATACATGTTTTCTTTCCACACAGCTCAGTATAAATTTTAGGGGAGGAAAATAAACTTCTGAGGGTGCCAGAACACTGGAACAGGCTGCCCAGGGAGGTTGTGGAGTCTCCGTCTCTGGAGACATTCAAGACCCACCTGGACACATTCCTGTGTAACCTCCTCTGGGTGTTCCTGCTCTGGCAGGTGGATTGGACTAGGTGATCTTTCGAGGTCCCTTCCAATCCCTGACATTCTGTGATTCTGTGAAAAGGTCTATGGGTTTGATATAGCGCCTGAAATACTGTTTCAAATAGCACATCACAATTGCCATTCCAAAGGGAAAGTAGGCGCAGTCATCCCACCAAGAAAAAGTAATTCCACACTATTATTGGGAAAATGCTTATGTTGCATGCTAATGTATGTTCTGTCACAGACATTTGAAGAATCTGTATGGATCTAGATACATAATTGTTTTCCATTTTTCTCTCAGAGGATGAAGAATAAACCAATGGTGGGAGTATGCTTGCTTTCTATTCCAAAGGTATAGCATTTTCTCAGAGATACTGAATTGTATCACAGAATTCTGAAATATCAGCCCAAAAAGAGAACTGACACTTGACAAGCTTGCCTGTTGGAAAATGAAGCTCCACAGCTGGCAGTGGTTCTGCCTCCAGGTCAGTTTGATCAGTTATGTTTAGAAATACCTGTAGCCACACGAACTGTGGCTACTTTATGTCCCCTGAGGTGGAGCCATGGCAGCACTAAGAGTAGTGGTGAACATTTAAAAGTGAACCCTGGTACAGACACAAGTTCCAAACACTCTTTAATACTGACAACATGAATGAGATACTCGGGCCTCTGTCCGGTTGTGGTGGTTGACCCTGACCAGCAGCACCCACAGAGCTGCTTGCCAACTTCTGCTGCAGCATGACAGGGGAGAGAACAGGAGAAGCCAAAGCAAAACTCATAGTCAAAGTAAAGACAGTTTAAGAAGTGAAGCAAAGAGGGAAAAACAAGGGAATAACTCACAAAGACCCACAAGCAGACTGACACCCACGTAGTCTCTGAGCAATGGCTACCTTGGAAGACAAAATCTCCCCAGGCTCTTCCTCCAGCAGTCCAGTTTTATTGCTGAGCATAACATGATTTGGCCTCTTCTCCCAAGTAGCAAGTGATAGGATGAGAGGAAACTGCCTCAAGTTGCACCAGGCAAGATTCAGATTGGATATTAGGAAAGCTTTCTTCACTGAAAGGGTTGTGAAGCACTGGAATAGGCTGTCCAGGGAAGTAGTGGAATCACCATCCCTGGAGGGATTTAAAAGATGTAGAGATGAGGCTCTTAGGGACATGGTTTAGTGCTGTTTTTATGTTATGGTTGATAATCTTAAGGGTCTCTTCCAACCAAAATGATTCTATGGTTCTGTGACATTGTACAGAATACCCCTTTGGTCAGTCTGGGTCACTAGTCCTGGCTATGTCCCCTCCTAGCCTCTTGCTCACTGCCAGCCTACTTAGTGCTGCTGGTGCGGTAGGTGGTGAGACAAAGAGACAGTCTTGACTCTGTTCAGCCATAGCCAAAGCACTGATGTATTATCCACACTGTCCCAGTCACAAATCTAAACCAGCACCATACACATTGCTACAAAAAAAATTTAACTCCATTCCAGCCAGATCCAGCACAATTCCTGGTAATTTAATGGACAGTGAATCTGAGCTTGAAAGGGTTATACTCAACGTTGTTTATTTTTTTAATTGTAATGCATCAGGATTGCTTTAGGCTTTGCCTTAAGCTTTGACTGACATTTTGGCAGCCTCTCTCCAGAAGATGAATCTACAGAGATCAACAAAACAATCTGATAAACTTCTTCCTTCGTAAATATAAAACAAGCCTGTACCATTTATTCTGCTTCCAGATATGCTTTTAAAAAGCCTATTATGTCTCTTCTGGGGAAAGAGGGAAAAAAATATAGAAATAAGAAAGAAAAGACAAAAAAAGAGGAAACCTAACAGCTTAGATCCCATTTTTATTTTTGAAGATATCTTTTGTTAGTGAAGTAAAATAAACTGTTTTTCCCCAAATGAATATTTGTTACTAGAGTTGCACATAATCTAGATAGTGGAGTTTACCAAAATCAATTCAAAGAAATACAATGAGAGAGCGGAAAGATAGTATCAGTGGTGAAGAAAAGACCCGCATTACTTACTTCTATGAAATGAACTAAGGATGATGATAGACTCAAATAAAAGTTTGGTTTTGTCCTGAAATGAAAGGCATCAGGCACAATTCCACTCCAGAAGTCAGAAAGTGCATGGCAATTTAGGGCCATGTTCTGACTTGAGGCACATACCATGAGAACACAGAGGAGCTGGGGCTGCTGAAGAACACTATATTATTTTTAAAAGTTAGTCATAGTAAAATACATGCTAATAAGACCTCACCTGGGTTTTAAACTATTGTATTATACCTAAATTAAATAATCATTTCAGCCAGTAATCAACTAGCTACTTATTCTGCCTTCCCATGTTTTAAACCCCTCAGTCTATTTAATGATCATCACCATAAAGGACTTTGAGATTTCCGTGTTTAAATAAATTATATCAGCGAGGACACTTTGACTACCCATCACTTGTTATTGCCTCATTCCTATTATTCTGAGGTTGCATGGCTGAGAGTAGACTGGAAGTAAAGGTAAGCTGTACAGTAAAGCTCACATAAAAAAAATCAGACTGTCATCCCCTCAAAGTCTGTACTTCATAGGAAAAAATAACAAGAAAAAAATATTTTCAGCTGCATGACTGGCAAAAAAACCTCCATCTTCTCAATGCTTATTCGGTTTATTCCTGCAGCTCTTATTTTAGAAACTCTGTATTAAGTTGTAATGGGCAGACTTCCTAAAGAGTTAGAGGAAGTCATCACACAGACAACTCTGCATAGACAAAAGGAAATTCCCACAAATTTTGGCCTGGAGCTTATAAATTGCACTCTTCCCAATGCCAGCTTAAAGAAGCTTGAAATCAGATCTGCTCATTGGAGCCCAGGTTCTTAACAAAAGAAGATAAGGAAAACAATTAAAAAAACCCCTGCAAGCTGAAGCTGTTCTTTGGCCTTTGGAAGAAGGATTTTGTTTGTTTCGTGCATTTTTGTTTGTTTTGTTTTTTTCCCATAGAAAGCAATGTTTTTAGAAGATGGACTTCAGAAATTTAGTCTGTGCCTTTCTAAAAGTAGTGTATCTATCAAAATCATGAAGTTAATGACAAGAAAAATATGTCATTACTGTTATTCCTATAATAGTTACAGAAAGATAAATGCAATTTGTTGACTTTACTGCATTAGTAGAAAGCTCATGTATAATGTTGTTGGCCCAACCTATGCCAGATTTACAACATTTCAAAACAGACCAATAAAAAGCTTTTACACTTTTTAAATTTTTTTTCCTTTCCAGGAGAGTACCACGGGTTCCAGATGATCAGCCATGGTAGCTACAATCCACAGCATGAAATGGTATCAGCAATAAGTTCTTTCTTGAGATAGAATAACCTGTCCATTAATAACAGTTCTTTGGTGATATGTGCACCAGGACCTGGGTAGAGACCGGGCATCTCAAGGCACTGCCTGTTTGGGAACCTATCTGGTCTGGGAGCAGCTTTCATGATCTGCTTGGAGGATTCTAAGTAAGTAAATAGATAAATCTTCTCCAGCTTCACAAAAAGCAATGAAAGCCAGGCCCAGGTCAGTTTCTGTTCTACTTGTCCTTTATTAATGAGGCTTTTTCTTACAGAGTTTTCTTGGTCATGGTTGGAAAACTCACATATTTTTCAGATCTTGAAAAGAGCTTTAATGGAGTCAAACTATTTATCCCTGAGAATTAAAATACTTAGAAATGAAAACAAATGAGAATGTCGTTTACATATTAATAGCTGATGAACAGGAATATCTTTAACTTGTTCCTTTGATCTCATATCTACATCTGGAGTGGCTAGCAGTCTACAAACAGAGAGTAGATTTGAAAAACTGCATGTCACAGCTATAAACTTCCTAGAGACCACAGAAAATAACATGATGAACAGCAAGACATAGAAAAACAGGTTTTTGAATCGTAGATCAAGGTTATTACTAGCAATGTTACAGGGCCTTTTGTGTGAATATGAGTAGCAAAACCTGATCTTGTGTAAAGTAATTTTCTGCAGAAAAGAACTACAAAAGATGGAACTTAAATCACAGAAGTGTAGTGTACAAAAAAAATACACTGACATATTCACACATATTTATGCATATTACAGATTCATTCCTGAAGGACATCACTGTTGGAAAGTTTCTTGTGAAAGGGTGTTCTAAGAGGAAACGGAATTTAATAGGTAACCACTTGCTACACAGAACAGAATGTATTTTACACCTGAGGACCTCATAGAAGCTTAGGTGACAGATACAGAACTTACTGAAAATGAGGGAGGCAAATCACAGAAAATAAAGATGAAAATTGGCACCGAGTACAAGGAGTTCAAGCTCACTTTGGAGGGAAAAGGACAAAAAGAAAAGCTTTAGAATTCAGGAATGACGTGCTTGACATAGAAGGAAAGACAGACAGGTTTTCTCTTTTTCACTTTAGACATGTGTGACAAGAGCAGTATGAGCAGTGAAGGTGGCAGAACAGTAAATCACAATATCTAAGATCCCAAAAATTCTGGACTGACAAAACCATTTACAACTGCTTTCAAGGTCTCCTAATAGGCACAGAGCAACCACTGGCTGTAGCACCACGTTCCTAATTGTCATTATACTCACTAGTAAGAGTTTGGTTATTTCCTGTTCATTTATGTGAATGCTGAAAAATATATACTTCTTAAATGCTTTTGCATATACAAATGGGCTTTACCTTACGTGTCTGTGATCAGAGATACAAATGGAATTTTCACCCAAAGTGGTAAGTCATGTATCTATGAAAAACCAAAAGAAATATAAAGTCTTGAATTGTGTTGTTCTCAATCTCTTATAACAAGAAACATTAAAATTGTTCTACAAATTTTTGTCCTGACATAGCACAGATTTAGCATATGTTATTTTACATTGATAGATTAGCAGAACTGTGATCTTTCCTGGCAGTATTTATTCAGCAGTACTTTAAGGTTATAGCTATCTAAACATCTTAAGAATTCCCATCAGAAAAAGCTGCACATGATTACAGCTTTCTGTGTTGTTTATGGTATCAGAGGATCTTTTATTACTGTATTTACATTGTGTAACTAGCAGTTGTGATCTACAAATCTCTTTTCTATTTGATCCCAGAAGGCAAAGCACGTATCCCCTATGTACTCCTATTTACCAGAGCAAGGTCGAATTGTCTAAAATGAATAATTAGAGTATAACATGGCCAGAGGGTGTTCAGGTGTTTCTCTTAACTTAGGTAAAGGCTTCCATTAACGTAGGTATCTCAGCCTGTTCTTTCATGTGACACTTGGCCAATGTCACAAGCATGCATGAAATGTCTCTACTTCAGTAATGAATTCAAGAACTGAGTTTAAGATAAAAAGTCAGATAGTTAAACAGTGTACATTTTTATTTTCATTTTGTCTTTGAAGTTTTAATTCATCAGCAAAAATCTGTCAGATAGGAGCACAAACTTTTTTTCTTATTTTTCCTGGCTTTACTTTTCTATGTATCAACATTTAAGAAGAACAAAATAAACAGGGAAGACAAAAAGAGGTTGCTTGCAATTTTTTCAAAGTCTAGTTAGCATCCACAGCTCTTTGTGTACTGCTTTTCTTTTTTGACTTCTGGACAGGAGGCATTGAAATTATTGCATAAATATCAGTCCATTTGAATGCAAGCCCAGGGAGATAGGGAAGCATTGTCCTCACTCAGCGCATGGAGATTACTGAAAAAGAGGCCAAATGACTTGCCCAAAGATCTATAATACAAGTTAACAGCAGTGGGTGGTTGTACTAGGTTTGCATGGCAGGGTTTTGGTAGCTTCTGTGAGACACTGCTAGAAGCTTCCCCTATGTCCAACAGACCCTGTGCCAGCTGGCTCCAAGACGGACCTACCGCTGGCCAAGGCTGAGTCCATGAGTGACAGCGGTTACATCTCTGCGATAACACAGTTAAGAAGGGGAAAAAACCTGCCATGGAACAGCAGTTGGATAGAGGAATGAGAACACGTGAGAGATACAACTCTGCAGACACCAAAGTCAGTGAAGAAGGAGGAGCAGGAGTTGCTCCAGGCACTGGATCAGAGATTCCTGCAGCCTGTGGTGTAGACCATGGTGAGGCCAGCTGGCTCACCGCAGCCCATGGAGGTCCATGGTGATGGAGAGATCCACCTGCAGCCCGTGGAGGACCCCATGTCAGAGCAGGTGGATGCCTGAAGGAGGCTGTGACCCTGTGGGAAGCCGGTGCTGAAGCAGGCTCCTGGCGGGGCTTGTGGCCCCATGAAGAAAGGAGCCGGAGCCCATGCTGCAGCAGGTTTGCTGGCAGGATTTGTGACCCACATCGGAGCAGTCTGTTCCTGAAGGACTGCACCCCGTGAAAGGGACCACCACCGGAGCAGTTTGTGAAGAATTCACATTGAAGAAGTGCATGGAGAACTGTCTCCTGCGGAGGGACCCCAGGCTGGAGTAGGTGAAGAGTGTGACAACAGAGGAAGGAACAGCAGAAACAACATGCAATGAACTGACCACAACCCTCATTCCTCATCCTCCTGCTCCGCTTTGAGGGAAAAGACGAGAAAATCAGGACTGAAGTTGAACTGGGGTAGAAGGGAGGGGCGAGGAGAAGGTGTTTTAAGATTGAATTTGATTTCTCATTACCCTGCTCTGATTTGATTTGCAATAAATTAAATTAATTTCCCCTAGTTGAGTCTGTTTTGCTCATGACAGTAATTGGTGAGTGATCTCTCCCTGTCCTTATCCAAAGCCATGAACCATTTGTTGTATTTTCTCCCCCCTGTCCAGCTGAGGAGGGGAGTGATAGAGAAGCTTGGTGGGCAACTGGTGTCCAGCCAGTGTCAAACCACAAGAGTAATACTAAAAATCTGGGAATATTTAGACAGCATGATGCAAAATACACGTAAAGAGAGGAAAAAAAAAAAAAAGAAGTGGTGAGAGGCTCACTTCCAGGAAAAAAAATAATTTGCCAGAATAATGATATCTCTAGGATAAACACAGAAACTACATTACTAGGAAAAGTTCACAAAAAGTGGATAAAATGCAAATTATTCGAATTTTCTGACAATATATCATGCAATTTATTTTCTAGTAAGTTGTCTATAACAAATATGGAATGTACTTTCATGTTCTAAAATGCTTTTCCATCATCTATAATAAAATTAATTTAATTCCTTAGAAGAGAAAGCACAGGAGTTCTTCAGAAGTTTATATTTATACCAGTATTATCATTGCTTTTACACTGACAATCTTAAATGATTCCTACATATGAAAAGCTGCAATTCCACACAAACCAACCTAGATCGTATGAGTCAAGCCTTCAGTGAGGGGATCTAGTTATTTGTCCCTTTACCTGAGTACAGGAGGTTGCTGCTTGCATTTGTTTTCCCTTTTGGTTAGACCCTGTGAAAGCAACTGGCATCTATTGCTCCTGAAATTACTTTTGTTGGTGTGGAACGTATATCCTTACAAAATATGATGCCAAAATACCTAAGACTTATGAATAAACCGAAGTATATCACAGGGAACAAGCAGCAGGTAATCTTCTTGCATTTCCTGGAGTTTAAGTATCCCGCAGACCAAAATATTGAAAAGAATCTGCAGAGGTGGAGGACAAATGGTGGAGAAGACTTCAAGGGACACCACAACTCAGCAAACAAGGGTCCCCCTTCCAGGGTTAAAGACCTAAACTATGTAAATTATGGTATGTCATGTATTTGTGTGCTGACATTATTATACAACTTCTACACACTGTTAGAACAGTGACTGGCAAAACATGGTGGAATATTGCACATCATAATAAACGGGATGTGACGGATTTTTAAATCAGCAGTTACTAAAAAAAAAAAAGCCAAAGAGATAGAAAACGCTTGTTGTCTTACTCTGAATTTCCAAAGGGACTTGTATTCAGCTTTTTCTTAAAAATAGCATCAGCAGAGATTTATAGAAGAAGATAGGGCTGTCTACTACCTACCAGCTTCTACTTTAAAATGAGTAAAATGAATCCTCCTGCCTAAAAGAAAAGTTGAGTACATTTTGTTTGAGTCACAACACTGTAAAGCATATTAATTTATCAGATATTAAAAGAGAGAAAAGCGTATCATCTTACTACAATGATTTCTTCCAGTTACCTCAGTTAGTGGGGACTGAGTTTAAACTGGAATCCTGCAGTATGAAAGGGAATAATTTACTTCAACGCTGTATGTGTAAAAGCACATCTGGAAGAAGGAAGGCTCATTCCCATTGTGGGAGGAAGTGATGTAGAGTTTCATGCTCACTGTTGCATTTCAAATACTGCAGGGTTGTTATTTCTACCAAAGCATGCAGTGTTCCAAGACTGGTAGCAAAACAATGTGTTGGTAAAGCAAGGCAACTGGCTGTGCAACGTGGGAATATACTTCCATGAGTAGAAGAGTGTTGACTATGGCCTGGAAATATGTCTTACAGTCATTTAGTCATCCATTCAAAATAACAAAATATAATTAAAACTGTCATTTGCATCTGCAATGTTGATTAATTTTAGTTTTTCACCATTGTTTTGAGTTCTGATGAGAGAGAGGGAAGATCTCATGATAAAAGTTTAGCAAAATTCTTGTTTATATTGTTTTATGGCTTCTAGGGAAGCCCCAGTTCCCCTTGCATTCCCTGGAACATCTGTTTTGAACACATAAGCACTGAGTAGTAAAAAAAAAAAGTACAATAAACATCCAGCTGTGGATGGAAAATCTTTATGAAGAAAACTGGAACTACACAGAGCAAAAATACATTTCTGGAAGCTTCTGACCCATTAAGGTCAGAACCACATTGTGAACCCTCAGTAGGTAATAGCTTAAGAAATGCTGCACAGAGGAAGGTTTTTGGGTAAAGATGGTAGGTCTAATGATTAGACTGGATCTTCAAGCTAAACAGCTTATGGCAGTAATGGCTGATGTGTTTCTAAGTAATTGCTAATGGTGTAGGTTATCCCAGGTGGACAAAATGACTGATTTGATATAACACTTCTTGCTTAATGAATGACTAAGATTTAAGTGACTGGCACTTTAACATCTCTCTCATTTCCTTCAGAGACTGAGAAGGAAAAGAAATAATGTTTGAGTTTGTAATGTGAAAAGCTGACACAGAGCTGTCAGACATTTCATTTCAGCTAATCTTCCCTAGGAAGTGCATCGTTGCGTGAGTTCTGAACTCCCTGTGAGTTTATCGATCTCATGTTTGCCAGATAAACAAGTGACATCAGCCCTGCAAACTCATCTCTGGAAAGTAAAATGGCAGTTTCTAGTACCCAGATGCAGGTCAGTTGGTTTGTTTAAACCAAATGAGCACAAGATGCTGAGGGCGCCCTAATCGATAGAGAATACAACAGCTGCTGGGATGTCACCTCTCACCTTATTCACTAGCAAGCTCAAGACAATCTCATGAAGAGCTGTTTATAAACGCCAGTTTTTGTTTAATGAGTGCCACTCACTCAATGATGAAATAGCCATTTGTTTTAGCTGCAGTTAACAATACACTGCTTAATTGGCTAGAGCTAATCCAGCACGATGTACTTGCACACAAAGATGTGGAAGAAGCAGCTTCCTGAATATTTAAATGGACAATGATGTCAAGGCAGTCACCAATACTGTATTATATTAGCAAGGCTAATACAGTTTGCTATCTGGAATTACTGAAAAAAGATCTCATTGCTGAGTACAATACTTTCTGTAGCCTGTTAGTACTTATTTAGCAACTCCTGTCTGCCCTCTTAGAAATGCTGCTCATTT
The DNA here is from genome assembly GCF_963082525.1 of Nesoenas mayeri. NCBI lineage: Eukaryota > Metazoa > Chordata > Aves > Columbiformes > Columbidae > Nesoenas > Nesoenas mayeri. The sequence goes on along the minus strand of NC_137540.1, from coordinate 10,777,268 downwards.
CTCAGCAAAAGGTCTGTGCAGCCTAGATACTCAGTAAGCCAGACCAGCACTGAGCTGCTCTCATACATTACGAACTCATTAGCCATGTGCATTTCATTCCCTGGGTTTCACATGACCTGGACCAATTTGTTACACAACTCACTGGTAGGAGTGAAAGTTATATAGAGGAGAATATTTCCAAATATACGTAGATCAGTTATAGCAATGTGATGGATAACTAATTGCTGTGAGAACATGCCTACAGACACAAGCTATTCTCCCAGGGTGAGAGTAAAGCATAAGCAAATGGGCAATAAAATACACACATAAGCATCTTAGGTATAACTCCACACTGCCATTTAGGATGGGATATATTATTTGAAGGAACTGAGTCTAAAACCTGTACTACATGATGACAACATCCTACTTCATGATGAAAACAGAATGAAAAAAGCTTGTTGGCATTCCCTTGCTAACTTAAAGTTGCTTTGAAGAGCAGTCCGTGACGTAACTGTTGAAAGAACTCTCTCTCTGTAGACATAGCTGCACAACAGTTTGTTGCTTCTTTTATTTCCTTCATCCTAAAAGTTGCTGCAGGAACATTTTACTAAGAATCAAGAAAATGGCTTTTTAGACACTATGTTGTCTACATTCTTGCATCACTAAAAAATAGGATTTTTGTCTCTCCAATCATCTTTTTGAATTATGTTCTGCAAGTTTTTCTGCACAATATTTGATTTCATTAGCTACTTCTTGAACATGTTCTGATTGTTTGGTTTAATTATGTTGCAATTTTGGTTTGTGAAGTTTGTTCCAAGTAAGTTTCTTAGGTGGGAGCAGCGTAGCTCACCATGGAAGCATATTGTGCTCACAAGGGTGACATTCTTTCTGATTGCTTCATATTCAGTTACTATTCTTTTCTGCAATTGCCTTTTGACTTGTACTGTTTGTACTGTTTCCTGCTTTCATCTCCATTAGATTTCTGTTGACTTTTTCAAATATGTTCTTTCATTATGCAGGAGAATTTGATATGAGCCACTTTTTCCTACTCTTGCTCTCAGTGAGTAGCATCTACTTTTCCAACAAGTCCCCTGTTGTCTCTGGCATTGTCCGTACTGTCCCGCACTAATGCCACTGACTGTATGCTCAAGGCCAAATTCCTTGAGACCTACTGCACTGTTAGAAGGCCAGGAATGCCAGCATTTTGTAGGACTTTTCAAAGGGGTCTTAGACTGCTAAACAATCTGCTGCATCTGAGCATGTCAACATAATCCCACAAGGCAGTCCAGCATGGTTTGTATCTTCTTGCCAAACCAGAGAGTCTCCAGGCGCTCACAGACTCCTTGCACCAAAGGCTGAGAGCTGATCACAGAAAGAGGAAAGCAGATCGGAAAAAGGTCCCCATCACCCACTGAATGGACATGGCAGATACCCATACCTCTAACATCCGAGGATACTTTCCAGAGGGTACAACAACACATCTAACACTTCTTAACAGCTCATCTTAGCATGTTCACACCAACAGGCAGACTAGAACTTCCACTAATCATGGCTGTCCTCAGGGAGGGTCCCATGAGATAGGATTGAGTTGTCTTCCCCACAGGAAACCATCACAGTACCCTGCTGGTGGCCCCCATGTCACATTGTACTTCAGTAGCTCCTCTTCCAGATTACCTGGCTGCCAGTCCTCCTACACGTGGAACTGGGATGCAGAGACACGAGAGAGTTATAAACACAGCTACAGCTCCACAATGAACAGCTAAACTGGTACAAGACACCAATGCTCCCCTTCTGCACAAGCAGCACAGCACCGAGCTGGGTTGCTGTAAATGTCTGTGGATCCTGCTGGCACAGGCTTCACCATGGGAAGAGGAACCCCTCTTTAGGACAGTATTCCTCCATTTAAAAAAAGCAGTGCCATTCGCTCTTTCCCTGTTTGGATCCTTCAAATCTCTGTGGCTGTTCTAGGCAGAAGTTTCTTACTCATGCTAGACAAATAAACACACGTCTGGGGTGACTGAGGAACAAAGCTTCATCCAACAATGCTCTTCATGCAGGAGCCATGCACACAGATCCCCCAAAGTATTCCTAGAGAGACCTACTGCTTCGGTGGTTTCCTTGTTTAGATCCATACAAAATGCAAGGGTCTTTCTTCTGATAGTTGCTTGCTAATCTCCATGCTGCTTTTGCCGAATCATTTTGATTTATGTTCTTAACATCAAAGTCTCCATATCTTGAGACCTGAAGTCAAAATTATATAACTATCTTCTACTAATAATTTTACCAACTCACTTTGAGTGAAAAATTTGGTGGGGCATTCCAAGTAACTATTACAAAATGAAATTTTAGTGAAACTCAACTGGAACTTCTTGAAACTACTTAAAAAGGGTTCAAATTGAAAAGGTATGACTGAAAGATGGTGAATTCCTTCAGAAAACTAAATCAGAATGTTACAAGCTCTTGTAGATCCATATTTAACATTCATGTTTTGTACTAGGTGAACACAAAATTTGTGAAAGAATTAAACATCAATTGGTCCCTAACAAAGCTCAAGCCAATGCAACTACCAAAGATTTCTTTCAAAATACTGAACTGTACACTTCTTCTATTTCCCACAAAGGAGAAGAGGATGGAATTCTAGTCATTTATACAAGATATCCACATTTTCATAAGACTGATCTTACAAAATAAAGAAAAAGTGGTATGCTACGATGGACTACATGCATGCCATGTCATGCCTGAAAGGAGCTGGTCTGTTTTTAACTCACTGGGAATGCAGAGAAAAACTCAACATCTCTGTGACGATCACTAGTGTGATTAGAGTCTCAGCACTTCTTCTGCCCTGCAGAGTGCGGAAACTTTCACAACAAATATATATTATTGAATGAATTCTATTCTCTATGGCCCAAACTTCTCTACTAGACAGAAAATAGCACAGGGTATTGTAACCACAGAATGTAATTCAGAGTGAAAATGAAAGTTGTGTTATTCTTTTGATATAGACTATAAACAAATAAAAGCAAATAGATTTTACTGTTGTAGGCTCAATGTCGTACTTGGCAATGTTTTCATTCTTGGCAGCAGTGGAGGCCAAGGTGAGGGTTCTGAATATTACCAATGCTTGCATGAAGCTGGCAGGAAGGGCTACCTAGATTGCCTAATGATGTGTGCTTTGCAGTTAATGAGCCATTCCTCAATTTAGTCTATTTAATGGAGGGAAAAGAAGTTACTTTAAGACGTACATTTGTCATGAGGAGGTGAGTGGTTTTGATAACATAGTATTGGATGTAAATGTATACATACATGTGCAATCTAAAATGTATTTTTTCCTCTTTTACTATACATAGTATTAATAAGACACAGAGCATTATCTTCCTATATTGAACATTTTTTTATAACTTACGCTGTCTTTGAAATCACATAAAGGTAACTTTGTGATATAATTAATGAACTTGGCCTTAGGTGTGCTAAAAATTGTATAAGTAGTATAATGTATTACCCATTTCTTCATTACGGTAGCTAAGTTACATTTACTGTGAAGAAAAACGGAATGTCCTTGTAATACTGAATTACAATTCTCAGGTGTCAGATTCTCAAAGGAATATTCTAGAATTTGCTTTACCTGACTTATCTCTTTGATAACACCGACTATGGCTTATTCCACAAGCACAATTAAATATATAGCAAGCACATATATGTGTTTATAATATATACAATTTTATATACATACACCCCTCCAATATATAATATAACAAATTATATATGTGTATTTTTCACTAGAAGCCTATTGCTAACAGGTCTTTTTTTAGGGTATTGCAATTTCTTTCTACTATGAAAGAGAAGATAGTTTTAAAAAAGGTTATTGAACCTCATGGCAGATGACAGAAACCCTTTTATTTCTGAAAGTTGACAAGATCAACAAACTGCTGAAGTTCTTGCCGTAAGGCTTTTCCTCCTGTTCTTACAAACAAAATGTTACAAAATTGTTTTCACCTTTGCAGGAAGAGACTAGAATTGGTCTTGACAATAACAAGTTTGCTGGCCATCACCAGCCAATGCAGAATAGTCCCCCAAAGCATAAGATACACATGAGGCTCAAACAAACAGGAACCCAGCCTGCCATTCACGAGACAAATCAAAGGCTCTGCTCATTATAGATGATGTCCACACACATTGTAACCCACGTGTGCATACACATGCATGCATTGAGGTTCTGCTTGGTTTGTATGCTGTATTACTGTGAGAGACTAAATTATTTCTCATTTTAAAGACAATAAATACAACCCGCTTAGAGGGCTAAGCACCCTCAAGATGCAAAGTTTGTCCTCAGGATGAAGCACCATTGATCCTCACCCTTACATGTCGGTGTCATTTTGTGGAAGTTTCTAAACTGTGTTTAATCCAATGTAATTCTTCTATTTTATGAACATGGCAGAAGCTGAAAAATCTAAATAGCACAGCCAGATATTGCTAACAGGTGTTAACTGAAGCATAATTGTAACATATTTTACTATTAAATGTCCTGGTGTCTCAAAACATTTATTCTTATTTTGGCATAGCTACAATTTAACTAATTGGAAAACAGGCTACTAACACAATTGTTGCCAGGGTAAGAAACAAAACTGTAACTCGGGAGACTTGGGTTTAACTCCTGGGTATGCTACCAAGTTGCTGGTGAGGCTGACCAGCTAATTATCCTCACAACAAAGCCATGAATGAGAAATACTTGGGACTAGGAAATACTAAGGTATGGTAACTGCCAGTGCTGCAGCAGAATGGAAAGCACTTGTTCCAGAAGGGGAAACCAGAAAAGGAAAAAAGACAGAGAAAACATAAACAGAAAAAGAAAATGCCTTAAAAGGGAGTTCCCATCATTCATAATTTGTGTCCAGCTCTGTGCAATCCCAGGTGCTTTGTGGCTCTGCCTCACTGCCTGCCCCTTTTCCTTCCCCAGGCTGTCCCAGAGCCCGGGTTTGTCCTGCTCCCTCCTCCCCTGGCCACAGCAAGTTCCCCTTCTACAAGCATGCGAAACAACAGCCAGCGTGGCCGGGTAAAGACCTGACAAGGTGTGTGAGAGCTGAGCAGCCCCAGGTTTGCACGATGCCAAAGTTGGAGGGAGAATATAAAGCCCTTAAAAATGCAATGATTTATTCTTCAAATCATGGCAGTTTATAATTGTGTTACTGAATTGTTACAAAAAGCAGATGAGAACCCTTACTGGACCACAAATTTAATTCAATTTTCTTGTTCATTAGGACATCAGAGCACCTCATCTAACTGAATATGAGATTTATCAGAGAATTTTCCCTTATGGCAAAAGAAACCGGAGAAACCCAAAACTGCAATTCAACATCTTTACCTGTACAATCTGGGTGATTTTCTGTCAATTTTAATTTTTGGAAATGCTTGAGTAAAGCAAGAATGTGTATGTGCTACTTGTTTTCTGTAGATACAAATATATATTTGCATTCTATTTGCTAACATAATTTATTATGATAGCAAGCCTTTTTTTCTTATGAGAAGTGAGAACTTATTCCCACCTTTTCTCTACATACTTATTTAAGCAGAAGATTGACAAAATCTCTTTTATATGCCAATTAACATATATTTAGCAGAGGTAATTTTACATAACTCACAGCTTCTGTCCAAAGACCAATCTTCACTTATTTTGGAAAGAAAGCCAACTAGCCTTAGCAATTGAAGTTATCCTGATACTACAAAGACTTTTCAATCCTATTTGGCTCATAGAACATTGATGATGATGATCTTTATCACTACAATAGCCTTACTGAAGAAAACATTTTTCTCTCAACTCTGAAGTAGCAGTTTCAGGTAGTATTTGTTATCATTTCAAATTTTTCATGTTTTAGGAGAATTGCCACCTTCTTTAACAGATCCTATAGGATTGAATTTATGCAGAGTTCACAATGGCAAATAGAAACCAAAACAAACTACTTTCTTGCCTCGGGTTACATATTTTACTTTATCAAGGCACAAAATTCAGCTACAGACCCCTGAGGAGCGGCTGACATTAGTATTTATATGAATGATTATGCAAAGAAAGAAAAGCAAGTTGGCTTCTCAGCCACATCTAACATGAAATGTTAAACAGCACAACCAGGTCTTCCTCCATTTAGATATACTAAAACTTTAATCTGTTCTTATTTTCCAGTTGCCTTACTCCATCAGAAAGCTGTACATTTCCCAGAAACCTTGTTTTTCTCATCAACAGTCTGAGACATTTATTATCCTAGCAGGATTCCACCTTTTGAAGATGAACGCACCAGGTTTTGTTTACCAAGCTCAGGGTAAAGGGCACTCGGTAAGTCAGTCAGTCATCTGGCCCTGTACTCAGCTAATTACAATCAGTTTTTGAGACAGTTGTCCCCTTGCAAACAGGCAAGAACTTTGGTGAGGAATTCTTGAAAGAAGATACTGCCTCTGCAACCACACTATAAAGCATGTGCACATGCATGTGTGTGTAAACAATTTCAAATTTCACTTACGTAACAACCATACTTTGCATCCCTGGATCCACCTTTCCTGGGAAGCTCTTCCTTGCAAGGCTTCTGATACCATCTTCTCACTTGGCATGTTGACAATATTCAGTTCAATGAAAGGACACTGGTAAAAAATAAAATAAAATAAAATAAAAATTTAAAAGCAGCACCACATTCTCATTTCTTGGTCCCTGCATAACTCTGTAGGTAAATCAAATGTGAAACACTATAAAGTCTGAAAGCTTCAGGCATATGTTGGAGATCAAGTTCTGCTACTGTCTGTCAACACCTTTTGCCTAATAAAGCATCTCAAGCCAGCTCCAGCTCCATTTAAGTGTTTTTATTGCTCCCTAAATATAGTTTTACTAACTTGCTTTTTAAATCACAATTGCCCACTGACCTGCCTGCTGGTGGGGAAAATCTTCAATCCATTACTCAGAACAGAACCATGCAAGGATTATTATTAACAAGGGATAAGATACTATTTCAGCAGTGCCATTTAACCTCTCCCTCCATAATATATGGCTAGCTAATCACTAACAGCTTAAAGAATGATGGAACTGTTAATATTTGAGGGCATCCTCCCTGCTTCTGTCTATCACAAGTACTAGAATAATTTAAATTAAATACATTACATGATTAAAACAGATTTCAGATTATATAATGAACTACAGCTCTTGCTGGTTGAATGCATCTGTCATTTCTAAAGTTAAGCTTAAGTCCACCCAGTCTTTGAGGGCTCAGTTTTGCCCTAAATTACACCTGGATAATTCCACTGCTGTGAATCATATGATAGGAGGTATATTAGGGAAATATTTCATCCTTGCAAAGTATTTTCGCTGTGCTTTTTAAAAAATCAATTCCAGTCCAATCATTTTAAAAACACTTTTAAAAGAGTCAATTTGTAGAGAAACTATTGTAGAAAGAAGTATTGCTGGTTTAATAAGACAGTTACATGAATTAACGTGAACTTGATTATTGTAAAAGATTTTTCTCAAATTTGAAATATTCAGGTCAAAAGAGATTGACTCAAAATCTACCAAAAGCAAACTATTAAAATGCTATTTTTTTTTTCCCCAGAGTGAAATCAGCTCTGCACTCATAGCATTTCATATTAATAGTCTGAAGTTACTTATGGAGTGTTGCAGAAAGTTCTGCAGTTCGAAATGTATGGGGTATGTGGATTCAACAGCCATTCCTGGCTTGACCCTACTAACATGATTACTCTGGAGTTTTAAGACACAAGATATGACACTCCAATGTATTCCTCCCAGTGCTGTCTTTCTTGTTCAGGTTTAGGAGCTTAAGCAGGCTTTTTTGTTTTCTTTTTTCCCCTCCACCCCCCCCGCCCCTGCTATGAAGAGCCAATCAGAATACCAACATAGAAAACATATTTCAAATTAAACTATGTTCTTTAATATTCACAAGACTCCCAAATACCATTGTATCCAAGTGTACTTTCTATCAATACATATTAACTACAAAAATAATAGAAGTCCAGAGTTGACCCAGATATTGTCAGAACTTGTGATCTTTGTCAGCTCAACTGAATGACAGGCTGAACAATTTCTTATGAAACAAAAAATCTCTAGTCAACCAAAGCTTTGCTTAGTCTGTGGGTATTTTCCAAATTAAAAGAAAAAGAAAAAGAAATACATCTAAAACAAGTTTTTAAATTTATTTTCAGCTTCTTTTCAAAGGCAACATTTACCAATCTGATTCAAATCCATGTTTTATTCTAGTTTTTATTCACATAACTAAATATTTATTTTGGTGAAAACTTTTCAAACAAGAAAAAAATTGCCTGACTTTTCCCTCTAGTTGTCCTCTTGAAGAATACTCTATTTGGGATTACTTAGAATTTACAAGAGAGAATGACACGCACAATAGAAAGTCATTTTAAGAACTACTGTGGCTGGTCAAAGATCAGCCATTGAAAAGAAGCCTTGAAAATAAAGTTCTGAAGTAACCATGGTTCTGAATTAACGTCTGAATGTGTAAATGGATCTTTTTGACTTCTTAATGTAAGTCGTTATCACTTCTGTGAAAATGCTGAACTTGCTTGCTGTGTATACAGAGGATCCAGAGCACACAATACTCTTGAAACAGAAACTCTGTTTTTGAAATAGGACTGTTTCCTTTGCAAACATGCCAAAGACATCAAAAGCTTCCAGTCTTTAAGGATACATTTCACTGGGAGTCAGACATCTCATTTTAGAAGAGAACTCTTCAAACAAAATGTGAGGCCTTCTTCCAGCCAATGACTTTGTGCTGGTTTGATGGAGAATTTTCTTCATGCAGTTAGAAGGCTTTCTTTTTCATAGCTAGCTCAGTCATTAGTTGTAAAGTTTTATCTACTATTTGTTAACGTAAACTACACATATTGTTGAACAAGCTATTGCATTTTCTGAAATGTTTGGCGTCCTTCAGGGTTCTAGGCTGTTTGCAGAAACAGTTTTAGGAGCAGATAAGGCTAGTTAACAGAAACCAGCAATCCACAACCCTCTTGTAATTTGAGAAGTATTAACCTATAACTTCTGTAAGTTATATATATGGGCCTCAAGATGACTTTTTACTCCAAATCAAAAGTTTGAAAAGTGTGGACCAGTCAAGATACTATAATTATTTATCTATCACCTTATGATCCCTTGAAAAAGATGTGTATGTGATTTTGGACTTGTTCAAGCAGTTTCAAAATACATGAACCTGAGAAGTGAGCATTTGCTCTAGCTAGTATTCTCAATATAACCCTTTCATTTTCTGGTTACTCCTTAGCTCCTAATAGGCTTTCATTGTCACATGCTAAATATATCATTATGTATTTTTTATGAGGAAAGGTTTCTTCAAGGCTTCTTCCATATAAATATATGGAAAGAAGACAGACGATGGTTTGCTTTCACATATTTTATGGGCTAGGTTGTGTTACAGGTGTTTTGACTAATACCATGTAATTTTGGAGGCTTATTAGTATTATTAAAGTGCTTAGTATTGCCTCTCTCATTTTCTCAGTGTACCTCAGCTTCTTTGCTTGAAATCGTAGGATATCCCGTAGCTCAGCATCCATAATATATGAGCTCAACCTTGACATGATGACAGGGCTGCACAGAGTCCTATAGTTGCTAAGATGCTAAGAAGTGGTTTTCTTCTTCCTTCCCAAGAGGCACATTCCCATCTCAGCATGCAACTAACTGCTGACAAGACGGTTTATATGTACTGACACCAAGCACAGCTAGCTCCCTAAAAGAAAATTAAATCTCACACTGAGAAAGGACCCACTATCAGTTAAGCTTGCAATGAGCTGTAACTGTGCCAAGTACCATCATTAAGAGCCAATTTTTGTTTTTTATTGTTGTTCAATACAACAGATTCCTTCTCTAAGCAATGCATGCCCCTGAAGAAAAGATCAGGATTACACAAGGCAGCTAGTAATTTCCAGTTTTCTCATGTATAGTCATGAACTTCAGAGCAAAGACATCCAACTGCTTGGGGAGGGAAGGAGGTAAAATGGTGATAAGAATGAAAATAGCAGTAGTAACTCAGTAAACCAAGCAATTGGTGTTGAATGAATGCAATCTGAACAACTAAAGAGAAATCTAGAGCTAAATAGGACTTGCAGACCAGAATACAGTAACAAAGAGGAACTCAATTTCACAGCAACTTTTCCTCCTTATTACTGGACAGTCATACTTTCCAAACACTTCCATGAAAGCAGTTTTTTTCCTGATTGAAACATTAGGCTTTTTCATCCATGAAGGTGAGAAGATGTACTGAGATTTCTCCTTCAACACAGGGAGTGTGCCAGACAAACTTTGAATATCTTTCCATCTCCTTCAGAATTACTTGGGATAAAAGAAATATTTCGCTTTGAACCTGATGACAAGCAAAATAACCAAGTGAATCCCTCCTCCTGGGCTGGTGCCCCAGCTGTACTGAGACAGAGTTTTTGTTAAAATCAGTTTATCAGCAGATTTAGTTGGTAGCAAAGCTTTTCAAATCAAAGCCAATTTAAAGCCTTCCAGCTAAAGTGATATTTTGTTTGGTTCATTCTCCTTTTCCTTTGCCAGATTTTAGTTTTAAAAGCAAAAAACAAGAGAGGAAGAATTCAGAAATTTTACAGAAATATATTTTTCGGTGAAAAGTGACACAAACCAGCATTTGCACTAGACACTTAAGAAAAACACTTATTTCATTTTAAAATGATTTCAAAATGATGCTATGCTACTTTTTTACTTTGACATCTCTAAAATGGTGCAGAAATTTTCCAATGGAAATTCTAGCATTTGCCATATGAAAATTTTATGAGGGAAAAACTCACATTTCTTAAAAAAATATGTATCCTTTAAGAAATTTCATGTGGAAGGTTTGTTCTGGTTCTACTTCCATCAGTATTAAAATCCTCAGAAAATGCAGCCAGAAGCCTGAATCACATCATATTTAATTTGTCTAAACTGTGTTTTAAAATTTATTTCATTATACTGATGTAAACACTCTGTTCACCCTTTTAAATAATTTTAAATTTGATTTATATTGATTTAGTGTAAGTCAAGTCCTTCTCAACTTAAGGAAAGTCAATGCAGGACAGGTTTAATTCACTTGATGACTCCCTGAACAAGAGTTTAATAAAACCAATTTAGCATCCAAACTTGATTAATCAGTGTGATCTCACATGGAGCCAAACTACCAGAAATGGAGGAAGTAGTATTATTTTATGATAGGAAAACAGACTGCTAGAAAACAGAAAGCAAGCTGATAAGACCTGAGGCTACTATAAGGTAGAATTGCACATACACATTGTACACTATGACACTCCAAAAGCCAACCATTAATTTCTATCATCAGATATCTGCCTGGATCTGGTCTGGGAGTCTAAAGTTATGCACCTAGAGGAAAATGCCATATCTGTAATTAGTCCATGATTCACAAAGCTTTGTATGATTTTTCTAAAAATAAAAGAGTGAATGGTATTTCAAAACTATGAAAAAGTGATATGAAAGAACCAAAGGAAAGACATGGAACTCCAAAATCCTATCACTGAATTTAACACTCTTGCTCAGACCTTGAAGTTTCTCGATTATAAACCAAAAGCAAATCATGAGGAAAAACATAACATGGTTCACTAATATACTGCAAAATGACACAATAGGCAATAATGTTTGATTCAACTCAACTGCTGCTAAGTTGGTGGTTGAGCCCATGGTCCCGGTTTTGTCATATAAAACAATGCTGCCAAGAGAAAGCGTAACAGATGCTAAATATGCACATCTCACACATTTCTTGAATTTGTTCATCACTGACTTCCTTTGGGATAAAAGAGATATTGTCAACATGATGATGATAGTGTAAACATTTTGGCCACTTCAAGAACTTTCTGAATACCAGATAAATTCAGAGTAATTTTTAGCAGTAGGTTTGCCAGAGCGTCAGCTGAAGCCTTCATTATAGCTATTCATATTCCTACAATGAAGGTTGAATCAGCAATTCCATTATAAATGCTCTTTCAGAAGGTTTGACAATTTTGCTGCAAAAAGTATTTTTGGCTTAAGCTTGGCAAATAAGTTGTCTTAGATACAATTTTTGAAGTTAGTTTTAAACTGTTCATCTGTTTTCTGCATAAAGATGGAAGAAACAAGGATGTTTTAAGTACAAAGTGTTTTTCTTTTGAAGTACAAATTAGGTAAGGAAAAGAAAAATCAGGAGTCACATACACTCTAGTCTTGTAAAGAACTAGTTACACGTGCATATTTACACTTTACTATATACTAATTACATGTACCATGGTTAACTGTGGCACCATCCAGATGTCAAGGATTAAACGCTAGGGAAGAAATTCTCTGAAGGAATGATGATGCAGAAAGTCACTCCAGCTTTTCACCTTTCCAAGGAAGGGTAATGTTCATAAAATCACGATTGCAAGGTCAAGTAATGTGCTTCTAAAAAGCAGAGTGTAATGGACAGTTGTTTTATAAATGTAGTTATAAAGGAAAAACTTGACAAATCATCCAGGTTTAATTTAATCACAGAATTGGTTAACAGACGTCTTTCCTGACAGTTAAACCATGCTTTCTTTCCTATAGCTGATATAACTGCATCTCCCAGGCAGGGACATATTCCATCACAATTCTAACCCTTATAGGTCTGCAAGGAGTGCAAGAAACTCCAGGCTACACAGTAAAAATGAAAATGCATTATATGGTAGTGGAAAATGATACCAACTTCATGCATGATCTATTTACATTTGGATATGCTAAGCTTTCAATGAATGTATAATAGTTATCATCAACAGAGGGGTTATTACTGGAAACTGGGAAAAAGAAAACTTTTTAGAAAGTTAAATTAATCTGGCTGAAACTTGCTTTTACAAAAAACATATATTAGAACCTTGCAAGTACTAGAGAATGAACATTTGTTTATAGGAGACAGCAAATGCTGATTTTAACCTTTAAGCTCTTTGCTAGCAAAGATTTCTATTTGTTATCAATAATACGTTGAAATAGTAACACTGGGCAGGGGGTCTGTTTGCACTTTTTGGATATACACAGGGTGCACTTTTCCTTATTGTCCTCAACAAAGTGCTGAGTCTCAATTCTGTAAGGCAAGTCACTAGGGTAAGAATTACAGCAGACGATTTGACCTTTCTTTTCTAAGATGTATTAAATCGCTTTCAATTACCAAAAAAAGTAAGCTACCTGACAGATGGCTTCAAAGCACGATCCTTCATGGTTCATTACCTGAATCTTGTAAACAGGAACAGGCTTTTCTTACCTGCCTGTGAAGATGCTGCTGAACGTCTTATTTCTGGAAATGCCGACTATAAATATGATAGCGATATTTTGTGATACGGAACTCCCAGAAACCATTTTTCTTTTAGCAAATTAGCTGAGACTACTTTGAAATTAGATCTGGATACGGAATTTTAATGCTGTTACATTTCTAAAGATACATCTGCCTTACACAGTGTCTAATGTACTCCAGATACATTGTCACACAAGGAATAAATGCAGAAAAATACCACTGCAACCACTCTGGATTTACTCTAAGCAAGCAGTACAAGCACTTGCATTTCCAAATGTAATCTGAAGTTCTCACAATTCAGTTCTCCATTCCTCTACTAAGTAAGGAGCTTTAACTGAATAACAACTGCTATACTGGGCCTCAGAAACTGCACTTTTTGCCTAAAGCTAGATGCTGCAATTAAAATGTACATTAGAATATACCATCTTTTCTTTCTATATTTATTTTAGTAGATGAAATATACTCACAAGAAAAACCAAAAGTGGAAGTACCCAATATTAATGACACATTACTGCTTCTGGTCAGTGTTTCCAATGTCTACTTGCATAGTTCAAGCTTTTAGAGAATTTTTTTTCATACAACAGGTCTGAGAAGTAAAATAAATTTAAAACCAGATGCTCAACTCTCAAATTTACAGTAGGCGTCTTGGATAAAAGTGGATGAGTGTGGGAAATGAATCTATTTGAAGTACTTGATTGTCTTTTAGCTACCTGTCTCAGGTAAACTTCTGTGTAATAGGACAGGCATTTTGTTCTGAAGTAAAGACTACAAAAGTTACTGTGAATCTTCCTCAGATAAGAGACTATAAGCACTCTCAACCAGCAGAAGTTTTTCCTGAGTAAATAGGTGCAGACAGGACAACAAAAAGCTAAAACTGCCTATCATGACACTTTTTTGTTAGTCATGGCAGTTGACATTTGCAAACAGAAGAACAAATGTATGAATATTGTACGTGGTATTACAGAAGTGGATATTTCAATAGTGTTTTAATTGAAAAGATTGATTTTTACAGGAAACCTAATTTTTTAATGTAATTTATAATATGGCATCCAAGGGTTGCACTATAAACCTTGAATAGAAGCCTAAAAGGTATGAGATTGTGGTTACAACTCAGAAATGTTGAAGTTTTGAGACAAGACTTTTCACAGTATAAATTTTTCAAATTATTTAGAAAAAAAATCTGTATGAAAGATGCAAAAGTTTGAGATTTTTTCCAAAAAATCACATTGGCAGAATTAATTTGCTTACTTTCTTAAAACTCAAAAGACTCCATTTCCTTTAATTCTTTTAACCATGCCAGCATTGTAACCCCTTTAAAGGAAAATATATATTCATAGAATAATATGATATTGGCATGCAGCTCTAAAAGAAAACATATGAATAAAAAGCAACATTGTGGAGGAAAAACACAAACAGAAGTAAGTTTTTGTTTGTTTTGTAATCCACAGGTTTTCCATTTAAAAAATGCCCAGGCTAGTAACACATTCACTGTCCACTGGGCAATGGTAATAACCATGGGGAAAGCACTCCTTAATATGCTGTGATCCTGATGCACTGGAAGGAACTGGCAGCCCCGGCCCTGGCACCAAACCTACTGCAGCCTTCAGAACCCAAAGCACAGTTTTATCTTGGACATGTGCTCTGCTCTGGTACGGTAAATCAGAAAATCTTCAGCAGTCCAAATGAAGGTGTTGCAGCATTTAACACAGAAGTGATTAATCACTGCAGTAGCCAACATTATTTATTTTACTCTGTGATTTACCTTTAGTATTCTCTCTAAATTACCCACACTTTTCAAAGCTAATGTACTGATATTTTACTGATAATGTATGAGTGAATTACAGACATCTTCATGGTGAATGCTCATTGTTTTAGCAGCTGGTAGACGTGGAAGATCTGGGGATTAGGCATTGAAAAATACACAATACTATAATAACAATATTTAACAGTATTTTCTTTGAGCTGCTATTAACTCAGCTTAGCAAACAGAAGAGGAGGATGACACTGTATGATCAAAGAATTTCTTCCGAGCAGGGAGCTGGTAAACATAGTAAAAAGATGGGAAGGAAAGATGTTTTCTGTGTCACACGATTCAGGTTCTACCCTAAGCAAAACAACACACAGCGGAATTAAAAGCACACATCTTAAAAAAAATAAACTACATACATTTTTCTTGACTTCTGGATTTGAGGCCAGTGTGTACGTATTAAAACAAATAAACAAAAACAAAACCCAAACAAACAAATAAACCAAACCCAACCTTTTTGTTTGAAGTTGTAACTCTTGTTCTCCTCTTCCTATGCTTTTCTTCTACACAGATCTGTCCACAGATACAAAATACTTGAACTATTTAAGTAATTCTGCTTTTAATTGAGTTTTTCTTTCAGCTTTGTTGGCTTAGTAACACACAAGGCAATACAATTCATTTTGTTCACTGATTGTTGCTGCACACAACTCTAAGCAGTTCAGAGGCTCTTCTTAATGTTTAGTTTAAGAATAAGACTGCGTGATACACTACTGAGTTTTAATTTCTCAACTTCTGAATAAGTATCACCTTAATTACAGACAGCCCAGCTGACTACCATAGGCTCTCTTATGTGGGAAATGTGTAACAAACATCAACAAGGGTGTCAGAATCTAGCCCTGACTATACCAGCATGAAACAAGTCACTGCAAAGTCCAGAGGAAAAGCTCAAAAGTTGTGACTTTCAAGTTGTTTGCTGGGAAGACAACATGGGCATGGAAAAACAAGATGACTTTTAACTGAAAAGGTGTAATTTTCTATTTTTCATGAAAGGCTGATTTTTTGAACAAAGATCCAACTACGTAGAGCATTATAGAAACCCTTTTGCATTTCTGGGTCTGGATTTCAAAACCAAAAATTGCTCTAATGACTCTTGGGACCGACATCCATGCGACTTGGCTGGACAGAAGGGAGAGAGATTATTTATAGTGCATTGCGTGAGGTACAGGCTGGACACAGAGCCTGACATACAGAGAATCCTCACACAGCACTATAATAGCCCCCTCAATTATAATACTCTGACTGTAAGATTCTGACTAGAAATACTTACAGATTTTTTTTTTTTTTTTAAATAAAGCCATTGCTTCAGTAAAAAAGGAAATTATTTTAATTGTATAAAATATTCAGAGGCCCAAATTGTCCATTCTTACATCTTGCACTACAGAAAAATTCTTGTGTTTTGTGCAACTAAGTCAGTACACCACCACTTTCCCAAGAAAGCTTTTTGCTTATGCAAGTGAACTAGCACTGTTGCAGCTCTGCCAGTAACACGTGAGCAATGGTAGGAAAAGCATATCTGAGGTGTGAGAGTCTTCGCTGATCCCAGGTATTGCAGTAACTGTGAAAACTAAAATAATGTATAAACAAAGACCAAATCTCCCCTGCCCTTTGCAGTGCTTTGCTGTTAGAAAATGTGATTGTCACTGTTTAGGCTATTCCTTCAGACTTTCCATTACTTTTTTTTGTGACCTGTGTTATGATTTGTGTTTCATTTTATTTGAATGGAGGGTAGCAGAATATATGGATGAAAATTAAATTGGGAGCTTGCCAAGCATTAAATATTTTTCATGTTCTTCTTCATCTTTTTGGTCTATAAAACCAAGTGGTAGGGACAGGACCACCAGACTAATTTTTACATGCGATGCACAGTGTATCTGAACACCTGTCTGCAGAAGGCAGAAAGCCAGTTTATTATTCTGTTACACCATCTAACCCCCAATGTGATGTTAATGAAAGCATCATAAAACTGTGCTACTGAAATAGGGATCTTTTTTGTAAAAATAGTATTGCTTGTATCCATGTGTAGAATACCAATGCTCAGGCAAAATAAAAACAGGAACAACACAGCTGCTTTTATTGAGAAGTTAATTTTTAAAAAATTTTTATTTTACATTTTTTTTTTAAGGAACTGCTTCTTAAAGGAACAAAAATCAAGTTGTTTTTCTGGTTGTTTTGAAAGAATCACCTTCTTCCTCCAGCCCCTCTATCTACCAGCTTATCCCTATTGGCTCTTTCACAGTGCCCTGCCCAGAAACACAGGATAATGGGGATTGCACTCACTCACTGCAGAGACTCCCTCGTCCCTTTTACTTCTGAGGGACTGGAAGGATGGTCAGTACATCTGCTGTTAATTTACAAAGATTAACCACTTCTTAAAAGAAGCAGGTGCTAAATCACATATAAAGAAGCAGCCTACACACTTCTGTTCTCAAGTATGGGCTCCCCTGCTTGTGCTCATCTTCTGGCCCTTGTACTGTGTGTAACAAGGCATTTACTAAAAGAAGTATTAATAACAGCTCTTCTGTAGAACTCTACTGACTAAAACTAGGCCAGATATAGCAATAAGAATGCTGGAAGTTACCCACTGAGTGTATTTGTCATTGGTTTAGTGCTAAACCAATACTTCATAGAGGAAAATGTCATCTTAAAATCTGTATACCATTTAAACCAAAAGCAGCTTCACATTCTAGCTAGAACGATGGAGTAACCGCTACAGGAATTTTACTAACAAGCCTCACAGCCAGATACAAAAAACAAAAAGACTTTTAGAACACTAGCATATGTAAACAAAGAATGTGAAGAAAGTCAAATGTTCACATCTAACCTTCAACAGTGAAGTGTACAGAGGCACTACACTAAGTAGCACACAAACAGTATCGATGTGTGGCATGCAATACTTATGTTTGCTTTTTAAATACTGTAAGACACCACTAAAAATGTAATTTGTGTTGAACAGAATACAGTGTACTCACCCTCCCCTAAACAGCAGACTGAATCTCACAAAGACCCGGGAAACATAAAACAGGAATACTTAGGAAAATGTGAATACATTCATAAGAACACAATCTTATCAGCGTCACTCCCTATTGCATTGCAAAATTAGTTCCCTGTTACTCGTCTGACACAATACGTTTGACAGTGGCTGTGCTGTTTTTACCAATAATCACCTGTATCTCAATACAAGCATTTTCAGCAGAGGATACTTATGCAATATTTGTGACATCTAACTTTAAGGAGATAGTTACTAATTGTACATTTTCTTCTTAATTGGTTTCCTCCATACAAAAGGAAAGGACTCTTAATCTTAGCATTTAATCCTCAGAGACCTAATTTAAGGACAGAATCCCACTGTACTAGGTGCTGAACATAGAGCCTAGAAAGTCATCAATCTTATTAATTTCCTTAAGTACTAAATTCACTGTATCCAGGCTCTGAGTTAATTTTTTATATGTTTGTTCTGCCTTCATGCCATTAATGTAAATACAAATGACAGCTTCTTGTATACATATAATCTTTACCTTAATCCTGCTCATATTTCAAAAAACAAATCTGAGAATGTAGATATAGGATAAAAATTTTCTTATAAAACTCCGAGCAGGAACCCTGTGGAGCAGAGCATGGCATAGGTTATTGTGAGCAGTAGGGAGGTGACAGATGTTTAAGACGGTTCTGAACAACACAATTGGGTCCCTAGTAGATACCACCGTATCTGATTAGGTAGACAGCTCCATTCATCTATCTGTACAACAGGCAGGAGGTTTCTAATTGCTTTGCAGATCACTTAGCAATTAATGATGCTATTGCCCTTGGACAGATCAGGCTACAGATCAATATTTTCTGGCAAAGTCAAAGCACTGAGTAGATATAATGATACTGAAGTTACCCTATTAATAGAGCCCACATGCAAGGGTTGGAGTGCGAGACTTTTTGGACAAGAATTTATTTCTGCCACAAACCAATATACACCCTATTGTTGAAGTAACTCAGACAAATCTAAATTGGAAATAAAATAAATGCCAGCAAAGATATCTACCTTTCATTAAATTGACCATAACTATTATTGTGTGTTATGTCGTGTAAGTATTATCTCAAGCGTATAACATTTTCTCTCATAAGTTCTCATGTCAAATACCCATAAGCCTTTGAAAATTTCCTTTCACAAAACTAAGCCTATATAAAATTTTTCACCAAATCAGAGGCAAGGCTGAAAAAATGACAGGCTGCTGAGCAGACTAATGAGCAAACAGAAGCAGGACTTGTAAAGTGGGACTGGAATGATCCTACATAGATCAAAAGCACAAGGGCCACAGAAGGTATGAGGGTCTGGGTTAAATTTCCCCTCTATATTACCAGCACATGTGTGTTGTGGACATTGCTGCTATGTAACAGCTTTAAGAGATAATTCTCATGTCTTAAGCACTAAAATCATTCCTTAGAAGTACAGGCTTCCCTCAACTCTACAGACAAAGTAGGTCTGTACGAAACACGGGAACTAAATTGACCAGATTAGTAGCCCACAGAAAGCTGAGGCAAGTAAAGTATTTCACATTAGCAGGGCTGATATTGTTTCTGTTCTTCTCCAGTGAAATCTGTTCTAGGGCTCTGAGTAAGATTCGGTGTCACCAAAGCCAATGGTGAAGTTTCAGCTGATTGCACTAAAGTGGAGATTTTTATTCATCATTTCCCTGGTATGAAAAGTGGTCTCCAATTTCCTGGCTGGAACACATTTGAAAACCAAACCAAAATCAATTTTAATCCTATTTTTAAAAAGTGCCTACAGCTAGAAAATTAAATAATTTGTAATGAAAAGGATGGATTTTTAACTGCTTGCATGAATCAAAATGGTTATTATATTAAAAAAAAAAAAAACACTGACAGTGAGGACTTGCTTGGATTTCTGTTACAGCTTTAAATTATAGCCTTTGAGTGCCTCAGGATAATTTTAATTGGGAAAGAATGGTAGATTGAAAATCAATTATTTTCAGTAATCATCTGTTTCAGTTCTTCACTAAGTACCCATACAGCTATCTGTGTAAGACAAATCTTACCAGCCCAATATCAACTACGTGGGAGCACCTCAGTAAACCTCCTGGTATCTTACATACTTCATACTATCTTCATAATCACAAATTCTCCACTTATGTGATTCTATTAGCTTCACTGGGATTATGGTAACACACAATTTGCCCATGAAAACTTACCTGGGGGGAACACTGTCCTGTCCTTTAGGAAGCCTATGGGAGATCGATGCAGAGAAAGAAAATGCAGATAAGAAAACTCATTTTTAAGGTAACCTGAGGATATAGGGACAGTGTGGGGAACTCATCATGTACTCCACATATATATTTAACCTATAAATATTCTAACAGACATTTTATAAAAATATTAAAAGGTCTCATCTTTGTAAAACTCTTTACAGGAACACACTGAGAAGGGTATTGAATAGCTTGAAAATAATATGGTAAACTAGCTAATCATCTTCCTTCTCTGACTGTTTTTTTTTATACTGCCATTTCACTCACAATAAGTTCCCAACAGAAACTGTGTTTGGAATCAGTCCCTTCCTAAAAGAGTTCTCACTACAGAAGTAGTAAAAAGGAATGATGGCAGGGTCATTAAAAGGCCGCATAAGCCAACTCGCTGCCCCAGGACATGATCAGTAATAGCTCTGAAATGACTGTCAAACCTATTCTTAATGAACTCAAGTGATGGAGGCTCCCCGCTCTCTTGCCTTTATCAGTTCTTATTAGGACTTGCTTGTGCATCTCCCTCTGTTTTCAGCAAACTTTAATTTTTTTGAGACTTTTGAGGATTTGACAAAAAATCCTCCCAACGTTGGTCTGCTCTTCTCCTTGGGGACATAACATCCACATCTGCAATGGCAGTTTAGAGGCCACCACTACATACCTGAACAAGATGTTGCAAGCCAAGAGCTAGAGGAAAAGCTCCAGGTCCTTCCCACGACCCTTTCCACTGGGAAAGTCCTGCCCACAAAGCCACTCTTCTGAAAGCAAGGAATGGAGGAAGGAAAGTTATGAAGAGGGGCCAGATGTGCATCCCTTGGTTACTGTCCCCCGTTATTCTGGTCAAAGAGTTTGCCTGACCTGGACATCAAAAAGAAGCTGACTGAAGGAACAGGTCTGCTGTTTCTATGATTTTAGTGCTGCTTACACAATTGCTTATTTTTGCTTAAACCCATCCTTGTTCCAGCGTTTAACTAACCTTGTCATTAAGAAGGTTTTCCTGAAGTTTAAGATAACACTCAATGCATTTTAAGTTTACTGATTCTTTTCCTCTCCATGGATGTGGACAATGATTTCTGCTTTGACACATTGAAGCGACCTTTTATATACCACTCCTTTATCTTCCCTTTTCTATGTGAAGTAGCTCCAAAAATCTTTCCCTAGAGGTCTTATTTTGGAGCTCTCTAAATGTTCTTTTTGGTCTGTTATGGATTCTCTTCAGTTTGTGCAGATCTTCTTCTTGCAGTGCAGTGTCCTGACTTTGCACAGGTACTCCAGATGAGATCTTACCCATGCTGAGTAGAGCAAAGGGATTACTGCACACCTTTGGTGAGGGGTACTGCCCACTATATAAATCCCAATACTACAAGTGCTTTCTTGATAATAGCCTGCCTTTGTTCCTTGCAAATGCTCTAACTCCCAGATCTTTTTCTGAAGAATTGATCCTTGGAAATTCAGCTCTGTTATCTTCAGGGCAGACTTCTTATCTGCTATTGGTAAAATCTTAAGTTAATAATTTAGAATTAAAGCCAAATCTGCATTTTATTGCTCCCACTGTGTAATGT
Source organism: Nesoenas mayeri (assembly GCF_963082525.1). Lineage (NCBI taxonomy): Eukaryota > Metazoa > Chordata > Aves > Columbiformes > Columbidae > Nesoenas > Nesoenas mayeri. Next base: position 10,755,385 of record NC_137540.1, on the reverse strand, counting down.
TTATTTTTAATTTGTTTCACCAATGGAAAATTTTAAAAGCTTCAATTTTAAATTTTCTTTCTTTTCATGCTACAACCGCTGATTTTAGTTTGAACTCAAACTACAAATGATTTTATAATTCTAAGGTATTTTATGCATTGTAGGAACATAATACATTACATTATGTCATTATACACAATTCAGATACTTGTGTATTTGCAGAAAAAGTCAGCTAGATATGCTTTCCGTGTCCATTCTTCAGCAGTTGATGACATCTAGTACTATGCACATAAATTTTAAGTTTGCTGTATACCTAATTGTACTGCTACACACCAAATCAGACTTCTATTTCTTCTGCATTCATTTTTTCTTAAGCACATTAAATAAGAGAATACAGAAATACTAATTAAGTTCAAGGAAGAGTGGGAAGTCAGCATTATTTTTTTTTCGGCAGTTCATACTTTTTTGATGTATACTTTCCAAACATTTTTTTCTTTTTTGCAAAACATGATCTAGAAGCAATTAAATAGATAGACAAGCTGTTAAGGCAGGTTGTTTTATCAGTAAACAAAGCATGAAATGTGTTTTTGACCCAAATATATCCTTAAACATGACCAACATACATTCATAACAATACCAATTTCTATGGACTTTCCCGGATTTGGTCCCAGTTTATTGTACAGTGTTAGCACTCAGGTTTCTCTTGGTGGACACTGACACATCACATCAGGGTATATACTGAACCAGAATGCACACAACTCTATATTTTAGCTTGAAGAGATTTAACATACTGGAAGAATGTAACGGTGGTTTTGAAGAGTGAAGGTCACAGTGTATCTATCTATATATATTATTAATAATATTTCTAAGAAAGATAACTGCTTGAGTTATTGTTTATTCTTGCCGGAATATCTAACCTTTCTCAGGCACTTTGTCAAAGCAAATCCCTGAGGCTTCTGTAGAAGATCAACAACTTGCCAAAGCAGCAACTGAACCAGAAGGTTCCAGTGCATGAGAACTCTGGTTATTATACGCTTGACTAAGTCATTGGACAGTTGGGAACTGAGCGTGAGTTTCAGACAAGGGCAAAATAATCTAGCGAGGATTTATGTCCACATACTGGGAGGGGAAATGACAGTATTGCTGTCCCCCTTTGTTGTAAGAGAAAGATTATGAGTGCGAAATCTGTATTGGAGTGTAACATTAGAATTCATAACAACAAAAACCACAAGCCTATTCCAAAAGTTGGAATGAATCCAAGCAGAATTTGCGAAGGAAACTTGCAACAACTCTCAAACATTCTGCAATATGTCTTAAGTATTTGATCAAAAATATTCCAGTCATTACTGTTTCTCATTTTGAGAATAAATTGGGAGATCTTGCAAGCATGGAAAATGAAGATTTTCCCTCATATAAAGTATGCCTGAGGAATTCAGGGAACTTATTTTCTAACAAGGATTTTTGGCAGGAAGACGATAATATATCTATTTTGTTTTCTGTTAATAATCAATGTTTCACTGGTTGTTCTGCTGCCTGTATGGGGCATGCTGGGTTGAAAGCTATTCAAAGAGAGTGATTTGCTCTGTGGTTCATAGAGTGAGACATATTCTTTCATTTTCAAGTCTCTTGTGTATGTTTTGATCCAGGTTGCTGGTGAATAAAAAAAAAATCACCTTCCAATATATGAGAGACTAATTCTCAGCCAACAAGGGTTTATATCACATAAATAAAACCCATCAAAACTGGACTGGCAAACTTGCTGGCAGTTTCAAATGAAAGCCAAGAATTAATTGGACATAGAGACAAACAATTTTTCCATTATGAAGATGAATTCCTGCAAGTCAAGGTTGAGTTACATTTAACATTGCCTAGAGGATTTTCATTTCTGGGAATGCTTGCCTGGGACTTATAATAAAAACTAGGGAGAATATCCTAGAGTTCTATTTTAGGGAGATTTTTATATGATGTCTATCACTACAGTAGTTGGTTGATATATATAAGCCATGGGGCTCTTTTGATTCAGGTGGCCCATTATTCATAATAATGATTCTCTCAGATTATATGCACATAAAAGTAAGTCTCGCCCTTCTTCTTACAGCAAAACATCATTTCCTGAATTTGGCCCAGTGAGAGGAAAACCATTAAACTGGCTATTGTTTTGCTATCTGGCAGCTCTGTGAAGAGATCTACCTAAATAAAACTGGTAACTTGTCAGGCCTATCCAAAGAAGAATTTGTGCTTCAGTTAGAGGGTAAGTTCACCTCAACAGACCTCCAGTTTAAAATTTTACCCTTCCAGATAATTAAGAACAAAGTTGCACTGAGATAGCTGTTTATATATTCCAAAAACATATTAACAAATTCAAGGGAGTGCATTCAAAGCTGAGGAACCCTTAAAGAACAATCTCTGCAAATGGCCTATTCTCCTTTAACCTCTTGCTGAATTTTGTGAGCTCTCTTTTTATTTGAAGACATATGTAGTAGAAGGGAGTATTCAGCAGGCATACCAAGTGAGGAGAGAATAAACTGGTGCACACTTCAGCATTGCTAAGTGACATGTATCCCTAGAAATTCAGCACAGAAACATATAAACATTGAGCGTCGCTTTACCAGTTTTTTGAAGAAGAGACAGAAGGCCACAGGACAGGACTTAGGGCCCTCATACCAGTCTTGATGGAGGAAGCTTAAGGAAGAGGTAAGCCAGCTGCAAAGGATGGGCTATATTTAAATAACTGAAGCTCAGTGAACTGTGGCCTCAAGATCTCTCTAGAGATCTGCTAGATAGCTGTATTTATAGAATGCTTTTCCTATTACCAACATTTCTTATTGGCTTAGAAACCCCCAAAATCCAAAGTCAGTGCGAATCATTATATGTAGCCAAGAGAAGAGCTCCCTGCTTTCTCAAGCTTTCCACTGCAAGACTGCAGCATATGCCATCCCTCTGGGCCCCACACCTGGTGGAAGATGGCAGATTGTATTTTAAAATCTACAGCAAAATAGCACAGAATAATAAAAGTACACTGAAAAGTGGAAATCAAGAAGAAACAGACAAGTCACATCTGAATTAAACTCATGAAATTATGGGAATCAACCATATGAAAAAAACTGTCATTCAGTAGCAGTGAAACTATGGGAAAATCCACAGATTGCTCTAAAATCTAAAGGGTCTAATGCTGTCATTAGGGTAACAGTTTTAGTAAAATCTATAAATACAAAATTACTTAGTGCTGTGTAGTCCTATAACAAGGCTTGATAACTTTACATTATAAGTGTACATTATTGCAAGTGTATATTATCACACTTAGGTTTTCATTTCTTTTTCTACTGTAGAAGAAATACTTATTCTGCTTCTTCAACTCCATATTGTGTCAAATTTTCAAAGAAGTGCATCTTTTCTACAATACCACTAATTCCCTTTGCATCAAGACTCACAATGTCCAAATCATCTTAATCTCTTCCATTTATTGCCTTAACATGCCACTGCTGGGATGCCTTACACAAATGCAGTAGCTGTAAAACTGGTGTGCTGGAACCACTGCCTAAAAATATTCAGTATTCTAGTTTTGCTCACTTGTCTCTTGCATCCACCTGTTCTCTTTCAAAAAAAAGTGATATCTTTCAATAAAATGAAAACACATGTTTTTATTCTTATTTCCCTGCGTTTACTATCAGCCTAAAAGTATTGACCAGAAATAGAAGTTTCAACTGCCTCTTGAAGGAAATAGAAAATCCTCAAAACTGACTGAAAATCTGAGAGCACTCACTCATTCTTAAGAATAGAGCAGCATCTCGTTGTGTCCATGCTGGGCAACAAGTAGGTATTTATAAATCCATTCTACTGAAAGAAGATTAGGGCAACAGTAACATTTAATACATTATGTGTGAGATTAAGACTCAGGTGTGTTAATCTTTTCTGATACTAAAGCTACTAGTATACGATTAACTTCAGATACTGGAGGAAAGAAATAAATTGATACAAACTGAGCTGGGATTTTTCACCATCAAAACACAGGATGACAGAAGATGCAAAAGCAGGAATGAAACTACTAAGTAGCTTTATAGAATTGCCCTAAGAAAAAACAGAGCAGAGGACACTAAAATGTGTGTGGCTGAAGAGAAAATATGTTACAAATTTAAAATAAATGAACCGGTTCGCAATACACCCAATACAGCCAGCAGTTTTTCTGACCTGATAAGGAGTCTGGAAGCATAATCACACATGAAGCATAGGTTAACAGGGACTCCTGAAAAGAGCTCCAAATCTGTAACTATACATCAAATAATAATTCAAACCATCCACCTACTTTATTAAAGTTGACTCATTGGCAGGGCTGCAGCTTCTGCTAATGAGGATAGAAGGCAAAAATAGAAAATTATCTGATAAGAAATGAGAATTATAGACCAGGAAGAAGGAGGGAGAAAGGAAAGCAAAATGCTTCTTAACACACAAGGCAAAAAATCTACCATGAAGTGAAATGAAATTCCTGTCTAAGAGAAAAGCAATTTAGCTTTATGAACAGCTGCCTCACAGAGGGTCAGGAATATGAGCAATTAAAATTAAACAAGCCGATTTTAATATGCCTTAGTAACTGTGATTGATCTCAGAGTTGCTGTTGACTGTACATCAAGAAACAATTTAGGATCCAGTTTAAAACAAAGTTTATAATCCTTGTTTAATGGGTTTTTGTACCTTAGGCAGTACAGTGTTGTAAAAATGATTAAAATGTGCCCTGTCTCTGTGTAATCAATAAAGCTTCCCACTGTACAATTGGTTCAGTTCCAGGGACTCCTCAGCATGCTTGGCCATGCTGTGTCTGTAGAATTCCAAATAAGTCATCTATCATTATTTCTATACACAGGATTCATTAGACACCTCATCCTTCAGCTTATTAGCACTGAAGTCAGCCAAACAATCAAATCACAAGGTTACCTTTTAACAAAGACATAGTTAGACCAAAACATACATCAAAACCGTAACAGATATATGTCAACGTATAGTGGCAGGGATGGATAAAAGACTGATGGAGATATTCAAGATGTAAACTGCAAAGTGCCCACAAACAGAAATTGGGAGAATTCATTCCGGTTTACCAGAGAAGCTGAACATGGCAGATTAAGAAACAGGTCACGCATCTTATTAGACAGGAGAAGGAAACCCCAACTCTCTGACCATTGAAACTTTTACACTACTGAAATCCTGATCTCTTCAAATTCTAATAAATTTGACAAGAAGCAGACACATCATTCATTTATACCCTCATGTAACAACCTCCTCTGTTTTGCTTTTTCTTATTTCTTTATAACTCCCAACATTCAATTTCCATAATTAAAATAAAGCACTGGACTTAATAATGAGAAGGTTCAAGTAGTAGCATGAATTCAAATACTCAGATTCACTCAACTGCTACATGGGACTGTCAACTTCTGAATAGCAAGGTACAACTTTTACTTGAAGATCAGAGCAATGGTCTACTGCCAAAAAGCTACCAAACTGTCAAAAGTACAACTCAGTCTGCTAATGAGAACTAGATAGGAACATGACTGTTATTTTTGTCTTGAAAGGGGAAAAGATGATATGAAATTAGATATAATCCAGCTGAAAACCTCTCCATTGGGCAACAGTGGATGAGATGCTCACACAGGCACTTACAGGGTGATAAATTCTTTAAGTAAAATATGTCTACTATGTTTTCCAAACAGACAATTGCAAATAAATAAAGAATGTCTACATAAACATCAAATAGGGTGTTTGGCTGCATTTTTGCTATAGTATTTGAGGCTGTTAAAAACTATGTCTTGAACTCCCCCTTTGTGTTTTTTTTTTTTTTCCATTGTTTCTCTCCTTTCACTAAATACCTGGGGAAAAGTGTGATACGCGATATAGGATTTATTGTCTGCTATTATCTGTCTTGTTTCCATCATAGTGCTTGCCTGTCACACAGTCCCTAAGATCACAGTTACTTGCAATTTGATGAGATACCAAGAAAATGTTATTTTTGCATGTTCCCTTTTTCCCTTATATTTGAATATTAGGGAGCGTATGCTGAGGTCATTCTGAATTAGCTTGTAATTAGAGCAACATATAATCATGATCCATGGACAATCTGCACATATTTTCATAACGTCCAGCAGAGTTTTCACAGATCACATGCAGTATTGTGCTGCACTGGCAGCCCTACTACCAGTGGCTGAGCCAGCTGATGTACAGCTTAGCTTGGGAATATCTATATGGACTTGAGTTAGCAGTGAAGACATACATCAGAGTCTGAATTGCCAAGCTAGATTTTAAGTACTGGCATGGCATTAATATAACCTGAGACAGATGAGGAAACTAAATAAGGAAGCTTTTGGAGAATCCATTAGAAGGAAACATTTCTGAAGGGACAATACACAGACTAGACTTCTTGCACTTAATACCTAGATAGGACGTATAAATGAACATTCTTTAAATAAAGAGTGAGGGCTAACGGTTTGGTATTACCACAAGAAATTAAATCTAACTTGGCATTCATCAGTGGCGTTATATGTATATGTATACATGAATCTGTATATTCATACACTCACACACACATATAATTTCTCTGTGTGCCACTGACTATATACATATTTTCTAGTTAATTAGAGATCTACTAAATTAGTAATTTGGTAATAATTTCACATATCATGAGATGCCCTCTAGTCACCGCTTGCAGGGAATAGCACCTGAGCTTCCATAACGTTTTATCTGTTCTGCCAGAAGCATCACTAGAAAGAGAGTTGAAGAGTGCACACTCTTCTAAAACAGACTTGCACAAGGCAAAGGTTTTGTGAAATGATATTTCAGGATGCTTCAAAGACAAAATTCACCAGCAAGAGCAACTCTGCTCCTATGTCCCAAGAAGTCCACAGTTCTAGCGGAGGAGGACTGTAGGCTGAAAAGGACATGAACAACAGTAAATGAAAAAAAATGTGTTTGGAAAGTGAGAATGGTCTTGTAAGAGATGTGACAGCCTGATTTAGGTGCTTTGAATCACTCTCTGGAGACCTATTCTCTTTTAATGCATAGAATTGTCCTCCTGTCCCTCTACATATTCATCCTCCCCTGTCCCACACCCCACTTTGCACCTACATGGAGTCCTGGCAGAATGAAGTCCTAAACTAGAAATCAAAGCTGGGAGTCTGAAGTTTGACAGTTGAACCCTAAGTTCAGTTCCAAGCAGCTGAAACAGATCACTTTGTTTCACACAGAGCAATGATTACTTCAATCCCTTCTTTATCAGTCTAACTGAAAATGGATTAAGCAGACATAGTCACGTGAGTCTTAGACTTTTTCTGAATTTCCAAATGGTCACATAAATTAACTGCTTCACTAAGGAAAAAAGTGCTAAGGAAGACTATTCAGGAGCGAAAACCCCCGCATATATATGCATAAACACTGGCAATTTTAGCATTTAATTACAATACCTTTTTTTCCTCATGGCAGCATAGAAACTACTGGGTGTCAATAATAATTCCTGCTCCTTACTCCTGCCTTTAAAATATTAAACATGCAAATAGCAAAGACATGGGGGTATCTAAGTGATGAGTAACAGATGTTGCTTTTTTGAAGACAAAGGGGCTGCCAAGCTCTTGAAAGTCAAATAATAATAAAATTATTTGGAGGACCAGTACAAAAGCAAATGTTTTATTGATACAACACCAGTAATACTGCCAGGAAAAAAGTTAATTTGTTATTGAAAAATCTGTTTTTTGCTGTTTCAAAAACCAAAGAAGTTCTTTGGAATCAGATTCTGCCAGCAGATGATTTAGAGACTTTTTACGGGGACAAGAGTAACAAGTAAATGATTAACTATTAAACAGTCTATTGCATGTATAAAGAACAAATGAAAGAACACTACTGATATCTGATTAAAGGCAAACACAAGGAACAAATTTTGAAGAAAAATAATTTCCAACACTGCACTATTAAGACCTGAAAAGTCAATCAATCAAACAAACAAAAATCCCACCTTGAATTTTCAAAGAAAAAGTAGCTAGTACCAACATCGCCTTTGATATTTTACTAGTTATCATCACTACTACTCTTCTGTTGAAAAAATAAATTGACCAAAAAATAATAATAAACCATGCTCGGAGTCCAGCCCAGGAGCTTTTTGCCTTATGCCACCTCTCCAGAAAGATGAAATGGTTTTGCCTGGGGCAAGAATTCAGATGAAGGTCTGGTTCAGTTCCCCTCCATTTCAGCTTATATACAATGAGAATGCACATGAAGACCATGGATTCTCTTCTATATCAGTTATTTTAGTCTACTACTACGTGTTTGTTTGCCTCTTTATTTTTAACTGAGAAATCAAAATGAACCTTTCACATGTGACTGGAGGCCTGAATACCAGATAAGGAAAAAAGTGTCTTCTTGGATAAAACCTTGCTTTGCTTTCCCATCAATCTGCATGTCCCTTCCATAGCATTTATATCTCAGACTAAACAGCACCTGTTTCTCCTTCCTATTTTGTCTGCTTTGAAAATGGTGTGATTTTTCATTAGATAAAGCAAGGTTTCTGATATGAAGATGAAATATCTTTCAAAGTAAGCAATAAAAAAATGAATTATCTCTCTGTGCACCCTTTGGCACCTCAAACACTCTGATGTTCTTGGGTTTAATCTGATTCTTCACTTCATCCTATATTTGTCAAAGAGCAAGTTATTCTTCTAACTGAAGATACTGAAAGCTCAGTGATATTATCCTATTTACTGTGCCACAGCTTTTGTTTTTCACAGCTAGAGATTTCACTTTACCAAACTTGGCTCTCTACTATTCTTTTATCAGAGTATTCATCACATATTATTGCCTGTAGTTATATGCAAAAAGCTCTGGTTTCTTGCGATAGTTTCATAATAATGAAACAGATCCTGCCGAAAACCACATCAGAAGTAGCTATTTTCAAGACAATGTGTCTCCAACCCGTGGGAGATCTGGTTCAATATTTCTTTATAATTGCTGCAATTTATACAAAATCATACATAAAAGCAATGATAAGTTAGAACACAGAGAAAAAACATCTAAATATGAAAAACTGTCTGGCCTGGATAAGCAACAAGCTGACTTAGGCAGCTTTAACAGTATGTGAGATTTTTCAAGAGGAGAAGGAAAAGCTTGATTTCATAGTAAAGTGTAGGAGTCTTTAAAAAAACCCCAAAAACCTAGCTTGAAGCAAGGGATTTATCATCAATTACCTATTTATTCTTTACTCCCTTGCCCAGTGTTTTGGCTACCATTATTACACACAACACCAGGACTAATTGAGATTTTGACAACTCTTTCATGATAATTCTCTGTGATAAGAAACTCATTTCTGACCCTTACCATAATCACTGTCTTTTATGGGCCAGCTTCCACTTGGCTTCATGAAAGGATAAAAGGTGTGCTAGAGACCACAAAGCTCCTCAAAACTTATTCTAAGGTCAGTATCATTGTTTGAAAATTTACTCTCAGAAACATTTTAGCAGTATTTTAAAGGACAACAAACCTCTAGAGATGATGGTTTATGCTTTCCTGAAAAGGTGTCACAGATACCTTCCCCTAAAACCATGTCAGGAATTCTCTAATCTTTAAAATATCCAAAGCAGTTACTCTGAGATTAGTGTGTTTTTTTCCATGAGCCTCTCGTATACCTAATTTTGTATTTTTCTCTATCTTCATCTCTTAAACTTCATGTACTTCTGCCTCCCTAGTTCTTCTAATTGTGTTAATTGTACATGAAGAAAAGACATTATAATGTTCTTTCCATATAACATCATTCTTACATTAAAAATTTAATTGTGATTATGTTTGCAATTTCATTTGCTTTACTGTAATCATGGAAATTGAGCCACGTATTTAGGTTTTAAGTTCCTTCCTCCACATTCAAGGTTTCTCCTGGTGAAATATTGGTGACAATCCTTATATTTGCTCTAATTTTGTATTGGAGACAAGGTTGGGTATGCTTCACTAATTTTCTTTGGTTTTTGTTTCCTTCTACTGGAAGAAATTAATCTTCAAACATCTGTGCTTCTTCGCATCCCCATTTAGCTATTAAACAGTGTGTCTTGGTCTACAGCTTCACTTTAGCGTACTTCACCACCACCAGTAAGCAACAATAACTCAATAACTAGATACATTTATTTATTTATTTGGTTATATTACTGCTCTGGAAGAAGAAAAGGGAATGTTGTATGTTATTTAAATGAATTGTAACACTGGAAAAGAAGTGATTAAAAATATACAAGTGAAATGAAAGTATTATATACCTTAAAGCGTAGAGTACTATTTTTAGTCTAAATCTGTGCATTCTCTGCTGTGTTTAGTAGGGGTAAACCCCTCCCATGTAAAAACATTACATGGATTCCTGTGAGCACCATTTCCAGCCAACACTTTCATACATCTCAATTTAGTGAACAAAACTTTGCAAGACATGGCCTAAAGAGCCAAAGAAAAGAAATCGGTTCAGTAAATACGGAGTTAATACTCATCTGTTTTTTGCTTCATTGACATAAACTGTCCAAGAGTTGGCAAGGTAATGTCTCTCAACCCATCTACTTGGCAAACTTACACCTTTTTTTTTTTTTTTTTTTATTAAAGAGCTCTCCCATTCACAAGGATCCTTGCAAGAAACTTGCCAACTCTTTGTGGGAAATCTGTTCATTCTTCACTTATCACGACTTTGGAGAAGCACAATTTCAAATGATTGTAACTTTCTTTCAGGAGAATTGTAACTGTATTGCTAAGTTAGGCACTTGCAATGAATCTTCCAGTATTGCAGCACTTTATTGAAGCAGGAGCTCTTCATTAACTACGGGCAGCAAAAAAGAATCTATACTGACAAATTGCAGGGCTGTTTCTTTTGATTAAATATACCTTTTGAAGTAATTAACCTTGAATGTATGAAATACTCGTTGGTACTCATGTACTAAACCAACTAGCAATAACAGTTTGTATTTCTACAGCACCTTGCAATCAGAAATCATTAACTGACTAGTTAATTAAATTAAGTATAGAAGTTTCATATAATCCAAGTGGATACTGATTTATTTTTCTTTACATCTCATTACGTATGGAAGATTTCTTGCTAGTGTTTTGTTTTCTTTTTTACCTACGTAAAATTTTCACCTGTTTTCTTCTTAGAAAAACATTCCTTATGTGGAAAAACATCTAAATTCCACCCCAAATAAACAACATTAAGGTGAAAAAAAACCCTGAAAAAACCTGAAACTTTTTGATTTCTATCATTTTAGGCTGTCTTCTTTAGTTACACATCCTGCTGTCTGCATGCTAGAGAAGTAAAAGCATTAAAATTACAAGCTGGTCACTAACCACATGAAAAGTCAGTTCAAATCTGAGCTCACAGCTATGATGGAAACTTATTTTATTTATCCAAATGCAGATGGTGTTGTGAAGTTCCCTGAGACCATTAAGTACAGTTGCAAAATCTTAATATTACATCTGTTTCAAACCAGACAGTTTCCCCTGAAGAGCAGTTTTTATAACAAAGGCACTAGACTTCCAGACCTTTGCCTGCAAGCTCCTCTGACATTCCGCTTAGTTTGGTCTGGAAATGGACAAGCCAGGCTGCTGCATGGCACTGGGATTTTCAGAATATTATAAGGTTCTGGGTATTGAGCTACACCTTCATCCTCCCCTACTCTGCTGTGACAAGCTTGCTGAAGGGAAACCCTCACAGTGAACAACCATCCAGTGGGTCCCCCACCCAGGGTTCCTGTGATGGATGAGCACAGCTGACCCGAGTGAAAGCTGAGACTTGAGCTCTGGCCAGGATGCTGCCCTCAACCTGAGCCACTGTTTGACTGAAAGCACAGCCAACTGCTGGAGGGAGAGGTCTGTTCACAGGCCGTTGGAGGATTACAGGCAATAAATAGATAACTTTGAATTGAGTTTGCAGTGAGGATACATGAATGAAGGTATACAATACCAAGCCTCTTAAATAACAGAACCAGCTAAGGAGCAGCTTTTTTGCATCTGAAGACCTGTATCTGCCTGAGGTATGGCCAGCAAGCCTATGCTGAAATGGAAAATGAAGGACTAAGAACACAAATGTTGCCTTTGTGATTACAACAAAAGTAGAGGAAATGAAACATCATTTTGGTTCAGCAAATACAGAAATGTAAATTCCAGAGATGAAAGTATTACAGCAATACTACAAGTGACAAAAGGCAGATTTTCTTAGAGGCAACCAACTCCTCTGACAACACCAGTTCTTAGCAGATAGACTGTAAACACTCTCTGGTGCAGCCTGGATGCCAGCTTCCACTTATACCTACAAAAACTTCTTTAAGAATTTTCATGGTAGAAAGTGATTTGAACATTGGATCAAAGGAGAATTTAGTTTCGAGCACACTTCTAGTTTCAAGCTATTTTCATTTATCATCTTTCATCTTCAGACATCCATAATTGCTGACCATAATACCTTCCGTAATTACTAGACAGCGGACATTTCCCTTGTCTATGTCTACCCTAAGAGTTTGTACAATTTAAATCAGTTTCCAATAGTTTTTTCCAATAGTTTGGGAGCAATTCACTCAACAGATAAAGACAATTCTGTGAGGAATTAAAGCAAAATGAAACTAAAAACATTCTTCAGCTAACTAACGACTTCTGAATTACGCTCATTTTACTTGGAAAAAAATAGGTACCAAACAACATTAAGTTATTATATGAAAGATATGAAGTACAACAGATACACATTCAATTAACTTTCAGATTACAACAGGCTACTTTATATACCAAGCCTAAATCTACTGAACTATTTAATCAGTTAATTCATAAAGTCATTAAACGTAATAAAGACTGTGGCTTATACTCTCATGAAATCGTGACTGCCTACACCATTAAACTCCACATATCTTTCCAGTCCAACAGAAAATTATACACATTATTGAAACAATAAAATAGATAAGCAAGAGCATTACAATATATTTGCCTAGTACTAACTTGACATTTTTAATGTAGCTCATTAATGATTGATTTCTCCACTTTAAGCAGTTATTTTCATGGAATTAATATAGAAAATATTGTGGGGACCAACTCATCAGTTTTTTTTTCTTGCGGAATCTCCACTTGGAGCCCACAATTTGCTGTGTTGAGAGCTCCTGTAGAAAACACACTTCTCAAAGGCAGATTTTAGAAAAGAGCAGCAAGGAAAGAATGCTGCACTAAAACATTTAAAGCTTGTTTCAGCACCTCCCTTTTTCCAGTGGAGGTGCAGAGCTACATGTAGCCTAGAGACAAACAGGTCACTTCTCATGGAAGAGAACACAGACCATTAGTAGCAGGGACCATGGTACTCATGAACTGTGTGGTTTACCAAAGGAACTACAACTCCCTCCCTAGGATTCCTTAGACCAAAGACTGAAAATCTTTGGCACAGCAGAACTAACTTCCTCTTAGCTTAATAATTCCAGTTATTCAAACCAGCACATGGTTCTACTTGCATTTCTGGAAATGATGTAACATTTACTCCCCAGACATGAGGCTAGTTACTGGTAGTGTGATTCCAGCTGTGAGAGATTAAATGCTTTTTTATTGTCACTCTATTCCCTTTGCTGAGGCCAGCCAATAGGCCATGGAAGTGATGCTGAAAGCCCCCACATCTTCTAGGGGCTTTCTAGCAGTTAAAATAAATGAGATAACTTGGGTCTTTTATGAATGAGTGGAGATCAAACAAAGTTTTGTGGATCCTAATTTGCATAATTAACAGTGTAAAAAACCTCAGCCATTCCCCCTTGATAGTTCAGTGTGTTGGCAGGAAATTACAGGCCTCATTGGAAAAAAGGGTTAGATTTTTCTGTGAAGGTTTCCGAGTAGGCTGCTGCTAAGGGACGCAATAAAAGCTAAAAGCTTGGCCTCCAGATTGGAAACAATTTTGAATAAACGGTGCTTTCATGGTTCCTGGGAGCTGAAAAATGATGATGCTGGAAAAGCACTAGGGATATTTGCTGACAGAGGGAACTCTTACTGATAAATCTGATTTATTATTACTTGGAGTGAGCTCTGGCTGAATTCTTTCATGTCAATGGGCAGCAAAAGATCCTCCAGCAGCAAAGATGTGTTGGCATCTGAGCTAAATGCCAAGAGTGGGAAGCAGGCTAAGCTTCCAGCCCAACCACCTCTGCCTATTAGTCCCCAGAGGAGACAGGCAGCCTGAACTGTCATGCTCAGGCCCACCTTTAATAACAACAAAACTGAAGAAGTCTGCACTGTGACGGAGAAAAGCATCTCTAAACTGGGACCACTCAATCATTAGATCAAACTCTTACTCTAAGTCCTGAAGACTCATTCTAGCAGCTAACACTTTAAAGCTAAAGCCTTTGTGAATTAACCTTTTCACACGTATTGCAGAGACTACTGGACTATGTCAGCTTCATTTCTCTGATTATCTGCTGTAGAGGCTAAGAAAATAAATTTTGTGATGGTCTGAACCAAAGCAGCATTTTTATCAAGGAAAGACAACCAAACTAGGATGAACTAAGGTTTTGTCAGAAAAAGACGATACCCACTTCATGTTTTCACAAGTCAAATGTAAATTAATGCACTTAAAATCTGACTACATGCAGCTTCAAATCACATGAGTATGTGCACACATGCCCATGTACATACAGCACATACGACAGGATCCTTTGGTAGACAGAGATACTATTTTTTCAAGTGTAAGAGGTAAATAAAAGCATTATAAAATCCTTTTTCCACAGAATGACCAAAACTAACATAATGGTTACAGCAGCTAGAAAGAATATTAGTGAATCCAAAGGCACTACACTGCTCCTTCTGATCCTTTGTTTGCAGGAAGAAATACAGCCTTCTGTACTTCAGTGCAAAACTAAATTCTTTCTCCACCGAGTACATATTGATTTTCTTTGAAGTCTGATTATTAGTTGGTGAAAAAGCTCCACACATTGGATGATTTACCCTCTCAAGGATGCATCAGTTATCAGTTGTATTTATTATTCTGTATCATGATCTGTAGTTCCTAGATTTGTGATGGGGGAATCATAGAATTACAGCACTGTTTTAAAGAAATGGATTAAGCAAATATTTGTACTACTAACCCAAATGCCCACCCTTGAAGCACCATGCATTCTAACTCTGCTGTTCACAGCAGCCAACCTTGCACTTTGTTTTCTCAGTCCTTAAAAAAAGAGAGCAGACAGTATACAGTACAATTATCTAGTTATTAACCCAGAAAGACTTTTTAGGTCCATTAAATAATTAGTCATTTTACAGAATAAGTCCCACAGTCAAAACTATAAGCTGCTTCTAGAAAAATTCCTATAGGCCTTAGCAGTCAACAATAAGTGCTACAAGCCTAGTGTAACACTTTGGATGAGCAGAAGCTACTTACGCATTTAATTCATTGAAGGAAATCTCTGATTTGTGATTTTTTGCTCAAAACAAATGGCAAAGCTAGACATTCTTTAGGATTTGCCTATATAGGGAAAGACTCATTTATATCATGGTCACAGCAAGACATTTTTGTGGACTTTAAAGTTTTACACAGGGTCTAATTCTCCCAGTTTCCACTGGGTCTTTTTTTGTTTGTTTGTTTTTAAATTCTAGTCTGACTAATGACTGATTCAGTTAATGATTTTAAACAGTCATCAAGAAATACTCAATAGATCCCAGTTCTCATTTTTCACTTCCAATATGTAAAAAGCTTTGTTTAGAGAAGGAAATAAACTTGAATCAAACTGACAGAAGCTCCATTAATTTCAAAATTTATTGTACAGTACAATGTAGCAGGAACAAAATGACTTTCTGTTGACTATATAATTAGCTATCATTATGCAGTTCTATCATACTTAAATAGAAAAATCATCTTTAATTCTTTTTAAATAAGACAAAGACACTGAGTGAACTACTTTTAGGTCTTATCAGAAGTCTTCATGTTAAAAGCATACAGCTTTGATATTAAAGAAACTGGCTATAGAAGAATGCTTGCTTATTAAATTAGATTATTTCTCCCCCAGAATTCAACATCACCAGAAAACTTTTAGGAAATTAAACTCCCAAATTTCTAATAAAATATAAAAGCAACTATGCCTTTGAAACAATTCTGACCTAATGTGATAGAACTAAACCAGACTGCTATTATCTGACATATTCACTTTTACACTGGTTCCACATGTGACTGTGCCTTGGGTTGGCTTCAGATTATGAGCAACACCAGGTTGTTTGGTTTGCCTTTTTAAACATTTTTTTACCTCAGATTAAAAACATTTGGGTTTTTTCCTCAGTTGAGTGACCTGTTTAGCACTAACACCATGAACTCAGTTACAGAGGAAACACTTCCAGCCCAGGGTAAAGTTACATTCTAAAGTTGAATTTTTTTTAAATTGTTTCAGTTCTAGCCAGCTGAAGGGGCTCAGCAGAGTGCAGCAGACACCAGAATGAGCACAAGGAAGGGAGCAGGCCTGTGGATTGGGAGCAGAAATGCTCCTTTCAGCGGTAGCAAACAAAGCAATTGGCTCAGCCACAACACATAATTTTACCCAAGGATAAAATATCACAAGTCAGCTTTGTGTGAGCTCACTGGAGCCATGTACATTTACACCAGTTGAGCATTTTTCTTCATAAACTCATACTTCTAAGAGCATAAAAAACTCAAGGGCATATACTATGATGGGAAGTGGTGCCTCTTTTATTCCTCAAAAAAGTCATGTCCCTTTGCTCAAAAAACAGCATTTGTCAACAGCTACATGCACTTTCCATAATGTTCAAATGATTCTGAAAATGTTGTTGAAAAAGAACTCTCCTGCACAGGATGCTGGTAAAGATCTGTTTTTTACACAGCTATGGTATCTTCCTTGTACCTGAAGTTACCTCACCTTTATGAGAAGCAAGGGAACAGTTTGGATGCTGTAGCAAACATAACTAGCATTTAAACACATGGTCTCTTTCTGTTTTTAAAAGTACTAAAAAGTAGTTTATGTGCTGGCTGAAAACCTGGCTTCAAATTTTCAAGTCAGTAACCCCATTTAAAATATATCTACGTGCCTTTATGTCATTTTATTCCATTGAACCCTACATTGACTTAGAGGAACTGAGACAATAACCCTGCAAATTCTGTACAGTCTCCAAGGACAAACAGGGAGCAGAGGGTACAAATCCAGTCTAACACTACTCCTTACCTTCCACTCCCTCCCCTGCAGTTCTACCTTCCTTTCTTTTGCTCCTTGACTCTACGCTGTGTGTTCCCATCCTGCTCCTTACAGCACACCTCCTTCTCCTTGCATCAGCTTTGCAGTTTGTCATATCCCTCACTGATTTGGTTCAATTTGCTAAGCCTGCAGGAAAAAAGTCTGAGGAAAATTACTCCTCCCACCCTGCCCTTATTTCAGCTTTCTGCCAGGTTAGTGAGTTGAACAGGCTCACAAAGGAGTGCACTAAGTGGCAAAGCTCACGTAACAGAAGTGCCCAGAGCAAGTGGATAGTAATTGAGGGGGAGCACATGTGTGCATGGAGATAGAAAGAATGTGGAGCTAGGAATGCTCCCGCTGGCAGAACTAAGGTATAAATAGGCTCAGAGATATAGTCAATTCACAATTCAGGGCAAGCAAAGATTCACCATCTTGTTTGGATTGGTCTACAGGAGGGCCAGGTATCAATAATTTGGGCTTAGGCGCTGAGTTTTGTATTTTAGCCATAGAAAGTCTTCTCTGCCTAGCAATTGTATGCACTATGCTTCTCCTTTCCCACGTAATCAGAAGACATGGACGCTTATGTCCGTCTTGAATGAGGAAAAGGAAACAATGAATGCTTCTTGCACTTTCAGCACAGGGCTTTCTTCAAATAAAAGGCACTAAATGACATTCACCAGACTTAAGGCCAGTGTAATGACTACATTAAGTATTATGAAGGACACAAGAAAACCCCAACACACAAGTTTTATTGGTTTCAAGAGAATATGTTCCAAAATTACTCCTCAAGGATGCATAGAAGGAATACCAGATAAAATAATGCTGTTAAAAATGAGAAAGCAGAGTGAAAAATGTATTTCACAGTTCTCACGAGTAATTACAAGCAAGAAGGCTCAGTGCAAGGCTTTTAATTACCTTATGTGGATACAAAAGCTGTCTAACTTTGCTTTCCCTTGTAGTCTGTTATCTTGTGTGGCTGTCTCAGCTGCACATATTTCCCTGTGTTTCCAGGACATCCTGTGTGGACAAGCTGATTGAATAGTTCCCTGCAGCTCTAACCTACTATCCTGGCTTGGAATAGACAACTGGATGGAACATGACAACACAGTATAACAGAAGATTCCTCATAGCCTTAAAGCTACTGGGGTCTACCCTCCCCATAATATGGATTTTGACCTTCTGAAGTACTCAAAGTCATGGGCTCAGGGAGTATTCACTGGGGAAATTCCACTGACATCACTAGGGTTCCCCAATGCATCCTGAGTCAGGGCACAGACATCACTTGAAAAACCACATCAATTTTTGACAACTAAAAATTCCAGGTTCTTTTCCAGATTCCTTTTTCCACTTATCTTAATTGTTTTTTACACTTATAGTTATCTGCTGTAGCCCTCTTTATTGGCCATAAGCTTCTTTAATGCTTTTTGTCTATCTACCATCTGTTTGCAAATCAATGAAAGTGGAAATGACTAAGTATTCAACTGCTTGTGTCTAGATGTGGGGTTTTTTTTTTGTGTGTAGGTGCATAAAATACAATGACAATACATAGACTTTCTAATAAACAAAAAGGTTTAACTTTCTATTTGCAGTTAGATATACATAAGTAATATTCAGATACCATAGCCTTTGAAGACAAGATTCTACTTTGCTGAATATCCATGTGCAAAACAGGTCAGGGACCTCCCAGAGAGCTGTTCCCAGCTCCCACAAGTTCTGACCAAACCCTGATGCTGGTAAAGCAGAGTGCAATGGTCTGTCAGCTGGAGCAGTACAGCCACAACAGCATAAGCCATTTGAGATTGTTCCCTGCTGTACTCCAAAGACTGCAACAAGGGTAATAAAAAGAGGTAGAAAGCTTCAGCACCACTAAAAACTTCTCTTTGTACAGTAATACCTCTACACAATGTGAGTGGGTCAAAGAAATATGATTTTAACATTAATACAGATTCTTTATTCTAGCATTCTATGCTACACCAAACAAGCCAAACCTAATATTCTCCATATATAACTAGCAACCTATATTTTCATGTAAGTCATAAAGAGGATCAAATGACTTCTCTTAAGATATACAACAAGTATAACTACAAAATGAGCACTGCATTCTGTGGAGAAAATTATCTACACACACACACATTTTGGCTCAGTTTTTCACCTGCATTCAGCTGAAGCTAAGTCCTTTCCAAGCACAGAAGATACCAACCCAGCATGGACCCAGCCAGAAGACGCAACCAAACACCTTGAAACTACCAATTTGTTAAGACAATCATACAGAGAGAGAAACATTCAAAAAAGGAATATTCCAAAATATAGATGCATGCAGTTTATATGTGGAGCTATCAGGATACCTATCCCCCAGTGTTGGCACCTGGATTTGTTATTATGTCCTAATTATGCCAGGTATCTTCTGCTTGAACTGATTGCCCTAATATGTTTGTTATGGATTTGTCAACATTTTGTTCTGAAGCTAATTGTTGAAGGCAGTAAGTCTCTGCAAAAAGGCTTCCTGAATTATTGAGTCTATGCTGTTGGGAAAAACAACACTCTGATCAGTTGTTTATTCCATCTGGTGTAAGAAACAGTCAAGTACACTGAGGTGAAGAGAGCACTTTTTAAAATCTTGTTACTTATGCGTTTTTTTCCCTGCGGAACTTGGTAAAAAGGCTTAATGAAAAGCAGCAGAACTTGACCATAAATTATTAACATGAAGTCCAGAAGCTGCTGCCATTAAAAAACATCTGTTGTGTATATAAACTTTAGTAGATTAAAATTAAAATTTTAATGTGAAAATGGAGTTGCAATACTTCTGATTGCTTCTGGTAAACTTTCATCACTGATGTACACAGAAAAATCCATGTCTCTATTCCACTGCTATTAGATATTACATGTGATTCCTCTAACTGATCTTTTACAAATGTAGGTTAAGGCCACAAGAACTTATTTTTCTGGAATCAAAATTAAAGAGTTGACTTTGTCTACTGTAACACCAATACAGACTTTTATGATACTTGTAGGTTGATAATCTCCATAACGTTAGTTCTAGCAATGCTTTTGGCATCCTTTCCAGTCTCCAGAGAGAGCTTTTACACTCTGAACATGTCAGCAAGGAACTGGAGTTGTTGCAGCAGGTGAAAGCACAGACAACAACCCTGCCGGACAAACGTCCTTCTGACTGATGCAGTACATATGGGAGCCACTACAAAAAAAATACCTTCTGATACAAATATATTTGCCAGCATCCTAGGAGCAGAGCCTCAAAAAAACCTGAAGGTGACCAAGTGTGGAAAAACTACATTTAGTATTCTACTAGCAGCTTCTCATACTACAGTGCTTTAAATTAAAGGACAATCAAGCATCTTTTCCAGTTTTACAACAAGGGATCACAAGGCCTAAGATCTGCATGTCAAAGGTTACTGAAGTTAATGCAAGAGCTTAGAAACCTGATCTAATAAAGAACTACACACCTGTTGTAATAAAGACAGAATTCACCTCTCAACATCAGCGGCCACCGAAGTGTGTATTTGAGCTCTGCTCAATTAGTGGAGAGACACAGATGCACTAGATGCACTGGCATTTCTTGAGCACGACTCTGCTTTACAGACTGATACTTCTTTTTAGAATATTAACTACAGGCTAAAAATGCACCCCCCCCACCCCTCCTTTATTTTTTTTTAAATTTTACTATAAAGAGAATGCAGATGACAAGCTCAAATATAAACATAATACATGCCTACATTTGGACAGTCAAATCCTATCTTAAGATTGTAAAAAGCTTTATAATTTTTTACTTTCTTTAGCATTTGTACCACTTTGACATTGCATGATTTGCTTTGATAGAAAATCAGAACTGGATGTTGGAGAGAAAGCTTTCCTATATTCAAAGGAATTATAAGAAAATTGTTAGCGTCATTTGGATAGAAAACATGTTGAAGGCCATAGCTGAATCCCAGGTGGGGAGCACGGTAGGACACAGTATTTGGAACTGCCAACGTATCTGCTCATGATTAATTTTGTCAGTAGGTAGCTGGAAATAAGAAGCAGCACCATTTTAATGAATTTGCTCCTAATATTATGTGGATTAAAAAACATTACTAGAGTAGTAAAAAAAATAGGGAAGATTCCCCCAGGAAAACAAGATTCAGACTGGAATAAATGCAAGCTAATCGATAGAGAATGAAAATCCAAAATAAGGATATTCAAGAGAGGGGAAAAACTGGAAATAAACATAAGGGTGACAGTGGAAAGCTAATTAGACCTCTATTCACAATGCAATGTCTGAAATAAATGTAATTTTGTGTGTCGCATAGACATACACATTACATAAACCACAAAGTACTAAGTCTCTTCTACACAGCGTGACTACACCTCACATTTTGCCCTGGGTTCTAAGAAACTCATTATTATGATTAAGAAGAGTAACCTATGACACTTATTCTCAATAGTTTGGAACAAAGAGGTTCAGATGACATTTCTCAAACAATTTTATGAGGATTTTGTCAGCTTTAATAAGCTGTACACTAGATAAAATGGAATGACTCTATGATCCATAATGACTAACTATTGCTTCCATCTGATTTTAGTCTGGTTTGAAAGCTTTTCAGGTTGAATTCAAACTTTTAATTAGATGTTTTTATAAGGAAAAATATCTAAACACTGCATCATCACACCTTCTCAAGACACTGGTTAGCTACTGGTCAAGTGCAATACCCACTACCCTCCCCATACTTCCAGTCTACCCTTTTCCCCAGACGCCCAGGAAACTGGTGACTTGTAGGCTCTGACATTACAAACTTCAAAGATATTTGTAAAGCATGCTGACATTCAGTGTGTTAATATATCAGTTACATAGGGCTGACAGAAGGAATCTGACAGTTTGGAAATTATTTAACCTTAAAAATGACAGTTAAAAATTAAGATTAAAAAAAAAGCAACCATCTACTCACAGAAATACTCTCTCTAGTGAATTTCATTGCTAAAATTACCATCGTAAGTTTGTCAACAAGTGAGGATCAAGAATGCAATAGATGAGTAATGGTAAAAAAGGAAGATGAGAGAAAATATTTTCTGTTGTTTTAGAATTCTCTTAAAATTCTTTCAGCTTTCATACTTTCAAAGTGTAACACAACCAAAAAGACATTCATTACAGGGAAAAGCATTTTCTTCTACTTCTGCATTGATGACTGTGGCAACTTCTCCTATTCTGTAGTTCTTACAAACAGATACAAGCTGAAATCTCTGCTGAACAGTTACTTCGGATCATACTAAGGACACAGAAATCAGACCTTTGTAGATTTATTTCTGCTTAGATGCCTGGCAATAATTTGACAGGACTCAGTGTTACAATGATGCCAACCCATCCAACACAGTCTTTTGAAAAGTTTTCCCCTTTTTTTTTAAAAAAACCTTCTTTTCCCTGGAAAAGAAGTTCTTCATGCAGGTTGTCAGCACCAACTGTTATCTTTCCCCCCACCCCCCTGCCAGTCTGCTTGAAGAAACATAGAAAACACAGAGCCAAATAACTGCCTGTATTATTATTATTATTATTTCCTCATTGCTCTACCTCCGCTAGCAATCCAACCACTGTAGTCAGCATTTGCAGGCCTTGCTCATATCTCTGAGAATGTCTGAAATTGCTATTATCCTCTGGGAACTCAATAGTAAAATTTGAATTTGTCTTTCAAAATAATTTGAAGTGAGGCTTGATGAGTTCATAAGCTCAGGGTGCTTGTTTATCAGAATTTGAATCCCTGGGGAAAGGCTTGCTGTAAATCTCAACATGTCATTGATTTTCTTTCTACAGAAATGAAGCTTCTATTTGGATTCTACAGCCAGCTACCCACACGCATTTGAAAAGCAGATGATTGTAATTTTCTAGCTTAAGAGCAGTTCTATAAATACAACCCAACATTCAGTTTTACAGAAAAAATTGTGTCTGGAAGAGCTATGTGCACAAGTGTTCTGCTACTGTAAGTCTTGCTGAGGAAATGGCACCAAAACTTATATTTTCTGTAGCTTGTCAATGTGTCATCAGAAGCCATTTCAGCAAGGGACTGTTCCATGAAAAATGGATGTGCTACACAATCAAGCTCAAAGAATTTGTCATATCAGCAGCTGATTTACTAGATAAGCCAAAGTCGATGTAAAGCAAAACAAACATTTTTTATCCTTGCTACTTTTAATGAAGTAGGATATTACACTGCGCAATAAGAGAGATATAAAGTAGTGAATGCTCTCAGCTACATGACTGGAACTGTATTCACCACAGTTCTGGCTACTTTCTGGCCAGCACAAACCACCCTCTGAGCCACCAGTTAACAGACACATCCTCATTTCGCGCAGAGCAGCACAGCTCCAGCTCATAAATATTTTTTCCAATACTCTTTCACTGAATATAACCTACCAGCTAAAAATCTCAACTGTCTTTAAAAATGTTAAATGCTATTCAGTGATACTAAAAAGCATATTGCTGCTGGAAAACAACAAAACCAACAACAAACAAAAAACCCAAACCAACAAACAAAAACCAAACCAAACCAAACAAACCCCAAACCAAAACAACAAACCAAACCCACTTCCTTAACCAGGAAATAGTATCTCTAATGAGCATGTTGTTCTTCACATTGTATTTATTTGAGGAAACAGAGCTGGCTAATTGCATAAAATTTAAGGGATGATATTTAGTAAAGGAGATTGTGTGACATAAGTGAATCACTTTAATTGAATGTTTGCTTCCCATCTTTCACAGTTTGGGGAGGAGAATCAGTAGAGTTTTTTTCTCTTATTACTTTTCTGCCTTGAGAAAACTAGTAGAAGCTGAAAAGATGTTTCCTTCAGTATTCAGAAGATGTATTTTACCAGCAAACTCCAGATCCTGGGTACTTCAAGTTATTTTTTCCAAAGAATTCCACGATCAGGGCTCCTGTTCATTGTTTGAAAGACTCTCGTATTTCAAAATTGCTAAAATACTTCAATTCACCATGAACTGATTCAGATGAAAACGAAGTGATGAGACAGAACTGCATAAAGCAGTACCTATACTAATATTGCTGTTGATAAATACTGGCTAATAAGTGTTTCTCTAGGTTTTTCTAGGAAACTACCTTGAGTGTCAAGTTTTCCTGAGACAAAATAAAAAGGGGGAAAAAAAACCAACCCGCAAAGTAGTTTCCATCCCAACTAATTGATCTTTGAGACTACAGTGCACTAGTCATACCATTTGTATAAGCATGTCTGAAATAAAGAGAAATGTTTTTGAGAACACTAAGGTTTTCTGTTGGTTTCAAATCTGTAGGTTCATTTTATCCTGTTAGGAAAAATACACTTGATCAAGACACATTTTATTATTGCTTCCTAAAGCAGTTGAAACAAGGAAGAAATCCAAAGTAGGCAATACTTTGAATCTTAATAGAAATAAGAGCAGAATTCCAAGTGTTGTGGGAGGGAGAAGCAGGGCATGGACTGATGTGTGTGAGTGCAAGCAGGTAACCTTGCACAGGGCATGGATCTTTTTGATGCATGTTATAGGTAAAGTTCAACCCTCTGAAAAATGATAGCACAAACCCCATGAACGTTATATTATTGGGAAAGCCATTTTACCAGATAAATTGTATCACCTGAAATTCAAAGAAAAAGAAGATTGTGAAAATGTGGACTCCAAATGTCAAACTTAACTGGTCTGCTTTTAAAAAGCTCCAGTTTTCTCCATCGGAATAATACGCAGAGCTAGACACATTCCTTTATTCTGCTAAAAGCTTGTTTTCACATATAGTGCTGCACAATTTTCTGTGATATATTAGCTTTAAATCTTTGTTAGTACAATCATTTCCATATTCAGAATGTGGAAAGTTAGGCTGCACAAGTCCGTGAGCATTGTGCAGCCCACTGAACACTGATTACCTTTGCTGCCCAGAGTTAGCCAAACCGAGCCTAATCAATACGCAGGTATCAACCAGGCATGCACGTCTCTCCAGGCACTGAATCAGACATGGCTGCATCTGTTAGCAGTGCTGGGTACTGCCTGAGCTACAAAGGACTCAACAGTTGATATCATGAAGTGAATCAACAGTCCCTAACAGTTCTCAAACATTCTGGAGGATAAATCTTGTAAAGACAGTTGTCACCAAAAATCTCTTCAGATTGTTTTTGCCATCAGTTTATTAAATGAATGAGCTTGGTGCTCATCTCCAGCAGGATATTTCTAAGCAAAATTTTGTGTCTAAATGAAAGCAGATGTTTCATACTGCTTTTCAGAAGAAGGGTTTCTTTTCGTTTCTATTTTATGGAAGGAATTTGGTGTTTGTTGACTGGAACTCAGACTGTTTCCTGCAAGGGCTGTAAGAAAATTAAAACATCAAGATTTGCTAATTAAAAAAGTGATTCCCTACTTAGCATAAACTTAACCTGACCGTGTGGAGGTCTCGACATAGGCTGCTGTTGTGGTCTCCCCTTTTGGCCTGGTCCTGTTCAGCACTTCCAGCTTAACAGAAAATCCCACAATCAACACAAAACATGTCCCCCATTTTTTCCATTATCTGAGTCCTTCATCAAGTGCCTCGTAGTTGTTCAGTAGTTGGCAAAGCTTTCAGTGGTGTGGAAATAACCTGGACAAAAGCTGAGCTGAACAGGTTATGTCTAGCTGAGTGTCATTTTTCCTCTACAATCCTAACTCAAATTGGTGACTCTCATCATCTTAACACTACACAGATACTTTTCCCCTTCTCCCTTTAGGAATTTCTGCACATTTTATTCATATACATATAGTACACACAGTGCAGTGCAAGTGGAGGCAAGGTTGCCTCATTTGCTCTCTGATATAAGAAACTCTCAGCTCAAAATAAAAATATATGACAGCATGAGAATACTCCATCATAAGAAATAAATCCTTTCAATTTATTAGCTTGTGTTCAGCATTGAAAAGCCAGTGTTAAGGCTTCAAAACACAGGCTTTTCTCATTAACGTCTGTTGACAGTGTAGGCAAAAATAACTTCTGTCTGTCTTTTGTTCGTATGGATGAAATCCAGACATCTCTCACTTTCCCTGCTGCCTTAGATTTGTTCTCATTACTTGTGCTAGTTTCTCTTTCCATCTCTCTCTCTCTCAGATTGGCCATACCTCCTCTCCCACTGGAACGTGATCTGATTTTTCTCTTCAGATTCTCAAACTGGATCCATGTATAAGGGGATGTCATATGCATTATCACAAGTCCAGGCAACTTTTCACATCTATTCTACTTTCTGCCAGTTCAAGAGATATCACTATGCTTCTGTTCACCATCAAATATAAAAGGGTAACTAAGATACTGATGCACATTTTCACTGCAGTTCAGAAAGGAACTGTTCCTCCAACCTTACCTCTTCTTATGACTTACACTTGCTATGAAACAGAACCTGTGGTCTGTAGCAGTAAGCTCTGCAATCACAAGAGAGATTTCAGCCACTGAGGCCAGTTAGCGCAGAAGAGTGTTTGTTCATTTGGTTAAATACACCATTGTACTGACAAGGGGAAGGCTACCTCCAAAGAGACAAAAATTACTGATGCATGCCCAAACCATGCCTGGAAATTGTTTCAGAGGGTGTTGTATCAGTCCAGATCAAAACCAGACTGAGAGGTTTTTGCCAGTTTAACAGCAGAGGTGAATGAGATGCAGTCTTTAGTCACTGTTTAAGCTATTAGTATAACCAGAAGGTCCATCAAACCAAATACATTGCACCTCTGCTGCACAAGGTTGGCTTCAGTTTGTAGAGCCACTTCACCTAAGCCTAAGCATTTCTTACATATTTCTAGTAGCTTTCTCCTACCTCATTTCTCACAGGAAAAATTAAGTTTCTTCTCCTTCTCTCCCATTCAAAGTCTTCTTCCTACTTTTTTTCTCCATTGCTTCTCCAACCTGACCATGGTCCATCCTCAAACATGTCAGATGAGATACATATAAACCCAGCTTCAGGGTCAATATTGGATTTTACAACCCATCACAGCTGCGGAGTGTTGCTTAGTAAATACACACAAACCTACACATCCTAGGTGGTGTTCTATCTAAGAGGGCTTGTCCTGAAACAAGATGTTATGAACTGGATATACAAAGAACTGTTCACTAAGAGAACTTGGGAGAAACTTCTATGTGTACAGCAGAAAAGCAGTAAGTGGAACTGACTGACGAATACAGCAACAGGATTTCAATCTCTGAGTGATTTTAGAAATGAGTGACATAAAAAGGATAAAGTAATTACATAAAAGAGGGTAGTACAAATAAGAGAATAACAAATGGACACACAGAACATATAAGGGCTGTGTTATCTTTCAGCTTCCAAGATGTTTCTCGTAATCATTTACTGTTAGCTCTAGTTGACTTCAGTGCAACAAAAGCATGATGAGACTTTTCCAGACAAGGAAAATACAACTGCACTGCTGCGTATCAGCACAAAAGAAGTGTAATTACTTCAGGAAAGTTATTGCTTGGCAGCTGATGAAAAGGAAGAAAAGAGGAAGGAGTTATTCTTTGCATACTTTCCTTAAACCTCTATAGTGTGAATACCTTACACAAACAATGCCACATATTTTAAGTGACCACCCTAGGGATAAGGTAATTTAGTAACCATATAAGGATCAGTGCTTAATGGAAGTTTAAACTAAATGGAACTTGGAAACCTTACCAATATTGTCAAGTTTGTTCCTGTGCCAGAAAGTCGCTGTTGGATGCAGCCATCACTGTGGGCTTTACTACTTTTCATAATAATCACCTGCTGATGATCATTTAAATAATATTTCTCAGTTGAATTTACATTAATTCACAGGCTTTCTTCCACCAGTCATATTTTAAGAATACAACTCAAATATCAAAGTTTTATTATTAGCCTGGCAGTACAATAGAAAAAAAGAACAGAAAAAAAAGCTGCACTTCTCAAAAACCAGTGCATGGTATACATGTTCTCATAACATGTACATCAATCTCTGTACCATATCAGCACTCAGCACAGTTATTCTCAAATTATGTTGGTTTTGCTGACATGTGTGATTTACCTTTGATGCTACATTTGGTTGAATACTGTACAGGTAAATAACATTCTTCTCACCATAACCTAAAGATACACATGTCACGACAATAACAAAAGTCTCTAAATTAATCCAACAAACAAACCCTGTATCAGCACAAACTCCATATGTTCTGAAATATGAATGGTAGGTATTGATATTAAAGGCAGCAAAAGTAGTAAAGAAGTTCATCAATAGCACACTAGAGTGTTAATTACAAATTACTGAAATTTATAAACACATTACTTTTCAGAGTCAAAATCAAATACTTGTAGCAATTTTAGAGGCCCCAGCATATACTTCAGAAACACAACGTTTTAACATTTTAAAAACAAACCTGTATTCATTCATTCTATTCTTCTACTCCACTTTTACACTTTAACTCCAAACACTTTGAATAGGATATTGATGCACACAAATCTAGGACTACATTTAAATAATTTCAAGCATATAAATAGATTCATTCACCTAAAGAAGAAAACTTTGACAACTGCAACATTTTAAAGTTGAATCATAAATACTTATTGGCAGTTAAGAACACCTCATTGGCTCCATGTTAATATTTGAACAGTGCACAAATGCCCTTTATGTGAACTCAGCTGGAAGTCTCAGAGGATATCATCTATAGTACAGAGCTGCAATCAAATTTCGAGCAGTAGGATAAGTAACCGGATGACGAAACTTGATCACAAAGACCTCCCTGAAAGACAAAACTTTGTCTCCAGTATTCTCTTAACAAATGCTTTTGCCTGTACCTGCCCCAGCCATGTGTGTACGCTCTGTCAGGTTGCTCACTGCGGTATGGCCACTGCAGCTACGTGTAGAATCTCTCAGCAGGATACAAGAGGAATACAGTAATTTATTGTTCTTCCAAGTACAGAAATGAACTTACTATAGCTAGAAAGGGACAAACAAAGGCTTGTATGTGGTCTCCTATTATAACAGTACACGAAACATAGTATGTGTTACTTGTATCCCAGTTATGTCATTTTCTTGGGTTGAATAGAACCTGCTGTCACACAAAGTAATATTCAAGCTTTTGAACATTAACACAGAAGAAAGACCTAAGTGGTCTGCAAATGCCAGTTTTAAATTACTTTCATATTACTTCCAACTTTTGGAAATGCCTTGATGTTATCACCCTTCTGTGCCTCAGCAGAGAAAAAGCATAGGGCATCCCTAGGGAAATAACACACTGATCTCAGCATCATAGTTAAACAGATAGATATAGAACGTAATCCATAACAACAAAGAATCAATACAGTTTGACTGCACCAACATCCAGCTTAATTAATATTTATCATTCCCTACTGATGCTTCTAATTCTAGCCTATTTTATTTCTTAAACAAACAGGAAACCTGCTTGTTTAGGAGTCTTCGGTAATTTAGATATAGTGCTTTTTAAAGAGTTACAGAAAAGCTCTGCACCTGGAGTCACACACTGTACTTGTATGTACTTATCCATCAAAACAGAGAAAAACCTTGAAAACCTATTTCAGTTGCAGTCAGTTATGGGAATGACTTGGTTGTGGGTGGATTGGTACCTGTAACTGAAATCTAATAATTCAAGATATGGCATTCTATGGCATTGTGATAGAAAATGAAAGAATGACATATCTTAAGACTTTTTAATGATTTTGCCTTGTTTAAAGTAGTCTTTCAGAGGCCATTTTTGGGAATATCCAGGGAGATGCTGGCAGATCTTTATTTTGCCAGTCTTTCTGTATAGTAATATAGATAAACTGTTAACAAGGTACTGAAAAAATAAGAAAAAATGATACATGAAATCTGGTGGGTCGGGGATGCAGTTCAGCAACCTCTGTTGCAGTCTGTTTTGTTGCAGTGCCCCATGGCATACATTTCAACATATAATTTCACATCTTTCAAACAGAGTTTAAATGATGTCTTTAAAGACTTATTAAAAATCACTGCCACTGAAAGGTCTCTCTGGAAAGGAACTTGCTTATCCAGAGCACTGAACAATTCATGTGAGGATCCTGAAGGAGAAGGAGGAATTGGAATAGCCAGGCATTCAAAAGATCAGGTCAAGGACCTTCGGCTCCAGCACTTACTGTAATTAACAGAAGCCTTCCCCACTGTTTGCAGTGAGCTTTCAAGTCACACACAATTAGGAAAATTCCAGATGTTTTCACTCCCATTGACATAGGTGTGGACATGACTTTATTCAAACGTCCTGCAGACTGACACTGCCAGGACAGAACTTCATCGTGGATTACAGGAGGAGTTAAGATCAGTTGTATTTGCTCTGGAAATAAACATAATCTTCACATTGTTTTCCAATACTAAAGTTTTTATTCCCTGAGAGAAACTGTACTATTTTTGAGACACTAAAGTACCAATAATCTTCAATTTGACAGACTTTTTTTTGGAAGGGAAACATCCTTATGCAGTAGTACAGTAAATAATCACTACAACACCTTTGAACAATGACATGAGGAAATGCTATAGCCCAAACTAGCTTTTATAGAATTTATCTTATGCTTTTATAACAACAGTTACGAAGCTGCTAGCTGAGATTTTTTTGTGTAGTTTGCAATATTTGTAAGAAGTTTAACATTATTGTAGGTGGGGCCACTTTCAGCTGTTTTGTGTTCTGGCAGGGTTTGCAATTTGTCCCAAGACTGAGTTAATTTGAATGCCATCTTCTTGTCTTGGCAAGATCCTCGCTCACTGATCAGTGCATTATAATGCAAGACAGATTCTAACTGCAATTATATAACCCTGTCCTACACTTGGGACAAAGACAATAATGAGAACAGAAAATGTATCTACTGTATTCTCCTGACTGTGCCAGTTTTTTCCTAATGGTCAGTTATGCAAGTGTCCCATGGGAATCTTTCACAGTAATTTTGCTACAATAAACATACTCAGCTCGAAAGATTTTTTTTTTTCTCCAAAGAATTATAAAAATGAGAGATGACAAAGAGTTGCTAGGTAACCTCATCCTTTCTTCTACTGTATTCTACACTTAAGAGCATGTTCTATGCAGGTCAAGCTCTGAAATAATTTCAGAGGTGTAAATCACTGAAATCCCATGGGAGGGAAGTGGACAAAAGATTATTTAATTTGGATAATGATCTAGTTTATTCTCTTCAATAAAAGGAAACATTCACTAAAATACATAGGGCTGTAATTTTGTACAGCATTCTATGATCAAAGACACAGAATGTGGTTTTGATCCTCCTTATACCTGTACAACTTGCAATTGTGTTGGATTTATCAACATTAAGCTGTAACAATGTTACTACAATTTCAGTCAATTATTGCTGTTAATATTAACAAAATGGTAACATTAAAAGCAATATGAGTACTAAACTAAGAGTACCAACAAAAGCAAGTAAAAAATTAGAACATTAGTGCCAACCACCAAGTAAATTTGCATGGTTAAAAATGTGTGCTTTATTAACTCATCCAGAGGCATCCTAAAAACAAAAAAGTGTATCCTCATAATGAGCGGAAGCTTTATTCTTAAATATCCTTAAAAGATGTCAGAAGGTGCCCCACAGTTATTGGGTTATACTCTGATATCAGAATGAGAGAGCGGGCAAGTCAGAGAGCCCTTCCACTGAACTCATGCCAGATATGCATATACTCAGTCCAAGTTGCTCTGTGTAATACATGTTAACTTAGAAGAACATAAATTACAATACCCTGGAGAAACTGTTCTGGAACTGGACAAGCTTCATATAAAAAGCATCTCTGGCATGACACTTGAGTGTCTGCAGGCAGATTACAGGTTGCATACTCCTGAATCTATCTGGGTTGTACTGAGACTTTCTACACGTGTTAGAGAACGTATGAGCTGGTCTTTGCTTCTGCAGTGGCCATTGCTCTAGAAATTGGGCAGAGTCTAGTTGGAGGCCTGTATCTAATGGAGTGCCTAAAGGGTCAGTACTGGGATCAGTATTATTCAATATATTCATCAACAACTTGGATGAAGGAACAGAGTGCAATGTCAGCAAGTTTGCTGATGACACCAAGCTGGGAGGAGTGGCTGACACACTAGAAGGCTGTCTTGCCATCCAGCGAGACCTGGACAGGCTGGAGAGTTGGGCGGGGAAAAAAATCTAATGAAATATAACAAGGGCAAGTGTGGTCTTGCATCTGGGCAGGAACAGATTCCAGTGTAAGTTGGGGAACGACCTGTTGGAGAGCAGTGTAGGGAAAAGGGACCTGGGGGTCCTGGTGGACAGCACAATGACCATGAACCAGCACTATGCCCTTATGGCCAGGAAGGCCAATGGTACCTGGGGTGTACGAGAAGGGGGACAGTATGAAAAGGGGTCAAGACAGGTTCTCCTTCCCTCTACTATGCCCTGGTGAGACCACACCTGGAATATTGTGTCCACTTCTGGGCCCCTCAGTTCCAGAAGCACAGGGAACTGCTGGAGAGAGTCCAGTGCAGGGCAACAAAGATGATTAAGGGAGTGGAACATCTCCCTTATAAGGAAAGGCTGAGGGAGCTGGGGCTCTTTAGCTTGGAGGAGACTGAGGGGTGATCTTATTAATGTTTATAAATATGTAAAGAGTCAGTGCCACAGGGATGGAGCCACAGAAGTCCCAAATATGCAATTGCCACACTGAGAAAAAGCAATGCATTTTTCAACTAAAAAAATCTGTGCAGGGACCAGTTCAGTTTTTCTGCTCCAGACTAGAACTACTGTGTTTGAGAAAGCTAAAGTAAGCATTCCAGAAGCTGACATTTTATTTTATCAGACCATTTCCAGCACATCAACTAAGTGCTCCTTGATGTATTCTGTTTAAAACTATGCACTTAATTTTACATGATTAATTTCAAGTAGGATCACACAGACCAAAGAAAGCACATGTGAATTCTAAATACAGAGAGCAGAGCAAAAAATGAAGAGTGATAAAGGGCTTTAAGGAAGACAATGATGCAAAAAGAATTTTGGTTTAATTGCAGAACCTAGTACTTCGCACCTATACATTTGACAATGCTCAGGTAAACAGCTCAAAGCAGCACATTCTTTCACTTCCTAAATTACAGCCAGTGTGATGTTGGATTACAAGCTGATTATGGTCATCAGCAGATGCAATGCTAAACAGACATCCTAACTGTATCTGTTGATTTGGAATGATGAATAAGGAACAAAATTATTATCGATGAGACACTGAACTCCTTCTCTGGAGACATTCAAGACCCACCTGGACATGTTCCTGTGCAACCTCACCTAGGCGTTCCTGCTCCAGCAGGGGGATTGGACTAGATGATCTTTTGAGGTCCCTTCCAATCCCAAACATACTGTGATACTGTGATAACTAGCAAGATAGCATTTAGAATAGAGGGTAGATAACATTCAACTGCTTCAAATGCCAGCAAACAAATGGCATGGTTCTTACTGCCTTTTTGGAAAGTGCCAGGTTTCTTCCTTTGCCAGTAAAAGCAAGAACTGATGAGTAAGGTGTGAAAAGCAAATCAGATTAATATTTGGAAATATTTCCAAAGATTTTTAATATTTTTGGAAAATGATGAAACAGATGGAAATGCTGTATGACTATAGGTCAAATGCAGTAACAATGGAGAGGGTAGATTGTGCCAAGTTAATGAGAGATCAGAATTAGGCTACAAGACTCTAGAATGAGAACTTTATGAGAGATGGAGAGGCTTTTATGTTGCAGCTGATAGTGTTGCAGCAGGTGATTTAGGAACAACCTTTTCAAGCCAGCCTTGCTTAATCAAAGTGAGTCATTACGATAGGGTCAGCAGGGACAGAGTCCTTCCACTAAATACTGTGAGCAAAAATAATGTATAAGTTCATCCACAAAAAGATTTCTAGTGTCAAATAATGATTTTTTTTTATATATCTCCTTCATTTTCTACTCCACTTTGTATTTCCTTTCTCAGTACAACACTGAAGTTAGTAATACCCAGAACGTTGTTTCCAACTGCCTTTGTGTCAAAACAGAGAAAGGCAACCTTGGAGCTCAACTTTGAAAAACTCAAAAACTTAAAACTCCCCTTTTATTCATCACTTATCTACTTGAACGGCTTATTTTGCATGAAAATAAGGCTGGAATTTAAACAAGTTCCTAAAATTTAAACAACATTTTTTTAAAGCAGAAAGTGGTCAGTACGGACCACGGAAGAATGTTTTCAAAATGTTGATTGCATACATAGCTGTAGGATGGGCTATTTATGCAGTCAACTCAGTGACAGGAAAACAATATTAAAAATCTGAAAATATGTCATTTGAGATAAATGCACTAAGGGCATGCTTAGCAGGATTTTGTCACTAAAGAAGTTGCTAGAACTGGCTTGAATTATTGGTTATCTTTTTCCATCAGCCAAGCTTTGCAAATCTCAAATGAAATCAAACATTGAAACTGTTAACTCACTCGCAGGAGAAATTCAAGCTAAAGGTTACTGAAGCTGTCTGGATTTTAAACATCTCAGGTCTAATGTGGTACATGTAGGTGCTGATGGCTCTGGAAAAAAACAACTGCCAATTGAGTGCTGATTTGGAACTAAGTGATACAAATCAGCAATAGAGTGAAGATGAAACACAATACCCATATGGACATCAGTCACAAGAGAATTAACCGCTAAAAGAGAAAAACTTACCTCCTTGGGTGCTGTGAAGCTTAATCACTCATGCTTGTAAATATCTCTAAGATGTGGGGGATGAAAAGTGCCTTGTACCTAAAACCAAACAACAACAACAAAGTATTTTCTTAAATTGCTAGGCACAAAAGCTGAGGTCGAAATATATTAAGACAGTAACTGACGTTAGTGATATAAAACCTACTTCACTGAAGAACCTGAAAATTTGTTTAGCTTATTATAACTGTAACTCCATACAAATTTGTATGTTTTACAAGATCTGTAAACTACAGCAAGCAAAAGCAGTTCAGGTATTTGTTTGTTGTAATTTACTTGCAAGTGTGCTTGCTCAGAATTGCACCAGTCAGAATGAGAGCCTCCAAAGTGCTGTGCAAACAGTATGTGAAGAGCTTACAGTCCACTCTGAAGGAGGCGCGTTGCTGAGAAAAAAGGGAGAGAGAGGAGTGATTCATCATAGAAGTGGAGTATGTACATAAGTGCACACTCCCAAATAATTTAAATGTTTCTTTTCTGAAGTAAAGAGCAGAACCTCACTACAACAAATGTGTTCAATTGAGAAAGACTCAATAGCTTATGCCATGGCACAAGGGAACTTCAGGAAAAATCTGAAGAATGGACAGAAACCCCAATTATTCTTTTCACCCCTGTAGGATATTTATTCATTTTCCCCCTCATTTAAAATGATTTCTCTAAATATTGCTCTGAAACAACTGCTACGTATTCTGTGCAGTATCCCTTAATTTGATATTCAGCACAAGCAACTTTCTTTTGCTTCCAAAATGTCAGTGGCCTGCAAATGTTGTATTGTAAATTGTCACTGTGCTATTAGAGCTGTCAGGGGTCAGGCTGGACATGTTGGCAGCTAGTTGGAGACAGCTGGAATTTCTGGCATATTCAGAGAGTTCTCCTTGTGAATAAAATGGTATTGACATCTCTTGATTCAAGATTTCAAGAGATCTCAGAAGGTCCATAACCATCCATGCCAATTTCCTAGAAAAGCTTTTCTTCTAAGTACCCTCCTTGTCCTTGTTTCCTCCCTCATCGTCCACCTGGAACTATACTGGCAGAGTGAGCATCTGCTCACTGAGATCTACAGCTCTGCTGCTCACCGCATATTCCTCAAAATAGAAAACATTTTCTGTACAAAACATCAGGGTGTCACAAGCAGAATCGATATTTTGGATAATCTGAAAGATCACTCTGTCTCACCAAGGTCATTTAGAAGTTGATGTACTTCAGTGGCTTATAGGAAATTATAAAGATCACAACTTAAGAGTCACTGAAGTATCTTTTAAAATACATTTTTATTTAACTTGCCATTTTAATCTTACCCTGACACAAGTCTTATTTAAGTGTCACCTGGACTCTTTTTGAATTAAAATACTGAATAAGGACTCGGCCTTGTAGAGGAATTAAAACCGGTGGATTCTCACACTCGAGTGCAGTAACAATCAAAAGAACAAAATATCTGATCAAGCAAAGGAACTAGAGAAGATTTGTACCAATTCAAGCAGTCTTGTCCCAAAACCTGAGATCTTCTACCTCTCATTTGACAGTGGTTGAGAACAAAATCAACAGAAAAATTAAATAAGAATAATTTAAAATAATGTAATAGAAATGTGTTTCAAAAACCTCACAGTAGAGCCCAAGAACAGAGATTGAAAGAACCTTCTTTGTGTCACAGCCCGATGAGAACTCAATAAGCAGAATGCCTAATTAGTAACGGTATCCGCATATCAGATTTTATTGATGTTAAAGATGTCAGTGTACTGCCCTGTACTCCAGGAGACTTTAAAAGTATCGATTTTTTTCTTGTTCCTCAGAAATAAATATAATTTTTGGTCCCTGTCCACAACATTACTATTCCATTAAAGTAACAGTAACCTGGAGTTCTGAGTGAGCTAATTAGCATCCTTTTTGTAATTGCAGTATGAGTAAAAATGTCCAGTTTTACAAAACTAGACTAGAATGGTATAATTACTCAATAACTTGTATTGACATGTGTTAGGTTTTTCCAAACTATTTTCTGCCACTTCTCGCTATTCAATACTCATTTTTAGGACACACCAGTAGTTGTCCAAGACATCTCTATCCAGAGCCCTACATTCCAGGCTGTTAACACATTCAGAAAGCCCTAGCCATGTTCACACTGAATAGCGCACTGGAGGCTGTCAACGTTCCTCTCTGAAGGCCATCCTTGCTCTAACCTTCCACCCAAATGCACACACTTATGCTCATAGCCTCAGTCTGCCTGAATGCCTGTGTGTGGAGCACCTTTTTGCCCTCCCTTCGTCCTGCTCTACCCATGGATGCATCATCTCTCTGGCAACTTGCCTAGTATCTTGCACCCCTCCTTAGGATAGACTTCACAGGCCTGATCAAAAATGCACGGGGCTTGCACTTTCCACTTGCAAATTCTTTTGACTGTGCTCACTCACCCAGGCTGTTGGAAAGGAGCAGGTTCACCACCTGCCCTCACACCACAGCACTGCCATGGTCTCAGCCAGCCGCAGCCACCCAAGGACCCTGCCAGAAAGGACAATCTGCAGATCCTGTGGCAGTATACTGAATGTTACAGAGCCACACGTTTCAAGTGAACCCAATTAGACTTATACTAAAAGATATCCCTGGGGAGAATAGTCTCTATATCAATGTATTAGCGTGAGGGGCAAGCCCCTGAGGTACACAGACCATCTGGTTTTGCAGAGAAAGTAAGCACAGAATATTCCTGAGTATTCTGGATTAAGTCATGCTGATGTGAAGGGACAAATTTTTGCTAACTTCAAGATTAGAAGTCTTGGTCACGGTTTACTCCTCTGCATCTGCCTGCACTATGCTATCATTTTTTCCATCACCATGCCTTCTACGTACTTTTTTCCCCTCAGATGATGAATACACATCCAAGACCTTCATGTACTTAAGTAATATGAACTTCATTTTTATTAACCAATTTTCCTTCCCTTTCAGATTTCAGCAACTCTAAATCAGTCTTGAATTTACCATAAACCACATCAGATTTTCTGAAACATTATCAGATTTTTATCTTTGCCATGTTCAGCTCATCCTGTAGACCTTTATTAAACTCAGTTAACTACACAATCTGCAACGAGTGATGACACTGACACCTCTAAATCATCTCCTCTCTCCTTTAAGCAGATAAACCTTTCACACAAGGATAATTTGTATCTTCTTGTTACATAAATGATTTTTAATTATAAGAATTTGTAAATTAGGAAGAAGTTGCCCCTGTGATGACTTTTAAAAAAATACTACTAGTATTAGAAATTAGATGTGACAAGTATTCAGGCTCATTTGATTAAGATCACAATATCGCACTGAACATTGCAAGGAGAAAACTGTGAGGACCCAATAAAGAACAGAGGAATTTCCTCAGTAAACATGAAGGTATCTGGGATGCTTCTTTAATAGAAAGTTGCAGGAAGTGGAACAGGAGGAAATTACCAAAATCTGCAGGAAAGAGGAGGAGAAGGAAACTGTTCTTGTGTTCCTGTTTTATGAGCATCGTTCTTTGTGACTCTTTAACCAATGCAAGATGAGGTTCCCCATTCTGAACTTAAGAGAGCATCTTTGTGGAGGGCAACCGTACAACCAATGACAGCATTTCTATCCCAGTGCTCCAGGACTGGCCATTCAGCACTAGGGAAGACTTCATGCCTGCTGCCCTTCCCCACAAATGAAGCTTTGGCAGAGGAAACACTGCAGCTCTTAGAAGTTATTCCTTCTCGTAGCTTTCATGTAAACTACCCCATGAGACTTCCTTTCCTCTCAGATCTCAAACCTTTTCAAGCACAGATGAGAACTGCAATCATCTGTTCTTCAGCTGTATATACCCATGAAACATCTCACCTCCCCACACCCAATTATGACCCCAGAAAACTGTTGCACACTCACATAAAAATTATATTTAACCTCCACCCTCAAAGGTCATCAGCATTCCCAAAGGCCATATATAAAGAGGAGATCCAATTATTAGTTTGATACTTTAGTACAGCTTCTAAAAATAAAAATACTCTATTAGCCCACAAAAGCAAAACTCACTTAAGCAGAAATAAAATAAAACATGCCCAGAAGAGAAGGATATGTACAAAACTTTATAATCCAAAAAGCTGAGGCTAGCTGCCAGCATGTAATGTCAAGATATGTTACTTTTTACATGCATTAATACTGTTAACTGGTGCCTAGGGATTTTCACAGCCATTTCAGCACCTCTAAGGTGATATCTAAGGGGAATTACATTTCACATCAGTAACTAAGTATAAAGGCACATTAAAAAATATGTGGAATATGTGCTAAAACCCACTATTACAGAATGCTTTAAAAACATTTAAATTTTGTCCTTGCTGTTCATCCTCATAGTACACTGATGATTTGTATCTTTTAAAATAAAGTTCTCCACTTCATACATGAGAAAGGAAGAGAATCATCAGCATGGAAATAACTTAGTTCTTTATGCATAATTTCCTGCTTTGTCCTTGTAAAGATTTCACTATTGCTGCCAAGTGTGTGGCTTTTTAGATGTCCAGTTTATAACCTGGCTCTTCAAAACAGTTACTTTGGGTTTCCTGTTGACAGACTACGTCAGTTCCATTAATCTGAACAGACCTTTTCCAGTTTCTTTGCTACTTTTCTTTCCTGTTCTGTCTTTTATATGTTTTGTTTTGTGCATTGCTGCAAAGAGATGACCTACTTGCAGTACAGAGAGAAAGGGAGTAGTCTTTGGAGACCAGGTGTCAGCACCTCCAACAAGAGCAATGGGAGGGCTGGGGAAAACACAATGGGCTCCTGCCAGCATTCTGGAGAAACTTTCCAACTAATTAAAAATCTCTGACTTAACATTGAGCAGTTTGCTTAACAAATATTTATTAGAATATATAATGTCCTAATGGAGTTTTGACATACTTTGCTTCACATTAATACATCATGATTTACTTTAAAAACTGGAGTATGACAAATTGAAGCTGTATGATGTTTATAAGCAATATCATTTTTGGTCAGCTTTCTCCGGCATGCTTTTCTTAAATCCCATTATCAATTGCTCAACATTTTGTAGGCTTCAAACAGCTTGGGCTACAATCCACAGGAAAAACTGGTTTAGAAAGCTTTAAAAAAGGCTCATCTTTCTCCAAGAACAAAGCCATAGACCATACATCAGTTTCACAATTAAAAACAAACTAACTTATAAATGCTTAGTTGATGAGCTTTCTAGCCTTCATACTTCTGAAAAATGCAGTGGATTACTGATTACTGTCAGATTACTGGAAAAGGTTCAAGAACTAAGGAGGTGCTTATAGATGCTCAACAAATATCTGCCTAATTTTGACTGAATTGCAATGTCTGGAGCTGCCATTTGCAAATATTCAGTGGGAAATAATTAAAGAATGGCAAGGAAATTCTCAGAGGAGTCTATAATAATACTACTGCTCAGAATGAGTTGTGAAGATAAACTCATTAACATTTGTGAAACACTCAGATCCTACGATAATGAGCTCCATGCAAAGCCCATGAGAATAGTAATAAATCTGTAATCATGTGTGATATTAGGATGTTTTATAGTAAATAGAACTGTGTACCTGACACTGAACACTAGAAAATTATTGAACTGCCCCTTATTCACTGGTAGTTGTGCACTCTGTGGACTGCCTAAAAGAAGGACCATAGAGAGAAAATACGTATATATTTATATAAGGAGATATAAACAACTTGGTGTTTTTTGTTTGTTTGTTTTGTGTTGGTTTTGTCTGTTTGTTTTCCACACAGAAGTGTCAGTTTAAGTTCAGAAGGTTCACAACTGTGATTCTGTGCTTCAGCTTTTGAGGGTTTGACTTTACCGACTTGATCCTTGAGTGTTATTAAACTGTTTATTTTCATCTGTGTGACTGTGCAGTGTCATTGTCAGCTGTGTAGACTAGAATGGTCTCCTGCTATTAAAGTGTGTCAACTGTTTGAATATAGTCTATTTTTTTTTCTGTACATAGGAATTAATCTAGTGTAATCTAAGAGCCCATCCTCTGAAAGACAGCACATTTTATTAAAATGCTGTCTTCAAGGAAAAGTTGGATCCACTACTAAATTTTACAGCTGTAGCTGTGCTCCCTGTATGTTTATACAGATTTATGAACTGCACATTCTGTTCCTTACCAGATCCTTGACCTATTGTACATTACAAATATATTTTCCCTGGCAGCAAAAAGAGAATGATTAAACCAGGTGACCTGATTACATTCATATATTCATGTAGAAAAAAACGCAGCTCAAATAATTTTGGCTTAGGTGCCTTGAAATGTTTGTATTCATAGCTGTATCTATGTTGGCTCATTTCATTTTTATTTTGTACTGAGGGAAAATCATATGGCACAAGTCAAGCCAAACAGAGGATATTCTATTACAAAGGCAATTTTTTTTTGCCCAAGATTGAACTCTTTGAACAGTACAAGTGGATTGAGTCAGTATTTCTCTGAATTTGTCTCTTTCTCTATATAACTGTACATTTTATTTTATTGCAAACCTCTAAAGAAGTTTTTTCAGCTATCAACCAGCAATGCAAACACTAGTGAACAAAACTCATTTCTCTTTGTGGAAAATTGTCATGGCATACACAAAAAAATCACCTCTTAAGCTCCACTACGCAAACCTCAGTAGGTTCTTTAATGGAAAAACAGTGTGAGATTCAGTTGCTTCCTGGGAAAACTGAGGATGGAGAACAAAGCACTTGTCCTCCAGGCAGGAAAAGAGGAGGCTGATTCTCAGTATCTTCAATATAGTGACAGTGACAGAACCTGAGAAACCTAAAGAGGAGAAAGCACAGCTCTCAGGTATAGAGCAGCACTGTGGCTGTTCAAAGAAAGCACTTTATTCCCTATCCATGCAGAAAACTCTGTAAGGTATGGTGTTTCTTTTAACCTTAAAACCATTAATTTTTGAGAACTTGAAAATGAAACCAATAATTTATGTATCTGCCTTTATCATTTGTTACCATTCCCTACACTGCTAGCCTTTTCAGTTGTTTTATTAGGGAGACTAAAAGAAAGAAGGGCTGTTAAAATTTTTCATTAAAATAAACTTATGTGATAGAAATAATCCACTGAGTGTGTTGTTCTACAGAAGATAAGCCAGTCAATGAAAGACACCTTTTTTTTAGTTTACTGTCTGGAACAATAGCATAAACAAAACTAATAGAGATCAGCTGGGACTTGCACATGCTTTCAGATTTCATACCACTGGAAGGAACATTACTCTGAAGAAAAAATTCCCATCAACCTCCCTTCTATGCCTGATGAGCAAGGGCAAACAAGAACAGGGTTGTCCTAAATGAAAACAGTGCTAAAAAAATAACAGAGCAACACCAGAGCTAACAAAGCATCTAGCAGATGTTCATTTTTTCCCAGAGACCTGAAGACTGATCTTTATAATTTGAATTCTGGTGTATTTTCTCAGCTGCTTGTCATTTCATCTTCTCTTGTAGTCTTCAGTTCTAGGACAGGGGTGTCAATCTCATTTCCACTGGGAGCCACATCAGCTGCGTGGTTACCTTCAAAGGGCTGCATTTCATTTTAGGACTGTATAAATGTAACTACTCCTACATCTATATGGTCCTAAAATTGCATCTGCAAGGATGACGTGGCCCCTGGTGAGAATGAGTTTGAAAGCCCTGTTCTAGGACCTCAGAACAGTAGCAGATTTCCAGGGCCAGCGTGGTGGGCACTACCCCAGAGCTCACTAGCAGAGATGACACTATTGCTTCATCCCCTTCCAATTCTTTAACACCACTTGTGGCATTGTACTTAGACTGCTCTCTGGCTTCTTTCCTTAGAACATCATCTTCGCTGTGACAGTAACCCACTTTCTCATACGTTTTTCACAAATTCTCAGCTGTCATTATCCCCTTCTGCACTTTTTCACACCTCTCTCAATTTCTTTCATATGAGAAAAATAAAAATTACCATATTTGAAAAGAAGAAATACAACTATTGCAATGCTGATTGATTTGATAAGGTCATATTACTTCTCTCTGCTGTGAATTCAACTCAACCTGGCAACACCATATTTATATATTATTTAACAGAGTAGGTTCCTGGGCCTATATAGAACCTACCACGGTAAAATAAGGATGACGCTACTTCTTGTCTCATTGTTTTCCACAAATATTCACTCACTCTATTTTGCCCACAATAACCGGAAGGCATGCACTGAAGACAACAGTATTACCACAATTATTTTAGCAGATGGTATTTCATTTGTTACAGTCAGAAACCTCCAAAATACTAATAGTTCATTGTTGAGAGAAATCCATAGAACAGTAATCAGGCAAGTTTTTACACATTGGGCCATATTTCAGAAATAGATCTAATTATAGGTCCACAAAGCCTGTGATTGAGATACTATTTGACCTCTCCCAGATCTTTCAAGAGACATGTTTCTATTTTGGAACTGTAAGCCATGTATGTTAAAAGTCAGGAGGTTAGTAAGAAAAGCCAGCTGGGAATTACTGATTAATTTAACAGGATCTACCCACTGAACTCCTTACTCTCCAAATTAGCATGTGGTATTAGCTGAAGAAGTCCAAATATCACTTATCTTTGAAATAAAACACAGTTTTAGAGGAATTTTACCATTTATAATCATTATTAAACTGATGAAATACTACTTTTCACAATATACAGTTAAAATAATTGAGTCTAAATGGTTTGAGCTATTACATTAGCAGTACTTACTCACTAGTAAGAGCTCAGCACTACTTTGTTTCTCTTTGGAAAATTTCTTCCAAAGCCCCTTATGCTTCAAGTTAATTTTGTTTAGCCTTCCAACAACATTTTTAGACTATAAGTTTCATGCACATTTGACATCTGAACTGTGAAAAGTCTTGGGGGAACAGATACATAGTTCTTTACCAGTATCCCTACCAGCTTTTATCTCCCACCAGAGAATTGGTCATTCCTTATGAAAGCATGTATGGAGCAGTGAGGACACAGCACGCTGCAGAGACATTTCCCAGAAATACCAGTGTAAGGGTATGGACAGATGGAACTTTGATGCTCTTGTGACAGAAGATTTGTAGTCTGACGTGGTAATGATCTTTCATGTAAATCCAGTTTACACCTTAATAGGTGTGCTGGGAATCTGACTGCCTTAGAGTCTTGCTGACTATGGAGAAGTCTATTCTCTAGTGGTAGAAATTATTAAAGCACAAAACATTGGATTAGCTTTTCCTTGTTTGACTTCAGGTAGGGGTTTTAGCAATATCAATGTGTCAGATCAATACTGAACGCTTTTAAAAATTTTACCACAAGTTTAACATGTTCTCTCTTTCCCTTTCTCTAGCACAGGCCTTTTAAGAAAGGGAAAATAAAACAGAAAAAGAAAACTGCCAATTTACTTCCCAGTCCAGAATTCCTCAACTCAGTCACCCTGCCAATACCTATTTACTAATGGCAGCACTAGTGTGTGAAACAAGCTGCTCCTTCTGCTGCACTCAGGATTTCTGCCGCAGCTTCTGTGCCCTTGAAAGAACTCTGAAAAAAGACCAATCTGCTATTAAATGGTCGGTTCAAAACAGCATTTGAATAAACACAAAAGCCACAGTCCCTCACTATTTTTCTGTTCCCAGCATTTCCCTGTTCCACTTGGAGAAGGGAGACTAAGCTGCCATGCAAGACAATCCCCGGGAAGGTGATATTGATAATAACCACTTAATTTTTGATTAGCTAATAAAAACAAAAAAATATTTCTGGTGGTAGCATTATCCAGCATGGGAGAAAATGGAAGAAGATAAATCAAAAAATAAAGTAAAATGAAACACTGCCTTTCCTAAAATGTAAAACTGGCCTTCTAAGAATCAATTGAGAGAGCTGCCTTATAAATCTCCTCCTTCAGTTGTCTACTCAGTGCATAAGATGGGGATGTCACAAGTAGTGATGAAGGAGATTAAATAGGTTTAGAGTGACTTTGTGGAACAAATGTAATAGATTCCAAAGATTGCTGCTTAGAGCCTTGCTCCCTGGATTTACTGCATACCAAACTGCACACTGGGAACAACTGCTGTGAT
This sequence comes from Nesoenas mayeri, assembly GCF_963082525.1. Classification (NCBI taxonomy): domain Eukaryota; kingdom Metazoa; phylum Chordata; class Aves; order Columbiformes; family Columbidae; genus Nesoenas; species Nesoenas mayeri. The sequence goes on along the minus strand of NC_137540.1, from coordinate 10,710,548 downwards.
CTACGCTCTGTATTTCCCAAAGTTTGCTTTCCAGAAGGCAAGAAAGACAGTTTCCTGTTCTCTGTATGACTGGGAAATGCTTAGTGTAAATCCATATTGGAAATCAAAGAGTGGTGGCAGACATGTCTGTAGTTGTGCAGGTGTAGCAACAGACAAGGAGTTAGATCTCAGAAAAGATATTATTAAAGTATTAACTTCCAGAACCTGCTCATGAGCAAAACTCATTCACTATTCTAACGTCTCTGATTAGAATGAACCTCTACACAAATTAAACAGTTCTGGCTGTCAGAAGCATCGAGAGTCTTCCTGGCCTAGCTGCTGACTTCTGGAAATCCTGAATCTGTACGAGGAGCTCCTGCTGGAGTTCTGACAACAGATAAGACTTAAGCATACTGACTTAATGCATCTTGTGCATTAATGGGATTTTATCTTTTACTGCAAGATTTGAAACCTTGGAAGGCATTACAAGCACAGGTTTAAATGTCTGAACTTGCAATTTTTCCTGAATCAAGCACATAAATAAGAACTGCAACCCTGTGTCAGCACAAAGCTCCGTCAGGCTCAGCACCGTATTCCCATCAATGATGAGCAGTCGAGGCCCAGAAAAGCATAAAGCGACAGGGAAAAATTACAATGATGGTTCTTTAGGCCTTCCTGGTTCTTCCGGTCTCTAGTGTCTGTGGCTCAATGACTCATTTAATGATAAATGCAATTAACAGATATAAGAGAATTGTTCTGCTCTTCTCATTTACTGAGAAGAATGGATTGCTTTTGTAACTCTTCTACATTATATCATAGTCTGTAGCCATTTGCCCCAATGAGCAGATTCCAACAATTCAGTATTTTGCTAACCCTGATTTTGTTACCTTTCATTCAAAATTTTCTTTAAAATTGATATTTGCAGTATTTCCCTTTCCCTGAAGAAAGTTTCAGGTAGAAATTCTACTTTCACTTACAAATAATACAGCCTTATGTTTGTTGTCCATACATGTAAGGATTCCCAATCTTTGTTTCTGCCCAGCAATAGTACATTTAATACATCTGTAACAAGCAAAATGGAAATTCATAAAACTATAGAAGTAAACTACAGCTCAGCATACTAATTATTCCATCTCTAGGAAGGTGCTAGAAAATCATTTCCCTTCAATGTGTAACTTGCATTTTCATTAATTTGCATGAATGGGGGGTTACAAGAGAAGACAAGGTACCACCTTGCATATGGGAGTTATCTACTTAACACAGTTACCTTGTACAGCCTGGCCTCCCTTTTTGAGCATAATACTGCTACCAGAGAGCTTATGGTGGTGTGTGGTAGTTTTCTTCAACTGGAAATGTAACTTCAATTTTCTGTCTACAGAAAAAACATCTTTATCCTGGGACACCAAAACCAATGTGAACAGAAGTTCATTTTTGAAAAGAACAGATAGGGGAGGAGAGAGATGTATTACAGAAATAATATAAATGGATTATTAGTAACCATTTATATCCAGTAGACTGTCAATAACATTTATGAAAAGACGTGTCAGAAAGATTCATTTCCTCTATCTGCCCCAATTTCCACAACATTTTCCACTATCTCACAAGCTTTATATTTTGGTATTAGCCTCAGATACCTAGATTCCCTCATTTACCACACACAAAACAAACAAACAAAACCCCACATAATAGCAGAAATCTCAGAAATCTCCTGCCTGTCTCCCTCCCCCTCATCCCCCCCACCTCTTTCTTTTCCTTCTTCTTTCCTAGACTGTTGGTATTTTTTAAGAGTTTATAGAACCAGCCTTTTCATCTTAACTTCCAGTAACCAGTCAATAGGTTGGAAACTTCAAATAACAAAGCTCTTAAGAAAGTTTAGTAACAATGTAGCAGTCTTAATGACATAATTACTAGTATTATCTTTTTAGTAAAGAATTCATCTATTCATCTGTGTTCGGGCAATTCATATGGTTCCAGCTGCAATGTGGGCAATTTTTTTTTAAGAGAAATCAACGGAGGGGCTCATCCATCAAACTCCCAATCACCACTTAGAAGCGCTCAGTGTGCTGGGTGAGCACCAAAGCTCTGAACTAAGCAGCCAGTGTTTCTTTTCATTTGATTATTTCCAGTGGGTTCACAGAAAGACACCAGCCTTTAAAGTCAAAACAAAAAAACCCAAACCACAAACAATCCTCCCCTTTGCCAAAAAAAACCCCAAACAAACAAAACGCAAAATAACAAACTTCACTCAAAAAATATCCCTGCAAAAAAACCTCCCCAAACAACAACCCCCCCTTCAAAACCCAACAAAACCAACAAATACACCCACCACCAAAAAAACAATCCCCCACCCCTCAAAAAAGTATCTTCAGTTCTTTGACCCGTTAGTGATACGTTAATTCCTTGACCCAAGTGAGAAGTAAACTACTTCTGACCAAGTGATTTCAGAACTGGGTATATCTCTCCCTACCCTCTGACACATGCACCCACAAACACACATTCTTGCCAGGAAATGTAAGTGAATTAGTGAGAAACCAATGATGCAGACATTAGTTTGCATTCTTCCCCTTTTGTGTTATACAGTCAAGCTTGAAAAACTCCAAGGACCTCCACTACCACCGCCTGTGCCAGATCCTACTTCCCTACCCTCTGAGAAAAACAAAACCTCAGCTACTGGCCTCGGACATACCAATACCTCCCTCTATGATGTTACAGACATGAGGACAGATGGCCAACTCAAATGTGTATTTCTGTGCTTCCTTTCAGATTGTTTTGGCATGACCAGATGGCATTTTATGTCTGTCTGGTATAAATTAAAACTTAAAAGTGGCTACACTACTGCCAAAAGCAATCACTTCCACATCCTTACAGACACACTCTTGCCCAAAACTGAGATGTCCCTTTCCACAGTGACAGATATCTGATTGGAAATCTAGCAGAGAGGAAAAATCCCACTGAAAACAACATTATGAAAATTACTGAGGTACGAGAGTGAGAATAGTTATGTAATAATATAGAGTGCAGATGATAAGGCACTGGCAATGAAAAAAAGAAGGACAGGTTTAGGTGTTTGTACTGCCAAACTGTGACCAAGGATTCTGGATCCTACTCTTTCGGTCGTGTCTTCATACCACGCAACTCACCAAAACTTCACCATCTCTTACTAAAAGTTCAATCTGATAGCCCTAAATCTAAACCTTGTATTGAGATAAGGGAGTTGTTCCTCGCTGGATTTTTTTTCTGCCTCTTACCCTAAGATGTGATTCTATTTTTCCCTTCACTGTGCATTTTCCATAATTACTTTTCATTCTGTATGGTGTGGTTTTATTCACAGAGAAAACATAGTGACAATGTATTGAGGTTTTATTGGCTTTTGTCTTGGTTGAGAGATTTAGCATCTGTGAAAGAAAAGCCAATAATTCTTATTAATTTTTCCTATGTAATTCTATAACCTTGACAGCTACCTCTGAACAACAGCAATCTTGTTATCCTAATCACCATTCTCTCAGGAAGATCTCATCATTGCTGACAAAAGCCTACCGTGTCTTATAAACTCATCTAAATCCACTAGGGAATGATTTGGGGAAGATCAAGCTATTACCTCCTTGTGAGCAAAGGAACCAAATCCAGCTATGAAGAAGACAGCTACTCTATCTTTGCTTTCTCTGCCATCCTTCCCTTTTCTGATATGCCCCTTCTGAACCTACAGAAACTTTCAGAGCACACACATGTGTGTGAGTGGTTTTGTGCACTGAGAATACAGACACAGGCCTCACCATGCTCTAGTGTTGTGTGTGCATTGTGAATTTGAAAAGCACAGGCAGTTTGGCAACAGCAACTCTAATGAGCTGGTAGCCTTCGTAAGCTTTTTTTTTTTCCTCCTGTTTCTTTTTACTATTTCTTCTCTCCTTTTACTGTTGACTTGTCTGTGTTACTGGCATCACAATGGTCATTGTTTCTATTCTACTCCAGTCCCCATTTGATTTTGCTTGCTTTCCTTACTTAAAAATTACTGCCTCAGGGGAAATAAATGTTTTGAACCTTTGAGCCAGTCTGTTCTATTTAGGTTTTGCAGTTGTTCATTTATTAAATCAAGTTCTCTCCTTGCTGTGGCTGCTTCTAACTCCTTAATTTCCACAAATCTTTTGTTTACTACTGTGAATAATAATGCATGTTATCACAGTTGTTTGTAGCAGGAGAACTGGATCAAACAGCTGACAAGCCTCTACTCCGAAGAGCTGATAAACGCGAGGTACAATTTGGTAAACATGATGGAAGGCACATAGTAGGATAGTGTCTGAAGAATGTAAGTGATTGACATTAAAAGTGACTACAGGTTTTTACATGCAGAGGTAGGAAAAATCCAAAACATATCAGCTTGTTTAGATCAGTAATCTCAAACATTTTTTCATATCAGGGGCTCTCTAGTCCACCTGGGAGGTGGCCTAACCCTGATCTCGCTTCCTTTGCTTGGAAAAGAGATGCGGATTCTGTGGCTCCCCAGAAGCTGCAGCACTGATGGCTTACAGCCCATGGTTTTCACCTCTGGCAGCTTCTTGGTTAACATTTTGTTCATTCTGATTCTAAACTTTTCCATTTATTTCATTTCTTGTCAAATTAGTTCTGCTTTAATTAACAAATTTAACAAAACAGACTTATGTGAGTCAAAGTCACATAAAAAAGTATTAATATAGTGGATTTGAACCAGTTTATCTACACTGATTAAAAAAAAAAAATGATTACAATAGCTTACATAAACACTCATAATCAAGAGGTTTGCAGAGTAAACTTCCAAAAATTCTTTTTTGCCTTTTAAGCCATAACAATTTATTCACTCTTTCACACAACCTGTTCTATTTCCTAGCAAAGTTAATGTAACAGAACGAAGCTTTCTCTGTACAACAAAAAAAATCTGTTGATCAACAGTTCAAAGACTTTCTAGGGAACAAGAAGGTGCAGGTTGTTACATGTACCTGTTATCATTTGAAATTGAGAAACCAAGACACAAAACACAGGTGAAAATGAAAAGAATTATGAATTAATCTGATTGCATCCAAGTTCTATAAAGTAAGTATAGCAAACCTCAGCAGTATGCTTTTTTTCCAGCAGAAATGCATATGAAGCCTGCTAATATTGCTGGCCTTCAGAGAAATGCTAAACAACAGAAACTGTAATTATAAAGGTGAACAAATGAAAACACTGCAGCCATCTAATAAATACAGAGGTATCTGTATTCCCTAATGTGTGCCATGTAAGAGATGAAGACAGCCTTCAAGAAGTCAGTCTTAAAGGAGCAGCATGAATTTTCCTATTGATGTTGCTAACCGTCTAGCCCAAAGATCCATATTTATCCATGCTAGAAGTAGCAGAAGACAGTCTGATTTATTTATTCATTTAGATTTCTAAGACATTGAATATACTTGCTGGCCTCTGCAGAAACACAACACACTTTTTTATGACACAATTTCAGTGTCTTCCTTGTTTTAAACTCATATAGCCACATATTTTCCACTTTCCTCCTCCCTACTAATATCTGTCTGTAAACTCACAATTCAAGAGCAATGGAGACCCTTAGGAACAGCAAGTTCATGGCAAGTCAACGTAGATCATGCTGCTAAATGCTTCAGTGACTTCCAAAAATCAGTCTACGGACATGCCCAGTGGTAGAACTGTAACAAATGTAAGTGTAATTGTGCTACCTATAATTTCATTAGCTTAGCTAACGAGATAAGCAAAGAACAGCAGTAAATGGACTGGGTGCTGTCTCCCAAGTACACGATCTGGGAAGGCTGTAGAACAGCTTGTGCTGACTCCTCCACCATGTGCCGTCATTGGAACTGCTCATCTACACCGGTAAAGCTGGAGACGTGTATCTATCCACCTTACATTTGCTACATCTTGTAGGTGACTAACTGTACAAACATTGGAGGGTAAAGGAGGAGGGAGAGAAGTAGTATGATGCAGACTTCTGATTCTATATGGTAGAAATGACATTTAATTTTGCCACTTCTTAAAATGGAAAGAACGAGAGAAAGGACATCATCTTTATTTCCCATCTGCTGCATGCCACAGCATGCTTAAAGAAAAGGTCAGCATGCTATTCCAGATAGTCAGAAACAACAAAATTCAATATAATATTATCAATATTTTGAAGGTGATCTACAGTAGAGGAAAGAGACATGTACAGGCCACTGTTACCCCCAGAAGCTGAAAACATTACGTTGTATTTCATCTGCCAGAAATTCTCATACTCCCTAGTCTTGAGGTAGGTAAAACAGTGCTTTAAATACACGGTATGTTAGATAGATGTTTTTTTTGTTGTTGTTTCTTAGTCAATTTTAGCACAATGACCTCATCTTGAGCAGTACAAATTACTCTAACCTGAAACACTGCTTGACAATAGCATCACAGACTGTTTAAGGTTGGAAGGCACCTCTGAAGGATGCTAAAAGAGGCCTTGCAGTGCCATCAGTCAGCTTCCCCAGCACTCACAGGTGCATCCCATCATAGTCCATCGAATTATGTACATCCAGTTTGCTCAGATATTCTCTAACTTTATTATCCTCCACCAAGGGTAAGCCCTCCTTACTTCAGACTTTTTCCCCTTGATCTCCAGGACTTGGAATTTTTGAAGGCACCAAATTTCAGCAACAGTTTAAATGCATTGTCAGCTTCCAGACAAATCTGTTCTTGTCTACATCCCCTCAGAGGAAGTACAACCACTTGTAACCTCACAACCCACATATCCATCTAATCAGCTCCAGAAACTCTCATGAACGTAAACTGTGTGACTACAGATGTTATTCCTTCAAATCTTAATACAATGTATGATGAAATAGAGAAACATTATTTTTTTTTTAAACTGACTCTCCATCTTTTTACCATACATTGATTATTTTTCATTCAGGAGGTTGTAACTGTTTGTTTCCATTAAGATATGTAACTGTAAAAATCTAAAATACATTCAAAAGAGCAACTTAAAGACAAAATGAAGGGATTCAGAAAAATGTATGGGCACTACGTCCAGAAGACACAGTCTTATCTTGAATCCAATATACTGTATTTCTTCACTAGCTGATTCACAGTTAGAAGAAAACAGAACATTGTTTGGGGGTTTCAAACAGTATTTCCATTTCAAGTGATACTTGACATTTTCTGCATGAAGAATGAAATAAAGCAAATGATGAAGGACTTGTATGCTTCCTTACGCTTGTTAAGTGGTGCTTGAATTTTGACTACTGTACTATAACACCATTTTTGATTAGCCAAACTCCACATGGTGTATAATAGAATTGTTTGACTTTTCTATGAAAAAATAAACAAAAAAAACCCCCAAACAAACCCACCAAACACCACCATCACCACCACCCCAACACACACACAAAACACACACCAACAAAGAAGACCCACAGCCTAGAGCTCTCACATCTTTGGACTGGTCTACTGGCTTTCAGTTCACTGTACCAGTCTTAATTTATAATTATAACTGATAAAAGTTCTGCAATAAGTTCTTTCCAAATATCCAGTCTAAATGGGTAATGTTGTTGCTGTGTCCAAGGTTGTCCAAGAGTACAAGCAAGGCAAGGCTTGCTGGCTTAAAAAACTGAACAAAAGCAACTTTTTTTCTTTTTTAATACAAAGTGGAAAAAATCAGATATGGTTTTGGATTCGTCAAATCAAAAGCAGCTTGCAGATTCTGGCTTTAAATTAATACCAAAGCTACTAAGGAAAATTTAAATATCACAATTTGTACCCTATTAACTGCAATCACTATGGCACAATTGCAAATATGGGACTCAATTCCTTACATCTAGAGCAAGATGGCAAAAAACAGTGTTCTTTTGAGCTAGTAAGACCTGGGAAAACCAGTGTCCTCTCTTGTGATCCCATACACAGAACTCACTCCTACCACATCCTGTGAGATAAGCTACTGAAGAACTGTGGTTGATCACATTTACTGCCTCTTCTGGCAATTCAGCTCCTCCAGTCAGTCAGCTTGGGTAGGGTAGAGGAGGGAAACCAGTTTTTTTGCTCTCTTACAGGTTTCACAGCACTAATTCAGCAGGCTATCATCTTTAACTGCCAAATTCTTGCCACTGGAGATAAAGACTCGTCACTTGACAAACTTGTTTCCAGGGTTTACTAAATTATAAACCTCCATAAATTCTGGGGGAGTTTGGCCTTAAGTTCCAGCTTTGATTGTTAGTGTAGAAGTCAATTACCCTCAATACCAAGGTACCTGAACCTCTTCTTCCAGTATGACTATTAATGTCTAAAGGGAACAACAGTACCATTTGGATATCGTGAGTTATTATTTACAGGGAAAAACAAAACAAAACAAAAAAAGTAAGGAAATGTTCCTTAAATTTTCAGGAACTGTAAGGTCAGCTCAGTAGCTGTCACAACTCTGAGAGAACACAGGAGAAACTTGTGGTTAAACTTGTGTTATTTTAAAAGCAAACCACTGTGATGGTGAATTTTAAGGAGAAACATTACACAACTAAGGTATAAACTTCTTTTTCTGCTCAAATGTTTGTGAAGAATAAAAGCAGAGAGAAATATCATAAGAACTGAGTGACCTATGATGTAGAATATCTGGCTTGTTTAGCATGTGGGAACTTGTGCACATTTTAATGAGCAGCTCATTCTGGACACTCACTCTCAAAGAGGTGGTAGCAGAATACCATGAGTATCCTTTGGTTCCACTTAACTTCTTTCTGAATGGTTTCAAACATAAACTAGGCTTTTTGCTGGCATTCTGGCTAGGAGCTGAATTTCACTTCCATAGGAATAAGGACTTTAAAGGAAACTGTTACTCCATTTCAGGTGATCTTGTTTTGTGTTTCTTTGGGAGTCTGAAATGCTTTGCAAAGATTATTTTATGGATATTGTTTGGTTTCAGTACTTTTGACACAAACAGTAAGAAAAAAAAAAAACAACCAACAAACAAGCAGCAATAAAACTCTTTCATTTCCACACAGAGTTTGTGCCTATATAAGGAACTCCCCACTGACTGATTTTGTGTCTCTTCTAACATGGGGGTTTTCCCGTTACCAATATATGCTATTAAATTAATATATTTACCTATCTCAGGCTGTAACCCAATGGACAGTTCAGATTTTATTTCAAAATCTGACTAAAGCATTACAGTCATGGATTCCAGTTGAGGCTTATGAAAAGGCAGCCCGGTACAGAAATATCTCCTCCTCCCTCTTCCCACCAGAAAGAAATCATGAATTTTAAGACTTCAAGATGTGGGGGCCTAAACTCAAGTTCAGTGACTTTTTGAATTTCTGTAATGTGCTGTGACTTTCAGGAGATTGCTCTTGGAAAAGCTTTTTTATGGTTCTTCTTTCATTTCAGGTCTCTGCATAAAGATTCCATTTAGAAAAACCTCAGAAGTATTTGTGTGCAAGAGGCAGTTTCTCCTCTTTGGTCTTTTGAACTGAGTGAGATTGAAGAAGGGCTATCTTGCCTAGGGCATTTGCTCTTTCTTCAATGCCTCATCCAGACAGACAATGATACACTATATTTGTTTTAATACATCTTTGTGTGCTATGCAGCGCAGTTTAATATTGCTGCCTGTCAAGAATGCTTTGGTCTACATTGCTGTAGGCTAGGAAAACTGTGCTTACAAATTCTAATGCAGAAGGATATATAGCTATTTTTAGAGAACATATTGCAAGGTTTCAGATACACATTAAAACACTCATGTTAGATCTTTAAATACTTGTGATAGAATCACAGACTTTTAGGGCTGGAAGGGCTGTCAAGAAGCCTTGCCCATGCCCTGAGACAGGATTAAATTATAGTTTGACCACTTGAGAGATGTTTGTCTAATATAGTTCCAAAGGAAGGACATCACAGCCTTTTCCAATGCTTCACTACAGTTATAATCATTTTCCCTGTTTTTCTCCATCACTCCTTGTCATAGCTCTGAGTGGCACAAAAAAATGTTACTGTTGTCTTTGAAGGACATCCCCCTCCCTTTTTTTACTTAGGCATTCTGTGAGACTATTATTAAAGGCACATTTCCTAACCATTTTCCAGACTAAGCAAATATGGTTCCTACCATCTTCTCCCTCAAGAGTACCCAGATGCAGTACCCAGATACAGGCAGAGTACTCCAAACACAGCCTTCAGTTTGGGGCATTACTACGTTCATATAATACTATACTGCATTTTTTAAAATCGACATAAATATATAATGTAAATACTTCCATTAAATTACATAGAACAATGCTGTTAACACATATTGGGTGTGGTTTGTGTGGGTTTTTTTGGGTTTTGTTTGTTTAAAATAATTTTTTGTTTGTTTTTGGGCTGTTGGTTCATTTCCTTCTACAGCATCTTATTTCTAACCATTGTATCAGATCTTGATTTCTGTGATTTTTTGTTTTGCATTTAGTGATTCTCCTTCCTAGCAATAGTACCTCACTTAATTTCCTTTCCTTGAATTCCCACAATTTATCCACCCTTTCTGAGAAAACCTATTCTGTTCCTGTCCTCCAAGAGGCCTACACATGAGAAGTTAACTCACTCTGCAGACTAGAAAATTCAACTCTCTGCCTATGAAATTTTGGCTAGTTTCCTAACTCGACATACATTTCCTTTTTCCTGTTTCTTTTTTTCTGGTGCCCTCTTGATCAACAGAAGAAACTAGATTTGTTTGATGTGATCTGTGCTCTACAAATCTGTGCTGATTATTCTTCACACCCTTCACATCCTGAAATTACCCAAGTACCTGTCTGAATATTCAAGTTACACTAGACTTTCCTTTCTTCGGTCCTCCTCCTTAATCTTTGATCTCTTCCAGTCTAGTAGGATCTAAACTGTTCCCTCCAAGTTCTTAATGTTAACTGTTCTGGTTCAGAGGCAGCTTGGACAGGCTCCTTAATAGTACAAACAAATTAACTGAAGTCTGCTGACTTCATCTATCTAAATGTACTCTGAAATACATCAAACCCATTTTTAATTCACCATCTTCTTCCTCAATTACTCTTGTTAAAATTGTATTAACTAAGTGATAAAAATCATGACAACAAACAGAAAATTAGGCTAACTAGAAATGTCTGCGGAAAAACAAAGTAAAATATAAACACCGAAACCAAACCAACACAACAAAACCACAAAAGAGAAAATAACACCCAATCAACTATTAACACTTATAAATTTTAAAGGGATTTTAATAATATAGTCTGAATTCATGTAATAATAATAAAAATAATTTTCACAACAAAATCAGGTAGTACTTGGGTACAGTCTTTTAAACAAAATGGCTTATTGAAATCAGTGAGGTATTTGCTTCTTGACCAACTACTTTAGTAATTATTTACACAGCAAACCTGCAAACGTCCTGTTTAGCTCTTTGCATTGAAATAAAAGACAAAGCTAATCTAATAAAATATAAAGCTAATCTGACTCAAGACTTCATTCAGGTCCATTATTTTGTGCATGTAATACAAGAGAAATTTCACCGATACAGATTCTACTCAAGTCATGTATACAGAAAATTGGAGGATAGCAGCATCAAGATGCTCCATGTGACAAAATCTAAATCATGAGCTGAGCAAAGTTATGGCAGAAATGGTAAAAGATATAATTCCAGATTAGCTCTAAATATTTAAAGTCGACACATCTTTCCATGTAAGTATGCATGCACAAATTTTAATTATGTACAATCTATGACAATATACTGTTCATACATAATAAATTTTCAGTTGGCATTTTTTCAGTTTATAATATGTATCTATATATATTAATTCAATCAGTACTTAATATAGGCCATGCTGTGCACATTACCAAATAGCATCTCAGTCCTCAGGGCTAATTTGATACAATCACAAAAGTTAGATTTTCATTAGCCTGAAGTTTAAGAGTATAATTCAATATAGCATAATTTTAGATATAATTTATTGAAAATGAAATGGAGGGTTCGATGAAAATGGTAATACTCTGCCTGTAATATATTTTTTCCATGCTTCTTTGAACTATTGTTTCCTATCTATTTTGAATTTAGCATAATGAGATAAGTTTGCAATCTGAGCAGAGATTTTACAGTATTAGCTCTTCAAAACAGTTTCACTTTCATCCACGTTTAAAGGCTTATTTTTATTTTAAGAAAACAAAACAAACATGCAAACCATTGATATGATCTTTCAGTGAAAGAAAGGCTGAGAGATGGGGCACGTCCTAGAATTTAATGGACAACAGGGTAAACTTGCTTTCAGTTACAAAAGGACCATATTGACTTCAAAGTGCAAAGTACATTCCATGCAACACTATATAATGAAACAGATGGAAACCCAATACTCATCCCAAATTATAGTCTGACTCATGCAGTGATGTAGTGATTTAGCATCTGTGAATTGGAGTCTAAGTGTGTTAGGTGTTGCTGTAAGCAGGCCTTAGGACTGGGCAAAAGCTGTGTAGATCCTGATTCAGAACAGCAATTTCATCCTATGGGAATGCCCTATCCTGCATGCCCTCTGCCCCTTCTCAGAGCAGCCAGGATAGAAAATAGGATTGTGAAATATCAGATAATATCAAAACTGGAAGTGAATCTTGACATATTTCATGTTGAATGTTTAAGTCCTCAGATTACTACTGGCAAAACAGTGCTTGTTTTCCACTTCATACAACTGCATCCCATAGAGAGAGCTTGTGTTACCTGACTGCAAACGTTCGTCTTGATCTTGGAAAACAATCTATAGGGACGCTAGGACCCCTTGCCATAGGCTTACTTGTTAATCTTACTTTCAGTTATGCTAAGAAACACTGGAAGTGTAACCAAGGCTTAGTGGTTCAGAAATAAAAATACATAATGTGACTTAAAGACATAAAATAATGCCAAGTAATAAGATACAAATCAGTTACAAAGATGCAGTACAACATTTCTTTATCTTTTACTTTCACCTGCAAAAAATCTGTCCTTGAATCTGGCAACAAAGTGTTGTGCACTCCAAATCTGGAAAAAATCTGAATATGAGTGATGAAAATATTGCCTGAATTCTGTGATGCAACTGCCCCTCTTTCCCACTTGCTGGTCTCCCTAATGAAACCTCTACAAGACTAAATGCTTTAGGTAGCATTATTTCAGACAATCAGGTATGTTCTGGCAATTGCTATCATGGCTGTCCATCCTCTAGTATTAATGCCTGATAGGAGGGAACAGGTAAGGACATTGCTCATGTTCATAATCACACTTTGCATGAAAGCAGAAACTGGACTGTTCCTGCATCAATCAATCAATCAAAAAGCCCCCCATTTTCTCTTTATGTATCTTCTAACAAGGTAAAAAGCCTGAAAAGAGCCCCTCACAAGATAATCACCTCCTTCAGTAATTAGACTAAATACTACCACCCACAGCAAAGATGGTACAACAGGCAACTAAACATGGGCTACAAAACCATTCAGAAAAGTCAGGTGAATGTTCAGCCAATTAGGCACATTGAACCCCCTGCTCTCTTTACTTGTCTGCAACATACATGCTGCCTAATACCACATGCAGAGGGTAAAATGTAACTTTACAACTATATTTTCAAAATCTGCTAATGGTGTTTAAGTAAATCACTGATCTTGATTTAAATACAGTTAAGTATCTGTCTGCATTTAGCTCTTCAGGAACCTCTACTCTGTGCTACAGTGAAGAGCTATGGGATTGAGGGTGTTGAATTTAAGTCCTGTTGATTTCCAGAAAAACTGAGAAAGTATTTTAAAAATTAAATATACGTGATAATAATACGTGATTCACTAACTGACAACAGAAAACGTGTGCCATTTGTTCTTGAAGATTAGGTATGCATTTTTTCAGGTGAAGTTCCACTTTGGGGTCCAGTTCCAGTAACCAGACATACAGGACCTCATAACAGAAGCACTGCTAACATTCTGTCAGCAAATACTTGGGATTCAAAGCCATAATTGCATAACTGAGAGAACGTGGGTGAAGACTATGACAAAAACTGCCCTTGCCACATGTTAGATGAGTGACCTCTCAGCCTGCAGATAAGGGCAACTGTGTAAGCCCAGCTGTGTTAGCTATGACATTATTTGCTTTCAAGGAAAAGTTTCATGTAGTTTAAGCCCTTAAGCATGACTCTTTCTATCCTTCTCAAAACTCTTTCATGTTATACTGTAATTCTGGATTCTGGCAACAATTGTATGAGTTGAGTTTTAAGATGAGGTGGGAAAGCAATAGAGTAGTTAAAATGAATGAACTGTTGTATTAACTTTTGCACTTATAATAGGCTTGTTCAGGAACAAAAGACAAGTTAAAAAGCAGGGGAAAAATGATGTTTCTGAATCAGGATAATATTCTGGAGCATTATTTTAAACTAGTCTCTAGGTTGTTACTGAAGTTCTAGATAATTTACCTTGAAGTTCTAGATAATTTACTTCCTCCTTTCAGAATGGACCTCATTTATCCTTAACTTCTTTTCTCCAAGCTAAATAAATATGACAAAAGATGAGTTAGTAATAAAGCTTGGATTTGTAAAGAAGTCAAAAGAAGCAGTTGTTTGATTGTTATTGAAATCAACTAGACAGACTGTACAAAGCAGATCAAACATTGTTCTCTCTACCTTCAGGAACAATATTGTCTCCAATATAATTTTAAAAGTGTTTTTTGAAGGGCTGATTACATCAGCAAGTTTCTGTATGTCCAGGTGTTGGAGGAAACAACCAAAACAAAACACCACACCACACCAAACAAAGACAAACTTACACTACTCAGTCACAGATATGCTTTGATCTTCGCATTTTTTAAACATCTGAAAAGGTATATCTTCAGGAAATCTTATGTTTGTCTTTCTCAACCATTACGCTTATGAAAGGAGGAAATTAAGGAGGAAAAAAACCCACGCTTACAGTAAGGCTTTCCTTAGAAGACTATTTTCATTAACCATATTTTGGCCAGCTCTTATCAAATTGTATCGAAGATTATGTTTTGTAAAACAATATGCTACTCCGATTGCCTGAGGCTTCTGTCTAAAATAGTTGGGTTCACATTTATCCCTACCTTTGGAAAACTGATGAGATGATAAGAGAGAACAGGTCTTTGTAAAGATAAAAGAGATATATTATTGTCACTGTTGATGACTTTCCTTATGTCTATTAATGGTAGAAGTGTATCTCCAGATAATCCATACAACTTTAAACTTTTTCATACTGTCCTTCAGAAAACATTATTTGAAACCTGAAACTAAGTTTAAGTTTCATTCTCTAAAGTCAGAATTTAAAGTTCTTTACAAGTGAAATATCCCAACATACATACTACTACAAATATGAATCCATTCATTTAACTGTAGGGGCTTGCAAGAAAAAGATAGATTTCAGACCTCATCTTGAGGCATATTCCCAGGAGGCTGAGAGGTCAAAACCAAATCAACAGTATCCTTTTCCATGGGATGTGATTTTGCCAACACCACTATCTTCTTTCAAGAGTATATTTAGGGGAGCATGATCCTGGAGTAATTATGAATTGCTATTACCCCTGGATGTTGCAGCAACAAGAGAGAAAGGGTAAATAACGGTAGAAACACTGCTGGGTTGAACATGTGGCAACCTGCAAATTCCCAGTGTATGTCCCAGTTGCAAGGTTGTGCTGATGGCAGTTTATGATTGCATCGCTCACCTAAGTGCTCTGGCAGGCATTCCTCTCTTTGGAGCTTTCTGCACAGAACTCAGTAGTGGTGGTGTATTCTTTAAGAAAATATTACTAAGCCCTGATTTACTTCCTATCCTTATAGATGCAGACCATTTTTTCATAGGTTGCTGTATATGAGTGTTCAAGATATGTGTGTATATTGCTAATTTTACAGTATTGAAAGCAATTGCTGTGCTTCATTAAGCTTTTGGCACACCTGGAACATGGGTAAACAGCTTGCATTTAATATTTTAGGTATTCATTGCCTAGTAATTACAAAACTAATTACCAAGGTATTAAATATCTGTTTCATAAAAGCTTGTAATAATCCAACATTTTCTTATGAAGATTGTTAGGAGTGTTTCCTTTAAGATAAACATCTTAACAAATCAGTGTCAAAGGCCTAATGATGTATGAACATATCTTAACCTACTGCTTTGTTACAGGTGACTACATCGAGGACAGATTTTTCACTTCAAAAAATAATTCTGAACATGTGCCAGTGGAAAAATGACTAGCTTATACTTTTAAAAACCACCACACAGGTAAACATTCAATTATTTTTATTTCTTAGACCCAGCTCTACATAAAGACCAAAATACTAAAAGGAGAACTAAAACAGAATAAAGCGTCAATATCTAAGCAGATAAATCTCCAACCAACATCAACCCCTTACATGTGAATGTTTCTAGCAGTATCATAGTTCTCCCCATGTGACCAAATTAATAATTTCTGTGCCATACCTGAAATTCATTCTATCTTCATGAGTAATTCAATGGCTATTTTATGGCTACATCTTCTCAGGAGCACCAAACTGGATGCCCATCTGCCTATCCCACTCTGAGTCAAATCAAACAGATGCCCTTCAAATATGCAGAATACACACTTAAATACAAAACACATCCCTTGTGCACTCCCTTTACATAGTAACTCAGTGGATAAAGCATCTGTCTCAGATATAGAAAAGTCACATTCACTGTTCCTTTAATCTGAAAGGATTCAATTTAAAAAAGAAAAAAAAAAAAGTTTGAATATGGAGAAGACAAAACCAGGAAGCCTTACAAAATCTGCAGCAATATTTCTCAATGAGCAATTTAAAATAACTTGCATAGACAATATTTATGCCATGTACAATATTACAACCCCATGGACAGCAATAGTCCTTTCTAAAGGGAAAAATTAAATGTAATACACCAACATCTATACTTACACATATAAAAATATTAATGAGTTACAAAATCTCTTCTGGGAACAAAACAAAAGGAAACAAACAAAAGCCTTTTCTTGTAACTGACATTATCCTGGAATAATGTTCTTCACAGAGAATCAGCAACATGCAGATACCCTAGATTGAATCCTTTCACGAAGTGCAATCATATTTGAAACACAAAACATAAAAGATGCAAATCCTCAAACCTGTCCAAACATCTCCAGTATGTGCCCCCCGTGTTGTAATTAGTCATGCTATTGTGCTTCACACAATACCAGCCACTTCATATATTCTATACCCCACAGTACACAAAGTTAACACACAAGTTAAAATGAAGAACAGAGGACATACTCATGTTGTGAGATAAATTGACTAAAATGACTATAAAAACTGAAGAATAAAATAGCTATGTAAAATCCTTAAGAATTAGAACAGGATCTGCCAAGACTCCTCCTCATTATTTATCTGTGCTGTTAGAACATCTTAAAATGAGCCATTAAAACCAAGCTGGCATTAAGATTGTAATGATTTGCACAACCTAGACTCAAAACACTCCTAAGCAATTGCTCATGCAGGAAGCCCTTATAACCAGTAAAATATTCTTACAATTGAGGTGTTCTGTCTTTGAGCGAGGATCTAGTTTAGCGAGTGAAAAACATAAATTAGGTAGACAGGAAAAAAGCATACTGCTTTCCCAATTATCTCTGTCAAGGCTACTTACTGCAGGAAAGACTCTTTTTAAATATAGAAAGCATGTGGGAAGCAGAAAAGTTTAAGGTTTTAGTAAGTTTGAAGGTTGCATAATTGAATTTGATAAACTGACATTTTCCTAGGAAGCTTTAAAATTTCAGAAGATAAATACATAATAAAAATAAACCTAGTTCAGCAGGTTTTGCTCTACAAAATGGCATACCTTCATTTCATGAAGAAAAAAATAAATCACTTTCTCTTCCTTTTCAGAACACAATCAATATTCACTTTCCCTTTTATACTTGCTTCCTCAATACTTTAAATAATCCTAGAAATACATTCAATGCAAGTGAATACGAGGTTATAGAAAACAATTCTTAATGTAATTTATGATCCGTCCAACATTAATTAAATTATGCCAGAAATGTATTTTTCTACAAATTTTAGCTCTACCATCATGATGAAGGAATGACAAGGACAAATGCACATCAGTGAAAAACCAAAGGACTCATTTGCAATAGCTAGATAGTTGCAGAGTGACCTCTCTTTTCTGACTCTTCCAAGCAGGACAATACCACAATCACACAGCAAAACCACAGATAACTTCCAGTTCACTCAACAACAATTTCTATCACTTTAAAACTGATTTAAAAAAAAATCTGAAATAATAAAATGATGCATTAGTAATACTGTCTCTTAAGACAGATAACAACCGGTAGTAAAACCAGAAACAGATTTACGTCTCAAGTTCTAAATTTGTCTGTCTTTTGTTTTCATTGCTGCCACTTTGAATCACAGAGTGTTACAGGATGTCGTCTTTTGAGAGAGTGCCTGGATCACAGCCTGGGGTTTGCATAGAGTCTTCTGTTGTCAATGTTTTGTTCCTGATGTTGCAAAGAAGAAAACCACTAATCCTGTAATCTGAGTAAACTGCAGGTTGTCTCTCTCACCTGAGCTGGCTTTGAGGTAGCTCAATTCTGTACCATTAAGATTGAATTTACTAGCCAGAGCTCAGAGCAAACCATCAGATCTGTTTTTCACCTAGAACGGTGCAGCTTTATAGACACAATCTGCTTTCCCTTTTTCTCATCAAAACTAACACCTTTCCTGGCAATGGTCTAGAAACAAACATGAAGCTTCTATCAAATATTAGTTTTCCAATGAGAGCACAAGCCTGTATAGAAAAAAATATGACTGGCCAGAATACAAGAAGTATTAATTTGAACATTTAAAAGTTCATACTTTTCTATTTTACAAATGCAGATGAGCTTTTCAAATCAGCACAGAAGCTTTACATTCCAAAGCTGAAATTTCAAGAGGAAATAGTTGGGAAATGAGCACTAAGCCCCAGAACCTCAATTAGTGTTTAGTCACGCAGCTCCCTATGAGACCAACAGAAATCCTACCCCAAAAGCTGTTTTTCTCTCTCACCTCAACACAAATAGTCTATTCACAATGATACAGATTGAATAATTAGGCAAAGCTACAAAACAAAGAACTGTTGGCTCTCATGAATGGGTTACATTGCACACTTGGTCTGTAAACTGCCTTAGGCAACAAGCAAAACTTCCTCTTCTACAGTCTGTATAACTAAGTAGTGCAATATCTGGAAAAAAATCTGGACTTAAAAGTGCTGTACCTCATAATTATTTGGCTTATCAATACAGATTCAAGGCTGCTCCTCTGTATAGTTAAAGTCAGGAATGAGTGCATCTGCGCCAAGTCCCACAAGCAAAACAAAACCAGTTTCTATTAAAGAATGAAGGACACCAAGAAAAAAAATGGAAATATGGTACCAACTCAGCAGTAAGGCATAGACAAAAAGTTCAGTATTTAGCCATTTAAGTGCTGGGATCATGAAGACACAGACCAGGACTTTGAAGTTGAGGCTGGCCAACCCAGCACTGCACAGACTTGTGAATAAGAAGGAGCACTTGCTGAACAAGTTAGAGCAGCAAAAGTAGAACCTTGTCAGCTGATACCAGAATGCCAAAGAGTGTCGTATTTCCATAGTGCATAAAGCATTTTCTAGATGAGCAGCTGTATCAGAAATGACACTAGTGACAGCTCCTGAACTAAAGATCTTACAAGGTGGTATATCTACTACTGGATGCTTTTACACACTCATTGGCAATAAATCAGTGCAATAGTGGTATTTATTTCCTTGCTTTTTGTTAACAGCAATGTTGATAATGATTGGGGCTCGATTAATTGCATTCAAGGTATTATCTAGTATGATTTATTACTTTTATAATGGAAGCAAGTAAGAATTGCAGTCACATGTTGCTCTCTGCCCCATCTAAAGAAAGCCTCACAAGATCTCTTATAAATATTTTTGTTCCCGCTTTATTCATTCACCAGCACATCAAGGCATACAGGAGTCATCCTATCTGCCCTTAACCACCTATGCCTACATAAGCCACTTATTTTTGCCTCCTTAGCTGTCTGGTGACAACTCAAATCCTCACTGACCACAAAAGGAACTAGAACAGAACAGCTTCTAACTCAAGTTGAGTACCGAAGTTACCAGATGCAAGTTCTTAAACTCCGGCAAAACTTGCCTGACAATTTCAGGGAATTTTTCAGCATCACAGAGCACGTGAGCTAGAGTGATATAAATGAAGTCAGTTTGAATTTGACAGATCAAGCCTGTAACTTTGCACTGGTAGAACTAAGAACAGAGCTCTTCTTTTAGACTTCCAAACGCCTCCAACTTCTTGAAGCCACTGCCTATTGCACAAAAAAGTCACATAGTGGAACCTTTCTCAGTGTTGTCAATTTGATTTCTTGGAGAAGCATATTTTCACTTAAGGAAAGAAGTAAGAACTGAAGCAGTTTAGCCGTCTCTGTAGCAGTCTAACAGTATAGCTTCCAGCATTCTTTAGTTATGTTCTCTGCTTTATCTCTGGGCAAAAATCAAACTTATATTAATAAAACACAATAGCTGTATCTGCAAACTCTTACAAACCGTTACATATCAGCTACAGAGAAGGAGTTTTTGCAGTGTTAATGAAGGGCTCTGGGAGGTTAGGTTCATGGAGGACAAACTGCCAATTCTTTCCCAACTTTCCTGAACAAGAAATGAAACAAACAGCAAACCCCATTGTATGGACCTAGAGTGAGATGTTAATCTCACTTTGCTAGATATAGTATCAAGTAACTGCATTGATGTAAATGACGTTACTTCAGAGTAACACCACAGTATTAGAATCTAGCCTCTTATTTTCATTTTAACCTGGATTAACTGTAAGAAGACGGGGAAAAAAAAAGGAGGACCATCTAGTTACAGATTTTAGTGATTGTTACTGAGTTTATTTAGTATGTTTTAATTGGGAAAATTGACTGCATGCTACAGGATTTTCTGACACCAACTGACACTGTTCAGTCTGTTCCCAAAACCAAACAGAGTTTGAACTCTTTCATTATTTTACTCCCTCACTTTTTGCCCTCCATCAAGAACGGGTTGGCATTAACAAGGATCATGGCAGCTCTGCTCTCTGAAGAGATTCGAGGACTATTTCCTGGCTCACAGGTGGAGTCAGGAAGGGTATTTAAGCACCTCCTGGTGAGTTCATGTTCATCTTATAATAAAAGTGCTCTATTAAGCACATTTTCCTAATGCCTATCTCACATTGTGCTTGTGTACTCTGGGAGATTTCTTCTTGTCTTCTGACAGTACAACTATTCTTTATCTTTGACTTGACAAAGTATTTAAAAATTGTGAACTCAGCACTTTATATTTCTCTGCTTTGTAGACTGTAGAATATCCATGAAACATCCTGTGCCTTTCTTTGTATATCCTAAAGCCTGTTAGTCACATGTGTAGGAGGTCTGTTTGTAGTATTCTCACTCCTGTGGTTGTGATACACAGTGAGAATCAGACATGTTGCTGAACAGACCACTAAAGCAGTGCAGTTGCACTAAAGCAGGGTAGCTACTGCTGCTTTTGTACTTCTGTATGTGACTGCCTGCTTTTCACATGTTGCTCTACAAAATAAACATTGCCAAGGGTGGCTGCAGAGAAAATTGACTAGTGGTCATATCCCTTTGTAAAAAAACTGCACAGAAGGCAAGGTTACTTAACTAACCTTAACACTGGTTACATGAGAGCAAGGGGGGAAAGGGAGGGAGGAAGGGAAGATCCATCTAAAGTAGCTTAGAGGAAAAATTCAAAACCAATTGACTAGTTTGGTAAAATTACAAGGAAGTAAAACTAACCTTTAGACAGAAAAGTCCCTAGGTTTTGGTTTTGTGGTTCATTTTTGTTTGTTTTTTTTTTTTTTTTTTTTTTTTTAGGAAGAGGTAATATGCTACACTGCTTACAATGTCTGCAAAGAGAAGAAGGCTGCCTCAAACTTAAGGTTTTCCATTTAAGTTTTTTCCTTAATTTCTTCCAATAATGAGTATTAGCAAGTTACATAGACCTTAGTGGTTTGAAAACCTACTTTGGACTGGGTGAGCTATCCGTCTGGAAAGACTCCTAACACACATAGCGTAATACTATATGGTAGACACAAAACTTTTTTTTATCAGACCTTGATTTGAGTTTTCAAGGTTATTTTACACATTAGATGACACATCATTCACTAAAACAATGGCTTGGAAATATATTTCAAATTAGAAGACCTAACAACAAATTCCTTTTTAACAACCACAATATCTGAAATTAAAATACCTCAGAGGTTTTGCAGTAAACTGTTGCAGGGTGGGATATGAGGCAGAATATATGTATATATATATATTTAATTTTGAGAGAGGATACTCTGTTTCAACAACCATGAAGTATAAATTTGAATTGCTGTTTTCTTATGCTATTGGCTAAACACCAAACAAATCAAAGTACAACAAAAAAGTCAGGTCCTGTTGTATTTGAACTATACTAACAGCAAACATGCACCTTTTTCTGCCAGGTTAAAAAAATATTAACCTTCTCTGGTCATACAAACTGAGCACTACAATTCAATGAGAAGCTCCTTCTGTTAATATGTTATGAAGACCACACAAATCAGAGACTCTTCAATGATTAACTGAACTCCAACAGAGATGTAATCTAGCAAACACGTCTAACAGTGGAGTTATCTACCCAAGTAGTTTTCTTTGTGAGCTTTATACGTTTCTACTCACACTTATCTTTGTATTCCACAGCGGAATACAACAGTAATTAAAAAATCACCATGAAGGACTGTTTCCCATGGTTATGCAATCTGCCCTCAAATCGGTGGGATGCTAGTAACAGCAAAGGTAGATTTGGGTCTCCTATGGTCCTTAAGGAAGAATATCATTTAAAAACAGTCGGGATTGACGTGGAAGTCCTTTGTGACAAGTAGTAAGACATCAGCTCCTCAATGTCTAAATGTAATGTGGCACCCTTATGACTTTACTAAAACACTAAATCCTGCTTGTTATCAGCATCTGTGAATTAGTATCATCATCTACTGCATCCCTGATTTACTGGGATGCAACCAGTAACAGTGGAGTCCCAAAAACAGGCACACTAGCCAGCAGTACTGAACTTGGATTCTGTCCTTCACCTGAATTCTGCTATTTCTCTGATCAAAAATAGCAAGTCACTCCAATATGATTCCTCCCAATTCCTTTTGGGAAGCGAGATCAAATAAGCTTCAAATATATTCTTTCAGCAGAGCAGCAAGACTATGGGGAAAGAATACCCTTCCATTGTTCCAATGTTTTCTACGTATTTTGGTACAGGATCATTCCCAGAATTATTTAAAGGCAACCTAGAAGAAATTCAAAAATGAAACAAAACTTTAAACTTCTAAAGCACTCTCTTTACTACTGTGTGGAAATCACAAGGCAGATCTCTCTTGTAGTTCATGGTACCAGCCCTGTCCCAGCTCACTCACCTGCTGTTAAGACTACAAAGAACTCTGTTCCTTATTCATTTTTTGTGAAGCTACAAAAATCTAATGCAACAAAATCCTAAATACTGAAAAACTCAGAGGTGTTCCAAGGAAGTAGTGAGTGCAGGAGCTACTGAACTTGCACAAAGGTATTGGCTCTTGACCTCTACTTCCCTTTCCGGCTACATCTTCGAGGAAGTAAATGCTTCCTGGAATATATATACATATAAAAGGTGAAAAAGCCTCAACATATAAAACATGACAAGGAGTTGAAATAAGAAAAAAAAATAGGGTGAAATATGAGTAGTATTAACAAAGTTGCACATATTTATCTTAACATTAGAACCATAGTACTTGGATCCTTTGCACAATTTGTACTCATCACGTTTCTACTTTCAGTTGGAAAATCCGGTTCAGATGACAATGTTTAACGAGTTTTCTGGATATTAGCTCAACATGTCTATGATGTACTACTAATTTCAAGGTGCCCGTTAGGTATATCAGTTAAGTTTATGGTAGCCTTCAGTAAAATCTGTATTATCTCATGTTAACAGGCAGATACTTCTCACTACTGCCATCTCATGGTATCAGGCATATCCAAAATACTCAGTGAAACACAGGGGAAGTTTCTTAATTTCTCAGTTCTACAGACGTGCATCAGTTTAGAAAGCTGAGTTTCTCTACGCATATAAGCTTCAGTTATACTGATGCATAAACAAGTGGATAGTGGAAAAACTAAGTCAGAGGCATCAGCAATACTTCACAAAAGAAAATTGCATTAGCACAATGAGTGAAAATTGAATCCTATGAGACAGAAAAGAGTTTTACAAGACATAATGTTCAGACTCTTAAAAAAACAAAACAAAACACCACTATGGTGGGTAAAACAATCTCTAGTTGAAACTCCATTATTTTGAAAAAGGAAGTACAATGTAATGACTGTATTTGCTGTACAATATTTATTCCCTTTGATTTCACACAAGCATAATTAAGTGCTTAATCAAAGAAAAATATAAAATGGAAGTATTTTACTACAAATGCCTAAGAAAGGAGGGGTTTTCTCTTGAAGGTTCTTCATTGAATTAATTTTCAATGCAATAAAAATATAAAAATGGTACATATCAATAAGTCAAGTGCTACAGTTGCTACTAAGTGCAGATCAAGACAGAAGCACTAGTGCTGATTTCAAGGTGAGTTAGAATATCAGGGTATGTCACAGTAATTATTTCATTTGTTTCAAAACTTTAATTGAGATAAAGAATAAAAATAGAGGTAGATAAAGATGGTACGAAATGTAAATGAATTTTAGGTGACTTCTTACCATGGAAGATTTCTGTTTTACAAAACCAAACAAAAGTTGTTGAAAGCAACTATCTAACCTAAAAATTCCCTGTAGTAGCACTCGGAGTGAAGCTTCCTGTCAATCCGAACATCTTTCATGACATTGAGGGAATTGCCTGTTTGGTCAGACAGGTCACCACATGATGAGAAACTGTAACATGGAAAATGGAAATTGAGTGAGGGATCCCAGTGAATATAAAAATAAGGAAAAGAGACAGCTCCTTGCATGACAGCATGCCAGGATTTGAAGAAAATAGATGTGTTTCTTTGAAAAAATAAAAAACAAGAACCAGCAACATTTTCTGAGGAAAACCAAGATTTTCTGCAAAATCATTTGCAGTTTTTGTTCATTCTCAAACAGAACTTTCTGTGAGGTCCTGGCTTGATACATGTAGAAAAGCAAAGTATCCACTTGAAAGATGAACCAGAAAACACAAAGATATAATGCAGTTGGTTACATTATAATGTAGATAAATGCAAATAATAGTTTTTACTTTAAATCACCATCATGCCCCCAGTTAAAAATTAGGAAGCAGTAAATTTTCCTCCATTCAGAAATACAAGATGAGGTCATGTTGCTCCAAATGTAAAGTTTTACCAATCATTTCACACAGGTGGTGAAACACACAGGGCAAGAGAAGTGGGAGAAGGGCCCAAAAGCAAAAAGTAAATAGCAAAATAAATGATTCAACAACAAACACCCTTTGGTGTTTTCCCTTTAAAAAAGCAGACTGTAAGGTCACAGTAGTGGGGATCTGATTAATGGTCTGAAGCATGTTGCCAAGATGATGAATGTATTTGAGCAAATACAAGGTCTGCTAAATACTTGAAGTATAAAACATCAAGATTTTAAAAATTAGTATTTGAGTGCTAGCTTTGAGTGAATGAACACTGTTGTTCAGCAGATGCCACATAAACTCTACAATAAGAAACATGCTTTCTTATCTTAGGGGTCCTGAAGCTTTCTGTTGTATAGGCAGAACGACACATAACACCCAGTTTCTGCACATTATTCAATATAGCCTACTGCATAGATTCATACTTTTGTGTTACCACTACAGTTTGCTGATGTGCACAATTCCATTACATCATCAATGTCATCTGTAAGTATAAAGAAGAAATGTATTTTTCCAGAGCAGTAAAACTAGAAGGCTTGATTTGAGCATTATCATAAAACAGAGCTTCTTCAGCTCTTCGCAATACAGACCATACCTCTATAGAAAAAATAATCATTTGCTTTCCAATTTGTGACTGCGATCTAAAACTACTTAGTAAATAACTGATTATTTTTTATACAACTGTCTTGACGACACTGATTATTTTCTTTTTGAAATGAGTTAAATCATACTATTACTCCTTTTGTTCTTCCTTTTACATGAGGAACAGCTCCAGAATGTGCTGTAATCAGACTCCCTGGGCTGTAAGGTCTCTCACTGGCTGCTGTGTGCCCTGACACCATTAAAGCAGGACTAAGACATGATTACCAGGTTCCTGCAATATAACCTCTCCCTGATTTAGTGAGTTAGGTTGGTTCAGCTGTCCACATTACTTGAGATGCAATTATGCAGCAGATAAAGCCCACTTTAATGCAAATGTCATCTCTTTATGATGTTATATGTGTGTTCATTAGATCTCTTGGTATCTGAAATGTTTTATGACTGTTATGCTTCCAGGTTCTCAAGGAGAACTGATAAAGTCATAAAAATTCTGATATTTGCTTCCTTCTCACCTCTCATCTTCTATTTACATGAGGTTGCACTAATACTGTCAATTATCCAAGCATCATTTGTTTTTTTGGAAGATGTACTTTTTCTACCTACTGCTCAGATAAGAGAAATGCTCTGAACTGTATAATTTCAATTTTTACAGCATGTGTGGAAAGAGACAGAGGTTATTCCTGAACTTTAAGACAGTCTCAATTTTATTTATGACTTCAGTCTTGCTTTCCACTTTCATTTTTAGTGATAATGACTTGTTGTCTTTGATATGAATTTTCAAGGTCCTTCATGAACTCTTCCTTGCTATTGTCTCCTGTATAGCTTTAAAAATTTCTTAATGTTTTATGAATAAAGCTACCAAATGAAGTCTCATACCACTTGGAATAAAAGGAAAAGATTTTAAGTAATTCACAGAAATGAACACTATAACAAAATATAATAAAGCTGCGCATTACTGACTGTAGGTATTTCCATCCTAGTAACATCCTGCTGTGACACACGGTCACCTAGTCCAGTGAGCTGCTTTTTGTATGGATCACCATTGATTCAGCCATCACTACAATCATAAGAGGAATCAATGAACACTAACATGCCTGAATCATTCTATAGAAAAGACCTTACTAATTCATTTGATGCAATTTTTAGTTTTCTGAGAATATTGCTTCTCTTCAAAGCTGTTATTGTCTATATATAAGTATATACATATTTTGGGTACAGGCTGTAATATTCTAGTTTTCCAAATCCCCAGTAAAATAGTGTCTCAACCCCTACACCAATAAAGAATGTTTACATATAATTTTATTGTATGTTACTAACATTATAAACTATTTCAACTTTGATTCAATCTAAGATTCACTGAAATGGATGAATAGCGGACCATCTTTCCGCTACTTGATTACTAAAAAGAGAAACAAAAGTCTTTTCCTGATGTAATTAAACTGATTAAAACTCCACAGGGATTAAATTCACTACTAAATGAAATAAAGGAAAAAAAACCTCCACAAACCACTGTAAAGACTGTCTTAACTGGGTCTTGTCAAAGGTGGTGTAAAACGTTCATGTTCTACTGTCCATAGGACTTAAAAGTTCAACAGAGATATGTTATATTGATAGTTAATCTTAGCTCCCTAGAGAAAAGGTCATTCTTTTTTTTCAATCTAAATACAGCTAATACTTTAAAACAACAAAGCCAGAACTAGTAGTAATCCTTCTTAGCATGAAATTTTATGAAATAGTATCATCCTGGATTAAATGAAAGTAGAAACAAGAGTTTCAAAAGCTTCTTTCTACTAAGACAATTACCAAAATTGCTGAAATCTGATACTTATTTATGAAGCAGCTAACCTAAAGAATAAAACAGGAAAACTAGTTTCCAGGAAAGCCAAAGGACTCCAAAGACTACTTTTAAAGGCAACTAGGCAAAAAAATACCAGGAAAGGACTCCAATTCCTTGAAGACTGATGCTAAATGACTTAATTTTGGGATTGTTGTCCTCAGAAGGAAACTCAGGGTCTAGGATCAATATACATGATGGGGGCAGAGGTATGTACCTCTGTGTGGGCTTCAAAGCAACCAACAAACTGAGTAAAGAGCTGAGCTGTGTAAGTCATGAAAATGACCTTCAGCTGCTTGGAGGAATAAAGAAATAAAGAACAGTAATGTAAATGAGGAACTACTCAAGTCAGAGCTGTTTTGAAATCTCACACCTATAAGGCAAAGCTACCACACTTGGGCCTAAGAGAAATCAACTCTGATCACTGATGCCCATGCTTCCATAGGCAGGCACCTATGACTTTTCCGTAAACAGAAAATCAAAAGAGGCGAGTCGTAGAACAGAGAGAGCAGGGGAAGAGGTATGAAAATGCTGGGAGTGATCAACTGTCCACCACTTGAACGTTGTAATTAGTCAGTGCTCTGAGAAGTTTGCCTTTCCATCAATGGAGACACAATCACTTTTGCTCTGGGCAGAGCCTGTGCTTTGTAAAGAGCCTGTTCTCACCCTATGGCACCCTGCCAGGCTCCAGCTGTAGAAGCACCTCCTTCTCGCTCAGAGATGCTCAAGAGCTCAACTGCTCAGACTTTCCAAGTCAGTAGCAACTCTGGACATTCACACACTGAGTGTATGTATCGCTGAGTGACAGCTAATCTCCACACAGATACAATATGAAAGAAATGTGTCTAGAAGTACCAATAAACAGACACTGAGGTTTTCAAGTCACGAGCAATATCAGTCAGATAATTCTAGAAGCATTAGGAAATAACAATGTGAATTGCTTAATATTTTTCAAAAATCTAGGAATTATTAGGTTATCTACCTTACCATCTCTGAAATTCTCTCTCAAAGCTAATAAATCACTTTATGAAATTGGAATAACTATTGCTTTTACATTCCTACCCAGAATGAAGCAGTTATTAGTGTATGATTTTACTAGATTACATTATCATTGTGATAAATAAATTCCGTACATTTTTACAACCTCCTCACTATATCAGGTTTAATAGAATTACTTCAAAAATTACCAACACAACCCCTCCAAGTTACAACTTACTAGCTTGTCTTGTCATCTCTACATCTGTCGCTTACCTTGAAAAGCCCTTTGGGAAATGAACTATCTGCATTTCCTTTTCAGAGCAGTAGTTATGATGCACAAATTTAAATAATAAGATTAATAATGTATTTATGTGCAAAGTCACACAGAAACATCAAGGAACTTATGTTATGTTTCTTCCCTCCCTCCCCAACCATCAGTTCTTTGACATGGAATTTGAACCCTCAGAAAATGGTATAAAATCTGCAAGTTATTAAAACGATCCTAGTCTAACTGCAAAGGGACCAGTTCCAGCTTCATTATTATTATTATTATTATTACATAACAATTTTCAGATTCATAATCTTCAGGTTCTCCACGTAAGCAGGCAACCACAAATTAAAATAGAGGCTCAAGAAAACCAAGGTGCACGATCTCATACTCATAACAATCTCATACTTTTCTTAACACATTCTGGTGTTTCTTTCTCCCCTTTAAATGTGAGAAGTTTTCAGGAAGGAACTGAGTGCCAGCAACTGCTGCTGCCAAGGGAGAATGTAGCAACAAGGGAGAGGTGAGAGCACCACAGGACCACCTCATGGACAGAAACTGCTTCAGAACATACCCTAAAAATCTCTGGGGGCTCAAAAGAATATCAAGAGCCAGCTCTGGTTGCCTTTGGTTTGCATAATGGGATGATCTTGAACAGATTTACTGTGGTACGTGAACGCTCTCTATGACTAGAAGCAAAGGTGCTAAGATTTTCCATATCTTCAAAATTCTTGACTTCACAAATGCACAAAAAATGACACAGCTATCATACTCAAGCCTATCAGAATATATACCATGCATATTATATTCTAATTATAGTAGCTTAGGTTGAGTATTTATAGTAATTCCTTTTGCTTATTAAGCATCACTATACCCTCAAGCCAAGTTCGGTAGCAGAGATCAGTCAAAATACATTTTTAATGGTGTCTGTATTCCCCATGGTACCTCAGTGATTTCCCTGCCCTCTAAGAGATTTGCCTTCTGGGCACCAAGGTTTCAGGTTTAAATAAGACCAAATTGATTCTGTAGCTGCATTTGTGTGTGTGTGCTAGTTTGTTTTTTGGGGGGTTGTAGGGGCTTTTTGTTTGTTTTTTTTTTTTTCCTGAATTGCTTTTTTAATTAAATGTCAAATCCATCTTGGCACTGGAAGCACAGTGTATGACTCGTATTTGAGGAAAAGCTGTCAGCTTGTCTCTTCCCCTGTCAAACTCCCATCTGCTCTATAGAGATTAGTTTGGGCTATGGGATCACTATCTGGCAGCATTTTATTCTGTATATGGTTCAATAATATACAGTACAGGGCAAGAAAACAAGGCCACCTATGTTTTTCTATGAGTTTGAGTTACAGTTCTAAAGCATTTAAGGACATTTTTGGAATTTACTCAGCCACTAAATTACAAGAAATATAAAATGTTGCTTAGCATTAAAGACACAAAGAGCATATCTGTTCACATCTGCCACTCCTCCATCCAATTTTTAGTATTAGTTGAACTACATTTAACCCAAACACTGTTGTTCCTAGAAGTGACATTTCTTTATGGTGGTGGCCTAGTAGATAGAACAAGGTTTTAAACACTAGTGTTCCTGGTTATCTTGTAAACTACTGACTTCATTCCACAGCCTCAAGGAAATCATTAAGTCTCAGTTTCCATTCTGCAAAACGGTTATTTCTTCACACTGATACCTTAACTGACTTAGGATTCAGCCAGCTCACAACTTAAACCCTTTCCTAGCTGCACATTTGCACTGAATTTCATTAGTTTTGCTATCAGGTTTTGGTAAGGTCTTAATTATCTGATTGAACTGGGGCTCTAGTTACTAATAATGAGTTTTATGTTTTGGTTAGAAGATGCTAGAAATACTGAAAGGCTGCATCTAACAAACATTGTTACCAAAGAGAGATGATAATGCCAAAGGGTACAACGGCATTTTGCAAAGTTGATAGGTACAGAGCCATTGCATGCACAGAGACTGACATGAATTAAATGCCAACCATGACTTTCCTTTCCTCATAGAACAACAGTGCTGTTTTGGGGTTTTGAGCCTATTGGATAAGAGACAAGGATAATAGTAGGTCAAACTGAAAAAATCTAAGCAAATGGGCAATGAAATAAAGAGACAGGAGGACCGTGTTTTTAAAACTTTCCTATGCTACTAACAAAACAATGCATGAAACACAGTAATTGTATGTGTGTACAACCACATTAACCACATACATTTAGTGCAATCTGAAGTTCAAAGCCCAAATTTGAAAAATTGTGTTTTGTAGTGATCGGATAACTGTGCTTCACTCTTTATTGTTCACTTTATCTAGATTATTTAGAATCCATTATTCTGTGTGCAAGTCAGTGAAATATCAGATACCAGATGTAAACAGCCAAAAATCATGGCAATATCCATAAGAAGTGTTAATGACTTTATGTCTTTTCCTAATTATGTCTGCAATTATGAAAGTTGTGTGGGAAATATTTCAGTGGACTGGAGTCTGAAGAAAAAAATACTCAGAAATGAGTACACAGAGGTGAAATTGTACCTGTGAAGCTCTGAAGGAATCAGGACGATTCACACCATTTGAAGACTACAGCATGCAGCCTTTCCAGTGTTATGGTCTGCAGCATTTGTAGGCTGTTACATGAAGCATACGTATACTAACCCTCTTCAAATGTACAGGGAGATAGTTAACGGTCAGTACAGGTTTCTGGCAGCAGTGATTTTTTCCTTCTCCCTTTAATTTATCTACTGTTCAAATCAGTTCTACCTCCTCAACCACAGTGCTACGAAGTTAAATAACTTTGAGACCAGAAGAAAACTTGATTGCGCAGGTTCCAACTACATGTTGCTTTAATGGGAGCTATCCTAAATAGATTATTGAAATAACTGCATGTCCTATCAATACCAGTACAGCTCATACCCACTTCACTATAGATTTTTCTGCCAGAACCTATTAAGGTTTAACACCTCTCTTTGATCCAGTGGCTGTTTTTTCTCCCCAAAGACCAAAAGCCAGGATCAAGTGAAGCCCCTTTAATAATCTCACATCACAGCTTGTGGCTCAGAGAAGGAATCTTTGAAGGGTTTAACATGAATAAGAGAAACACAACAGGGACACCTTATGTGATAGGAGAATGGAGTCTAATTCACTGCTAGCCTCTTCATATGTGCAAAGCTAATTAAGACCACTTTAATCACAGTAAATTTACCATGATGAGAAGATTCATGCATTATGCACAGTAGTATGTCATAGCACATTTCATTTTTATATGCAACAGAAGAGCATAGATAACAGAAGATAAACTTGCTTTAAGATCCAGTTCTAACTGGGTCATACAAATTTGTCTGTATTAAACTCCAGCTTTGAACAGAGGTTTACATCAAAGATCAGGATAAACAGTGATGTAAGTGATAGAAAAGTGCATTTCATATTAAAGTTGGTCCTGGCATTTTCTGCATTAAAATGCGCGTACAGTACCTCTAAAGAAACATTCACAAATCTTCAAAATAATACAGTTTACTATTGTTAATTTTATTAGGAAGGGGAAATAAAATCACTTGGCAGTATTAATATTTCAGTAATGCACTATTTTAAAAAATGAATTAAAATATTTGAATTACATTTCAAAATAATGCTCAAGAAACAAATTTCAGACTAACTGGGAGACAGGAAAGCTATTAAGCAAATACAAAAATAACTTTTAAAGTGGGCTAAGTATATACAGATGTAGATATTTTATTTCAATACCAAAAGGTCAGGAGGAGGCAAGCATCTCTGCCTCAGACTCATTCTTCATCAAGGACTCCACTTGTCTCCCATGCTGCACTGTTCAGTCAGTCCCATAAGAAGAGATTTCTAGAGTTGGAAGTTGTTGATTAGCTTTGAAACTGGACAGACAAAATAGCATTGGCTCTACCATGTACTTACTAACTCTTAATTTCTTACAGACATCCGGACAAGCTTATTGGCTGTTGGAGGCAGAGCTAGAACATGTAGGAATATACTTTAAAGGCCTAATAATTATAAAGACATACTATGAGAACGTCCTATAAATTGGGATTCCTACACAGTTTTGTAACTCTCTTATTAACAGACTTAGAACTTTTCCAAACTTCATCTTTTGGATTGAAATTGCCCATTCCACATCTTACTCTGAATCAGGGATTCATATAGATCTTTAGTCAAATTTCATGCATGGCAAGGTAACATTTGCCTTAACATGAGAACTAGTAAATGTAGATGTAATATACACAATACTACAACTAGCTAGCCCTGCCCAAGGAAGTTTAATATGCTCAGTAAGAATGCAAATGTGAGGATATTTTCATACCTGTATAACACTTCATTGCACTATGCAACTCAGAAGTCAGATTTAAAAGTGTTACTGTACCAACTCTGACAATAGTATCCGAGGCTACACAGTAGTTGCACGCTGCTGGAAAAAGCTGACAGCTTCTGCTTAACTGCCTGGCAGAGCCCGACATCTCTCTCATGTCTCCTTCTGGGAGACATGCAGATTCTGTCAACGCAGCAACTGTGGAGGGGGAGAGGCTGCCCAGAGCTCGGTGTGCCTGGTTACCCTGCCAGGTTGATGAATGGCTTGTCAGTGATGTCTGGCAAAAGCAGCCTGTTTGGGGCACATATGTTATAAAGAGCCCAGTCATGTAACTGAATGTTGCTATATGCCAAAATAATGGAGGATGGATAAGTCAACAATAATATATAGTTTGACTGAATGAATGATACATAAAGAGGAAAAAAAGACGCTGGCTAAGAAAAATGGCTTAATTACTGTTAAAATTAAATTAAAACTTCAGTAAAATTCCCCCCTACTTCATGTAAACATCTGATTTCTCCAGAATTGAGTAGAGCTAACAACACAGTATGCAACCTATCTTACAATGGGAAGCATCTTACTTTGGGTCCAATACTCTTACTATTATTTTCAAATATTTACTTAAAATTTGGTTTGTTCTGCAGACCACAAGCCATGTGTTGAAAGAACAGATGATCTCACATGCTTTTGATTTACATTCACAATAACTTGTTTTTCTTCCAAATTTAGTCGGACAATGAAGAAATAAACATAAAAAATAGCGGCTCATATTTTGAGTTTATGTGTACTTTTCTAACCTTCTAACTCTTTGTCCATCTAACACACAAATACTAACTTTTGTGCCCTGATAAAGCTGACAAAAATTAAAATGTAGATGTTGCCAAATTATGTTTTCCCTGTAATTCATCTGCCCTCATACCTGCACATCTTGAGGAGAGTTAAAACATGTACATGAAAAATGAATGCTAATTATTTCAGCAAAAGTCCACATTACTTAGAACAGATTAACAATTTAATATTACAAATGAGATGATTTTTCATATTTGCATGTAAATGTAAAACAGAATTGATTCGGCCCACCATACTGAACACAGTTAGCTAGCTATTTGTAAGTGGTTCTTTTGAATTCAATAAAAATAATTGTACTGAACATAAAGTGTGAAACTCCTTGAAGGACTGGGTATAAAGCTTTTATTTTCCAGTATTTAAAAAAGAATCTGAAATAAATGCTATACAACTTTTTTAGTTGTTAAGCTGTAGTTATCCACCCACCCTTTTTTTCAGTTACTGTAAAACGTTACCCGTTTAATTTCTGTTGTAAAAGTGACCTGCAAGTCCCTCTGAGACTTACGGCTGCTAACTAGATGACTCTTGTATTTTGTTTTTTGAATAAACTCTTTCAAGCAATTCCCATGGTAAAGAGACAATGAGGATCAAGAGTAATAATACATAATAATTATAATAGCTCTCACAAGCTAACAAATGGCCATATAAATCAAATTTTATAAATAATAATTTTCATTTATTGGGCTCTAGTCAGCCTTCACGTAACTAGCGGGACTACAAAGGAGGTTATACAAATGACAGATGCCAGTCTTTATCTAGAGCATCTTCCACTGTGAATTTCAGACCATACTGTAAAACCACTTCACAAAGGAATTCCTGTACCTGAAATGAGGAAGATCCTGTGATGAAATACAGGCTCATGAACACAGCAGCACTCTGCAGCTAGTTACAAAACACTGCTCTATCACCCTCAAGTAATTTGAAGGAGTCTGAACATAGTTTTCAAATCAGTTTTCAAATCACACAAAAACCCCTTCAATTAGGTGCATAGAATTCTTCACAACCACAAATGGTCTCAACTATTTTATATTTTGTTTAGAAGATGAAAGAACACAAATAATTATTTAGTATTGTACCTTATGCTGAATGGTAGTATAGCACTAAGGAATGCAGCCCAAGAAAAGAAAAAAAGTTAGTTACTAATTTTTCTTCAATTGTAAAAAAAAAAAAAAAGGAACAGCTTATTAGTCTCCTTTCCTGACAAAATATTTGGTTTTAGTTGTCTCAAAACAGAGAGATAAACCTAATGCTAGTCAGGCCATTTAGCAAATCCCAATTCAGATTATTTATACACTTTAAGTTCAAGAGGTTCCTCCTCCCTGTCATCAGTCACCCTTCAGTCTCCTGCCTGAGCTTCTCCAGGAGGGAGCTGCTCTGCCTCTGTCTCCTACAGATGCCCAAAAGCTAAAATAACATTTGTGTCTGGAGTTACTAACAACATCAATGACATAAGCCCCTTCTGCTACAGACATTTCCCCTGTAAACTGCAGCTTCAGCACCACTGAAAACTTCTCAAAATCTGGAGCAAAATAAGGCAAATATTTTAATCCATAGAAAATCTCTGCAATGAGGAGCACTGTTAATCCATTTAAAAAAACAGTTATATGTATCACAGAATCACAGAATGTCTGGGATTGGAAGGGACTTCAAAAGATCATCTAGTCCAAGCCCCCTACCGGAGCAGGAACACCTAGATACTCATAGGGAAGTACTTAATTCTGTCACCAATGCATTAAAGTTTTTTTTAAATGCATTGATTTTTACTGATGTCAACTATGAGAAATGCTGCCTGTTCTCTCTTTTTATTATTTCAATGTTATCAGCTCAACCATAATGCAATAAGATACTTTTCAGTCCAACCTACTGTCCATTGCAGAAGAATATCCACCCCTTTACTCACGTTTCCAATCAGAAATCAGTCATATTTTTGCATATCACAATGGTAGTCAGAAACTATAGCAAGAACATAAATATCAAGGAATGGAATAAGATTCAAAAGAAAGGTGTAATTATACTGTAGATTTCTATAATAAAGAAGATTATTCTTCTTAGGTTTTGCTCTTCAATGTTAGTGAAAAGTCAATAACGGTCATTATGAATCCAGATTTTTCCCATTAATTCTGGTGAAATTTATCAAGGTTATCTTTCATTGCAGAAAAGTTAATGGATTTTTGTTTTTTATAGTCAAAGCATGG
The DNA here is from genome assembly GCF_963082525.1 of Nesoenas mayeri. NCBI lineage: Eukaryota > Metazoa > Chordata > Aves > Columbiformes > Columbidae > Nesoenas > Nesoenas mayeri. The sequence continues at coordinate 10,674,161 of NC_137540.1, read as the reverse complement.
TTGTAAATCAGAGATATCTTGAGAAGATGTGCATTTCTAATGCTCTGATGGTCAGAAAGATGCAGCAAGCACATACATTCTGAAGTTATGTAGAGGTACATATAAAAGGTAATGTTGTTAACTGCACACACAAATGTACAAATAAAGCTTTATGCACCAGAGACCAGATTTGCTTTACCAAAGTATGGCATCCCGTTGGCTCCATGCCCTTCCATTTCAAGTCTTACAACTTTTACAGTTTTTTTTATTCTGACTGGTGATGGGAATCATTCCTACTTATATAAGAACCTTGTAGAGATGACTGATATATAGCCAGATTACACAGGAAAGTGTCAACAGCTGTGGAGTATTGCACATAGTGTATGTCAAAATACACTGGTCTAATGGATGAGAGCAATTTATGGCTGGCAAACTGATACTGTGGGTGGAGGCGATTTCCAGTCACAAACTAGTTTCTGTGACAAAATGAAAGTGGATCAATGTTGTACTAGTCCCACACTGTTGCCTTCCTAGAAAGTATCTTTCAACATTTTAAGTGTCTGAACAACACTTGTCATTTTCTTTAGTCATAAATAATCTTTTTCCTTAGCATTTCTAATGTGCAATGGAAAAGCTTCAGTCACTTTTAATTTTAGCCCAGCTTTTTACATTACCTGACATCTCAGCTAGGAAAGATCAATATATAGATCGAACCTAGAAGCACAACTATTTAACATAAAGAAATAGCTTTATTCAGACAGACAAATTTTAAGGTTGGGGGGTCAGGGGGGAAGAAGCTGTTATTTAGATAATACTTGTTGAATGCTGTTTAAAATCAAACTGATAAACAGAAACAAACAGAACAGAAAATGCAGCATTTTACCTTCTAACAGAAGCAGTTATTTATTTTTAGAGTAAGGTTCATCTACTACAGGTAACTGATTAGATGTGAATTTGGCCATAAGAGGAGGAAACAATTTAAATTTAGAATTTTAGACAAAGCTTTGAGTTCCTCATCTGTATTTGCAAGGTAGCTCTCAATTGAAACTATTCATATTCTTGTGTTGACAGATTGTATTCAGCATTTTCTCAAAGCCTTATTGGATTCAAATCTTCACAGTGAAGTTACTGCTATTAGGTGTGGGGATTTTGTTTGTTTTGTGTTTGTCTGTTTGTTTATTTCTTTGATTGTTGATTTTTTGTTTGTTTGTTTTTAACTTTTGTTTTTTACTTGAAGCTTAGGAATACATCCTTAGATGAGGTCAGTGCATCAGAATTGTCTCCAACTTGATTTTTTAGTGAGATCACAATCTGAAAACTTGGAAGAAAATATGAAGTAATCATCTTTGATTCCTGGCTATGCAATGCTACAGCATATGAAGGTGAATTGTGCATTCAGTCTCCTTTCATGCTAGTCTCAGGCCTTCTCAGTGGCTTTAATGCATGACCAAACTTAATAGCAAAATAACTACCTGTCAGACGAGTTTTAATCAACTAAATGAAACAAAAGATTAATTATTAAAACATGAACAACACAAAACGTGAAGTTCAAGAATTATGAAGTCAGCCTGCATAAGTACCACTCCTACTGTGTACGCTCATCAACAGCAGAAATACTACATTAGCCCTTTCCTTAAAATAAACAAACAAAGCCAAAACAAACCACAAACCCAAAACCTAGAAAAAATAGCAAGTGTGGAAAATGTGTAAGGCTGTGTGTAAGACTAAAAAGCAGTACTAGAACTACCTCTGCCAAGGAACTCAATATGAGGTATAACATTTTTGTTTACAAAATAGGCAAGAATATTTCAAGTGTGAGTTGAAATTTGTGCATTTAAACTGAATGACAAACAGCATTGCTAGTACAATACGCCATTTGATTCATCATATTTTAGGAATAGAAGACTGTTCCTGTCTGCCTACCCTAAACAGTTCTGTATCTGGTATTGAAGAGTATCATAAACATCCCTGGAAGTTCAGAGATGATCTAAATTTCATGTCTGCTCACTCAGAAATAAAATATTGTTCTATAGTCATTAGTTTAGGCACATATTTGGCAAATGATGGCTGAGCAGAGGGGGGACTGAAGTCCGAATATTGTTAGAGGAATGAAGATAAAATATGCGGTTTTCTATATGCAGTAATAGCAAAAATAAGAAAAAGAACATACAGTGTCGTATCAAAGGAAAATATTTTGACAAAGCAGAGAAATTTTCTAGGGAGATTTCCAATTGAAATGTCACTGCTTTTTAAACAAACCTGGGAAAGCATTAGGAGGCAGCCTGAGGAAGTAAAAAGCCTGGTGATATGAGAAGTGCCATCAGTTCCCAACTTTTGAGTTGATGGGACAGAATACACACATTGAAACAAACCCACAAAGGCATTTCTGCACCATAAACTCCTAATCCTTCTTCACGCTTATGACAAAGGCAAGGCAATCTGGCATTCCCATTTATCTGAAAACAGCTACATATGTTTGGTTTAACATAGTCCAACACCCGGCTTTTAATTCCTGCAAAGATGGAAAGGTAGTAATCCAAAATCACCAAAACATTACCACCTTTTACCTGACTTTGTAACAGAAATGCTCCCTTTTGCCATCATAATGCATTCATGGGACTTTTATTTCCATCTAGCTATTTTATCTGCTTTACTTTAGCCCACTGAAGATAAATACCAATTTGTCTTGAGATATTAAATTCCTTTCTGGTAAAACTTTCATTTCTGGCATTATTTCATGAGACTCTTGAGCAGTTTTGCTGACCTTACCTTAAGTAGCTGTATTCTTCTCTTAGCAGAAATCCAAAATAACCACTTATTCTTCCTCCTCAACTACTCTTACCTTATTCAGTTTCAGTTTTCAGTGTAATGTCTTGTAATGGTAGATATAAATACAGATGAACAATAAAGTTCATTCCTAAATTTTGGGTGTGCCCTCACACTAAAGTAGAAATTCATTTACAAAATTACATATAGAGATAGGAAAATATACACTATCAGGTTTTGTTTTATATACAGCTGTTCTCATGTTTTCAAAGATTTAAGTCTCCTATGACTATATAACTCAGGATTTCAACAGGGCTATTTCTAAGCTTTAAAGAGCACTGACATACTGACAGACAGTAACATAAATGGCTTTATATTCTGAAATATTTCATTCCAATCAAAATCAGAACTTATTTAAGTTTGCAAAACAGAAGAAAATAAAAAGGTTATAAATCACAGCTTCTCTACTTGTCCATAGTTTTCATAGGAAAGTTTTAATCATCATTTTATGTAAATAAAGGCCACCATCCCAATATTTTGATTCTCTACAAAATGGACAACCTACAGTTGAACACAGAGTTTCAGTGAGGCTAAGCTTCTCTGACCTTCATTTCTGTTTAGTGTCTGTATTCCATAGTCTTGAGAAACAAGGATTTATGACGAGCTGTTAAATTCAAAGCCTCAGCTGCTTGCCACCCCGTCTACAGCTCCCTACATCCAGTCCTTCATTATTATCACTTACAGTTCCCTCTCTAGGTCTTCCCCAGAAACATCACATTTGTCACATAATAATTTCCTGTATTAGATCCACCTAATACAAAACACTATTAAGATGCACAGAGAACAGACAGGGGATGGAAACTTTTCGTAAAGATTTCTAACTATACTCAAGAAGTTTGCCATTACCCTTGACCTTGAGAACAGTGACTCCACGAGAAAGGATGGTAATGAAAGTGATCATCAACAGAAGTGTTAGCTTCAAAGTCTGGGTAGCATAGTTTCATGGAAAGTACTTATCTCTCTCTCTCTCTTTCTCTCTATCTCTCTCTATCAACAAATCTTTATTCAAGCCTGTTGTATAGAGATCTGTCCTTCTTGATCCTTATCAAGAGATTCTAAGACACACTTCAAGGACTTGCAAATAACTTCATGAATAAACTTGCTCATACCACTAAGTTCATATTTTTACAATTAAATCAGGACATCCATAAAGATTTAAGAGTCAGGTTTTCAATTTGTGTACACCACATATACATGCATTTTCTCATTAAAAATTTCTTATATATTGGTTTCAATTATCTCAACTGTGGCAACAGAATTTGTGGAAAAATGTCACAATCTTGTGTGTTATTTTTTTTCTTTTGTTTTTAAGATAGCTGAATGTCTTAAGAATCAAAGTCTAATTTCCAGATACTATAAAGGAATTGTTTTGAATTTAAAATATTCATACAGATGGTTTGAGAAAGCCTGTCTATTCAGCTGTTTTACACATAAAATAATTCCAATTTCTATGGAACCATGTAAACATTTGAAATTATGGAATACAGAACATATAGTGAGGTTTTCAAAAGCAGCTAGAAGAATGAGTCAAGAAAACCCCAATGAAGACCAGCCATTAATGTCACAAGGACTAAAACATAGAAGCATGTAATGAAAATTCTGAAATTAAATAAATTAAACCCCTGGTGTTTTAAGAAGAAACACATGCCTCCCACTGTTTATTTTTTTAAGATAAACCATCTTGTACCAATTTTTACAGATATAACAATAAATTAAGACTAATAAAATACATGCTCAAATATAATTTAATGTACAGTTCATCTCAGTAAAGCTCACAGTACAATAAAAAGCATTAGTCTACCAAGTTTCTGTTGTCCTTTTACTGCTATAACCTCTGTAAGTTTAAGGTCACACGTAATAGGTTTGTAAATTATAAATTCAAACTCTCAAGTACCTTTAACCTTTTAAAAAGAACAGAGATTATAACTAGATTATATGAGAATAGAAAAGCTTATAGGAGCAGCAAATGGTAAATCCTCAACTATAATGGAAACTTTCAGTCCTGAGAACTTCTGTTGAGCATGGATAATTTCTTTCCCCCAAAGTACAGGAATGACCAGCCTATTCTCTTCCCCCAAAATATTATTCTCTTGTGGAGTTGCTTTATTTTTAGAACTTACATTCCTTATGGGTCAGCTATGTCTAAAAGCTGTAGAGCTTCCTTTATTCAGTATGAGGTATAGGCCACACAACTTTTGGAGTAAGTGTTATTAACAACATGAAGTTGCACTGATTCAGAATATAGATTTCTGGAATATTCTACACTGTTTTGCTTTTTCAGTTGGTTGTCATTAAAATTTTGCCATCTCTTAAAAAGAGAAAGCTATCAGAAATACTCTCTGAAGGCACTGAAGAGATGCACAATGTCAGCTGAGAAGCTCAGTTAGTGAATTGGATGCATTAGGAAAGGCAGAAAATGAAAGTTCAATAAACTTTAACTCATAAATTCTTCTGAAGAAGCACTTAAAACACCATAGTGTTTTCACTCAGAGAATGGAGTTTGTCAGTGGGAAAGGCCAGAACCAGGCTCTCTGATTGCTGCTCTTACTAAAGTGATGTTCCTCACTATTTGCTGTATGAAGATACTGTTCAGATATACTCTTTATTCTCTAACTCTGTTTCAATGCAAGTCTTATAAACTCTCTGCGTTTAATACATTTTGTTTTGACCTCACACAATGACTTAGAGAGCTGAAAGTTTTAGCAATGAAATTAAGAACAGGTATAATGCATTATTGAGACTAAGCATTTCAACTTCAACTATCTTTCCTTTCAAGCTTGGATTTCCCACTCTGAGTATTTTTCCACCACTTCAGAGGAAAAATTATCCCATTTGTAATTTTGCAAGCTCAGTTTCTACTCACATAGCTGTGTACAATTATACATTTCTCTTCTAAACCTGCACTCAAAACAAGAACAGCATACAAACAGTTAAGTCCTAATGAAAGAAAAGACAAGTTTCCATAAATCTGTTGATATTAAAGAGGTGTATATTCAAGTACCACATTGTCACAAAATTTCAGAAACCTTTTCTTGGGTTAATTTGAGATTTCACTAGCCAAACTGTCAAATCTACCCCTAAATAAACCTCCCCTGCAATAACAGAAACCAAGCCCATATCAAATGAAAAAATGGGATAGCCACAAAGCACCAGTCAAGCTCATCCAAATCACTTGATATTTACTGTAATTGAACTTCCTGTAATTAATAAACTGCAACCCTTGTCTTCTAAATCCACAATGAGGCTCTAACCTCAATATATAGTAAATAAATATATAATGGCATTAAAAATGTATAAAATGCTTGGATAAGCCAGAGTAGCATTTCCAATATATCCCTTGAAATGGCTAAATATTATTGTACAAGCTACAATAATATATGCATTACTGTCCCCTCAGTTGGCTCCTGAGGCACATATCACTATTCTGCCTATGTCAATTTGCATGCTAATAAGATCCCAGAAAATTATAATTACCCTTAGGGACTACATTCAAAAACTGTCCCTTTCATTAAAGAGGCTTGTTCATAGCCCAGGTTAGTCCAGATTTGAAAGGAAACTTCATGCCAATCGCCAGACTCCTGAAACTTTCAAAATAGCATTAGTTTCTTAATGGCATTTATTTTTTATTGCAGTTAGTTCTTGAATCTAGGCAAGACATTTATAGTGATATTTTAAATATAATGCATTTAAAGCAAAAACTGATCTGTTCAGAGAAGAACTGGAGTGCTAAATATACTTAAAAAAAATAATAAAAATCAAACAAACCCAAAGATTGTGAAGATGCCAACCTAGTTTCTATAAATATGGCCCCATTAGGCTAACCAATGATCCTGCTTTCTCTAGTCCAGCCCTACACCCTACAAAAAACAGCGAAAACAATAACAAAAATTATTTAAGTTATAGAAACACTAGAGATGATTGCATAAACTACCCTCAAGGAGGTAGGTGCCCAATTCCTATCTACTTCTCATCATGCACAAGATTTAAGAAATTAGGTCATGCAATCTTGTAGCTATAAATCACCTGCATTTGTGATACATATTTCATGTGGGGATTCTTTTCCAAGGGAAACATAACCTAGAAAAGTTGGAGTCATCTTAATTTAATTCTTAATTATAAGGTTTTGTATGAGACCATAATTTCCAGCCTTTGGGTTTCGGCATTGGCTAATTCTGCCATCATAAGTGATCTTCCAAAATGTTTGGAAAAAAGAGTATTTGTGATTTAATTTAGAAAGCTTTGGATACTCACTATTATTTTCCCAAATACCTCCTGGCTATCAAAATAATAAAATTAAGTATGATTTGAAATCCAAGAAGACAGGAAACAGTGTTTCTATTTGAACAAGTATTTATAAATGAGGTTTGAACTGCTTTTTTGTAGATGAAGCACCATGAACATCACACAAGTGACTAATGATTACTGAGCACATGAGCTTGGTTGAGTGGGTTATTTAGTTCTTGCCATCTACCATTCTTTATCTCCCTCAAAATAGCATGACTTAATCTTTCATCTCCCATAACTTCCTCGTAAGTTAATCAGATGTAATCAAAATGCAAACAATAAAACACAACAACCTAAAAATCAAATCAGCATTAGTATCTCTCTCAAAGTAAAATACACTGTTAAGAATTCCTTGTCTTGTTCTAATCAGATTTTCTTCTGATGCACAGGCAGAGTATACTTAATGATGAATGTTTGAGAAATGGAGATTAAAGCTCTTTTATGTGAAAGGTCTGTAATATGTTGTTTCAGGAAAACAGGTTGTCGTGATAAGATACTAAAACTTTCTAAAATAATGTTCAGGAAGCACAGCTTATTGAATTCAGATGAAGCTGAAAAAAAAAATCAATTGTTGTAGGGTTTGTTTATGCATCTATACTACTTGCTATCTTCATGAAATCTACAGCTAAGCAAACATATGCTAGTGTAGACAGGCATACAAGCAAAATGACTTTCTCTACCACACCTAGCAACGGCATGCTCACCCTTTTGCAAGACGGAACAATGCCTTGTTCTGTACTGCACTGTCACATTGTTCAGTGAATTCCTCACTTTCCAGCCTTAGGCCTCTTCATTGGCTTTCCAGGCCTGTCTTTTTTACTTAATATTTCATTCTCTTGAATCATCAAGGGCACCTACAACTAAAGAAAAGTAACTTTCTCTTTTACAACACGATTTTTAAGGGGATATTCTTAGGCAACTTTCTCAAGAGGCCATGTATTTTAAAAGATATTATTCATGAGCTCAGCAGGAAGCTGAAATAGAAAGAAGGGTTGTACAGAAAAGTAAAGGCTCATTTTTAATAATACCTGTATCGAATTAAACTCACAGTGGCATCCACAGGGCACAGAGGCAGATATAGGCCCCGAGGGAACCCAGCTCCATCTGAATGGCCATCCAAACAACCATCTGAACAGCATTTTTCCTCCCAAATCTACCCTAACAGCTCCTGATTGCCTTTGGCTTCTGCTTCATTTGAACACTCTCCAAGTCCTCATAACAGGTTGAGGATTTTGCTGCTGTACTACAAGGCTTTGTCAAACTAAACTGTTAAGCCTCAGAAACAGAATGCTATGCTTGGAATTCAATGCTGGTGTTTAAATAAAACTTTATTCCTGTTCTTTTGATGACATTTAGCTATAATGCTGCTAATGAGCTATACCATTATTGGGTTCATTTCCTCCTGAACTGCTGAAGTTTCACAGTCAAGTCAGCAGACAGAAATGTCTTGCTGAACATATTGCAGCACAAACCCCAGAGTTTGTGCTACAAATAAAACCAGAACTACTTATTGAATGTGGGCTGAACCTGGGAGCAGGGCAACTTAGAGCTAGGGGACCTGAGATACAGAAAACATGATAGATGTACAGTGTTAACGAAGAAGGTACAAGACTAAACCACCTCATAAGGCTCTAAAATTTTCAAATCTGTTTAGTGCATGAGCGATGAGTTTTCACCTGGTACATTACTGGACTGAAACTTCATACTAACTGGAAAAAATTAAACGACTGGATAATGTAGTCATTGTAAGGAGTTTCATTAGTTCACTCCGTACATTCTGCAGACAATGCAAAGGATATGCATAGGGAAAAGAATGTAAAGTACTATAGTAGAGTACTTTTGTTACAGTGAATAGATGACTATTGCCAAGTTGACCTGATAAAGGAGTATTATTTCCTAGCACCTGCCAAAAGTTGAATGGATGTTTTGGAAAAAAATATGAGTATTAAATGTTAATATGCACATACAGTTACAAAATTGAAAGGTCATTAAGGCAGCAGTCACTGTGCAAAACCGTTTAAAGTGCTGTACTTACTGGTACAAATATCTACCACACAGAAGCAATTAACAGGAAGGTGCTGATTTACAGAACAGGTTTTCATAAACAAAGATAACACCAGACAACAGAAAGGTCCGCTCAGATGATCCATATAAAAATCCTGTTCAGAAAATATTTATCCTCTACACACCTATGGCATCTTAATCTCTTGTCTGTGAACAAGAGATCATATCCACATAAGCAGTATAATATTTACTTTAAGAGACGAAGAAAAGGAACTTATGTTTAACAGTGAGATGCTCAGAAACACTTGTAGCTGCCTAGTAATGTGCAGATACAGTACACCATTGTGCTATCTTTGGAGAAAAGGTAATCAGTGACCACATGCATGACAAGAATAGTAAGGTGTTTTTCTGGTGAACTGTGGGGAGAACTGGCTGCAGGCTGCTGGTTCTACTCATGCATGGTTTGGGGTCCCAGGAAAAGGCCAAGAGGCACTATGACAGGCTTTATAAATGATGCTTCAGTTAATTTCATCCAGACTGGAAGAGTTTAAGATTCCTCAAGTTAGAGCATCTGTACTTTATGAATACCTAATGTTTGATAGTCTAACTGGGCTGCAAAAAATGAGACCAGATGCACGTGCACATCCATATAAACACACATCCCTTGTTGTTTACACACTTTCAACAGAGGAGTACACCATTGTGTTGTACAAGTTACTAGGAACAATTCTTTCACATGATGACCCAAACATTTCCATTGTTTTTATCTGGAGTTCTTTTTCCATAATTTATCTTTTGGAATCACACTCTTATGAAGAATCTGAATTATCATAATCTTCTCAGTGTTTGATTTACATTTTAGCTTTGCATGTTTATCTCCATATAATTTTGTGTCTTTGTAAAAAAAATTACCATGACAATCTGGTTTTGAATCAAGAACCGAACATAGATCATTGATTCATTTCTTCCATTTAACTAATGCTTTATTTTAATTCAAAAGTGTTAAGTTTTACTTTGTTGTGCATACGCCACAAGGCCCACTGCTGTCAGCAAAATCTCCTGTAACAAGAAAACATCTGTCAGGGCCATAGGGATTTTGCTATAATCCACCACTTCCTTGTTAATGTATGGTCAATACTATGGCAAGAAACTCTCAATAAATATGCAGTGGGAAGATAAATTGCCAGAAAGTTGGAACTACCAGCTGTCAATGCAATTAGAAACAAAAGGGCACTGGAGCTGGCCTCAGAGGATTATAGAGCCATTTGGGAATTGATTTCCTTGGGCGTTACTCATTCAGAGACTTTTATCCACAAAAAAGAGCCTATTTGTTGAGAGGTACCACGTGTCAGCTCTTCACTACTTTTACAAGTGTTATTTCTGCCCTTCCCTGCCCAGACTCATGTTCTCTTGAAGTACACTATTTTTTAAGATTACTTCTATAAGTGTACTTAGTGTACATTTTCCCTGCTGATGTGTGGATTTCTATCTATCCAGTTATAATGTCCTAAACTATATACTTTTAGATCTAAATTGAAAAATAAGACAACATTGTTTTGCAAGGAATCCTATGCTTCCCTACTCTCATATCCAGGTTTTTGGAAGAGAAAATAGCACAGCAAAGTGGGCTTGGAATAGAAGTTCATCTATTGGAAATGGAGATTGCAAAAGATGTGTGATGAGAAACAGGTAAAATGAGTACACTCCCTCCCCAACTACTTGTTATCAAGTAGGAATAATTCTGCTAAGCAAAATAGTACAGTTTCCCATCTTTTCAGGCAGAAAGTCACTGCATACTTTCCTCTTTCTTGGAAAATGAAAATGCAAAACTTATTTCAGTCTTCTCTGTAGCTGTTTGCTTTTAAGGCCTTCAGGCTATATTCATAAGCAGAATACATCCTCTTGCAGTAAAAGTTTGTTTTATCCTGCAGATATCAGAGTAAGTCAAAATTCTTCTGGCAGAACAGCTTTAGGAGAGCAAATGCCAATTTGGAAGAATTCAAATACTCCAGAGAAACACATTGATTGCATCAAAATTCTGATGACATTTACCGGAATCCTGCCCAGTTTCATGGCTGCTCATCTTCCCACCTCCACAGCCAATATTTTGAGGATTACAATGAAAATAAAACATAAAAACAAAGTTAAAAAAAAAAAAAGAGATAATATAAAAAATAAGTTAAAATTGTTAGAAAGCCTATGCAAATGAATTATTTCAGCATTTTCAGAACTTAATTATCTCAGAACTGATATAGTGGGGGGTTTTAGTACATTTATCCTTTACTGTCTCAGACCCCTATTTTTCACATTTTGGAATTCTGACTGAAAGGAAGATTTCTAGCTCCACCCAGCCACTGCTGTTCCAAATACCAGCACCCTTTACCTTCACTGTTCCGCTTACTGTTGACACAGCTGAACTACTGATACTGTGTCACTCGTTCCATCAAAGACGGATTGTCTGGGCAAAGCTTCCTATGATAAACAACACAGTGACTTGATCCATGCTTAATCTTGACAAGAGCATGCAGAAAACAGTATGCCAAAACATGTTCATCTCGTGATTGCTTTGAATGAAACTAAAATTGGTCATGTGGGTTAATATTAGTTTTGATTGTGTTAAATGCCAAACTAGCATTTCTAATACTATGAAACACCAGCATTCAACTGTACTGAGTTACACCAGTGCTTGTGTCCTTAGCTGCAACCTCAGAGGGCCCTGAACAGAACAGCTCTGATCTGACTGAGCATTCAGCTCATTCATCCTTCATATCTTTAGTTTTTTACCATAAACACATCTTCATTATTTTCTTGTGTTTTCAGTTTTGTTTTTTTTTCCTACATTTTTGTAGAGCTATCATGCTTCATTTTTCCTTTTTCTGTACTGCAATTACAAACAACATGATGACTGCATTACAAGAAAACTAAGGGAACTGTAAATCAAAGTAGGATCCAAAGTAAAAGAGTAAGTATTACTACCCCCTTCCTGGTCCAAATTTCACCGATAAATTAAATTATTTGTGTTTGAGCTACAGTACTCCATGGTTCTTTGAATTTATCTTTTCCAGTTCATTTGTTGACTGACTGTGCAACATGCCAACCATAATTCCACTGCAGCACTGATCATCTTGTTATCAGCTGCTATTAAAGGACTGGTACGCAGTACATAAGGAATCTCTAGATATTTAATTCATCCATGCCTCAGTAGCTCTTCTGCTTTTGTTTTAAACCATAGCCTCTTCTAATATACTATATGGCTTCCTGATTCACCCACTATAATTACGATTCATTAAAATACAGTACAATTTTTTTTTGTTAACATGACAGCCTTATTACTATATAGCACTGTTGTGATCCATGCCCTTATTATTTAGTCCATAATCTCAAACTCAGCTTTATTACAAGAAACAAGCAGCTTTAAATGTCAGTAATTTGTAAGGTGAACAGAGTATCAGATCCATCAAATACAATATACTCAAAACAAACAGTGGTATTTAGGTATGGTAACTAAATGCCAGCAACCATTTATAATGGAGAGAGGGAAAAGGGCAGAGAAGGACTGCAGTGAAGTCCTTCCAAAAAGATTACAAGGTTTCTGGCTTTCAGGTGAGGCCTTTTTTTATTTTAAAAAAAGTCTAATTAGTCGTATGTTGAATTTTCTGCCCCTTCTGGACAGGTAACTTTCAACAAACTAATTTGAAACCTGCAGACCACCTAAAGCTAACTCATCTGAGAAGCAGCACCTTCAACCTTAAGAGCTCATTCCTAGAATATAATTTAATAATCCTTCTCCAAAGTAGTAGTCTAGAACAACACTCCAGAGTCCTACCCCAAGTCTCCAGAACTTGGATGATATTATCCCCTCTTCCCTCATTTGCCTCATGATATCTTGTTTGCTTTCTTTCCTTAGTGTCTTACCTATACTTAAAAGTTACACAAGAGTAAGCCTGCAACTTTCAAAATAGTAACTTCAATTAACTCTTCCTTGGCTGTTCCAAGAACACCAAAGTTACCTGGCAACTAGCACTACCTGTTACTGAAAAACTTTGACAACTAAGCAATTGCATTTACTTTAAATTAGAGGAGAAGACTCTACTTATGGAAATAATTCCCAACAAAATAGCTTATATGGATTCAAAAGAGTAAAAATAAATAATCTCAATGAGACTCTAACATTAGCAAATGTATTAACTGTAAGAACAGTGGACAATATTGATATTTTGATAAGTGATAAAGAACATGCTTTTAGACTGGGATATTAAATAGAGAAAATTGAGATTGTTCATTTCCAGCTTCCTCAATCTGATTCAAGACACTACTGTGAGGTACTCAGATATGAATGCTATTGCTTTTTTTCTCCTGCTCACAGACCACCCTGGCCCAGCTGTTCAAACAGTTCTACCTTCTTCACTGACATTCCTCTTCTGCAAAGTCTTTGTAACTAGTCTATTCCATGTTAAATAAAAACAAAAAAAACCCTAGAAGTTTCTATAACTATTGAGCTATTTAAAATACCAGAAAACGGGTTTTGCCCAAAAGATCACCCGTAATGTCCTTCTCCAGATCTTTGTCATACTTGCCATGTTTTACCTATTCAATTACGTTAGATTCTAAAAAACTGAATGCTAATCATTTCTCACTTGCACAGTTTTGGTACTGTTTGTGAGAAATGTATGTTTTTTTATAAACTATAAGACATACTGAAAATGTTGGGAATTATTTTAAAAGTCTTTGAGGAAATAGTGGCTACTTCTGGACACTGAAATGATCAGGATATTACCCATTTACAATCTGCAAGATGTAAGATATATATATATATATATTAATGTTTTCATATATATAATTCAATTTACAGATTGACAGAAGTTTTGTTACTGTTGATTAGATGATTAATAATATTTGAAGTTGTTGATATAGCAATTGCCAAATAATGTAACAAACAAAACTAACTAGTCAATTTTACCATTATTTTCTTGGTTTATCTATAGTGTTATACCCAAGTGTCCCTATAGAGAAGTGTTTTATGCTCACTTAAGAACACTTACTTTATTGGCATTTTTGGAACAAAGCAAGGAATTAGATCTACTGGAATTAGAGAATATCTACAGAAAATGCAGGACTAGCAAACACAGAATAGCCCAACAGCCCTTCGTCAAATAAATGTCTTAATGCAGGCAAATTAAAGACTTTATCAGCAATAATACTGCATTGCTTTGCTTACTAAAGTTTATAGGGATGAAAGATACCATAAGGAAAGAAGGAAAATAGGGAGAATGGTAGCAACTTACTGAAAGCATGACGTGATTGATAGAATTTGAGCAGCATGGAAACTATTCTACCTAGTGTACTAAAATAAGACTATAAAAGAATATCTTAATGTTGTTAACTCTGTACAGCAGAAAAAAAACCACAGTGCTTTTGAAAAATCAGATCTCCCTTCAAAATAAAATTATTTTAAATCAATGTCAATTACATTAAATTGCACTTGATGTAATTCCTTTTTCCTAAAACTCTTGATATGAACTTCTGTATTTTACTAAATTATGCAGAGATACCGTGCTTTGCAGATGAATCACTTTAAGTGATGAGCTGTCTGAATTAATTTAAATTTGATTTAACCACCTTAATATTAATAGTCTGTTTTGACAATTAAAATAAAGCTTCCTAAATACAGAAAGTATATAGGAAAAATATTACACATTAAAGTGTGCTATCTTATCCTGGCATCTAAAAAAATTTAAAAGAATAAGGCTTAGTGTTCAGATATGCATTTAAGGCATCGAAAAAGATATGAATAAATTATTTGTTCTCAAGAATATAATGCCACATTATAGCTCATAAGCACCACTTTTGGTTTGCTTGAACTGTTGGTTAACAGCTTTTAACTGTCACAATACCAAGATATCATTAAATACAGAAAAGGTACAAGGGCATCCTTTCTTAATAAAGTATAAAGTAGATCACAAAAATCAGACACATAATTCTGAACAAAATACGAATACAGCTAGCCAGAGATATTTTCCTGTCCAAGGGAAAATTTATAGCTGACAAATTAAAACAATCTTGATGACTTCCGTAGAGTTAATCAATTTGCACAAGCAAGTGTTTCACCAAATTTTACTTTTACAATACGATAAAAGTCTCTCTCTTGGGAAGATACATGACAAATCTGGAAAGAAAAAAGCATTTCTATGAGACTACCTATCAAATTTTGCAGGCAGAGGAAAGCCACATTATTTTCTAGAAGTTTAGCATTAAACTGTATTTTATAAAATACTGATGTTAGTTTTTAACACAAAATGTCAAGATTCAATGGCTGCTAAGCAGAAAATAATTGACTTGGCCTTTGCTTGTGGTTGTTCAAATGTTGCAGGGTACAAATAAAAACTGATATTCACGCTAGTTTGAATTTGCATAAGCAGTTCATATTTCAAGCTCTCGAAGCCAAACTGGGCATTTTAGATGTTTTAACAGTAATGATTCGAAATACGGTTTCTTAGCTGAACATAGTTTCTGGCAGTATTCTGAAATAAGATATGGACCAGTGGTCTCCTCATCCAGAAGTTTCTTAAAGGAACTTTTGGGATAAAGAGAGATGTGGAAAAACAAAGTAATCTACATGCATTTGTAATTCCAGTTAGCATCAGCAACTCCATTTATTGTTAAAGGATTGTTATTCTACATATTCATTATATAACCCTTTAACTTCAGTTAACTTAAATAATTTTAGAATGGGCTATAAATACCACAGAAAATATATTTGCAATGTCATGTCAAGCTCAATGAACCTGAAATCCACAGTTTTAGAATTAGTAAGAAAGATGTTGGTATAAAATCTAATGCCTGGTAAGATCTTCTCTTCCCCTCTATGAAGTAAGGGTCAGGCAAGCTGGACATAAGACTCCCTTTGACCTCCCTTGTAGCAAGAGACTGAAATCTCCAAGATCACACTTCTCTAGTTCACTTAAGCACTTGGAGAAATAAAATTATGAAAGAGGAAAGAATAGTTCATTTATCTAACTTCCACTGGAATGAGTTAGGACCACTAGAATAATCTACAGCTAGGTGAAACTATTTCACATAATGGATGGATTATGATGACATTAATGAATTCCTCAAAAAGATTTAAGTTAGGCTTTTATCTCTAGTATAAGAAAGCACAAAAGAAGTTTTTCCATACATACAAACATAAATAAGCTATCACAGAAAAATATCTTAGTTCCATCTATTATAAGGACAGTGGCAATGAATTCACAGATTTTTTTAACAAAATGCTTTTCATATATATATATATATATATAATGCAGCAATTCTTGGTGGGATTGCATTTAAATGTACTGTAACATTCTGCTAATCAAAATCTACAATATTTCTGAAAAGGTGTTATGGGAAACTGGTAATGGTTACATGTATAATATTATTTTATTAAATGTTAACTCCACAGTCAATACTAAAATGAACAATATTAAGCCATAATTTATTAGCTGTTTATTATTGAGAGTCAAATTAGGTTCAATTACATTGAATACTCTCATAATGTTGTAGCAAAATAAATGTTCTCCCATCAAATTTTTTCCTATCTAGTATTTAGTTGTTACTGCACTGTACTTCATTCAGATCAGACTGTGGAGGAGAATGCTGAAGGAGTCCATGCTTACTGCTGCTTTATTATGCTGTTACACCAATATAGGTGTATCCTATTCCTCTAAACTAAAATGGTCTTTAAAGAGTAGATAATAAATTCCTGTTGATCTAGCTTTGTTCTGATATTTTGTTTTACAGTCTTCATAATAGGGTTATCTTTATCAAGTTAGCCTATTAAACTAGAGTAGCATGGGATGTGGCTCAATACCTTCAGTATTTCTTTTCTGATTAGTCTCTATTGGAACTCATTGTTGTGAGATGCAACACAACTGCAGAGGAAATCCCAGCCTGTAGTCCCAGGAGCTGACTCCACATATAGTAGTAATCCTTTTGAAAGACCTGTGATGGGGATAGATCCCAAGAATAGCAATTTTCATGGGAAAAAAGTATGAAGAGTTTATGCAGATTAGAACTGGCAAGTACTTGGACATTGTTTGCTTGTGAAGATCATATGTGAGCACAAATGTTTTTCTAGGCATTCATGACAGCTAAGGTCTTAATAGTCTGAACAAAGTCTCTTAATCTTTGGTTTCTGGTATTTTAAGACTGCAGGGCAACTTAAAGCATGAAAGAAATCCAAATATCATTGTAGATTTCACACTTCAAAGTACCCATACTGAGGCAAGATGAAACAATAGTTACATATATGGCAGATTTTAAAAGTCAAATTTATTATTAAATGTCTTAGAGGGTATACTGTGGGATAATTTGCTTGGTTTTAATGAGAAAATCCAAAGGTCATTCCTGGCAGCCTGAAACTTAAGTTAGTTTAAGATAACAAATGCAAAGAAAGCACCAGTGAAGTTCTTACAATATCTGCACTTTGAATGCATGATAACCAAACTTAGTAGAAGAACTACAAACATGCTGTGCAGGAGTTCATTTTTCATCAGTTCGCAAAATAGCCCAGTTTCAGAAATTTCTAAAGCTGCAACTTCACCATGATATTATAATGATAAATATCAAAAAACGTAAGAATATAACAAAGTCTAATCAGACACATGTGAAGAAAGGAAGGTAGACAACAGAACACTTATTACTTTGAAGATGAGGAAAGTAGCAAGTAACAAATGACTGCAAGCAGGAAAGCAGGATTTGCTAGCAGAGAATTTTAATAGGAGGTCATTTTTGATTGGAACATGCAAATATTTCAGCTTAAGGGAGACATGGATCCCATAGAGAACACAGAAGCACCTGTTGCACTTAAGCAAGTAAACTAATACAGTTGACAGAAGCCATTCTTGTCTGTAAAATATTACCACCTGCCTTCCCAAAACAGGAGAAAAAGACAAGAAAAAGTAGCCTGACAATACAGAAAAAAATTAAAATCTAGAAAGAGTGTGGTGGACTTATAACGTGGTGGTAGTATAATGGAACTAAATGAACTGGCATGAAAATTTCAAGCTGTAGATGGGCAAATTGGCAGAACTGCCAAAATTCCACTAGGGTTTATACCCAAGAATGCACATGGTGAAAATAAGAAAACAGAGCCTGCTTTTTTATGCTTTCAAAAAAAATATATAAACCAAAAACCCAGCACCTACTGAATAGTGTAATTTTCTGCATTGACTGTAACTATAGCAACTATGATTAAATGTAAGAAAATCATCTGTACCCACAGCAATAATGAAACATCTGTGCATCAAGTCTTCAAATTACAAAGTTGTCCGTTCTGAAGACTACTAGATCATTAAAAGACTTTTACCACAAAGGATACCATTAGAACTTAGAATTTTTTCGAAGAGTGTCTAAAATCCTGCATGATACCTTGAGAACTAACGGCACTCTCCCTAGCAGAAGTAATGATAATCTTCTGGCAACATTAGTGAAAACACTTTGAAATAAAAGAATCAGTAGAATTTCATACAGAACAACTCTTTCTAATGGCAAAATTACTGTGGTTAAGCTAAATGGTAAACACAGGAGTTGAGAAAAGGTCTTGTCAAAGAATCTCTACAGAAAACAGCCAAACCAGAATTATACCTTTGCTACAGTAACATTGTAAGTACAGGTTATGAGTATTGCCTATCACACTCCGAAAACCTAACAGCATACCAAAAGGAAGAATAACTGGAGACCCCAATGGAAATTAAATATGTGAAGGAACTGGACAGAATTTTTAAAACTGATATGGTGCAGTCTTCCTTTCTAGATATGTTTTTTTTTCCTCTTCAAGTATTCATGGATAAGGGGGAGTTGCATGTCTTTCAGTCTTTAACATTATTTTTAATACCTTCCATATAGATCTTCCTTGTTGCCAGTGCGATCAGGAAGATTTTCAAATACAACACTTGTTGGAGTGCAAAATGCTACAGCATAAACTCAGGCTGTAAAGTTTTAACCTCAGACCAGACCAAAGAAGAGTTAATGTCCCATCCCATGCCCCAATTAATACACTAGCATGTAACTTGCATTTCCACCTCCCACAGTCCAGTGATGTACTCAATAAAAAAAGGTCTCCATTTGCCGTAAGTTTTCCAAGTCTTCCTACAACAGAACATACACGTTTACTTGTGTCACACAAGCCTGCTGTACACTACTGATGTGCGTTATATTTCTCAGTGTAAGAATATGCTGATTGCGCTCATAACAATACGTCTCAAATCTGGAGAAAAAACAGCACAACTTGCAGCCAGACTTCAGCAGCAAAAAATTAAAGTCTACATATGAATACTTCAGTTGAAAGTCTGTATCATGAGCAAACCTGGTACTCTGACCTCTCTTTTGCTTTTTTTGACAATTTTCTGACAGATGCACTGAAAGAGTTTGCTTATATGCAGGAAACAAGAAATCCAACTAAAAGTGTCAAAAGCCCGCAATGTCAAAACTTCCCAATAGTAGAAGGGTTTTGTAGTTGAAATCTGAAGTGGATTTTGTTTTTCTTCCATGTTGTTTCAGTTTTCCCTGGTCTCAAACATACAATTGTCACTAGTTCTAAATGCAAAACCTTCACACATGTGGGTTTGTATTTGTTCGGCATTTTTTTTTCTCAGGGCAGGGCATGGAAGAGGGCCCATTTTGCTACATGTCACATGTCTTCTGAAAGGAATGCTGTATTTCTCCTCAAACAGTGGTATTATACAGCCTGTATATGTTGCACTGATTTTCATTCATTTAGCATATCATAGAAACTTAGATTAGTTTGGGTTGGAAGTGATTTTTAAAGGTCAACTAGTCCAACCCCCACTGCAATGAGCAGGGACATCTTCAACTTATGACAGAAGATTGTGAAATCCAGACATTCAAACAGTCAGAAAACTAAACGATGACTTGAATATTTTATAAAATTATTTCAAAATTAGTCTGCTGTTGCTGACTATACCAGCATAATATTCTTTGTGACATTTTTATTACACTGAAAAATTCTCAGAATATAGCAAGTATCAACTGAGATACAGAGAAGTCAGAGCTATCTGATGGTTCAATGTGTCTTAAGATGTCACCATTTTTTTTTTTTCCCCCACAGATTGGAATCAAAATGAGTCTTTTAGGATAAAAGAACTCTAGCATCCGGAATTTAAAACTATATTTCCAGTAAAAAATACCCTAGATTTACCCTCTGCAATTCAAAGGAGAAAGAATATTTTGTAATAGATATCATAAATACTTAGTGATTAGATGGCAGCATGCTTCCACAGTTGCTTCTAGTAGACCTGTTCTTTGTCTACAAAGTGTTGCCACTCAAAATCTTAAAGACAGTATTCCTCTACCCAAATAACTTGTGCCAGAACTATGTCTCTATATGTCTCTATAGTATTAAGATGGTAGTTAGTAGAGACACTTGAAATTAGATTCAAATCCTATTCTTGCTTTGCCATTAACCACAGGAAAATGAAATTTTAGTATCTCAGTTTGCTTTTTCCTTGACAGGTCCATGATATTTGTACAGCACACTGATCTATAAATCAACCCCAACATTTGTACTATTATTAATATAATAGAGAAATAATTCCTTCCTCCTCCCCTGCCCCCAACCTCTAAGCACTGTAATTAGCATTCTGAAAATACTGTGATTCCTCTTCAAAGCATTAGGAATCAGAAGCCACCACTCCTGTGCTTCAGCCTGCTTGCTTCATTTCTGGAAATCAGTGCACTCCTATGTACTTATCACCCTTCAAAAAAGGTTCAGTCTTCTGCAGTTGAGAGTCAATAGCAAACTGTTAAAGAAATCAGAGTTATCCAGATACTCATTGATTTTTTTTGAAAGCCTATGAACAACTCACATTTTTAAAAGCATTATTGACACAATTAGAATCTGTTTTCAGAGATTCTGAAGACAGATTTTTTGGTTTGTTTCTTTTCTTACTGCCCGGCAATGTCACCTGCATATTCCCTGGGTGAGTGACATGAAAAACACTTTTTCCTGTGAAATAAAGAACCTGATGTTGGCTCTCCAGGATTCATATAGACGGTTGTCAAAACTGGTCTTTGCTTCCTTTTTAGTAAAATAAGTATAGCCCTGCCCATTTCACTCTAGACATTGAAGACTGCATCTGCAGCATAGCATGTTATCAATATGCTAAGCATCACTGTTATAAGACAAGTAATAGCTGATTTTGCCTAAAAATTATCAGCATTACTCATAATGAAGGAACAACAGGAATTAGGAGTATAACCTTGATTTTTTATTATTTTTTTTTTCTTCCAGTACCTTACATTTAGGAAAAAGAAGGTCAGGCTGAAAATGTGGGCCTATTCTTTAAATTACTAAAGCATTCTTTTATTCTGGTCAGTAGAACTCAACTATAACATTTGAGTGTCTCATTTATATTAAGTAACAAATGCATCATAAGACAGGAGCTTGCCTAATGACTTACTGTAAGTTTCTTTCTTACAGATGGGCAGGGAAGCTACATTTGTTAAGGCTACAACTCCAGAGTAACAAGTAGTGTCGGGACAAGCTGTCTTCAACAAATTTCCTCAAAAAACTTTCTTGCTAATGTATACCTCAGGTTAGTTTTGTGGACTGATAACCAAGTATTCTTCATTTTACATATTATGGGTATAAACTGTATTTTACATCTATATGTATATACAGTATACTCTAAAGTAATAATGTTATATTCATAGTATACATGGGTATAATATATAATTATATATACACTGTGATGTCAATATATATGCACAGAGAATGAACTCTTATACCAATTCTTACAAGCATCTTCTGTTTGCTTTTAAATTAGACATATAAAATTAGGTGGCTGGCTGTAAAAATGCCCTCTGCTGTTCCAATTATTTCCTTTGGGTCACCCAACCATCTGTTTCTGGAACAGATGCATTCTGCCGGTGTTCTCATGAAGACCAGCTGACTGCCTGACCTTACTTTGGCATTATACTAGAACAGCAAGTGGCTACACATGCTATACTTTTGGCCACCAGTCAAACAAGACTGATAACTAGCTTGAATTTGAATTATTTTCTACAGATTTCCAGCAAACTGATTTCATCATCAGACTTTGATGTCATTCTTTTAAAAAGGAATGCACTCATGCTCTGAGCAAAAAGAGACCTTGAACGGAATAAAACTAGTTCCAAGGTTCTCTTGTGCTTCTTGGTTTCTTTCTAAATATTTTCTATTACTTTGTAACTTAGGTACAAAACACAACACTATGTAGAATTACTTTATATCATCCCTTTAGTACTTATTCAATTCTTATGAGGAATTGAAACATGGAGTTATCATAGTTGCACAATTGGCAAGAGAAACAAAAAAAAAATAGTTTCTTCTTTCTCTTATATTCAATAGGACACAATCACCATGGAAAACAAAGTAATTAAAGGCTTTCAAGATTCCATATATCAGGGCCAAATACCCCATGAAAACCCTGGATTGTTTAACAATATATATACAGACCATACTGTTCTTCTGGCCAAAAGTATCCAAATCTCCATTAAACAACTAAAACTTGCACAAGCTTCAGTATGAGGCTTATGTGAAGTGAATGCAAAAGCAAGACAAGAGTCTGCTATGATATTAGCTATATAATGACATAAACTGTCCAGTAAATAACAAGTCTGCACTTAGGAGCATGTGACACTAAGGACTGATGCAATTTGACATGCTCAAGTGTATCATCCTGATGTCTGAAAAACACTGCTTGATTTCTCAAGTAATGACTGACAATATTTCAATATTTTGCTATTTATACTTTCTTTCATCAAAGAGAAAAACAGAACTATTAGGTGTTTTCAAGAAGAAACTGACAATTTTGAAGACTCGATACTATTGAAATTTAGAAAGTATTTTCTGCGTACCCATCCAAACATGACCAGATTAAGGTGATCGCTCTGAAATGCAGGTCTGTTCACTTCATTCTCTCAGGAGCAATAGTCTGTTATATAACACTTCTACTGTCCCAAAATAACACAATATAATACAGTATGATTAGGAACCTCTGTTCACCTCAGATACTGTTCAGAAGTATAAAGATAAAATGACAAAAACTATTCATTGCTTAAGGGCAGTTATGGCAGGGCTAAAAATTGGCAGATACCCCTCCAAGCATCTTTGCCAAAAACAATTCCTCTGCCAATTTGTCCAATGACATAGAAAATTAATAAACAAATAGTCATAACAAGTGAATGGCTTCCAGCCCTTTTCCAAACATGATCTGTGCTGTACCCGAATTGTTACTTATAAATGTTAGAATCTGCTATCACATGGCCCCCAAAAAGCTATGGTAAAGATGCTTAGCAGCTTAGAGCATAGGTATACATTTTGCTGTCTTTACTGTGGTCAAGAACATCCAAGATTATGCATTGAGTACTCAGCAGCATGTCACAGATCAGTGACAGTCGACCTTCTTTTCTACAGCATACTAGGACCTACTAACAGCAATGCATTTGCACGATGAAATGCAACACACCAGGAAAAGACTTATTTTTACTGGATTGATTTTCTAAACCAAATTATGCTCAGTACAGAGTTCCAGATCCCAGATATTTTGGAATCATAACTCATGATGTTAAAAGCATAGGATATGAATTCTGCTTAGCCACACTAACCCAGGGAAGGTTTCTTTTCACCTCCATGGCATCTCTCTCCACCCAATTCCCCCTTAAAACAAAACAAAACAAAAACCCAAACAAGCAAGGAAAAAAACCACACAAAACCAAAAAAACCACACCAAATTAAAAAAACCAACTGCCTCCAGATGCACTTCAAATTAACTTCACAGTTTCCAAAGACAAAAGTTGCTCTGGCTCTAAGCAACTTGGCACCCAATGTTTTCTGTTACTGTATTTGAAACCAGAAGCTTATCAAGGTATAAAACAACATTGAGATAATGGCCCTGTTCCTAATGGTTGTTATATCCATCACGGTGCTCTGAACCTTGTGATTATTAGCACAGCAGATGGTTGAGATTTTTGACACCTGTCCTAGTAGTTTTGGTTTTGCTACAGCTTGCAGAAATTCATACACAAAAGCCATTTGTCAAAAATGAATTGACAAAAGCTAAGTTGGCTGAAATTATATTTGCTAAGAATAAGTTTATTGCTAATAATAGCCAGGTTTGAGTGAGGAAATATTCCTCTCTGATATAGATAATCACTTCTCCATGGTTATACTAAAAGGCAAAACTGAGAAAAACACTCCAAGCCAGTAACTGCTTATTATTTTATATAAATAAAACCAAAACAATAGGTGGCTTGTAGCACACTACTTTGTGCCAAGACTAGCTATCCAAGATTACTCACAGGCAGGTGCTTTCATCATAGCTTTGCACATCCATTAATGCAGAAAACATGCTATTTGATTCAACTTTATTTCTACATGAAGTACTAACATCACGTTTTTATTTTTGTTTTTCCTAGAATGTCGGACAGAGCCCCACCTTTCCTTTCAAAGAGGACACAGTAGAAATGGGAGCAGTTCAGAGAACAACAGTGAGACCAAAGTTACACACAGAAACCATGTCTGGTAGGGATGACCCTAAGCTAAACATCCTGGAAATCAGTAACATATTAGAATGAAGTGCTAAACATACTTGACCTGTCACAAAAGAGATTATGGACAAACCTTTGGTCCAATGCACATTTGTTCCCAAGTTTATGATCATTTTCGTTAATGAACTAAATAATTATTGATGACTGATTTAGGCATGCTAAATACTACTGCAACTCATTTATTTACAATATATTAATAAGCTACTGTTTAATGACTGTTCAAAAAAAATATAGTAACAAGAATACTCAAAAAATAGAAAGTTCTAATATTTTGCATGCAATTACAAAAAAATAAGATACATTAAATCAGGAAAGCCCCCAAAGAAATATATTTTTACTCTCAGTTAAGCTGTGGACTAAAATGGCTAATTTCTTTTCCCTACTAAACACAGCTCTTCTGAAGATGACCAAAACTATTAGCCTTAGGTTCCAGAGGGACATGGGAAGGGCAACCATAACGACAAAAAAACCCAAGGTAGATACCAGCAAGAGTATTTTTCCCATTATACCACTTTAACAGCATTTTTCCCATAAAAAAAACTTCTTAGTGAAAAAGATTTAATAAGGAAAATACTATTTGGGTAATAGGAAATTAAGAGCAAAACATTTTTTTCAATTCTACCTTGATGCTTCATGAGAGTCAGTGTGGAAGTCTCCCATTGCCCACTCCCATCTCATCACTGCAAGTCAGAGAAGGTACTGCACCATGCAATTAAGATGACAGTAGTGCATCAAGAAAGGCAAAATCCAGCCACAGACGCTATCCTGCTAAGGCTACAGACCTGAGGCAACCTCAAAAATTCACTTTAAAAAACTCTCCATACTCTTAAGGAAAACAGACATTTACTGTGGAAAAACTAGGTGAAACATAAAAATCTAGCTACAGTTCAGCGAAGGAACACAGTCTGACAGAAAACATTAAGCCAGTATTCAGTTATCAAGTAGATATATTAGATTGTTATTTATGACCACATTTATAACCATTAACTATAAGGATATACACCTGGAAATACAGCACAAAGAATGAGCAATCTCACACACAAAGGATCCATAGAAAGGAGATGACTAAACATGCTATGGGCATACAATAAGTGCCATCTGGCTAATCTGTAACACCTTAAACCCTGTTCATTTGCTTCCTGTGTCTTTAATTCAATGGATGCACCACAGACAGAAAAAAACCAGCTTCTTGCATCAGCTCACTGAACCTCTGGGAGTTGTGAGGGTAGCTAGAGTTAGGCTTCACTCTCTAATATACAGACTTTCCTCCTTTGTGTTGCCTGATGACTTCAAGTCATGAAACCCTGTCCTCAGCATCGTCACTTGTACCTGAAAGTGCACTGGGAGTTTCCTAAAGGTGCAGATACTTAAATGCTTTACAGAACGATATGATTACTGGAATATTCCTATTTGCCATAATGTATTTTTGCATGCGTATTCCTACCACTTTTAGTATTGTACTATGCAACCAGTGTATTAGTGTAAGAGATAACCTTCTTTTGTTTGAGAGTGAGTTTTCTTTCTTTTAATAATACTAACTCCCCCAGTACATTTTCAATCTGGCTGAAATAGAATCTGTCATTTGTCTCAAAGATAGCATCCTGAAAAATGGAGGGGAAAAAAACCTCTCTACATCTCTCGAGGTTCATCTCTGATAGGAATACCATAAGTGAGTGTAAACCATCCTTACACAAACTGACTCTGCTCCACCCAGTGCTTATCGGAAAAGGACAACTTTATCAGTTAGTATAAACTAAATCTGATACTTGAAGGAGCAACTGTTTAAGAAAAAGACAACATGACACTTCAGCTGCTATCTCTGTGCAGCCTTCTGTATGTTCACAGTTATCAAATTTCCCCAGCTGTTAAGGATGTTTGCATAAATATATTGTCTTCATCACATTGGCAGAAATGTAGTATGTTCTGTGATTTATAATCCACTAAGTAGTCTTCTGCACAATTACAAGGAAATGTAAATTCTCTTCCTTATATCAAGTGCCAGTGGGGGGAAGGAGTAGTAAAAACTTTTTTCTCTTGGCTTCAAATTCGCACTTATAGCTACTATCATGTTCTTTCATGGAAAACAACGAGATATTCTGCTAGGAGCTTATCACTATGATGAGACCTCCATAACAAGTAAGCTGGCAAATATTTGTGTAAAGGAATTATGAAGGCGAGAAAGGGAGCTATGTTAATCTCTGTCACCTGCTACCACCCATTCCCAACCAAATTGCTTGTGTTCCACACAGAAATGCTGTAATTTACTTCAAGCTTCTTAAAGGGCCAGTTTCACTACAGACATACTGAACAGAATTTGGGCAGACCTGTAAAATAAGAAAATGCAGAACCATACTTCAAAAGAAATGTATTTATATAAAATACATAAATGCATTTAAATAATATCAATTTAATAGAACTATACTTTAAGCTAGGGTTTATCCTCTCTCTTAATGTCAGGCCTCTGATGTATTGCACTGCCAGTATATTACACTATATATTACTGTCCCATAACTCAAATTACCTCAAAGAAATTTCATGCCCATTCTATTACTGTGACTACAAGGAATGATTTTAAGAGAATGATATAAAACAATCTCTCTCGGTGTTCTCACTAATTATTTTACTGTAATACACAGAATACACTCTGCTGTAATTTCTAGGCTCTTCATTTTAGTCTACTGGTGGCATTTACTGTACTGTCAGTTTAAAATTATTTTTCATAAACTCTACAGTCAGGGACTTGGAAACAGCATCTTCTTCCCAGTATTCTTTTTCTAATATATTTCAAATTATTTGATTAACATCTGTTAAATAGAAAAAGTACAATAAACATAATTTACACATTCTATTTATTCTGAGGTGGACAAAACCATTACAAAATCATAAATGATATCTGCCTCTATTAAATTTCGCAAATATACATGGACCTGATACAGAAAGTAACTTGCTTAAACCATCCATACAATCACAATGCTGTAAAAACAGACCAGTTTACTAATGGTATCTATCAACCTCATATAAAGAATAAATACTCTCTTCAATTCTATCAAAAGAGACAAAACAAATTTTCCCCTCCTGCTTTTTTAATCTGAGCAAGACAAAACAAAAGTCACAGATACCTATTTCTCTATCAAGATACCTATTTTCCTATCAAGAAACAGTAAGTTCAACAGTAATTGCTGCAAAAATTTTAGCTTGCTGAATTTAAGTCTCACAATATTGTTTTGTTTTCAACTTTTCTATTGCCCCTTGGACTTAAACAGCACAGAAATTTGATTCCTACTGGTTTCTCAAATGTAATTGATACCACAATTAATTCAATTTTTATGTGCCTACATCAGTGCAACAAAAGACAACTGGTTTGATGTATAAGAACAATAGTCTGAAAAACACTGGGAAGGGCACAGAAGACCATGCAGCGTTTACTTCAGACAAGAAGAATGACTTTAATGTCCCTATGCCACCAACCTCACAAATTTCTTTCTACAGAGGACATTAATCAACACATGTCACTGACATGGCAGCAGTTGTCAACCCTCCTGGTTGTTATATTGTTGTAGAAAGGGTCTAGTGCAGCTTCACCCAGAACTGCCACCCTGAGCTGATCTCTGAGAACACTATCAGTTGTCAGTGGAAAATGACTGAGACCTATCTGTTTTGCTGCAACACCTTCCCTTTTAGGCTGGGTAAGCCACTCCTAGTGATCCAATACAAATATAGGAGGGTTTTTGTATGTGTGTGTGGTGGGGTGGGGGACAGGACACTACATCTCCAAATGCTTGTTTGACTCTGTTTCCATAAGAGAAATTTGTCACCACTATCCATCTTCTCCCTTGGAAAACTGAGGAGAAGATTCATACCAAGCAACTTGCTACAACTATACAGGAAAATTGTGGCACTGTCTGCAATAAAAACTGAATTTAACCAATTCTGAACTAGTCTTCAATACCAAGTCAGGCTCCCTCATCTTCTATTTTTATTTCTTCCCTCAATAACCCAAATTCAATAAGCAGGAAGTGATCTCAAACCACATGCCTCAAAACTTGGATTTACATGTGGGCAGGCAGGTCAAAACCACTGTAAGTGGAGACAGTGCATCTGTGGAGTATAAACAGGATATTTTAAAACTGCAGAACACAATATTGTTATGAATTCAAACCTAATTTACATAGAAGGCAAAGATAAAGTAGCAATAGGAACTTCAGAAATGCCTAACACCTAAAGAAAATATTCTTTAATTGAAAGACGCAAATTCAAGAAGAAATGAACTTCAACTACCAAAAGTATGTGGACAGGCTGGAAAGGATCCAGGGAAGGGATATAGAGATGATCAAAGGACTGGGAAGCTGCCATATGAGGAAAGGCTGAGAGAAATGGGCTTGTTCAGCTTCGAGAAAAGAAGGTTTAGGGAAGACTTCATCACCATGTTCCACTATTTAAAGGGCGGTTGCAAAGAAGACAGAGATTACCTTTTTACAAGGAGTCACATGGAAAAGACAAGGGGCAACAGGTACAAGTTACTCCTAGGGAGATTCTGATTGAACATAAGAGGGAAATTTGTCATGAGAACAATCAGCCACTGGAATAATCTCCCCAGGGAAGTGGTGGTTTTCCCAAGGCTGAACACTTAAGATTCAGGTGGACAGGGTGCTGGGCCTTCTTGTCCAGATCATGCTTCTGGCAAGAAAGATTGGACAAGATGATCCTTGTGGTCCCTTCCAAACTGTTATTCTATGATTAAATCAAAGCTTGTCAGCTCAGCCTGTCTTCCTTCAGTTTTAGGGTAACACAGTTTACTCTTTATGTATTATTTTGTTTGCTATGGCTATCTCTATTACTACTGACACCAGATGAACAATTTTAGAGCTTGCAAAATCACTGTTCTCATTGAGCTAACAAACTGCATTTCATATGTGCATACAGAAGCGTTTTAGTACCACAATTAACAGAAGTATAATCTCCATTTAGCAGAGTACCTTGAACATTTTTGTGAAGTTCAAAGTAACTCTATAGACATCATGGGATTACTTGCATGCTGCCCACAGGGGCACTGCTGAATCAGGATGCACGTACTGCCACATGCTGCTGCAAAATGCAATACTTCAGCCTCTAGATTAACCTCCTCTAAGGGCTCACGTAAGAAGTACACTCATTTCTCACAGAGAGGTGACTTTTTTCCAAGCAACCCCTGCTGGTGGCATTGATGAGATCGAGAGGTTGCCCTCTGAAGCAGAAAGGAGAAATTGGTTCACATGGTAGGCATTAAATGGAGTACTTAGCTGCAACAAAGAAATTCACAACCAAGTGAGTTAAACATTTCTGATGTGTTGAAAACAATTGCTTTTAAAACTCAGAGTAATTATTATTATTTCCTTTTAAAATAAAACATGCAACACTTAAAGGAAGAAAAGGAATTATTATGCTTCACCCACGTGTGCATAACTGCTACAATCCATGTCTACACTCCTGGATGTAAACACAGCCCCCATCTCAATAGATTATCTAAGTCAGACTACTGAATTATCACCCCTAATGCCTTGAAATCAACTTAATCACAGAATAGGATAGGGGTTGCATGTGTGTCCCCAGACTTTTTAGATAAAATCTAATGGCATGCCAGCCTTTACTACCTCTTATCATCTACCAAGATAGCTGAGCAAGAAAGCTTCAAGAGTAAAGAACATGAGCAATACATAAATATTTTTTCAATCAAATGCAGGGCATACATTACAACACAGGCCTTTCAACAAGAAGCAACCTTAAAGCTATAGAGGGAAATAAAAGTAGATGATGTCAACTGACAGTTTATGAAGACAGCTCCTGGTAAATCTTGTCATCCATAATCAACTTTAATAAAGTTTCCTTAGTAAGTTTGAAGTTTGTTTCAGTACACCCCAGCACTCTGTCTTGCAAAATACACAAACCTCTCTTCTTGTAGAATTCACCTGTTGGCACTCAGAAAACACAGCATCTTTTATCACTTTAGAGGTCCATCAAGCACACAGCACACCAGGCTGACAACTGAATCCTGCTTTTTTCCTCACTTCTGCTGACAGAAGAATGATTTAGAAGTAACTAGAGCATTGCTCTGCTCTGAAATGCAATGAACTCCAAATGGTAACAGTCCCATTTCAAGCATTATTCAAAAGGATGCTATAAGCTGAAGAACACCCAGCTTGTGGAAGGGAGTGACAAAACCCTTTAAATTCATCGCTATAGCACTTTCTTCTGTTTAATGCTGAAATGTGGGGGAAATACAAAGCTATTCCTTGAGAGCCAGTCTGGAAGAATACATCTGATACTTTGAACATACCTGCTCAATTAAAGAAAAATTTAGAGAAACTCCATTAAATATTATAATACCATACTGATGTAAAGCACGTCTTAGCTCAACAGCAGCACAGAGCTTTAGAAGAAGAGGAGCCTGGTTCTCAAGTTACGATCAACAAAGTTTCTTCTGGTAGCTGACAGCTGAAGAACTTTAATTAGGAGAAAAGTATATCTGTGTTTTATTAAGGAACTGGCACTATGCAAGTTTTTGCACATCACCGTAGCATGAAGTGATATATAAGAGAAGGGTGGATGATGAGAGCCACTAGGACCGTAAAGTGAAAAGGTTAGTTGTAATACATAATTAACCATGTACTAGACTGAATTTTTCATTCCATCAATGAAGGACAAGAGCAGAGCTCAGCATACTACTGCTGGGATGTAGTCACACAAATGGTCCTACAGCAATTCTGATGAAGGAGGAAAAAAAGTGCAGAAAGTTTTTTTCCCCTTTGCAGCTTCATAACAGTCTAGAATATTTTAAACCCCATCTTTGACATTACTATACATATTCCAACTTTAAATTGCACATACTATTACTTGACATAATTCCTAAGAAGGGCAAAAATCTCACATAAATATTTATTATGCTTGTGAAAATTGATGTAAACTGTTAATTTATAAACTTTCACTATTTGTTAACATCAAAATACCCAAAGGTATTTGCTTGTTTTGCTTTTCAGTCAGGATACTATTTCCATTGCCTGCTCATAATTGTACTAATCTGTAAAACATCTGGCAAAAGTAAAGCAATAGGATAGGTCTGAAATTCACACAACTAGAAGTTTCAGTAGAGGAAAATATGCAGACATGGGAGGATTTTCCCTACGCTATCCTCTGGTGATTTTCTTATTATATGGGTATTGTTTCCCTACCTGCCTCAGACTCTTCATTTAACATTCACCAGGTGCTCACTCTATTTCTGCATTTTCAACATCTGTCTTTGGCTATGGCCTAAATTCTACCAAGTCCAGAAAACTGCTCCAATTTAATACTGGCATCCAAGTGGCACTCAGCCCTGTTACTCAGTGGGTGGCAGACCTAATATCAACTGGAAATATATATATTTTTTTTACCTAGAGTGACAGCAGGGGTTACAGTCCAAGTTATGTAGCCTGAATGAGCTATGCAGTCTTGTCCTTACCAACCAATTGTGCCACAGAATCACTGTATATCCTCGAGGCAGACAAACCTGGTATTTCTAAGCTACATTTCCCCACAGTCTGCAAAGTTAAAATCGTTTAGGAAACTCTTTTCCGTATTTACTAAAAGACAGTGAAAATTCTTAAAAAATAATTATCCAGCTGCTATTCTTATACTTCCCTACATTACACAGTAGATATCAGCAATGCCAGATTAACAATATATTCACCTGAGAATGTGATAGAAAGCTTGTTAACACTATTTAAGTGTAGTACTCACTTTCTAAGTGTTTGTTTGTTTTTAATAGAAACAAGGTAATTTTCCCATTTTCTCCCTCTAAATAGGGCAGATTGGGATTTTTTTATACTAAGTAGCAATCCTTGCATCCACATTTCATCTAAACATATGAAGTTACAGTTGTGCATGGAAAGCTTGGGAATGATATGTATGAATCTGCATAAGCCACATATTAAAGTTTGTAAAGATGAATTTCAACATTGAATTCCACAGTATACTTATTTTGGCTCTGTATGTGGATTCAGCAGAAATGAAGACTTCACTATTTCTTATGAAACTTTGTAAGAAGACTTTTAACACATAAAACCAAAGAATTCTCCCCACCTCCTCTAAAGCACTCTGTGGGTAAACCCAAGCCTGCTTAAATAATATGTATACACAAAACAGCAAATATGTTTCTGAACAGAAATGAAAGTCCTCTTAAAAAAGAAAAAAAACCAAACACTCTGCATTTAATTAGCAGAAAGTGATTTTTTTTTGTTTGTTTCACAAATGACTATAAACAGAAAAATGGTGACCACTTGTGAATACATTGTTACTTAGCTGGTGTCTTCTCAGAAATGTATTACTTGGCATAGAAATCCTCTATATATGCTAGAAGTGCTTTAACTTGCAATTATTTCAAAAAGACCCTTCTGTGAGCCATTTCCTTAGCTATTAAGTAGATAATTTTATAGAATCACAGAATGTTAGGGTTTGGAAGGGACCTCGAAAGATCATCTAGTCCAATCCCCCTGCCAGAGCAGGAACACCCAGATGAGGTAAGTCAACTTCATTTAAAAAAAAACCAAACAAACAATCAAGAAGGGATAGATTATTATGACTGCATTCAGATATTTGTTTTAAGGACAGCTATCTTTCACCATGGTTTCCCCTCAGTCACAAGTCTTGCTGATGAACTACCATGCTTTGGTATCTCAGACTCCCCTTCATTTGAGATCAGCTCTTGATCGTAAGGTTTTGGCACTGCAGTTCAACTGTGTCCTAGCCCTCTTTCCCTCTTGCTTTGAAATGGGTTATTAGGCTTGTCTCTTCGACAATAAGCTAAATAATAGCCATTGAGTTTATTGTATTTGAAGGTCATTTTTCATTCCACCTTCAGCAACATCTATTCACAAGCTGACCAACATCTGTTGTTTAGGAACCGTAAATTCTTTATGGGAAAATAATTGAGTCAATAGACAGAGGAACACCAATATGAAATACATTGCCATTAATTCCTTTCCCCACTTCCAAAGTTCACAATCTTCTGGGAGAGGTTTGTTAGAATGATGTATGTATTTAATTTAATCCAAATGGGAAATACAATAGGTTCCGAAATGTTAAGCATACCATGGTCATTATTACCACATATTAGCTGTGATCCACAATATGACCCCACATTTTCCAATAATATAGGGATTTCTATTTCTTCAGAGTGTATTATTTTTCTTCTTCCATCTTAATTCACACATAGCTGCATATATCTTCATTACACAATGGGAAGAATAGAACATCTTATTTCCTGTCCTCTTGACAGCTCCTATTAATGACTGCTTTCAGACAGGCAAAAACTGGAGATCAGTATAGGAAACAAGGTTCTATTACTGCTATAAAACTTTACTGCTTAAGTCCCTGAGTTGCTTTTATGTCTTGAGCTGCCAGATAGGATGTGTGACAAGAATTTTATGAACTACATTGGTGTGCTTTTATAATTAAATAAGCTGGACAGATACAATCCATTAAGCTCCCAAGAACATTGTACAAGCAATAATATCCTAAGACTCCTCTGCTATGGATAATCATTCCAGCTTCCACATAGCAAGTACCTAAATGTGAGCCAAATGGCAACCATTAATTCCATGACTTTTTCACAGCATTTGGTTTCTGGTTTGGATTAGCCAGGTTTCAGTTTCAAGACATCATTTCTCACTATGTTTTGCTCTGTAGAACAAAGTGCTTAGAAGTCACTACATAAACATAACAATACAGTCATGTCTCGTTATTCATTTTCAGGTGTTAAATTCGGAACTCTAAGAATCTCACGGCAGGGCACAGACATTTTTGATGTCATTTTTCCCCAGCAGTGATACAATGTTCATTATTCAATATAATTCCACTAATCATTTTCACTCCTTTCGTTCTAGATGGAAGCTTACCTTATTTTAAGTATCATCCTCAGCCTTCATTTCTCCACTTGGTGAAATTAATGTATTTGATGTGCAATCAGTCTAACAACAGTCTTACAAAATTGCACTGCTAAGGGCAATGTGCTCGTCTCACAGCACATGACCAGTTACTGGTACGCAATTCAAGCATGGAATAAATCAAGAAACTGCAAAGGAAAGGCAATTCCTATGGTATTCAATACATTTATTCTCACCATACAATTCACGCAGCTGTCGATGAAAGTAAGATAAGAACGACTACAATCTAATCAGAAAATAAACCAAATAATCACAGTTCATCCTAAACGTAGTCCACAGAAGCCTGTTACCGTCATTTTCAGCACACAGATCTGATGCAGGAGATGCAACTAGTCTATGAGACATGCTTGAAGATGAAAAGTACAATATGGTGCAAGTTCTACCACAAAAATCTAATAAAGCACTTGTGAGAGCCTGTCCAGTAGCAGAAAAACAAACAAACAAACAAACAACACCAAACTATCAGTACCTGGTCTTATCTCCTGCTAAACCAGGGTTGCCAGTGTGATGTTGGTGACCATTTTCATAAAATCATATTCCACTGAGAACATACCAAATGGATCAATTCTCATTATCTCCAAGAGATACAGAGATATTCAAATTGGCTTGGGAAGGCTCTCTGCCAAAAGACTGAGCATTATAACCCCAGTATAGTTCACTGCTTGGGAGCTAGCTTGGTTCAGTGTTAACTGGCTCAAATGCTAGCAAGGCTGTTTCTACCATATAAACTACTACAGGTTTCTTTACAAGATTTCCTTGTCACCCCACCTCTATCATTACTACACATGGCTTTGATGAGTTAAGGTTTGAGGGATTTTTCCACCCCTCATTTGAATTAACTGCAGGGATAAACACCAATTGTCCTCCAGCTTCATTTAAAATACTGCTTTAGTTTTGCATGCTTTATAATTCCTGTTTGTTATATACTTATACAGCCCTACCTCTATTAAAAGCAATGTGGTCTATTATAGACCACACATGCCCTAAATTGAAAGAAAAAAAAAATAATCACAAAGATTTAATAGTGCAAAATACATGAGAACTGGAGAAACCAGACAGCCTTACAGAAACTTTGTCCTGCAATACATTCAGCTTGCTACTTTAATAAAAACAGTATGCAACTTATACAGCTTTCCATTCATCTACAACAACAGCAGCAGGAGATTTTCTGTATGACAAATAGAAAGACTATGAAAAAAATATTCAGAAACAAATATCAGTAATGGGGCCCATGACAGATGCAGATGTTAAAAAGATCTTGCCATATAAATAACACCAGTAAAACACATGCAACTATAAGTTACTTTTGCAGAAGTCTCACTTTCTGAAAATTAAGGAGATTAACTTTAAACCTTGTCTTAATATGTATGTTTCTCCATTATAACTGAAGAATGCTACTTGCTCAGATTTGCAGCATGGCAAAAAAGAAACTCCACAATACCTGTACTTACTTTAAACAAAGACTACATCTTGTGTGCAAGTCAGGGAGTGACAGCCAAATGACCTGTTGTGAATATATGTAACAATAGATGAAAAAGTTATAGACAGCATTTGGCACTTAAAAAAAAGTAAAATCCTGTATCTAAAAACTCATCCCATTTTGTGGCAAGTGCATATCACATGCAGAATATCTCAACCTTGAAAAGCCTGAAAGAGGCATTATTTATCATCTACTTAACATATATATGCCAGCAACATCAAAGATTTCTCCTTTAATTTTAAAGAAAACATTTTCTGGAAGATCAGTCAAAAGATATTAAGGCCCATTCATTACTTACAGCTTCAGAAGTGTGGAAGTTGGGGAAAAAGAATTTGAAGGAGTTGAAAGAACATGCTATCACTGTTGAACAGCAAAGCCTAGAGCATAACCTTAAAGTTTCATATAAACCTACTGATTTGAAGAGTACTGTGTTTATTCAACTTGCTGTACTGGAAAATGAAAGGAAGAGGACTTACGGGGCTTAGTGGCCACAGCTGGACTGCTCAAAATCATAAAAAATGTCACTTAATCTCAAAAGTGTCTGTACAGTTAGCTCCCGTATTTGAAGAAACAACCCACAGTAAGTGGCAGTAAACAGCAGAAGTGGCAGTAAACAGCAGGTTTTAAGGTGAACACCACTGTAAATCATGAAGCAAAAAGCACTAGAAGGATGACCATTTGATTGTGTTTAATTAATGTTTTCTTCTAATAAATCTGGTAATCTATAATATGGGATTAGACAAGAAAATAAAACCCATTTTAAAAAGTCAGTAAGCAACGTAAATATATTGGTCCATATTTTATTAGAATCTTATTTCAATGACAACAAGAATGCTAATGATTTTTTTTTTTAAATGAACTTACATGAATCCTTTAGAACCAGGTTATCATGCTTTCTGAAGGGAGTGTCAGAGCTCTGAAGGACTTTGATACACATCAGGATCTTTTGAAACACTTCTGGGTTTTGTATATGAAAAAGCAAAGTGCCTGAAAACACTGACTGCCAAAATTCCAAATGATACATTATGGGGATTTTGGCTCAGGAGGCACACTGACGCAGCAAGGTTAGCAGGTGACCTGGCAGTCCCCGAAAAGACTCAAAAGAGACATTATATCAGGGCTTCTATGCTGTAGAGTGTGTATGGTGGAGGGGAGGAGGTTAATAGAAAAAAGAAATAGTTACAAAAGGAAACCACAAAACCAAAATAGGCTCAAAAATAGCACCTCATGCCTAATGGAACTAATCAATAAATGGTATGCTATGGATAAAATGCTGAACAGATGCAAAAAAAATTTAAAGGTTTTTTTTAGGCAAATATTGCCAAAAAATGAAATAAACCATCTAGCCAGAGTAAATAAAAAAAAAAAAAAATAAATCCCAAAACAACAACAAAACCAAAAAACCCCAACCAACGAAACCCCAAAAAACACACAACAAAAAACCAACCAAACAAAAACCACATGCCAAACATTAGAGACCACTGAAGATACTGAAAATGCTGTGGGCTAAATTGTTCCATGCTTACATAGACTAACACAGTGCAACCACCACTCCCTTCATATTTCTAGCAAATACATAAATCAGTGACATCTTTCTTTCCTGTGGAATTTATCCAGTTGAAAAGCAGACAGCACAAGACAAGAATGGCTTCCATATGAATTCTGCGCCTTCCTCTGCTCAGCTCCAAAGGTACAGCATTTCAGACCCCAAGGTGCCCCACATAACCACTAAAGAAATTTGCCATGCCAGAAGGATTTCAGATAACATTAATTTTTTCTGTTCCTATGATGACATAATAATACAATCATTGAAAAGATACAATTTCATCCATTGTGTTTTCTCCTTGACAACACTGCAACTGTTTCACACTCACTTATTTTGATTTTCTGGAGACCTGATCTGGCATACCTGGCTCAGGCTCAAAATACAGTGCTTGTTCATTGACAAGGCAAAAATCTCTGGAGAGAGCTCCAAAAGAAATATCTGTGTGCCCTATATGATTAATCTTTTCACCAATACATTCCCTTTGATATAGTATTACTGTCTAAGTAAGTTTCAAGTAAAAGTCCTGTATCACGAGTTTCTGGCCATTTTCCTCTGAAAACAAAAGAATCACATCTGTCTTTCATTCTACAACTTGTATTTACTGAGAAACATTCTAATGGGCAATTCATAACTTTTTGAAATATTAAAAATAAAAATAGTTCAAAGTTGAGTTGATGACAACTTTTTTCTAAAATTTGATTCAAAGTTAACTATTTAATTGGAGGAATTTATTAACATTTATATAAATTATTTTTTGATTAAGAGTTATAAATTTCTAAATAAAACAAGCTATATGTGAAGATGGACCATTAGCACCAAATTTACTCAGAAATTAAAGCATGTTGTGATTTAGATTTAGAACTACCTAAAGCAAATACCTAAATTATCCTTCTTCTCCAAGACTTCACATTAAATATATCTACAATTATTCTTGCAGGTGTATTTTCCCACCACACATTTTGTTCATTATTTCATTAGTGAAAATCCTTAAAACATGAAGATCCAAACATACTCAAGCAACTTTTCAAGCAACCAGCCATTACACTAAAACATTTTTAGGTCAATTCACTACAGCACCAAGCATTTTGTCCCTCATCCTGCAAAGTACTTCAGTACACTGTGCTCAACTTTGAATTTAATGCAGTTTCATACCTGTTCAAACAGGGTCATTCATGTTCCAGAGAGCTGAGAGCAGTCTGTAGAACTACAGATTCTGTAACAGTCATATTTAATTCTGCTAAATGCTACTTGTGCTCTAGAGAGCTGGAAGATCTGATTTTGTACATGAGAGTGAAACCGCATGTCTATAACAGCAGCTACACCAAACATCTTTGTTGATACTGGATTAAGATTCAGTCATATTGATTTACTGATAAACCCTTGTTTTAATGCAAAGTATAAATACATTTGATTGTGACTCCCTTCAGATAATTTATCACTCAGTCTTCTGGCTGTAGAGATGAGACATCTGCTTTTCACCTGTAAGAGTCTCATTTCTAAGATAGGCATCCCTCAAGCACATGCTAGATGCAACAGCAACCTTGCCTACCATCAGCCAAGATGATGCACGCCCAGGTCAGAAGCCTGCTCCCTGCTGACCGACCAGTTCTCTCCATTTTGTGACACTTATTATGGAGTTTAAAAAAAGTGAAAAACCCCAAAGCAGATGATATTTTTTACCTATAAGACTTGGGAAAAACTGATATGTAGATTTGAGTATGGGTGCATGTGTTTCTGAAGCTACTTTTGACAATAACCTACCACATAACAGGTGCACCAACATAAATCAAGAACTGATTTATTACAGACAACAAATGGTCCTTCCACAACAACATTCTCAATTTATCATATTATAATTGAAGTGTGGCCTCTCTATAGCCAGCCAATATGCCAAGACAGATGGCATATACTTCTCAGAGCTCCAGACATCAGAAATCCACAGCTCCACCTTCGAAGCTAATCACATTTCTCTTTAGAGTACCAGATTTAAAGAAAGAATAAGCGTGCTTTTACAAATGTGGAAAATATCGCTAAACTTCAGTTAAAATCAGCTAGGCTTAACCAGGCATACAATACATACTTGTGACTCACTGGTAATGAAAAATCACTAGATTTTAAGAACTGTTTGTGCACTCACTTGAACTTTGAGTGTTGGACCCACCTTAGTTTAATGTTCACTAAGTCTGTTTGCTCCTGTACAGTTAAATGTTACCCAGAGCAACATGCATTGTTTTCTCATTGAATGGCCATCAAAAATACAGAGCTACAAATAAAAGTCCCAATGTTTAAAACCAGACAGATATACCTAACTCCAGGCAGCATTACAGGGTTTCTTCCCTGAGGTTTTGAATCACTGTCCATCTGTACTTTAAACTGCAGCTCTATTTTCAACCACTTCATCACTCCTCCACAAGGGAGAAATGAGAAGTGTCAAGAGCCACTGAACACAGAATTTCCACAGTTGATCAACACATCACTACTCAAAACAGATGTTCTTGTAATAACAGTGCACTGGGAAAACATCAGCACATTAAATGGCTTCCAACTCTTAACCTTTTATGTTGCTCCCATGTTAGCCATAGCTCTTAAATAACTAAAATGGGATAGGTTGATTTCTTACAATAAATGTATCAGGTAAAACACAAGGTTCACCTTTCCTTGGCAATGTTACCCCAGTTTACACTGTCAAAGAGTTAGATTACTTTGGAATTTACAAAAACAAGTTAGATTATTCATGAGAACTAGGATGCAGGAACAAGACTCCTAAAGAAAAACACACAGATCACATCTGTCTTAGGACTTCCGAAGGCACTACGCTATTGGTTTTTTTTTTTCTCCACTACTCTACATTCTTCACTACTTCTATAACAATCATATAATACATATGATTTTCATACTATTAGAAGAAAACATTTCCTTTTTAGCGTGTATTTAGTACATAAGGAATATCAGGGGCAGAGGAAGATTCCAATATACTAAAGTAGGGGGAAATCTGACCAAAGTTCTTCAAGGTGATTTAGTTCCAGATAAAATCCCAATTACATTTAAAGAGGAAATAGCAAAAACAAATATTAAGAGTATCCAAAGGAAGAAGTAACATGAGACAAATCTTCCATTGACATCTATCAAAAATTTCCTTTCCAATCACCACTATGTATCTTTCAATACATACTAGTGAATAAATTATTATAAAACTCATGAAAACAAGAATACTATTAGATGCTTATTAATTCCAACAACTCTAAGTCAGCTATGACAGAAAGCAGAATGACCTCTCTATACTCTAAGCAACTAAATCAGCCTCGAGATATTTCACAATGTAACCTGCAAATCTGTTGAACCTTTAACCAACCGGATATTTGGTATTCAACACGGAAAAAACTTTCAGGAAGAGTTAAAATAACATCATTTCACAGCATGTGACATCTTCACATTAAAAGAGCCTTCAGAGGCTCTGAAAAAAAAGAGTCAAATTACTAGCTACTGAGAGACTACTGCTTCATCACCAGTTTCATGCCTGGTGACACAAGCCTTCCCCTACTTTGTCATAAAGGAACAGTTGCTCAAGACATTATTTTTCACAAGCTATTCCCAACCCACATTTCCACTCTTTGTTCAGCTGATTCCCTAAAAAAGAAAAAAAAAAATAAAATAACTGTAAAAGCATCACCAAATAACCTTGAATCCCTTCAGCATTGCAGACACAATCCAACTGGTTTCAGGTCAGGTTAAGAAAAAAAAAACAAAACAAAACACACACCACCAACACCACCACCAACCCCACAACAAAGCAAACAAAAAACCCCCCAAAAAAACAAAACAGAAAACCCCACTACAAACACCATAATGACAAACACAACCCTAAAATACTCTGCAGAGACTATGAAAGTGATACCAAGTGTAGGATGGTCTCTGATCCATAGATCAATAGCGGCTGCACAATTCAGAAGAACATTCCTGAGGGGTCAATGACCAACTTTTCCTCTACTTCCACATGGTGACACCTGCTGAATTGGTTATGTCTGCCATTCTATTCCACTGCAGCAGGTTCTGTAGGAGCATATGCTGAGCTCACTTTGTATGTACTGGTCATAAAAAATACCAGATGTTCCAAAGAGGAGAAAGAATGATATAAAGGTAATCTATTTAAGCAAGGACAGTGTTTGAGGCAGTGAGTATTAAGCAGATACCACAATATTGTATTAATCTCAGCTAGCAGAAGGAGGAGGTGTGATATTTAATTATACTGCAAGGTTAGTACTACACACAGCAGCTGGCTGATACATGCAGTAGGACAGCCTGCCAGTAGTTCACTTGAAGACTCCCTTTTGGTCTAATATCAGTCACAAAAAGAAAACACATGCCAAGTATGTTTCTATTTTGTGCTCTACTCTGTGCACTCATGTCAGTACTGACGTGTTGTGGGTTTTTTTTGGATGAGCAGTCAATGGGAATATCATTAGTAGCCTCACAGCTCAGTGAAGGGAGAATCACCAGGATTTAAGGAAATAAGGCATGGGGCAGTATCCGAAGCAATCACTCTAGGTCACAATTCATGAGTTATGACAGATGACACAATGCAGCACCAGATGAAGGATGATCAACTACTGCAAGTGAACTGGGTTAGCACTTCAGTGGCCACACACTGCAGCAGGGAAGCCACTAATTAGACATGAAAGGAAAGGATGCACTGCTCACTGTTTTGAATGTGTCAGAATATATAACATACAATCGGACTGGTAGAGCGAGGTTCGTATTTCTTTTAGCCATAACAACAACATATTCATTTAGAATTAAGTATAGTGCTGCTTAGAATGTTTAAAATACTAGAATAAAATTTCCACATGCGCTTATCCTAATAAGCAGCAAAAGGGTGACCCTTGACTGACAGATTTGGCCCAGCTTTCTAACCTTCAGAAACAGTGAAAGCCCTACAATGCTGAAAAAAGAAAACACACAGATTTGATAACAGGCAACAGTTGCACACACTGTTCCAGCTCTACTCAGAGGACTTTAGAAAAACTCTGCTTTTATTTGACCAAAGTAAACCAGAAGGACCAACAGTGCACTTAAAGTATTTTGTAGTATCACCTCAATCTCTTTTAAAGCTCTCAACCTCCATGTGTCCCAAAAATCCTACAGGTTAAGAATGCTGTGCATTTACCCAGCACTTGCTGGTTTATGACAGAAAAGGAAACAATATAGCTGGTCTGCAATACTCTCAAGAGTTCAGTTCCATTGCCATGTTTCACCTGTTCTTTGGGATTCGGTTTATTTTCTTGAAAGCTCAAGTATATACTAAGAATCTCAATATTTCCTATAATTTATCTTTTCAAATTTAAAACTAAAATTTTCAGATTATTAGAATAAATTTATACATAAAAAATTGCAGGTATTAACATTATCTCAAAAACTCTCTAAACATACAAAAATAAAGTGGAAAATAAAAAGAAAAAGCTTCCAGACATCACTGTTAAAAGGCAAATATTCATGCCTGCTCTTTGTATGCCTCTCTGAAGTGTTTCCCAGCTTCTTCACTGGGGAAAAATTTTGCATAAAAATAATTTTTATTGTATTTTTCAGAAGATAATAAAATTATATCCATTTATAAAAACAGAGTTACCATCTTCTGTTCTCAACACCATTGTCACATTTCCTTCTGTCTCTGGCATACTGTACAAACATGACTTAAATCAGGTCCATGTTCTCTGACATATTAGACACCCATCTTGTTATCTTCCCATTGTTTTACTAAGCAGTAAAAGCATTGCAGCTCAAATTATCAGTTTATGAGGGGGAGAAGGTGGGGTTTTTTGTTGGTGGTTTGTTCATTTGATCTCGGTTTTTATTTGTGGTTTAGGGTTATTTGTTTAAATCTGGTCACTACAGATACTGCCTGAGGGGAAAAAAATAAAGCAAAATAAAACCAAAAAAAACAGTGATTCACTAAGTCTAAGCTGGTGACATACTGAAAAGCACTGAGGGACTGATCCAGCTATCTCCATGAACAATTTGCATGATTTCGGATATCCTGAGCCCACACTACTTGCTGAAATGTATCTTTATCAGTAGTTGAAACACTCATTAAAACAAAAATAATAATAATAAAAAAAAAATCACTAATCAGTTTTGTTAATGGTTATTGATATTCATTTCTAGTCAGTCTAATAAGCATTTCATTCTGAAAAAAACAAACAAAGTTTTTCCCTGCATACAACATTTTTGTGCAAGTTCCAAAAACTACTGAATTTAGGATAAACTTTAATAATACCATCTAGGTCAGTCGCTTCTTGTGGAACTGAGCCAACCTAGGTGACTCAGCCTTCTTCAGCACTCAGAATGAAGTAAAGTGAAACAGACCTCAACATTTTTCATATCCAGTCAGACATGTAGACTACTGATACAAATATTAAACTAAAAAGAAACTACATAAGCTGTTAAATTAGCATCCATACAAAAAGTGACTAATTACTTAATTTCAGTAAAGTATTAATACTTATAAGTCTAC
Source organism: Nesoenas mayeri (assembly GCF_963082525.1). NCBI lineage: Eukaryota > Metazoa > Chordata > Aves > Columbiformes > Columbidae > Nesoenas > Nesoenas mayeri. The sequence continues at coordinate 10,629,990 of NC_137540.1, read as the reverse complement.
CTTCTATAAAAGACTACAAGGATATGATAGGATTATGAATCCATTGCTTATGAATCTAATTCACAGAGTTTTTACTAAAATCAACACTACCCATCTATTTAATGGCTGAGCCTCCAAATACTAAATATCAAATTAGATATTCTGATTTTTAGAACAAGTGTCTGAACCACTTCAATTTTTCAATTTCTCTCTTACATACCAGTTTGTGTGTTCAGGTTAGTTTCACTCATTTGTAACAAAGAGATATTAGTAGAATCTTTAAAATATCTCCCTCAGAAACCTTAATAGCTCCTCTTTACCCTAAAATTACCAATTATAGCCTTGCTCTTCTTCCTCCTCCTTGAGAAACCACAGACTACTCTGCAGTGTGTATCTTCATGAACCAGTAGTTAGATCTTTTTCTCAAAGGGAATGAATTTTTTTGCATGCCAACATTTCAACAGAAACAGGATCGTATCTTTGCTTTCATCATCTACAAACAAGGCGATTAAAATGGACACTAACTTGTCCAACCAAAAAAACCCCCAAACAAACCCCAAGGAATACCTTGGCAAATAGGAACTATGCCAACTTTTGGCAGGACTCAGATGTAAATAAATTAGTCAAATTTTACCTTCACTAGCATAATTAGTTTTTTCACTTTTGGGCTTCCATTCAGTGCAAGGACAGAGGTAGGAAGCTGAAGTGATCTGATAGCTGGTATCAGGATTCGTTCTTAAGGCTGACAGTGGTACAAAGAAAGCAGAACTTTGAGGCAAACATCTTTTAAAATTCAAGTTATTATTCACAGTCCGAACTGTAACCCCAACAAGTTTTGAAATCTTCTCCCATTCTTTTAACCATGGGAAAAGCAGATTCAAAGTTTATTTATCCTTAGCAGTGGATATAAACATAACTTTAAGTCAATTTCCTCTGTTCCTCTTCTAAAAACTGAATGCTTTATGAATCTGCAGATATTTTCCTGGCTACAAAGAGCAAAACCACTGCAAAACAGTAGAATCATTATGTAGTTTTTGTGTTTGTTATTTGATCCCAGCAAATAAATCCACCTAGCAAGCGTGCTGTCAATACTAGATAGTATTAACTGATATTAAATACAAATTTTGAAAAAACCTTTCTGTATTTTCATGTCAACTAAAGTTTATTATTTACAGGCTCATGAAGTAAGAATCCACTTGCCTCTCTAACTTCACATTCAGCAGTAACACTTTCCAGAGGCAGCAAAAAACAGGCAAATGGTTGAAGAATCCATTTTGTATAATAATTACATTATTCTCATCTTTGGTATAGGTTATATTATACACGTATAATGTATATATTTAAATTTTAAAGAAAGCTATTAAAAATGAGAAAATACATAAGAGTGGAGTGCAAACATGAAGGTGAAAAAAAATTGTTAGAGGCAATGTGTAGGTTATTAAAACAAACTGGAACAAAACAAAGGCTTAAAACTTCTCAATACATGAGCAAAATGGAAGGAAAAGCTGCAGCCTGGCTAAAGCAGGTGAGTAAAAAACTAAAACAAAACATAAACTCCTCCCCTCACCCCAAACCACAAACAGAAAGCATCCTTTAAAAAGCTGAGAAGTATAACACTATGAAGAACAGAAATGGTCAGGAACTTTGGCAAATTAAATATTAACATAACGACTAAATATTTTTAAGAAATAATTTGCAAGCAGCATGAAAACCAATAATGATTCATTTTTTCCAAAGATACCAGAGTGGGAAAACTTTCAAGGAGTCTCCTTTGAGGAAAACAAAGACATAAAAGTAGTGTTCAGACAAGATAAGGCTACAGTACAAAACCTTGTGAAATCTTTACATGAGTTTATGTTGAAGAGTGTAGGGAATATCCCAAACTGGAACCCTTCTCCAAGCAATATATTGGTAGATGTCCTAAAAAAACACCCCCAAAAAATCCAAAAAATACCACTGACAAAAGGAATCAGTAACAAACCACCTGTGTGCACTACAGGAATTAAAAGCTGAAATAATTGTTGTTAATTGTGAAGTGTAATTTCTCAGTTTTTAAAAACCTATGCTGTTTTTCAGAATTAGAAGTTATGTAGGTGACAATTTTCAAGAAGGGCTCTACGGGAAATCTGAAGGAACACACACCAGCAGCCTAATGCCAACACTGGGTATGGCACTATGTGTGACAATCTACTGAGCAGGAATCAACACAACTTTTATTAGGGGAATTCATGCCTCACAGACCTCTGTTCTTACCTAGATTGAGCCCTGTGAAGTAGGTGAGCACATACAATCTGCTTGGTACAGTCTACCTAATTTTCTAAAAGGTGCTGCACAAAAATCTCAAAAAAAACCCCAAAAAAACAAAAACAGAACTGTCAAAGAATCCAAGCAGCCACAAATTAGTAATAAGGTTCCTCACACAAATAAGCAAGAGACTTTAAAAAAGGACATAGAAGAAAAAAGAAAATAGGTAGTTTTCACACTGGAGGTGCATAGATTTTGGAGTTCTGCTGGAATCTTTGCTTTTTCCTCAGTTCAACAAGCTTCATGAATTACCAAAAGGAAGGTATAAACATGTAGCTTGATAAAGGGTCTGCTTAACATATTTGACTGTCTAGGGTACCAGACTTGAGGATCATTTGTGAAGAACCGCAGTAAGAACCTTGTGACACCAACTGACAGGAAAAGGTGTGGTAGATGCAGACAAAACACAAGAGACACAGGGTAAAAAAAAAAAAAAAGCATCACAAAGTCTGAACTGACCACCGTTGCATGGAAATGAAGTCTTCATACCATAATTGATCGCTCTATTGAACACTAAACTGTCATTTCCCTAGCAGTCAAAAGACATGATGAATGTACTTTAAAAACTACTCAGTAGGGGAAAACAAACAAACAAACCCCCACAAACAACACATGCCACCACAAGCTATCATTATATTAGTGCATAAATCCATTATGTTCCTGCATATTAAATACTTTTTGCCATTCTAGCTTCCACCACACTCATTTTTAAAAGTGATGTAACAAAACTTGAAAGAAGAACAGAGGACAATTAACTGTATCAAATAACTTTCACAGACTCAGACAGTTCAGGACTTTTCAGTGTAGAGAATTTATATGACCTATGGTATGACAGCAATTTATAAGCAACTAACAAAGCCAATGAAGTGACCACTGTTCATTTTTTATTTGTTTGCTGATACCACTGGGTGGTCCCTAGTTCTTGTTTGGGAGGAAACAAAGATGATGCTTGAGATATTTGTATCAGGACAACCTAAACCCTGAAGAAGCTCCTGGTTCAAATGTAGTGCACTAAACTTGCGTTAAGATTTCCTGTGCACTCATTGGAGAGCTAGGAAAATATTTGAAGAAATATCACTGTATATTTGTGAACTTCTTGAAATCTTTTTCTAGACATCTGTCAGTAGCTACTGTTCTTGCTGTTGCTACTGTTCATCACTAATGTAGATAAAGTTTTAATCTGACATAGAAGAGCTGTTTCTACATCCTAATGCATTATAGAATGATTTGTCTTGCAACAGCTAAAAAAGAAAAAACTACAGGTGGTTGTGAAAAATTTTGTAACACTCTTCACATATGCATATCATCTAGCTTCTGAACTACTGCTTAGGATTGCTGATATACACATCTTTATTGACTGATTTTACACTTAAAAACCTTCACAGAAAAGACAGATTATTCTGAAAAGTTACATTTGTTTGAAGATAGTGCACTGAGGTTCTCCTACCTCAAGCATTACTTTAACACCTCTCCATCTTTTCACATTCTTAGACTTTGCAAGACTTCATGCAACTATTTTAGAAACATGTATCATTCACTGGTTTTTTAAAAAATATCTTAACTATTTTATTGACTACCTTTATTCTTGTCATTGGATGACACAATCCATGAGGCTAATGTAATTCCGCATTCTATTTCTAAAACAGAAATCTCAATTCTAAGTTATAACAGAAGATCTTCTATTTTGTAGTTATACATAAGGTTCATAGCAGTTTCAAAATCATAACCACCAGCTTTATTCAATCTAAATAAATGAAGAATTCACCAGCTTCATAAGAACTTCATGAACACGTTGGATTTTATAACATACTTTTAAAATGTTTTACCAGTCCACATCTTAAACATGTAGCGAGGTTACTTTAAGTAACATCAACGAGAATATGAAAGAGAGAATCACACAGCTAACATAGAGCTGGAATAACTTATTGTAGAGAAAACATCTATTTATTTAACCAACTAGAATCTACTTCTGTATCATGAAGTAGAAGAAAATCTAAAACAACAAACACTAGCATGGGCATTTTCAGTACCTACTAGATGCTTAAGTATCCCCTTCCAACAAAACGAATAACTATTCAACATATCCTATTAATCATTGGGTTATCATATTTTATATCTCACAATATGATACTAGAAAATACCTCTGCCACTGGCTTCAGTACAGAAACACCAGATAAATTTTATTTCCCGTTAAACTGAAAGTCTAAGAAATTAACTGGATGAGAGTGAACAGTCCTTGAACTTCTGGAAAATGTAATCATTTTCAAATGAAATAAAAACTCTTACAGGTTGTTATGAAGTATTTCATTTTTACATGAATATTGACAGCAAATCTTATGCTTCTATTGACAATAAGTGCTTTGCATCTGTAACCTTTGAAAACAAGTAAGTGTTTCTAGAAATGAGAGACAGCAGCCTTAGCTTCACGAGAACAAAAGAAAGGAAAGAAATAAATCAGACTACGTGTACAATCCACATGCCATAACATGGGTTTGGTTTAATCTCTCCTGAGCTCCCCCTCACTGCCTCTCACTGAGGCAATGTACAAATGACAATTTCTCCAATAGCTACAATCTCTTTTCTTGATGTTTCATTTCCTATCATCCTTAATTCCTTTGTTCCTTTCATTACAAGATGTTCCTCTTACTACCCCAAGATTTTAGACTGTATCTAGCTAAAAGTTCTTTCCACCTACTTCCCTGTGACTGTCAATGGCTTTGACAAAACTGACACATGAGTTTCCTTAAGAAATAAAAGTGCTTTCAAATGAATACTTATGTGACAAAATGGATTTTTAAACTGCCCTTTGAGTCATGCTGGTTGACCAGTAATTACATAAATACAGAAGAAAGACATTAAAGATTCATGTTATCCATTTTGACAAATGCTAGCCTGTCAAAGGCACTGCCATGTACATACCAAGAAATTGGGCAATAAACACAGGAATACTGCAAAACTGCCACCTCCACATTGCATAGTGAAGCCCCATTTAAAATTAGTACACCTGACAGTATTAATGCAGTTCATGTGTGCCTAAGTGTTGCTGTACTTGTTACTGCTGCTGTGTGCTACAGTTGAGAGGCTTGGCTGTGAAATCTGCAAGTATCAGTAAAGTTCAACTGGCAATCATTTTAACTTTGACTGTTGTCTTAATGATGCCCAGATCAGCAACAGCTTAAGACCTTTCTGAATTATAGTCTATTATTTATGTATTTGCTGGCTGTCATGATTTATAATTTGGTATGGCATTTATAAACATAGAAGATTTGAGTCCTGAAATTCAAGTTACTATCACATTGCAGAAAGACTAAATAATAAGACTTCCCATTCCCTTGTAGTGTGTTTCTAAACTGTTTCCTCATGGCAGCATGGTAGCAGAGTATTTTCCTTCCGGAATAACGAAGGAAAAAATGGTTTTTGTGTGTGAAAGTCAAGCTGTATCTTTCTATAAGCAAAAGGGAATAGATATTCCCAAGGTTCAGGCTTTTTTTTTTATTTTTAATTTGAGATTAGAATCCGCATTAATACTGTCAGGTGTACTAATTATTTTTTTGGTTTGTTTTTGTGGTTGGTTTCGGGTTTTGTTTTAGGTTTTTTTTGACATTCACCTTTTTGCTGTTGTTTACAGGTTCTAATAGTTTCTAAACATATTCACATAATTATTTATTAAACATTCCTAAATACAGACGAAAAACTTCGTAGTATCTCTCAGTCTTTAGATAAGAACCATTAAAAATAGCACTTGACTGCACATGGTGTGCCTCATGGGCTGCCCAAGGAAGTCTTGATAGTTCATATCTTGGCAGAGATTGTCACACACAGAAGAAGAAAATTCCATTAAAAATTCATGTTACTTCTTTAAAAAGGTTTCACATTTATGTTCTTCTAGAATTTGTCTAAACAACGACAACAGCACTTAGCTCACAGTAAATATTTGTGCTACATTAAAGGCTCCGTAGTGCAGTATTTTAGCACGTCTATACAGTAATGGTTAAGTTGGCTTGGAACTTTGCTGCATTCTCCATTAAAATAAAAAAAAAATAAGTATGTTGCAGCTCAGAACAAAATTTTTTGTTCTTGTTTCTAGTCTAAAGAGAAAATACAGTTCCTGCCTTTAGTTCTAAATTAAACAATTAAGGAAGCTATTCATGCTTTATGATCCTATAGGAAACAGGCATACACACAAAAAAACCCACCCCAGTGCCTAATGCTTTAAAGGAAAACTAAACAAAACAAAGAACCTCAATGACAACAAACCTGACAGGTTGAGTTTGGCAAGTTTCTACAGAATTATTCTACAGAAGGTATTTTTCTCCGAGACATTTTCTGTATTCTTGTAAAGTAGTCATAAGACACAGCTAGTTTCCTTCTTTTCCTTAACATGAGCAACTATAAATATTCAAAGCTGTAAAATTAACTGGATCCATCAATAACTCAGCAGCGGTGCTGAGAGCAAACAAGCCCCTCTATGTGACCACACACTTTGTAAAGTGCTCATTACCATCACTAACCTTTGAGCACAAGCAATCCACAGGGAAACATTGAGGATCAGCTGGCTCCGCTGCTGCCAAGGTCTTGTGGCTCTGGGGACAGCCTTGTCCTGCCATAGCATGGGAAACAGCAGAAACAGCTCCATCTTCTCCTCTTCAGAAGGCAGCACTAATGAGGTCAACACGTACTTGCTTTATTGCCTTTCCTTGATTAAGTCCTTCCCAGCACCTGCTTTTCCTTCTGGCACCTTCATAGCGTTCATGCCCCTTTCCTGATCATCTGTGTCATGAAGGGACAGTTTTAAGGTGGCAAAACAAGTTCCAAAACAGACTTTATTCTGGCCGGAAAAGAACAGCCAATAAACTGACCAAAATAGGGTCCGATAACATAAGATAAAGGTTTGGATATCAGTTGAGGAAATTATTGGGGTGTAGCAAATGAGAATGATGATGATCCATAGCGTGCATGCGCACACTCACAAGAAACCAAGCCAGAGCCCTCTGACTCCAGGACCCACCTCCAATCTACTTCTGCCTTCATAAACGTCAAGACAACATTTTCATCATCCCTGCAGCTGAAGTGACCATTGTATTCCCTCTCTCAGTGTAGAAAGAGGTTAATTCCCCGCTCCCGCAGCTGGCTGACCCTCCCCTGCGCCCCCGCAGGTGGCCACACACAGCTGTGGTGCCTCTCCAAGATGGCGCCGGCAGCGCCACCGTGAGGCAACAGGGTGCAACAGCCGAGACCTCGCGCTGCTCCTGCCCCACGTCCTCTGCGGTTCGGTAAAATCAGCTTCCAAAACGTGTTCCCCAACCGCGAACTTCTCGCCCTGTGCCCTGAGTCACTGCCATACAAACCCATGTATCCACCTCGCTGAGTTTTAAAGCAAGCCTGACAGGATTTTTCTTGGACCAGATAGCAGAGATGTTGTTGTTTTCCTGACTGTATTCCAGGTTAACACACACAAAGGAGACATTGACCCCTCTGCCGCTGGCCATCCTGCAGTATGCACCCAGCCATGGTGCCCAAGGGGCAGGGAAAGGACATTTCTGCCTGCAGAAGAATAAATCTGAAAAGTGACAGTAATTCGTCAGTTTACATGGCAATCACCTGTGTGTATGGCTGTGTTAGCTTCTGACTTAAACACAAATGCAGGTGCATAGCTGGGAAGATGACCATGAACCTACCCTCAGGTACCTGAAACCTGATGTGCATTCTTACATGTGTATGAATCCCTCCTCCCTGTCTCATTAATTATAATGCCTAAATTAGGGATACGGGTGTGTAGGAGTTTCTTACATGCGAGTTCATGCTTTAGAAAAAGCCTTTGGAGCATGCAATTTGACGGTTTTATTGCATCTTGACTTACAGAAGGTGCTTAAAAATGTCTATAGCAAGGAATGGCGAGAAATACTTTGTCATCGTTTGTAACATAAAGTCTACGTATGAAGACTGGTAATGGCTTTAATGTCCCATAAACTCTCCAAAATGATTTTTTATGGGAACATCAATAAACCGTCCCTTAAATATTAAACAGAATATACTAATGCTGGTTATTGTAATTGTGTAAAGTTACAGTGGTGTAACCAGAGATGGATAGATGTTTTGCTTTTATTAATAAACTATCTACAAGTGAGTTAATAACCAGAAGAGAGCAGCAAATCAAAGAAGTCCAATGCATAGCTACAGGCAAATGAGTCATCCTAGGTGGAGAACCATCTTTGACACCAGTTTACCATATTAATCATGAAAAACAGGTGATTGTGGACAGCAACACATCAGAGCCACACATAGTGTGACTAATATGGCAAATCCAGAGAATCTTAAAATTTAACTGAGGCTGAAAAAAAGTGCTGTATTTTTTTTTTTCATTAGCTGAGGGCAGGTGATACAATATTTAGTCATTATTAAGGAGGTACCTTCTTGTTCATGCTGTGCATTTTATAATCTGAGTTTCATCAAAAGATGTAATCAGATTGGTTTTAGATTAAAAGCATTACTATCTGAATAAATGATAACTGTGCCTTTGACAATAAATACTCTTCAATAACGCTCCTATGTAGTCATACAAAAAATGTTATAATAAGCAACAGTGAAGAAAAGTCATAAGACTAGTCTTTTTCCATAAAGTGAAGGTCAATGCAAAAGAAGGTAGGAAAAATGTAGACTACTAATTAATCAAAGTGATCAATGATGCTAATTCTTTAATTCCTCTGGAACCTGCTATGTAAGAAAGAGCAAGAAAACAACAGGGGTTTGGGTTTTTTTAAACAGCGTTTTGGCTACAGGATAAACTAACAGTCTTAGTGGGAAGAGACTCCTATTTCTGTGAGACTGGACTGTACTTGCAGCTCTGCTGGATGCAATGGGAATTGTAACCATGGTAGTAACGCAGCTCTTCCGTCAGTGTACTAGATCACATCAACTACCTTTTGAAAGCACTGAAAAAACCCTCAAGGCGAGTCTCTTGCTGAAATGGCTGGACAGCCTGGGAGGTAGATCACGTGTTGACAGCACAGTATTAATCTTAGGACCAAGGGAAAAGGACAGACATAGTCAGTTTTCCCCTGAAGATTAAGTGTGAAGTTGTATTGAGCAGCTTAAGTAAGAGAAAGAGAAGACCAACAGAGATGAGGGAAAGAGAGGAAGCAAGATTGACAAAGTAATTCACTACATATTCTTCTTGTTTCATGTATTAGACTTCATTGCTCTGTAATAAAGCTTTCAAAGTTTCCCAGGTGCTTTTGAATGCAATCTTGCCATAAAGTTGTTTTTATGCATGGATGCGTTATTTTCTCTTTATCTTCTATATATTCTGAATCAACTGAAACATGCTCTAACAAAGTTCCAACGAACTCTCCTATGCATAAATGAAAAAACCAAACCCAAACCAAACTAAAGAAACACACACAAAAATCCCAAACCAAACAAACAAAACCCCCAACACATTCCAACATTAACAGCCTAGAAGAGAAAGGAAGCAAGAGAGCAATACTGAAAACACCAGGTTCATTTCTGCCTGGATTAGCCAGACTTTTCTGCCAGCTGAGCTGCTGTTTCCTATAGCCATGCCACATTCTCTTTTGACCTTTCCATTTTCAGTCCTACCAGGACAGTTACTCTTGCTCGGCATATGGACAAGAGATCAAAAAGTGAAGAAAACTGGTTTCTCTGCCTCAGCAAATGGTGCTCTTCCCTCTGGAGTCAGGGCCTGAACCAAGGCTCCTAGCCTGTGCTTTGGGGCATTTGGGCTGCAGGACTTGACAGCTCTCAGACAGACTGCATAAGGACAAACTGTTCCAGGCACTTGTGTCCTTGAAAATGTCCATGTTTTGTTTGTAAAACACAACCAAGAGAAAGATTGCCTCAGCTTGGGAGTCACCCAAATTGGGCAGATGGAATCATGTCACTTAGCTTACAAAGTTACTCATATCCTCCATTGGAATCAACTGATCTTCCCTTTAACCACAGAATGCAAAGCTGTGTTCTTCAACAGATTTGTGTTACAGAGTTAAATCCATTCATTTAGCTTTATGTTAACACTTTGTCCAACCCTTCATAGGTGTAAGAAAAGACCTTGTCAATATTTATTTAGTACAAATACTGATTTCTAACCATAAATCTAAAAGTGGTATCAAGGGAATAAAACAACTTTTCTTTTGATATTATCTGCAGAAGAGGTGGCACATGTAATATGTCTAAATTCAATAACAGTTTTGCATGCAATTTCCTTTTCCAAAAGCCATATCAAAGATTGGTACCCCAAGTAATTTCTAATTTGAAAGCATATTGACTGAGATAAAAATTGTGTTTACACTACAGAACAACATATTTCATGTGACTGCTGGCATTTCAGGAAAAGATCACAAGTGCAAGAAAACTGAATGCAGCATGGAGAGGAGTAACCACAGAAGCCTGCACTGTTCACTAAAGACCACCAGAAGATTTCCCCAAAGGCACAGGAAATCTGAAGCACAGTGACCTGACTTTATTTCAGGTACTGTCACAAAGCCAGTGAATGTGTAGCTTTTGTGCTCAAAATTTTGTATTAGGATTTAATCTGCAGGAATATTGGATCACCTCAGTAAATATCTCGATACTGAGCCAGCTACTGCTGAAGCAAGTGAAATGGAGAAGAAAGAGCAAGAAGATGTCTTGAACACTTTGGATCATTCTAGAGTCACGAGTCACAGATTCTACTGTTCTTATTCTATCACCTGTTAAAAGGACAGATTTAAGAACCTAAAACCTAGGGCAGATTTCATTAGGAGCCGTCTGGCATATCCTGGCAGAAGATAGCACTTGGAATTGGTGCAACTCTCTGAGAAGACAGTCCTTTAAAAAAAAATCTGCAACATTTTAAATGGAATAAAAATATTCGGAGTACAGCCAAGTTTTCAAATTTTCAGTGTTCATCCCTGATCAGAGAGAAAGAGGCTTTCATGTAAAGTGGCAGTGTCTCTGCAAAGATCAGAACTAGAAGCTACGGTGACTTCAAATGCTCTGCCAGCAAAGAACCTTTCATTTTTTGCTTTATTGTTTGTGATTATGAAATGAGGCGAAAAAATCTATTAGACATTCAACTTGAAGCTCTGCACTTCTGATGGATTAATTATCAGATAAATATTAATGTATTGCATTAGGTATGTCAATAAAAGTCCAATACAAAATTGCTAAGAATATGGGTTTTCCCATAGCCTGTTAATTTTCACCAAGTACATACATAGCTGTACCTTTGTTATAACTTAAGCTTTCATGTTTCTTACAGCAACTTTAAATTCTTGATTAAACTTTAAATGGGTACATTGCAATTTCTTTCTCCTGTCTTTTTTTTCGCAGATAGATCTCAGAATGTTTGTGGAGATGAAACCTTATATTAAAAACTAAGCCACCTACTGGGATTTTTTCTTAAGTATCTGCCTTCTACCAACCAACAGGTCACACTTCAAACATCACTGTGATCTCATTAAACACCACTGTACTGTCTCACATCATCCAATAAAGCACTGAAAGGATAAACATGATAGAAATCTGTTTTAAAAACATATATTTCAGAAAGTATCCATCAACAGTTAATATTAATTGCAAGCCACTACTGTACATACTACAACAGTTTGCGAATTGCTACCTTAATCTAATCAGTAATGTTTCAAGTATCTATATAGGCTTTAATTGCTGAAGTCACTTTAATTTCACCTCATGACACAACTTGCATGTAACTATTTAAAGACTATTGTTGATACAGAGCAGCAATAATTAAGATGGCCATTGCAGTAGTGTCCGAAAACATCAATACAGTTGAGATAGGTCTGAAAGAGAAACCTAAAATAGACAATAGACTAGACAAGTGACCTAAACACATACATGTACTTGGGAAGGCAGAGGCAGTGAGGGACTTTGCTGGGCAGAAATTAGTTAAATCTGAAAATGAGCTCCCATGTGAAAGGTGTAATGATCTGTTTCAATCATGGACTGAAGAAACTGGAAATATCTCAAACACACAGAGAGCAGAGGAGAAAGACTTCAAATCATAGTTCTGAAATTCGTGCCTCAGTGCTGTGTCTGTCACTTGGATTTTAACCCAGCTAACAAACAGATAATTGGCAGTTAGTCTTTTATCCTTCTGCAGCATAATGGAATGGGTTACACAGTAACCTTCAATTATGGGATATTAATCAGAAGACCATTTAGAACTTGTTGTAGAAAGAACTTCTAGCTACCTTTGGGCCTAATAGTAAAAGTTATTCTGCATTTGGAGAAACTAGATGAAGCTCGAATGCCACTTAACATCTTGTTTCGCAGACAAGTGATTGTCCTAGACAATTAAGCACCTGCAATAGAGAGCCGGGTGAGAGTCGCTTCATTGCCAAATGTCTCTTTCACTGAACAAACAACATGGTGAAATACGACAAAGAGAACAGTTTCTTTCCTCAGAAGTCACTTCCAATTATTTTTTTCCCCTTGTTTTTTGTTTTTTTTTTTGTTGTTGTCAATGACCTTTTCTTTAACAACTTGTTACTGCTCTGAATGAAGTATTGACAATAAGAAATGCCAGTTTCCATTTCTAATCCGTGGTAGGAATTATTTTACATTTTTACCTGCAGCATAGTTGCTCTAAATTCTATTGAAAAACTTCATAGGGTAGAGGAAATGATATTCCCCCTGGAGAAGAGAGACCCTAGAAAGAGGTGGAGAAAGACAACAGCACTAAAAATGAGAGTAGGGGGGTAGTCTGGTAAGGGTATCTCATCCAAAATATTTTTCTGTGGGTGGCGTGACATTCAGAGGAATTTTGCAGAAACTTTATGCTAGATGTGAACGCTCACTGCAACACTGGGAAATTTTGGAGGGATTCGGTGTATTTCCAGTGGTGCAACAGATCCTTGGTTGGGTGTTAGGGAAAAGATTGCCTTAGCTTATGGAATTATTTGGTATAGTGCTTCTCATGGAACTTGGTTAGAAACTGCTTGCATAGAATTTGCTTAGCATAAGTAAGTTTGCTTGGTGTAAGTTCTGTAAGCTGTGAACCCTTCAACTTTCTGCTTCATTAAGTAAAAAAGGCCTCAGAGTCTTCAAGCTAGAAGGTAAGGGGAGCTGCATCCCTGGAGATAAGCAACAGAACCATGCCTAACAGAAAACAAGAAAAAGAAGAATGTTTTGGCTATTGCCAAGAAGTTATTTACTCCAGCTGCAGATGCAAAATAGCAGCTGAAGGTCAGAATTTTGATTGATGGCCTGCCTGCCCAAAATTGAGAGATCTAATGAAGAATGGGAAGACCCCAGACTCTAATTTTGCAGTTGTCCCTAACAGATTGTTGGTAGCAACAAAATTGTACTGCTTCCAAAAACTCACAGCTAGGCATACAAATGCCTCTAGTTAAGAAAGAAGATTAGACAGGAGGCTGGAGAAGAATTAAGGAAGCAATGACCTTCTGAAAATGAGATATTATGTGGGAATGTGCATAAATGTTGACCCAGCTCTCAGCACTTCCGCACCAGCCTGGCACCCTGTCAGGGCTGTGTGACTGTCCTCAGCTCCAGTCCACTGACCCAAGTTTTGACTTAAAGTCAGAATTCAGAATCCCTCAGTTTGTAGAGGAAAATTGTTTCAGTTCTTCACACATCCATGTTCCTAGGATGCAATCCAGGCTCTACCAGTTTTCTACCTGTGCTCATCTTGTCAAACAGGGACATTTTCACAATGTGCTGCTTGGGTAACACTCACAGAGGAACTGAGAGCTTCCTCATTCCTCCTCTTCACTCCTATTGCTCTATATGGAGCAGCACTATTGAAGCCTATTCATTATACATGTTGAATTAAATATATATATATATACACATATTCTTTATTTATTTGCCTAACTATTGCCTTGTAAATCAAAGCATTTTGACCAGTGTAGCTTTTACTTCATATATGATCTAAAAAGAATCAAGGCTACTAACTAGAGACAACCCTATTCCAAAATTTTATTACTGTGGCCGTGCATTTGGGGAAAATATATCCTACTTGGTATCTAGTGAAAAATCTCATAGTTATTCCCTTACCTGGTAAAACAACGTAATTTTCATGTTCATACCCCAGTGATGTTACCATCTAATACTTTTATTAACTGTTTTCCTCACTATTTTTCATTTTGGTGTAAGATACCTGATTAAAAATTTTCCTGACCTCAGTGATTTAATGATGGCTCAATAGGACTCTATTTTCATGAAAGGGCAAACCCAGTTCAGACATAAACAGAAACAGCCATGAGCCATAGATTTCTATATAGACCTGAAACTTTTCCTCAGAATTTAGCAGTAAGAATACATGTCCATTTCTGCAAAAAGTGACAAAGAATTCTTGTCTTTTGACCCAAACAAAAAATTTAGTTTCCATGGTGTTTTTGAGCTTAGGATTTTAATGAGACAGTTTTAAAAAAGATTATTAACATGAAGGACTACTTCTCTAATTATAATAACCTTTTCAATTCTTTCGGAATAAATTTTGTTAAACACATTTCATGTGATTTGCTTCATTATCTTTTCATTTAAATCATCTTCAATGACACACCATTTAATTAGGTTTGTTGTGCAGGTACTGATGGTTAAACTTGTGCATTCAGCACATGCACTTCCATTTGAGTAATGCAATAAATCTCATTCATGCCAATGTCACCATCCATTACAAAAATTAACAAGGCATCATCCAGTCAAACTAAGTTTGCAAAATGTTGCTTATAAAGGATCTTTCTTTCATACCATTGTAGGACCCTTTATTGACAAGCTTCCTGGTCTTCTGTGATCCTAGTCATAAATAAAGATTTACTTGTCAACATAAGCTGTATAATGTTACCTGCCAGGCTATTAGCCAGTGTTCTTCTCTAGTCAAAAATATTATTCCCTTTGTTGTAGTATTATTAATGTTGCATTTTTTCCTGTTATGAGATTTATAGCCAAGGAAAGAAAAAAACCTCACATAGTAGTTAATACCAAACATTTTACACACACAAAAAACCCTCACATAATAACTTACAAATTTACTTTGGCCTGCGGCAAGAGGTATATATTCACATCTTGTTAAATTTGCAGCTAAATATGTATTCCTGTGCACAATATTTTTATTGTCAAAATATATTGTTCAGTAGCTGAAAAATATCAGCAGAATATTTCAGAAAAATTTCTGCTTGTGATGATTAAGGGTTCCACAAAATCCCCTCTGTGCTTCCATTACTTTTTGTAAGAGCTTCTTTTTCAAATGAAATAAGATTTGTGGGGAAAAGTAATATGCTTTCCTAGGTCAGTTGGTATAATTGGGAAAAAGGACAAGCTTTTAACCTGCAAGCCCCTCTGTAGGTCTGATTCTGACAGTGCTGTCTTTTAGATATGTAGCTAGTGCAAATCAACTAAGGTACAAATGCCAGTAGTAGTCAGCTTCAGTCACTAAAAGTCTATGGTCAATTTAGCTAAGACTACACTAATTAGAGCTGAAGCAATACTTTCTGTGCAGGTCACTGACCAAATGGGAGATCTGGTTTGTTACCTGAAACTGAAAATCCATGACTTGAATTTTTTCAAACACAGAATATCGACAAGTGTGGTAATAAATTCCACTAACGTGTTGTGTACCATTACATTAATGTAGGGTCTGCTGACAGATTCCGTTCTAGGACTATTTGTTGAGAGATGGCATGAGTCAGGTAACACTGAAGAGCATGACAGCATAAAAACCTCCTTGTTTGACAGCCAGACTGTATTACTTAAAAGCAGTGAGAGTTCCATCTGGAAGCGTGTTTGCTGGATTTCGACAGATTCCCCCCCAGTGAAGGAGCTGCTGTGCCCCCTTGCAGTAGAGATTAGGTATAGGATTTTGAGACAGCTCAGATGGTTTCCCAGAACTAATGACTAACTAGTTATTAGTTTATTTAACTTTAGTCTAAAAGGCTTCAGAAAATATAGTGGAAGAAGTGCCTATTTGCATTAAAAACACAGCTGCTGCAGGAGGGTGGGGTTCTTTGCCCTTCTCTCTGCTTGTCTCTCCTTTCTCAACAGCACACTGATGAGTTGTCTCACCCACAGCCAGGAGACCTGTTTCAGATCTATGATACTTCCTTTCCAGAAAAGTGCTTCCACCACAGGGCTACATTTCACTGTAAAATAGCTTTACTGTCAGCTTTTTTTTTTTTTCTCTTTTCTTTTTCCTGTAAGCTGCTCCACTTCACACTGAAAAGCAAAATGGCTGTGACCATAGCAAGAAAGAATTACCCTGTTCATGGTGGTTTTTATGTGGGTGTCTTCTCCAAGGACTGTGCATTCAATGACTGTTTTATGAATGAATGTCAGGCAAGTGTTCTCAGGTTCAGAAATACACGGCTCAGATAAGAACAAAACCAGACACAGAAGATCTTTTAAACTCCTGCAGAATGAGGAAAAATAAATGAGAATGGCTGAGGGCTCTAGGCTCCTTCAGCATAACAAAGCTACTTTGTAGAACAAGCTTACTGCAATGCTGCAAAAAAATGCATAGGGGATCAGATTTTAGACCACAATGAACAGATGTGACTGGTATGCATCCACCTGTCCCACATCAAAAAGGAAAAAAAAAAGAAATTCCAACAGTAAACCAAAATAAAATGTTAAGATATATTCTTCTCTGGTTTTCAGGCTTTGTGACAGTAAGCATGACTGCAATGCTGGCGCATCAGCAATGAGAACGTCCATATAGTTGGTTTGAAGAGAGGTGTTATCGAGGTTGTGAGTCACAGACAATGACAATAAAGCTGGAGCAGCCCAAAATGAAGACAGAAACAGTCACAGCTACATCTAAAAGTCATAGGAAGATTTCAGAGAAGTGATGATGGTTAGAGCAGAACAAGTAGATGAGCTGGCCATTAAAAACCTGTTAATGCCAATATTTCTAGAGTGCTCTGTTTTGTACAGTTAACTGAATGAATCTGTGGCTAGAATATATAAATATATATTCAAAATATACAGAAAAGGTGCTTTGTACTCAACCCCTATTTTCCATTTTGCTTTCTGGTTCTGACAATAGTTTGATCTACAAAGCCTATACATGTGCATGCATCAAAAATTCTAATTAAAAGCTGTGCATTTTTAACATTTAGAATTGCATAGTTAAAGACTTAACAGCAACAGATACATAAAGAAGAATAAGAATTGTCTGAAATGTTGAATTTCATAGTTCATGACTTTTTAGCACTTAATTATGCAAATCATGTAATCTTAGCTTTCTCAATGGAATATGTCTTTCTGCTATCAAATTAATTTTCTGTGTCTGCTTCTTTTACATTCTCTTGTACTTCCTGTCCTCAACATAAAATATTGAAATGTAGAGTAAAAACTAGAAATTGGTATATATAGACTTAAAAAAATCCACTGCACAGAGAGAGAAAATAATTATGTATAATGTAAAGTTTGTGTCCAATGTAAACAAGCAACTATTACCTGTACTCATGAACGTTTTCAAGGACAAAGAAGACCTGTATTTTTTTTTAAGCCTGTGTATTTTACTGCAGGTTGAGAAAAGATAAAAATCTGTTATGCTGTGGTAAATACAAACATTTTGGGGTTATATTTCATAGATGGAAATAAATGGCTAACCTTACGGTGGTGGGTTTTTTTTTATTGCTTTGTTTTTTTCTCCCTTTATCTAGATTTTAATCCCGTGCTATTATCCCTCAGGGTAACTATTTTTTTCTTGGCTGGTCTTTCTCACTCCAATATATTTGGTTATGTCATGGAGATTGTACTTAACCCAGGTTTTTCTATGTTATCAGCAGCAACAGCAAAGCATTGCTGTCTTCTTTTTTTTTGGTTTTACACTGAAAATTATAATCTGCACCTATAATAATTGTTTTATTTGCAGGGAATCTGACCTGTACAAGGAAGGTGATAGACTTTCTGTTTACCCTACATTGTATGAACTACTTGCATTTTTACTAGAGAAAAGTAAGCTTATAAATGCTTGGCTCAAAAGAGAGAAATTTAAAATTGCTGGTCCTCTAGGCAAACAACCAACAAGAGCTATGATGTTTAGTGTCATCTTTATTTTAACAAGTGTGAGAAAAATAAGAGACAATCGTAGAGCTAAATAAATAAATAACTAAAATACAGAAAAAACATGATATTCCATATTTACTGATACAGTAAAAGAGTAAAAAGAGCATTCAAAATTCACTCACAGTTCAGATTTAAGTCTCTCCAATGTTTGGTTTCTCCGAATGTTACCACATGTGCCTTTTGCAACATGTATTTGAAAATGACTTTTTGAAAGCTTTTTGGTACATTTGAAGTACTTGATTTTTTTATACTTAAATTTTTTGAACATTATTCTTGTTCTCAGGAAGCTTTTTTCCCCCATTCACACACTTGTGTAAAAATAATTGTTATGAAAAAAGGAGAACAATAAAACACACACTATTTAGATAAACCAGTTAATGTTACTAATAAAAAAACCACAGACCCATAAAACCAACATGAACTTGCAAATCCCCCACATCCTTCATTGTGGTTTGACTCCATATAATGAAGAGCACTGACTTCTAGACCAATGAAAAGAAGCTTGACCCTGATATTACCTGCACTCTTTATTATTCCTATTTTGTTCCCCTTCAGCAGAAACACATTTTATACACACTTGTACAATTCATCCTGCCTCCCCCGCTTTTATCTCATAGAGAGGGTCTTAGTCTGGTATTTGCTTAGTCTGGTATTTTTGGTGAGAGGCATAGCACAGAGTATCTAAGCTATGAAAGTACTGCAGAAGGACCAAGTAAAAATGAAAAAAAAAAAAGTAAGTATGTATGTATATGAATGAACAATTTGCTGTTAGGATACATATTAAAAAGGGACTTTTGTGCTACTTCTAATCAAGAGCAGGAACTGAAACAGCACTCAAAGAATACAAACCGTAAACATAACATCTGCAAAGTTAATCAGTATGCTTTGCTAGAACACAGCAGTACAGATTTGTTACTAAGGAACACTAAAAATGGTATGTAAGTAGCATACACGCATGAGGACAAAACTGAAATAAATACAAGACCAGCACCAATTTAACATGTGGACTGGAAGAGCTTCTGTTAATGTGAAATGGTTAAATGGAATGCTCTGGAAAATGAGGTAAATAAAGGGGGATTAGGGCATTTTTTTCTGCTCTCCTAAAGCTCTGCAGAGTAGCAATGAATAGCAATTAAGAAAATCTACAGACAAGTGTCCCCTGTAACACTTACTACCCCTCAATCACTTTCAGTCACTGTTAAAAGAATCCCAGGTGGCTATACAGGAATATAAGAGAAATCAACTAGTCAACCACAGAGAAACGCCTGGAGGTTGTACACTTGTACACTGGATTATTTAAAATGGATTATTGTGGTTAGTTCAGTGCTTAAATAATTGCATAGAACTGCATAACAAAAAACTAGTATGAGGAGAGCTCTCCAAATTAATCATACATTGCAAGTGCTTGAAGCAAGGGCTTTCAACTTCACTTTTCCCATCCTTGATTTTTGTCACAGCAACAGTTGATGTTACTGTATCAAGATTTCTCAAAGGCTGATGAGATGAATTCAGCCAGTAACAGGATCAAAGGAAGGCTGCCATGATGAGCAGAAGGACAAAGTGTCTAAGATACAAGAAGAAACTAAGTTTATGTAGTCTCAGTGATAAGACAGGGTTGCTGTTCATCAGTACTTCAGGACAGTTAGCAAAAGAAGAGAAAAAGAATTGTTTAACGTAACAGACAACAAAATCACATGGAAACAAACAAACAAACAAGACAAAAAAAAAAGCACAAACACACACCAGATTTCACATTGGCCAAATATGTACTTTAAAGCTTCCTTCTTATGAGAAAAAGACAACAGAGCTCCCCAGAAACAAAGCCAAAGGTCCCCACGCTGAGCCTCTGGCTGTAGTTCCTGGAGCAAGTTGCGTGCTCCAGGCTTTGCAGCAGCCAAACACCTTAAGGGTCCCATCTCCTTTCCCGAGCTCAGTGGCTCCATGGTAAGGGAGGTTAGTGATGATAGAAGCTACAAAAAATATAAGTAGGATTAAATTTTTCGGGCATAAGAGGGTGATGAAGCTGAGCTTCTCTATGTCCTCCAAAACAAGTCATTTAATTCACAGATTTTTTATCACTGTCTCCTATGGAAAACTCCCAATTGTCTAGAAATCTGTCCTGATAAAGAATTGTGCATCTCTACATTAATATTTAGTCATATTTTCCATATTCTTCCCTTTGGATAAGTTAAGAATAAGTCAGAGCTGTCCATGTTACTTTAATTCAGCACACCAGGGTTCACATGGTTTTTCTGCTCTTTGTGCAATGTAACTGCACTGCAGGGTCTATCCTTATGCATTTAAAATAATACTCCAGCCTTCAGTGCCACTGCAGGGGGCAAACTGTTTGCTAGTGCCATGTTCAAACAGCCACAAAAATACAAAATAACCCTCACAGTAAGGCTCAGTCATTTAATCATACAGTTTATAATCAAGCAGGCTACTCAACTGAGAATGCACATGAAGCTAGCTGGGAATAGAGGAGAAAAATGACCTGAATCTCATTCAAGAGTGTAAAGATATACATATATATATATATATATATATATATATATATATATCCTTCAGTTCCACTCACTCTCCCATAATCTGTCTCTTAACATTAATCTGGAGTTGAAATTAATTTAAAAAATAGTTTAAAATCTCACAGATACCATAAAGCTTGTGAGAAGACATGATTGTTTCACCAATATGCTTCACAGACACTGCTGAATGCCTTTTTTTTTGTTGTCCTTCACTCTTCTTCTTATGAACCAAATCTATTAGACAGCAGGTGCAGGCTACAGCATTCAGATAATTTATAACTGTTGAGGCTGTTTCCCTTTGTACCTCAGCTGTCCCTCTGCTTTCTCACCTTTCTCTTGAAACAGCTGTTCACATGTAATTAAGTAGAATTTAATGGATGCCTCTCACGCTGCTCATCTACTAACCCACTGGAAACTGCAGGGTTCAAATGGCATCTTGCTGGAATGTTCCAGAGGTTGTAGTTTCTATTGCCCATATTTCCAAATGTGAGATGTGGGTGCATCGCAAGCTGTTTTCAAATGGCCAACCTGCTCTCATTGCCTGAACTTCAGATGATGGCATTGAGGCAAATGGATGGACACCTGACTGCCTCATCTTTCAGGGGTTTTGAAACAATACTCCTGAGCAAAGTTTTTACTGCTCACAAGTACATTCCTTCAAGCCTGTCCTTCCAGCTTTTAAAGCACTGAATAAACAGTTGAAAATAGCTCACCATTTTTTTTTGCAGATATTCTCGAGGACATTATAATTAAAGAAAGTTAATGCACTGTGATGTTTGAACCATGTAGAAGATGACAGTGTGCTAGTGCATGAGGTAAAGACTCAATACATTTAATAGTAGGGAAATACGAGCACTGATACATCATTTCTTTAAGAATCCAAAAGATTTGAGGACAAGAAAGGACTACATAGACCATAAAAGTCTTGCATGCAACCCAAATTCCTATTCATTAAATGTAAACTGACTTACTTTTTTTCTACTTCTGTGATTTAATGGCCAGATTTGTCTATCACAACACAATCACCCTTACATATATTTTACACTAACACACATACGGGTTTATTAAAAGGGAGTAAACAGTAATCCTAAGAACACAGTAGCACTTTCCACTGACTCAGGCAGAAATTCAGTGTACCTGAGTCACCAGTCCTTTTGCAAAGTTACTTCCTATACTACTTATTTTCAGTAAATACATTTAATACATAACAGATTTATTATGCCCCTGACCCTCATGGATGCTGATTTAGAGCTTTAAACTACTTCTGCTCTTGAGTGGCTGACAGGTGCAAGTTTTTTCTTGTTAAGACTGGTGTTCTACCTGTGCTTCATACAGTTAATCTTGCTATGCCTGCATGATCCCTTAACACTCTCAAAACCTTTCCCAGAATACTGAAAGTAGGTTAAACATAGGACACATCTTCTGATGAGGGGCCAAACATCTCCAGAGCCGGCAGAGATCAAGAGCTGTTCTCAGGCTTTTTTAATCCTTTCTTCCATTTTCTTATGAAACTGATGATTGTTTTTTTTCCAAAGGGAAGAAAAATACTACTGCTTTTCTGTCTATGAAATGTATATTTAGGAGAAAGGTGGCTTTGTTTTTAAGAAAGCTATATGCCTTCAGACATCTCAATGAAAGAAAAGGATTTATGGCCAAAAGGACCGGAATCAGCTACTTGGTAAGAATTTCAGAACAATCTCTTCAAAACTAGAAAGCCTTACAGAAACACTTAAAAATATGAAAAATACATAGTTTTCCAAGCTACAAAATTTGTATCCTGATAAACACAAAAATTGGCTGCAAAGTTCATCATTAAAATATTTTTCTTTTTTCTTTTTTTTTTTTTTTCTCCCTGGCCCCAGTTATTCTTATAACATTTTGTTATATCATTTCTACCTTGATGTTTTCCTCCCTTCCATGCCTTTCATTTCAGGCTGATTTAGAAATGTTGATTGTGAACAGCTATCTGCAATAAACCAGTCCATGGTCTTCGACCACACTGATCACCAGGTATCGACAAAGGAGCCTTGCTCCTTTGAACTCAAAGATTACATTATAAAACTGCATTTTTCAGTAAGTTAGTTGCTAGTTAAGCCTTCTTTCAAGATTTTCTAGAAACCAATGTGATCTTTGTTTGGTGTTTTTATTTGTGGGCCAAAGACTGTTATCTTTATTCGTATTTCAGCCTGTGAGAGAAAGTGATCTTCATAAGCAATGTAAAAAATCTTCACGAATATCAGCCTGTAAAATCAATTTTAGTATGATGCTGATGAAGTTTGCACTTTTCAACAGCTGTGAAGGTGGCTTAAAGGGTGAATGTTGATTTCACATTTAAAAACCAACTCAAGACTGATAAATAACATAAGATGCTGAATTTAAAAAGAAAAAGGCAACTCAAACTCCCAAGAAAATTACTGCTTAGAGGCAGTCTATACCCCACCTTTTAAGATAAAGATACATTTATGTACTTAACCTTGCAGTCATGTGTGGTTTGAATTAACTTGAATGCTGATCATATAAGGTAACTTGAAAACCGAGAAAAAACCAGACAGGCAATCCAAGTAATTATGGGCATGATGTGTATAGCACACAGAGAGTAGAATTTTACAAACATATTGATTTAAAAAAATTCTATATTGGTAGAGGTGACCTGAATTTGCAGAAATTTAAATCAATACAAATGAGTTAAATAAATGGCATTGGGTATTCTAGGCAGATGACAGCTATGGAAACTATCATGCAATTGTATGTGTTCCAATGTGACCTGGCTGTAGCACAGGATGGAAAGCATGGATTGAAGTTTTTCTTCTGTTTTGTATATAAAAGTGGGCTGAATCATCCCATGTTTCAATAAATACAAAATGAAGTATATTAGATAGTAGTTATAGAGCTAGGCTGACTCACTGGTAAGAGAAAACTAAGAACTTGACATTAGTCTTCTGAAAAACTTTACAGCATATGTAGTTTTGGACAGTAACTTAGAAGTGAAAGGGATAATGAACACTTAAATACTGTAAAAAAACTTCTGCAGAATGGATTTCTTGACAGTCAGCTTGCACTTCATCCCTCATATCAATATCAATCACCTAAAACTTTAGAAGAACTTCAGAATTTATAATCCAGGAGAAGCAGATATTGAGTTTCATGAATTTATACATAATTGTCAATTCTGGATTTTTCTTAATCAATTAAACCCAACATTAGAAATTTGGCACACAGTTATATTCACCCTTTAATTTCTATTTATAGATTAATTTAAAAGGCTCAGAGCTATGAGGATATTAAATGGTAATAGACAAATTGGTCACACCCTACGGGCTTCACACTTAGTTTCAGATACATTAATAACCAGGGTAACATCCAGATATTTGTTGAGATTGATATCTACACAGGCATATAGCTGTAAAACATTTGGGGTAATATCATTTGGGTAAATGTAAGTTCTTAGAGGAAAAAAAAAATCTAAGTAAATTCAAATAATAAATGTTCACTTTGATTTCACTACTACTTGGAAAATCAGGGCATCTGTAATCTAAAACATCCCTTTGCAGATAATGCTTTTCTTAGAATTAGATCAATATATCCTGCATTACTGGGTGAGGTTACCAGCTGAGATGACCCAAGCTTGCTTTCTGACTCACTAAAAGCAGCCAGACAAAGAAAGCTTTATTACTCACTAAGTGGACAAATCTTGTTCAATTGGTTCTAAGTTCAGTCTGTTATATAAAACACATGAACTGTCAACATGACTTTCTCCCAAAACAAGGAGCATGTTACTTTCTATTTGGAGTGATCAACGCAGCATTTCTTTGAAGCAGGAGCTTAATATTAGGCATCCGTGCCCATATTTAACATATTTAAGACATTAAGTTCCTGTACATCACTAAGGATGGTGGCAGGATGGTGTTAACTAAGTCAATAACAATTAGTTAAATCAATATTTCTCTTATAAATTAGCTACACCCCAGAAAATTATAATTCCATTAAGCCTCTGTCATTAAAATTTTTTTCCAATAGAATGGTTATGCAGGTTTGTAAACCACAGCTCACTCGAGGCAGAAAAAAGGAAAGGATATGAATGACAGCTCCATATTATCTGCAGCCATCCAAAGATGTGCATGTATGGAAGGAAAAGTAAAGCAGCAAAGTGAATTATAATGTACAGGCACCTGGAGAAAATGCCACAGGTGTTGACTGGGACAGCTACATCATGGAGAAACTAACATGATCACTCAGGTCAGAAAACGAGGAAAAAATAGAGATGCTCCACATTTCAACTAATGGCTGATCATTTAGGGA
This sequence comes from Nesoenas mayeri, assembly GCF_963082525.1. Classification (NCBI taxonomy): domain Eukaryota; kingdom Metazoa; phylum Chordata; class Aves; order Columbiformes; family Columbidae; genus Nesoenas; species Nesoenas mayeri. Next base: position 10,604,833 of record NC_137540.1, on the reverse strand, counting down.
TTACTAGAAATAAAGAATTTATTATAATGCTAGGTAAACTTTGTGATGAGAACACCCCTATCCACTTAATGACAACACTGTGTATCAAGACATGATTTGAAACCTCCATCGAAAGTAAGGTGCAGACTGTTTTCTTCCAAACAAACTTGGCTTGCAGTTAGCCATATTTGAATTCCACCCAAGGAATTAATTAGGCTGTATTGACTTATTGATACAAGAGCCTGATCTAATTTGCATGTGTAAATTAGCAGGAAGAACATTTCCCATTACTTAGCTATATGGCTGGAACGACTCTTTACTTAATTTCCTCCTGCACAGCTCTGTTTTTTGCAAGATATATTTGCAACCAAGGACATCATCTCTGATACAGTCTCATGTTGCATATGCTTTATTAAAAACACAAAGCAGTACAAACTTAAATGACTGGGAACTACAACTTGCTACCAGTTGTAAGGCTCTCAAAACAGAATGCATCGATTCTTCAGAGCACTTGAGTTTCTCCCCCATAGAAGTACTGGAAAAAGTTTGAATCTTAAGTGTCTCTTAAGAAGAAAGTGTCATCTTTGATGCATTTTTTTTAGAATTATCCTATATACACCTTAGTTTTAGTACTTTACCTTTGTGGAAGATGGACAATAAAACTTGAATATGAGATAATGCATCTGTTTTATTAAAAAATGGACATTTGGACACTTTCTCAATTCAAACTGAGTGGGTTGAATCAAGAAACAGAATCCAGATTAAGTTTTGTAACCTCATACTGGATCATTTTATGAACTGCAGAAGATCAGATAGTTGAACAAATCTAGTTACACTACTAGTTTCCTTTCAGAACTCCAGAGAGGGGAAAGCAGGGGAAGCCCTGAGGATTAATGATCAGTCACCTTCACATCTCTTTGTTCACTAGCGGATTTAAAACCCTTTTAAGACCCCAGACACAACCACCCCCCAGTAACGGAGGTGACAAAGAATATATGAATTCAATGTAACTGGTTTCCAGTTACAGCTGTGGTCTCCAGCTGTGGGAGCTGAACCAAAGAGCGTCCACTGCTCCAATGGGTCTGTCTGCTCCTTAAAAAATGTGACGTGGTAGAGCAGGGCAACAAGCTTCCATTAGGAAGTAACTTCCAAGAAGTGACTCAGTTCTTTACTCTGAGACATGTAACTGGGTAACTTTTATTTATTGGTTATTAACTTAGAAAAGAATAAATAAGAAAGCGAGATAATTCTAAGGCTATGATCTTGTATTTTGACTCACTGGGAAGTTGTTATGAGAACAGTTTATATGACTGAAAACATTGTGTCTACTTACTAATCTGTCCAAAACCCAGCAAGGTCACAGATGCTCTGTACTAGGAAGCAATTATTGGAATGCTTCAATTTCTTTTAAGTAAAGTTTGTTAGATACCTGTGACAGAGAATAACCACTGCAAAAGTTAAAGCTCTCAGAGCAGAGTGCATCAGAGGACCTGTATCAAACTGAAATATCAAATTGAAAGTATGTGGCAGCAGGAACAACAATCAAGACACCACATTCAGATGGTTTACAGTTAGGGATAAAATTCAAATAACAGTTACTTTATGCAAGTCCACGCTTAAAAATTTTGTTGGCAAAAGACTGGAAGGTGACTAGAAAGACTAACTTTTCAAAGTTTCTGGAAAATTTCTCCAAAAGAATTCTGAATCTGCTCCAGGGAAACTGCTGAAAATGATAAAAATCAGAATTAGCAAGGCCAAAATAAATAGGATCTATTAGAGAAGGAATCAATACAGCTTATAAAAAGGCAAGACATGTATCCAAAATACATTGTAAACATTTATAGTTAATATTAACAGAGTCAATAAGAATAGAGATAAGAGAGAACAGCTTAATACATAGTACATGAATTTCCAAAAGGCCTTCTACCATAATCTTTTTTAAGGGTTTTCAAATAAGCTGCACAGTCATGAGAAGAAAGGTCCTCACATGAATAAAATAGCTGATTAAAAAGAAAGATATTGAAGGTTAGTGTAAAAGTAATTTCTCTCTTGAAAAGAGATACTCAGCAGAGTCTTATGGGATTTATTAGAGCCCCTGGTGTTCAGCATGTTTCTAAGTTATCTGAAAAAAAGGAGTGAAGAGTGTGACAACAAACTTTCAGGATGCTACTCTTATTCGTGGTAGTAAAGATAGGAATTGACTGTGAAGAACTGCAGAAAAGCCTTGCAACCAAGCAACCAAGTGAGATAATGGCAGATGAAATTCAGGAAGGATAGTTTTAAAATGATGCACAAGGGAAAAAATAATTCTACCAACACAGTGATAAGCCAACCACTAATACATAGGAACAGGATGTTAAGGTCACTGTAGATAGTGCTGTGAAAAAATAAATCCAATACCCATGAGGGCGAAAACAGAGAGGTGAACATTAGCAATTACTAAGAACGGAACAGAAAAGCAAATAAAAATATCATTATCTCATTGTGCAAATCCACAGTACTGTTGTATCTTTAAAACTATATGCCATTTTGGTCCTCCCTTGCAGTGCAAATAATTGAGGATGTAGAATGGCTTCCATGGAAGGACTCACTGGCTACAGTAGCTCTTCCTGAATGGCAAGCAAAAATAACAGTGTTGCCTTCACTGCTGCTGTAAAATAGATGGAAACACGGAAATTTTAGAACATCTTTTAGGTTTTTTGGGGTAGCTGTTGCTGCAGTGTGGGGTCTTCTGATTTTGATAAGAGAGAAAAATACGCTTTTAAACCTGAGGATTTCATGTGAAAAACTTGCACGTGGATTTCATAATCAGTAACAAACAAGGGAGAACCACTGTGAGTAACCACCGTATTTCACTAAAGAGATATTGACAAAAAGCCAAAACAACCACCTTTTTTTTTTTTTTAATGTAGTTAATACAACAGCATCTTGAATTTACAGGAAACCTCATTTAGAAATTAGGAGTGATGTAACATTTTATTTCTCTCTTAGTTTATATTGGTTAACTTTTGAAGCTGGAGGAGAAATTATTTTTTTAGCCTGCAGGGAATAACTATAAAGAACTTAAGTAGGAAGTCACAAGACCAGAAATTGGGAATTACTTGGATTTAGTACTGCTGGGAGTCAATACAGTATGGCAGTACAAACGTGTTTGATCTCAAGAAACTAAATTTTAGGGAATTAACAAAGTTAAAAATCAGCTTGCAATGGGATGATTATTTTTTTTTTAATAAGAACTGGTAAACTGAAACAGAACAATGAAGCTGCTTGTAACTCCATTTAAAGAGGTATCACTCCAGATAAGAAGTAACTGACTTGTACTGGAAAATATGTTATTGAAGAAGAAATCATACAAAGAATAAGCAAATTATATGTGAAAGTCAGACCTAAAGGCTTTTAGGATCACAGCAGGAAAGTTATAATAATCTATCGAGTGCTTTAGAGAAAAGTAAAAAATCTTAATTCTAGGGAAAAGAATTATGCCCTTACCAGTTGAGGATTTGGAGTTTAAATGAATACTGAATGGCATTTTCATTCTTGTCCCACCGGCCTTCACCAGCTTGGTTAAGCTCAACGCACAGAGCAAAGATGAATCTTCAGCATTGTTGCCAAGAATGTACACGTATCTGAATAACATTAGCCCTCGGGAGTAAATTAAATTCATTTTTCCCAAAAATTACACTACATAATTATTTGTACATAGAACATAATGGTACTAATGCTGGCAGCTCAGCTACTGTAAATTATTTTGATTTGAAAAATTAGGCTGAAAGTTCAGTGCTTTGTGAAATGTTGCAAAGTTTTTTAAGTCCAATAGGAAACTTATATTAATGCTACTAGTCTTGAGATGTCACAGTTTAAATGTGGAGGAGACTGACAGCAATCTGGGAAGAAGCATTCATGATTTCCACCAAGCCAGGTATAACTGCAAATTGCAATTTCTCCTGAGCTTTTACTTGTCACATTTGATCTCACACAACTCAGAAACATTGCGTACAAATACTTGTATATGTGAACAAGGAAATCTTCAGGTGTCTGTGTTTTCTAGGAAATCATGAAATCATATTTTGACTCAGCACAAATGGAAGGTTTTTAAAACTTTTTAGGAGGCACTTAGCCTGTCACAGTGAAAGGATTTGAAGTCCTTAGGTAACCATATTGTTGGTATCACTGAGGAAGCTGGATTGTTTGCCAGAGGGGGAAAGATGGTTTGTTCTACATGACTATGTTACATGGCAGGCTTAAAAGCTACTACCAGTTATCAGTCAGACCCAAAAAGGTTTTTTCCTCCTTTCAGATCTCAGCTTGCCTTCTGGGCTTGCATTTGCAGTGCCTCTGAAGCATCAAACATATTCTTCATTTGGGCACTCCTAAAGGCAGTATTGAAATCTCTCTTTTTTGCCTGCATTTGGATCAACAGTTTCAAGTCCTTCTGTTATTTTATTCTCCTGTTTTATTAACAATAAAACAATTTCAGAAATTATCATGCCACATCCTACAAGTGTCAACCACAAAATGGTTATGATGTCCTACTTATCACAACTTGACCTCCCTTTAAACAAAGGAAATGTTAAACTCTCCATGTCATACTTAAGGAAGGTAAACCCAAGGATGTTGGCCAACATAACTTTTGAGAACAAAAAAATATTGTACTGTTAATATTAGTTCATTGAAGTATGTTAGATAGTAATATATCATCCAGCTTACAGTAGGGGAAAATAGAGTACAACATAAATAAGGAAACAGTAGGGAAAGGGAAAAGAAAATAAGTTTTAAATACACAAAAAATGGTGTTAAGGTCTACTTAAGCTGATTTTCTGAAGTCAGTGGAGACCTTCCTTCGGAGTAACATTGTTCAATCACAGACTAACATTAACCTAACTTTTTGCTATGGTGATTATCTCTTCTTTCCATTCTGCCTTTCCATTGCTTTTCCACACATGTGTCCTAAGAGTAGCAAGTTGTGTCATGTGGAGAAAACTCTACTGAGGATTCTGAGATATTTTTTTAACCTAAACAGCTACTTGTTCATGAAATAAAAGTAAGGAGATATACTATAGAGAAAACCTATAATTCAAGAAAATATTTTAATGTGTTAGCATGAACCAATTATTTTAATAAATACAAATACACACAGTAGTAATTTGTTACAAAGAGACCTAATAAATTGAATTCCATGTATAATAGCGTTTCTTCAAGAAGACGTTACGGTAACAAAATTAATAAATAAGCTGAGGAAAACTAAAGTAAAAGATTTAAATCGGCATGGGAAAAGAGTAAAGCACACTATGAAAAAGGTGAAAACAAAACATCACTCAGCTAACTGAGATTTGACGTTTTAAGCTTCAACAGTCAATTTATTCCACTATTCAAATATATATACACATAGAAGCACTCTAGTCAAATATACATGTATTTTTCATAGACCTAATTCTGTTTCCACTCATTAAAGTCACTACTTTCTTGTCTAGTCCCCTCTGGCTAGGCGTAATAATGTCTCTGCCTTCTGGCTAGGTGATAATTAAATCCACTAAATAACAGGAAAGTAGGTGGGAAAGAAACTATTTATGCTTATTCAAAAGGGAGTGGCTCAATTAACACTTTTCTTAGGAACCTGGCTTTTAAAATTTTATCATAACTTGAAAGTAATTCTGAACTCTCAGTTCCCCTCCATTTGTACTCTACTTGGTTTGGTTCTTCCTTTCAGGTCATACATCTCAAATAGGAGCCTATATTCAGAACTGAGAAAGTCGAACAGACAGAAACTCAGAGCAAAGATGTGAATAAAGGTCAGTCAGCAGCCAAAGAAGAGGACTCCGAAGAAGAGAACTCATTTAATTCCTCAAAAAAAGAGAGAAAAAAAAAATAGCGGTGGCAGTTCAGTTCTGAGCCTGCATCTGACTGAATGAGAGGCCTTGGACAAATAAAGCCACTCTGTTTACCCATTCCTAAATTAAGAGCAATTGTCTTATCCTTGGATAAAAACACCTACAATTTGATCCACAGTCCAGCATCCTTTGGCTGACCTGGTTTGATTCAGACCTAAAAGAAATCTCTAGTCATGACACTAAAATATCTTGAATAAAAGAGATGCAAATACCTGCAAAGACTCCCAGTCACCAGTGTCTGTATCCAGGTACCTGGTAGTATTAATATGGATGGAACTACACCCTAGCTAGGGTGGTGCACTGTGAGCATTTGAAGTTGTTCTGCAGGACAGACAAAGTTTCATAGATGATAGCTCTGCACCTTATATATACATTGTGATCCATTCATCATTTAGTCTTCATTGGTTTTCCATAACCATTAACCCGAAAGCTGGGTTCAAAATTGCACAATCATTTTACAGGTCTCAGTGTTTAAGTGAAGGTGGAAGTAAGGAATAATATAGTCTTGGGTGCTCACGGGTGATCTGCCTCCTGTGTATCTGTAGCTCAGAGACAGAGAAGACCATGGCAGAATGCTGTCTGAGATAGTTCTTTACAACCTTAGTGACTGCAGACAAAAGATTCATGCAAAGTAACACCAATTTGGCTCACCTACAACAGAAATAAACCGATGAAATAAATAGGATTTTGTAGTTAAAACTGTTCTTGCTGTTCTCTCTTACCATTGGAATCATTTTAGAAAGCCATGTAGGCAGACTGTTTTGTGAGCACAGTATTCTTTTTGTAATTTTCACTTGGTTTGTACTATTCTCATCTCTCTACTTTAAGAGAAGACGACTGGACTTTTATGATGACAGAATAGGACATAGTAACTTAAGGAGACAGTAATGCCCAGTTGCATCTAGCTACATGCTTTGTACAAAAATTCTGGAAACAGCAGTCTGTATTATATGCATCTTATACACATACATCTCCACAAAGTTTATATGCAAGTGAGTTTCATCAGAGATGCAACATGACAGATTTTGAGATTGTATTGTCAGATCAGGCTAAATGCTTCATTAATAAACTACGATCACCATATATGTAGCTAATACTGTAGTCTTGTTTTGGATCTAAACTGAATTTCACATTCTCCATCAGGATTGCTAGGGCATAAAGGTATACAGGAGTTTTGCTTAAGAGTTTGATTTTTTGTTTTTAAGTGTGGTCTTCTTCCTCCCCAAAGCACAGCTTTCTCATAGAGATAAGGGCCCCAATTTTGTGAAGGAGATAACTGTGTATTTCACTTTAAAGTGCATAAGAAACACCACTGAATTAAATATTCTATGTGCATGGGTTGCGGGGGGGGGGATGGAAGCTTCCAATAGGTTTCTATACAAAAGATAAAGTAATTAAATTTTTAAAACATATTTCAGTTCCAGGAGCATCATCAGGGATTTGCATGCATTACCACTGTACAAGTCTAGAGACACAAAGGCAGGAATGGAGGCTTATTGGTCTAGTCTGTTCTGGTCTCATCCAAAGAACAATAAATTACTCCGCTATGATAAGAGCAGGTATTAACCAAAGAGCAATACAGTTCTTTCTTTAGACCCTTAAATTATTCTGACCTGGTAAATTCAAAAGATCACAAACAGCAAAGAATTATTATTCAAATCCTACTCATTAAAATTTACAGGAAACAGCCTAATGTTTCTATAAAAATATTAATGGCATGCGATTGCTAATCTCCTTAGGTTCATTTCTTCTGCTGAAGTTGCTGAATGACAGACAATACAAGAATGGATAAAATATTTTCAAGAGTGTATCTATTCTAAGTTGGAATATTTGTAGCTAATCCTCCTATGAGTAAGACTAGAGGACCAAGGCTGTTAACATAAATCTAGTTTCAGTAGTCCTAATGCCATTTTTCATGAAGGAAATTCTATAGTCAGCAAAAGTTTCCCAAAATTCGCTTTTTTTCTTTGCTGTCTGCAGTCAGAAAGAGAGTTTACCAGATGGGGTGGGGAAACAAGGGGAAATAAACAAAACAAACAACAAGAATGAAAAAAGAGAGAGAGAAGAAGGGAAAGACATACAAGGGAACAGAGAAAGCGAGACTCTTCTGCTTTTTGCTTGCCATTTGGAAACTAAAGTCTGTAGTTAAATTCCAATTGTTTGGAAAGCCAAGAGTAGCTATTCTACCACCAAGCGGTAACTTCAGTATGAATTGTCCTTTCCGCAGAGGACTGTCCGGATTCCCAGTTATCTTACGCCAAACTTCTCTTTACTCCAATGCTTTGAACAATAAGTCCCATCTGCTGGCCGGGACACACTCTGACCAGAAGCTCAGAGTCCCAGGAAACTGCCAAGAATTCCCAAAAAGAACATACTCTGAAACATTGAATTTCTAACTGTTAGCACATTTCTTTTTCTCAAGTGTAAATTCAAACTCATTCCTAGCTAATAGTCTCATGGAGGACAAATGAAGAATGACTATAGAAATGAACAACAGCTTTATTTCCCTGCATTCACCCATTTAGAGATATGAAAGCTTCTCTGTCATTTGCAGCACGGTTCTGACTCTGCCACATAGAAATGACTGAGTGACTTTTACACGATGTTCACAATATTAATAAGAATGAATTTCAATAACATTTGAAGTCCAGTACATTCCAGTGCCTTGGCATTTATGATAATATTTTTTACATAAAAACAATACAAATGCATATCAAAGAGCAACATCTAGTAATTAAAAAGTTTGTGGTTATGATGTTAAAGCTTTATACTGTTATTATTGAGGAGAAAATTTCAGACAGTAGATCTGAACATTAGATTTTGTAGCACTGCTGTCATTTTTTGCTTGCTTATTCATTGACATATTACAACTCTGCAGCTTTCATCTGTTTCCACTGTCACTTTCTAGGACATCTTGATTCTTGAGATTTTCTTTCTAAATGTGATATGGCTAAAAGATCTCTCTGCACTTCAACTTTTCCTTTTGCTTTCTCAAAAGAATTATGGATCAAATTTCTAATAGAGTGGGCATAGATTGGTGTTTTGAATCACCAAAATGAAAGGGCAGCCAGTATGAAGAGCACTATTTCTTTCACAGTTGTGGCAGTAATCTGTAATAAAATATTAGAGCACCATCTTCAGAGCAGTAAATAGGTTGGGAAGAAGTCTCTGACCCAGTAAAGCTTATCTGTGAGCAACATGTCAGTGGGCTACCGCATTTCCTTAACTATCAGTTCTTGCAATTCTTCAGATACTATCTGAAAATTAAAATGTAAGACCTTTTTCAGGTTTTGGTACACTTCATTTACTTTTAAATAAAGTATTCTAATTTATACTACAGATGTTTTGATAACACTTGTCATTATTGTGGGAATGGCAGGACGTGTGGTTCCAGCTAAATAGCTTTGGACAGGTTATACAGAAATATGTTTTTTGTGAGTGTAAGGAGTGATAGCCCAGGCCAGTGAGAACGATATCTCGGGTCAGAAAACTGCCCCCATGTGTATGATGTGTGAATGTTGGGCTTGGGCACGTGAATGAGTGGGTTGGAACACCACCCACAAGATATGTATGGGAACATGACTGAAAACAGACACGAGTGTGATGTGTTTGGAATGAAAATTATTGAAAAAACATCCTGTCTAACCTCTTGGTCCAGGCCCATATCTGTAAACCTATAAATTGAGAACTGTTAATAAAAGCCAGCTCAGCCTGGCTCAGTGCTTCTCTGCTCTGTCTGACTCCGCTCTCGCTGCTAACAAGAACTTTGTGTCTGTGCTCCGTCTGTGTCTGTATGCATTGTTCTTCATCACCGCACAGTATCACATTCACTAGTTTAAAAAAAACGAACAAAAAATGTTTATAGACTACAGTAATTACTACTAGAAAATTTGCTACTCCTCTTTTGGCCCATTTTGATCCAGGGTCATTAATTATAACTAAATCAGTTTTATCACCTGAAGTACAATACTCCATCTTTGACCTAACATGCAGCATATTAAAAGTCTGTAGAGCTGTCTTAAAGTGATGAATATTGGGCAGATAACTTTATGAGGCCCTGACATCTCCACTTAGATTATATTGCCTTATCCATTTTACTGTTCAAGAATTCCACTGTCTTGCTCCAGTTACTTGTCTTTGCTTTCTCCCAAGCCCAGCCTCTTTCTAAGTCCTTCTTTATGAGCTTGATTATCCCCTCTCATCTGCTCACTCAAATAATTGTTTCATTAGGGGATGTGACCTGGCTCATCTCTGCTGTGTAGCAGATAGACAGAGTCCAACACTTTGCAGGAGCCATATGGTAGGTGCGAAGCTATTCGAGCAGGAAAGGGGAAGAATACGCCAGTTACACCTAATGTCCTCTCCCCCATTCTTTTCACAAGAGGCTTTTCCTCATAGAATCTAAGCACTACTTGGAAATGTGGGAATGCTGATATGAGTGAGAATTTCAACTGCTTTCTGTTTAGGTTAACCAAGAATTAAGAGATACAATTAAAATTCTAAGAAAATATGGCAAAATGTTTATCTTTTAAATCAAGCTTTAAAAGAGCATCTAGAAAAAGATCAGTTTCAGAGATACACAGAATTGCTAGGGTTTGCTTTGTGCTCAGCAATTTGCTCATCAAAACAAATACAGTTAGGAGAGAAATTAATACAGAATAGTGTGATCTAACACACCCAGAACAGCTAAAAATTTTAGATTATTCAATATAAAATGTGTATGAAGCACATAGTCCATGTGCAGTATGTTACTTTTAGTATGTAGGATGCTATATTCTTGAATATATGCCTGTAGTATCAATTACTATCAATTTTCATGGCATAAACTTTTCTCCTTGCTTTTGTGTGATGCACAGAGTTGATGCCACCTCTATGAAAATAAACCTGAATTCTACAATTCAGCATGAAATAGGACTGAGAAACAGTAGGAAACTATTGTTCTCAGTAGATCATTATCAAGAAAAGTTGTTATCAAATAGAGAAAACATACGACACTGGCTTCTTCAAAGCTGTAAACTATTTACTTCATCTGGCTATCTACCATCCTTACATATGGAAAAAATTATGTTCTGTAGCCACAAGACATATTTTTCAGATCAGAGACTAATCTCATTTTTCAACATCCTGTTGTTACAGGACTTAAACAGTTTCAAGATGCATGTAGTCAATCTGTGTTTTATATATGAGCCAAGATTTTAATAAAATTGAAAAAATAAAGTTTAAGTTGATGTTTGAATCAATGCCATTGGAAAAAGTGAAAACAGTGTGTATTCTTATCATTTTTGCAGTGTGTTAAAAACATATGTTAGCCCTATCTGAATTGAGAAATTAAGGAGTTCTACAGCTGCAAAGACTTGGAATGAATTGATAGTGGTGATTAAACCAGAAAATAATTCTGGAACTTCTGTCTGTATTTTTGTACATATTTTGGGTGTAAAGAACAAAATCAGAAAGAAATAGAACAAAATAACAAATAAAGATTTGTTTAAAGACAGATTATTCTGTTAATAAAGTGTGGAAAGAACAAGGTTATGAGAGTAGACTCAGACTTTCAAAGAAATTTTTTGCAAGACATAGTTAAACAAAAACCTGCAGGGTGAAAACTAGACTGAGTCTAAACTTTATAGATCATTGGAAGATGACTTCAAAATATCAATAAATATTTAAAGCAAAACTTGGCAACAATATTTAGTGATTCATTTAAATCAGTTAAAAATGCTCCTTTTTTCTTTTTTAATGAATCTTGTCAATATTTAGTGAATTCAGACTTACCTAGTAATTCCCAAAATTGCTGCTTTATTTTCATGTTTAGAAAAGGAGATAGCATTGTAAGATTTAAAGTCTGGTTACTAGTAGAATAAAATAATGTTACACAACTATTTGAATTTAAATGAATAGGATTATGTATTTTCATGAAGTATTTGAAGGGTGTAAAAGTAAATTCCCTGTTAGATGTATACTAAACAATTGTTTTTTTCTCTCAGCCAATGAACTGATGTTATTTTATTTCTGATGGTTCTGTTAAGAATAATCTTTGGGTACATCTCTTTGTGTTGAAGAAATAAATTAAAGGATTTACCTGTAGGTGGTCTTTATGAAGCCTACTGTGCAGTTATGCTTATCTTCGTCAGTCAGGCTACAAACAGAATAATCAAGCAGGTACTGAAGCACGTAGCTCTGCTTCCTTTTACTACTAATCCTTTCCCAATACTCTCTCAAAGAATTTCCTTTATTTACCATCGCTTTGGTACCCAAAGCCCAAGCAGGGTCATTACACAAATACCACTAACATACTATAAAGAATGAAGTTGCCAGTTCTTTATCTACTTTTACTCATCATATTAGAAGCATTTCACTTTGTCTCTGCACCAGGCACAAGCTCCAGCTAAGATCCAGTACCATCCCACTACTGCAGCCAAAGGAGCATTTTAGACAATCAGATACAAACATTGCTGAGAGGAGTTACACATTTTGTTAAGTAAACACGATACTAAGTGTATGAACATATCTGAATGTTAATATTCCTATACAGATTGGACCTTGTCTATAGAAAGACTGTACCGCTTTAAACCAAATTGTTAGAAAACGTTAATGTTTGACGAGCCCAGACTCATACTATACTGAGTATGGCACAGAACAAAGAAAATGATTTGCTCAATGAACATACAGTGTAAATTTTCATCACAATTACTTTTTACAAAAGTCTTCAGGTAAGCCAGTTCCTTAAAAATGGCCAAATAGTAGTTGTTTAAAAATTGAATGGAGGAGTGAGAGGTATCTAAAAACACCCAGTAAAAATATCCATCCTCTCCATCATACACCCAGGTGAACAGGGGTGTACTCTATATGGACCAGGGCTGAAGCAGTATTTAGCAAGAAACAAACTAGATCACAGTATTTTTGAGGCTGGGAATGTGAAATGGAATTGGCATTCGTGCTTATTTGTCTTTTAGAATGGGATTACTGTGACTATGAGTAAACACGTACATCTGACGTACATCAAAATTGTCCTAAATGTGTCCATGTTTGCATGTTGGAAAAAAAAAAAAAAAAAAAGGCAAATAAATATAGACATTTTAAAAGGAACATTTAAGAAGACAAATTATTCTTACAGCATTTTGTCTCATCTAAGCCCTCTTCAGCCATGTCAGCTGCTCGATAAACCTTATTTCTTAGCTACTCTCCCTGCCCTCTCTAGAGCTAACACCTCCCCACCTGCAAAATAAAAGCAGTAATTGTCAATTCAAAGAGATTAGAAATACTTTTCTAAACCTCCTATTCCAGAAACTAATTTTTTTTCTTTCACACTCTGCTAACCTCATCCAGTGACAAATGGAAACAACTCAACCTACAATATTCTAACCCAACAGAAGGGTTTAAAAGCAGCAAATACTATAAAAAAAAATAAAAATTGAATGGTGGAAGCAGACAAGAGCTAAACAAACAAATCCAGTGTTGGGCCACCTTATGTTATGCGGAGTCTGTAACTGAGAGCACAGTCTGGTGGTTCAGATAAGCCCTTTTTAAGGCTATGTTCTGATTATCCAATTGCACCTTTTTAGATTATGCTAGAGTTGCATACCAGTTTCCAAAAATGAATGGCTGAGTTGCAGTCCTTTTATTAAACACACAAGAATCCTCCTTTGCCCACTACATTGGATAAGGGGAGAATGCTTTTGTTTGGAGGATAAAAATAACAAGAAAATGAAAGGAAAGTTTTGTAGGAAGAAAGAAAGGCAAAGATAGAAGGAGAAAGTGAGAGTTTGAAAATTGCCTCCTCGTAGAAACTCTGCTGTTGGATTCAAGTAACAACACTTCTAGCACAGCCATAAATGGGATGCTGTTCAAGTGTAGTAATAGATGGAAAAAAAACCCAGAAATCTGTTTCAAAATGGCCAGAGATTTTCTGTGTTATTGATATGGCAGGAAGGGTAGTCTAGCGGTAGTTCATTCTTACAGAAGAATCCACTCTTTCATCAATTTATAATTTCAATGAGAAGTATAATTTCTGACAGACAGACACAGCATACTAATTACCATATAATTTTACAGTTTTATACATATCATTGACTCTAAATGACACACACATTTATTTAATTTGCCTTTAATCAGAACTTCCCTAGGAGATGTATTTGCATGCTGAAGGTATAATTCTAAAGCAGTTAGAGACCTGAAATCTTGCATGTCACCAAGCTGTGTCTCAGTTCCTTGTTAACTAAATTGCATAGCTGAAAAGAGGTGGCACTTCTCTTTAGAAGGTTATTATAAGACCTACAGTACATCAAATATACTGACAGAGGAAAAGATAAAATTTTATAATGTAAATAATTTTTTTCAATGCTCAAAAAAGTATTTTTCTAGCCATTAGTTGTTCTAGTATATGAAATTATACAAACATGTTTCAGAGTTGAAGCAAGTCAGTACTGAATCTTGGCTTGAAAATGTGCAACTGAAACTTTTTCTGCTTAATTCCCCGTTCTCTAATAGCAAATATCATGGCACAAGTCTGAAGCTACTTCATTTTCACATTTGGATATCTTCTAAGAAATATAAAGCTTCTTACAATTCATGTCATGTTGAACATATAATTCCAAGAAAAATAAAGCTTCTTACAATTCATGTCATGTTGAACATATAATTCCTTAAGTGCTGTACATTTCAAATGAAGACTCTGCTGCAATACTCAGAATACACCACTCACTATTGTTTAACAATTGGCCTTCTTAAACAATGCTTAATCATCTTTAAAAAATATCAGATGATTACATGACTATTTTTTCCTGCATCCTAACAGTGAACAAGGTTTGATATTGATATTCATAGACTCTGTCACAGCATTTTTACAACATTGTTGTTTTTTTCCAAAATGAACTTTTGAGCATTATTATGTTGTAACAAAGATCAGCAGCTTTTACATCAACAACAACAAAAAAAATCATAACTTTAGAATTAGAACTATGAAACTATTATGTATTCCTAAAATTCCTTGTCAGGAAATTTGTTGTACATTCTATGCAATATTTTAATACCGAACTGTACATTAATATTTCATTGCATATATATGCATTTTGTGATTAACTAATAAATAACGTAAAATGGTTTACAGCATTTTGCACTGGGAATTAAAAAGTACTGTAATGAATATTGTTTGTAGAAAGGGTTCAGTATGAGAAAAATACTACAATAAATACTGTTAAATAGCATCTCTTTCGTAGTTCTCATATTCAAACTAGTCCCAGGTAATTAAAGGTTGCTAGGTTTTGTCTTCACTCCAAGTAACTGCACACACAAACTGGGTTCTTAATAAATGTCACCAAGAGTTGATAAGCTTTCTGCTGTAGAATTCATATCGCTAAAGTGTAGTGAAATGGGCTGCCATTTAGGCTGAGCTTTTTATGTCATTAAGAGCAATTGCAATTTAAATTGCTTTCAGAGGCTTACCTCAAAGCTCGACTTAGAGCTGATAAAAGACTTTGGGTCAAGAATCATGCTTTTTGTTTTTGCAGAACCAGCCTAGTCTGACTACAGATGACCAAAGACCATGTGTGGGATAGAGCTTCCCTTCACAGGACAAGCAGAAGAGGTGGCTGTCACAAGCTGTTACCACATCTTCCATGTCACTCTTACAACAGAGCTCAAAAATGGCTCAGGGACACCTTTTTTTGGTTCACTGCCTGTCTGAATCTACCATGAAACATCAGGTTTGAAAGCTCCATGTGTCTCAGCACTTGCCCAAAGAGCTCCCTTCAGCCTGGTCTGGAGGAACCCTGCCAAGTTATTGCCAGGCACATGGGCTAAACTATGACTCTCCAACATGCACTTCTCATGCTTATAAAAGACCCCAGGGAAGTACAAAGGAGACGGTAATGTATTTTCATTTAATCCCAAGATTATATTTCAGAAACACATGTATTGTACAGGCTTGTAGTAATGTGATTCAACCAAATATATTTTCTATTGGATCACTGTGAAATAGAACATGACTTCCATGAACAAAAGAAGTAAAATGTTTTCTTTTGGACAGTTCTCACTGTTCTAAATTCATTCCCTTTTCCTCTCCATTCCTCTCATTCTTTAGTAATATGCTTCATAATTTTGACAGCATCATAAAGCTAGGTAATAGTCAAAAGAATAACACTCTCAAAATGTGACTGACATTCAAAAAAAAAAGTCAACAATCACACTAGCAGGAAGAACGTTACTTCCAGAGCCAGAGATGGAACTTTGATTGAGAGTGGAAGAAAAATGTTTTCATAAAAGAACCGATCTTACAAAACCAGCAATATCTAAGAATACGGTGACATGGTACATAAATCTTTACAACTCACTTAAAATAAAAATATTTTAAAGAAGCAAAACCCCATTACACTCACAACTCCTGTCTGATGTGCAAGAGCCCAGAGTAAGAAGTGGAGTTTTTAACATCACAGCTCTTTGTAGCAGATACTTCAAAGTTTTAATTGAAATTCAGATTCAGAATTGCATAAATTACAGTTATGGAAATGTCTGCTTCAATCTGCCTGAAAATGCACACAGATTTTCAGAAAGACTTAACCCTTTGAGTTTTTAGCTCCCACTTTTGTAGTTCGATGTTTGATCTGTATAATTTTTGATTTCATAATGAAAACTTTCTAATTTACATTCTGTTGAAAATGTTTTTCTCCTTTGTCTAGCAACACAGAACAACTGTGTTTTTAACAGCAGTTCGGTCATATATATCTATATATATACCCATATATCTGCTGTTCTCCTATAAATGTCACTTCATTTTTCTGGAAAACTAATTCAAGGAATACAATGACCAGGATTCCCATACCAGGCATGGGGGAAGACAGTGGGAAGAGAGGGCCGTCGACATGTATCAACATTTGAAATTTGAAGTCAGCAAAGAAATATTTCTATGGAAAAGTACTAATTGGAAGCCTGAAAACAGGACAATTCCTGAGTGAAGGGCATTATCTGAACATACGGACACATTATGTAAAATTCAGCTGCCTGGTTTCTGTCACAGGTTTTCATGTGCTCTTACTACCACGCAACATGCAGGTCTGTTAAATCAGCACATTCATTCAAATAAAAAAGGCTACTCTCATACCAGCCTTGCAGGCATCAAGTAATTCACAGCTGTTTTTGACACTTCCCTGAGTTTTCAGCACTTTTGGAAGCAGAAAGAGTTCTCACATCACGGGTAGCATGTCTGCATGACTTGTTGCCAAAGAGGAGACTTACCAAATACTTAGAAAAATTATGGGGTTTTAAGTAGATAGAAACCACATCCAGCTCAGGAAATCTTCGAAGGTGAAAACTGATGGAAATGCAAGGATATCAGAGGTAGTACGATATATGCTCACCTTTTTTTACTCTGTGCTGTGCATCTGCTTGTGGACAAGATGCACCATTGCTCTAACTCACTGTGATCATGTTCACATTGTACTTGATAATTAGTTGGTTGGAAGGAACTTTTGGGCACAAAAACTTACTCAAATGTTTTATCTACCTGGCCAAATCTGATTTTATATTGAATTCATTATTTTACAAAACACACCAAGTACAGCAACAAGAAAGGGGAAGAAGGGAGGAAAGAATGCAAATTACTTCTTTGTATAGCTGAAAACTACTTTCTGAATAAAAATACTGGTTATCCTTTTTGAGTTACCCTTAGGTAACATCACAGATGAAGGAAGACAAAAATAGGTGTAATACTTACAAAAATTAACTATACTGTCATTATTATAGGCTGTAATCTTCTGGCTTAAACAACTGGAAAAAACTGATGGGTTTAACAAGACATCTTCAGCTTACTGAAAGTTTTACCAAGAATAATTAAGACCCTGGTACTCCTAAAATCTAACTTTAAAAAAACCCCCTTCAGTAAAGACCAAAGCAACAAAAAGATGTTGGCGCATCTTAACATAAATTAATAAAACCTGTTTTTCTCCTTCAATGCATTATCTTAAGGGAGACAAAATATAATGACAAATTTGTATCATGACTGATTTATTGTGTTTGTTTGATAACATTAGCTTCATTTGCTTAATAATACAAGGTGATGTAGACCAAATAAGGAATGCAAGTGATTCAAACTTTGTGGGACACATTTTATTCCAACCAAACATAGTTTTGTGTACCACATGTAATTTCTGTCAGTGTGACAATTAATGATGTGACCATAATAAACTATAAGGAATTCAGCAAGGGAAAGATATGAGTACTTATATTTTCCCATCTTGTTAGTGATGTTACTGTGCAGCATTAACAATCCAGTTGATAGTTGATCTTTAGTAAAAGTCTTACGATATGCAGCTGCTCTACAACACTTGTGTTCCTGTCATTAGGGGGCTATATAATGAATTTCAGCTTATGTTAAAATAAGATTATGGCACTCATAACTATAAAAAGCAAACAAAAAAGGTAAAGCATGTGCTTTTCCCAATAAACAAAGTCAGATCTTCATTTATTCAACTGCTGAGTTATACTAGAATTTAGTTTCAAAAATCTGATGAAGGGAAACAGCAGTCAAGCTCCTGTACTTTTTATTGATTCTTATAAAGTTGAGGTTTAAATGCTGGATTTGTTTCTAAAAGATGCTTCATTTCTGGAAGAGATCAAGTGTATTCAGCAAAAGATGATGTGAAGACATTCTTAATTCAGTGACCAATAAGGCAAAGACACTACTCGCTTCTTAAATTTAACATGAAGTATGGAAAAAGCAAGAGCAATTAGCAGAGAAAATACAAAAAATATCAGTGTAGCCAAAACCCCTTCCTAATGACAAAGGAAGCCAACACTTTCAAATACCACAGACCACAATCAAACAAAATACATCAACTTTGAGCCTCTAAATCATTAACTACCCTAAAAGATTCTCAATATTTTTAATTATTCAAGCATAATGTATTGTATTGTATTCAGTAGTTTAGTGCTGATTCAGTGCAAAAAAATATACATATATACAAATAGTGAAGAAAAAAAGGTAAGCAAATATAAGAGTATCTATGTAAAGTTCAGTCTGGCTTAGGTTTGAATTCAGGAATTATCATTTAAGTATCATTTTACCACTGCTATTCTGGGAGGATAAGTGAATGGACATCTTTTTCCAGAAGGAAGAAGTGACACCCTTACGCCCCCCACCTGCCAGCCAACCCCCTTTCATTCCCATTTCTGACTTCAGGAAAATCGTCATCCCTCCCTCCCTCCCTCTCTCACTCACTGTTTTCAAGTCATTCAGAGCAGGTATTGAGGAAAATCTGTCTAAAAGGAGAATTAAAGAATCGTCTAAAGGCAGGTTTGGAAGAAATATCTCAAAATAAGTCAAGATATTTTCTACTCCTGAAACTTCCATTTCTATATGCTGAAGAAACTTTTTATAGAAGGCTCATTCATGTTAGCAGGACATCAGAGAAACATGAAGTAATGGATGGTGCCAGAGAGATAGGGAGAGTTTTACTGTTGCTTATTCATAGTCTTCCTGCTCTCTTCTTGTGCTCAGCTACAGGTTTATAGTTTATGCCTTGCTATTCATTTGACTGATTCTTCTTTCAGCAGAGCCACTGATAGGGAAGGGGTACCTTTGAATTCCTGAGCTTTCTTACCACTGCAGGAATACAGCATCTGGCTTAGCAATCTAAAATAAATACAAACAAAACTCTTCCAGGAAGAATGATTTTCTTCTCAGTGCTGCTAAAGCTGCTAAGTCTCGGTTTTGTTTCAGAGGAGAAAATTCTACAACCGTTCACCAGCACAGGAAGCTCAGTGAGCAAAGCTACTAAATCATGGCAGAATTATCCTCAACTTGTCATGCAGAAAAGGAAAGACTGGAAGGAGATAAAGAAACTTATTTCTTACTTGTTTTCAAGTGATGTGAAAGGGCTTTTGTGCAGAAGCCTTAGTAAAGGAAGCCTGCTCCAATGATTAGAGAAAACCTGCCTTTTCTTATAAGAAACCGTAAACAGTGATGAACATAAAATAGAACCACTGTGAATATGGACACCACCAGTTATTTGTAGTTTGTTTCCTGAGCTTACTGAGTGACATTGAAACTACAGATCTCTGCCAGAAATGCAGGACAAAGCAAGGGTCAGTATGCTCACCATGTCTGTCTGCCAGTGGTCACTGTCCTGCTCCAAAGCAATATCTTTTCTTAAATCATAGAAAAATCATTCAGGAACCCCCAAATCATTGAGACTGGAAAGCACCTCTAGAGATCATCTAGTCCAAAACTCTGCTCTGAGCAGAGTCATCTGGCACTGTTGGTGCAGGGCCACGTCCAGTTGTGTTTTGAATATCTGCACAGGTGAGTCTCAGCAGAGCTGAGTAGAAGGGGGAGGATCACATTCCTCCTTGCTCTGCCTAAACACAGCCCCAGATGCTGTTGGACATCACTGGCTCATAGTCACCTTGATGTCCATCAGGACCCCAGGTCTTTTTCTGCAGAGCTGATCTCCAGATAATCGGCCCCCAGCATGTAATGGTGCAAAGGGGTTACTTCTGCCCAGGTGCATCTCCTTAACATTAAGACCTTCCTTATTCCAGTTAGGTCTTGGGGACCTTAAGACTTTAAGAACCGTCAAGGAGATAAAAACATATCCGTATGATTTTATAGGATAGAAAAGGAGCAGAGATGTATGGAAAAGTTTCTCATATTTTGGCAATGCCGCCACATTTTATTACCACGTATCTTCTAGGATGTGCCATATGGAATGTTTTGTCAATAAGATCTGCCTGCAGCCTTCTCTTCACAAGGCTGAACAATCCCAGCACTCTGCCTCTTCTCATCGCTTATCTGCTTCAGCCCCCTCATAATTTTTAGTGCCCCCGCCCCCAGCTACTTGGAGAGAAACATGGCAGGGAGTTTCCAGTAAGTTTCTTCCCTAAGAAAAGCTAAAGGGAATTAGCTCTCCAGTTAGTGAGAGAGTGGTATGTGGACTTGACAGAAGTGTCCAAGGAGGCAATGCAAGAGAAATCTAGGACACCTTTCGTGCACAGTAGAGTGGCATTTTAAGAGTTTTGAATATGAATAAAAACAAGATGGCAGTGGTTCCCATGCTTCACTGAAATCCACACACAGAAAGAGAGAAACTTTACGAACGTTTGAGTAACAGTGTACAGAGAAAGGATTGTCTTTTTTTGAGCATAGGGAAATATTCTGGCATGCAAATGAGCCTGCTGAGCAGTGGGCTCCACTTGAAACAGTGATGTGCCTGACTGGGACTTACAAACTCTGTGGGATTATGCAGCTATTAAAGGTGAAGCCCTTAAAATACATCTTGAAAAATAAAAGAAGAAAAGAAAAATTTGAAGAGTCACATACAGAAGACATAATAGATACGCACAAATGCCTTTATACAAATGATGATGTAGTATGAACTAAAATGAGTGCCAGATTTTAAAGAAAAATATTAATGTGGTGTTCCTTCTTATGGAAGTGATAATATGTAGAACACTTTTATAACACAATATAAATGATTTTGGATTGTAAATAAAAGTGACCATTAGTCAGAAACTTCGCAAGAGAAGTATCTCTTTAGTAAGTCATATCTATAAGATGTGTTTCAAGATGTAACTACAAAGGAGCCACTATTTAATAGTGATGATAAAATTCTTCAACATCCCTTCATGAGGAAAGGAAAATGCAAATAAAATCTCTCAAAGTTTAACTTCAGACAACAGCGATAATTTAAAAGTAAGGAAGACAGTTAAAGGAACAAGCGAAAGATAAAACAAGGTATCACAGAAGACGCTTAAAATAGAACTGAAACAGGCCAATTACTACTATATAGAAGCTAGGTAAAAAAACAGCTTTCAAATGAAATGATTTTTCCATAATGCAGGATTTTAGTGAGACAAATTAAAGGTACAGTGTTGCATAATTTCTAATAAATTGCACATAGCAAACGATGTTTGAGGCAAGCAAGTCTGGGTCCACCTCTACGGCCGCATGAAAGTTTAATAAATAGTTACTGCTAGTTTCAACTAAAATTATTGGTCCTTGGACTTGCTATTTTTGTTTAGTATATTTACTTAGTATTACAATAAACTTATTTAGAACTTGCACATAGTAAACACACTATGCCAGTCACCAAAATTGTAATCAATGTGTCATCATCATGATAAAACTCAAAAGCAAAAGAAAACTCCGCTAAGAAACTAAACCTCTTTCAGTATGTACTTACTTCATTTCATCATGAAGTCCTGAAACATTTGGTATAAAAACCTAGTTCTTCAAAGTCTTCCAACAAAATACTGTTTTGCATGAGAAACACTTATTTAAGCAAGTGCCACAATAATGAATGATAATAACCAGAATCTCCCATAAAGTGGGAAAGAGAAGAAAGTAGGTTAATTAATGAAGATGGAACAAAGGCAAAGCAGAGCCAAATTAGAAGGAAGCATGGGATTTGGGGATGAAAGACAAATCACAAAGTTTATTGTGATCACACAGAAAAAAAGAGGGGAAAAAGAGCCAAGTCAAAGACTACTTACTAACCAGGAAGAAACTACAAAATTGGAAAAGCATTTTTCTATGAGGAAAAGAGCTCTGCCAATCTCAGCCTCTTTAACAAATCAACAAGATTTAGGTACAAAGGTCCTGAATGGTAAAAGTCTGCAATACCTGTCTGTATGTGAGACCTCAACCTGCTGCAAACCTGCTGTCTTGCAAAGTAGCCCAGTTGATGAAAAACATGCCATAATTCTTGACTGTTTTGTTTTTGTAATGACACAAAATAAGACCTACAAAATTTACCCAGTTCCAGCATGTTCTATAACATTGCAACAAAAAGCAGTATACAATTCAGCTGCATATGAAGAATAAGCATTTAAAAACAATTACTAAAGAGTAAAACGTAAGTCTCCTATCATAAATAGTGGATGACCAGTAAGTTTATCACATTATCAGTTAATAATATTTATTCTAGTAGCTTAAATTAAACCATTGGTCCCATAAGTTTCTATGTCCCAAAAATGCACAATTGTAAGACTTATGTACCATTGATTTTTAAAGAGCATTTTTGTTCCACTGCATAGAAGTTCAAACTTATCCCTTTAAACACATTTGCAGTGAGTTAACTAGTTTTCAAAAATGAAAATTATTTGAAAATTGAACAGCTGTATGCATGAATACTCATATACAGAAGACAATGCCAGATTTGCATTTATCTCAGAAATGTATTTCATCTGAAGTGTGATTGCATTGAAAAGTATTATGTTTCACAAAAAACTTGTAGCAGCTGGCTCTAATCCAACCTCATAGTCTAAAAGAACTGGCAGAGGTCTTTCTGTTTCCAATCTTTTGCCCAGCACAGACAAAATTTAGAAGAGATTCAGAAGAAATCCTCAGTGTAAAAAGTAATAAAGTGGCTTCTCACATTTATTTAATACCTCTGTTATTCATAATGTTTTAATGGCAAAAGCTTCCTCTTCAATGAATGTGACCACTTGGTGTACTAGGTAGAAACATGCAATTTATGTGTTTCTTACAGTGAAAACTCCCATTTCTCTTTTTACGAATGCCTCTGGGTAACACTAAAATAAAAAGTGCTTGGGTTGCAAGGCTCTCACCAGGAACAAACTGCCAAGTGTTATCACTTCTCCCTGTAAGCATTGTAGCCTTGTTTGAGAAAGCAGCAGACTTTACATTGACTTTGCTCTGTCTCCACTGACGGTCTTGGTTTGTCAGTGTAGGTAAACATGGATCTACCAAACACAGGATCAACCTGGACCTTTTCTGACTCCAGGCTCTTTGTAAGATAGTGTAGCATGAGCACCTTCACAACACATAAGGGAATGAAACCCCTTTCAGAAAAACATGCCAATGACATAGATTTAACTCTAAGAGAACCCTAGAAGCTCTGATCACTCCCCAACCTATAGCATTTTCTGTATGTGTCTGATTCACCTCAGTTAATAGTGAAACATTTTTTTGGGTTATTGAGCTGTGGATAAGGTTTTTATAAAATTAGCTTAAAATATTATCAATATGCTTTATAAACTTAAGCTAATCCTGTAACTTTGATCAAGCCTCTGGTTTAGCAATTTAGTTCTGTTCGAGGTTGAACTGCTGCATAACATCAAGGAACTGACAGAAATTGGTGCCTAACACCTTAATTAAGATGCATTTTCTATCATTTGAGTTCCCCAATACTTAAATGTGTGGACACTGCTTCTATTGCCAGGACATAAGGCCAACAAAGAACTCAGAACCAATAATAAGTTCATACCTGCACACAGGAGATGAGGAAAACAGTCCGATGGCTCTTCCTTTTGTAGATCAGCCTTAGTGCAATTGAAAAGACTTGAACAACTAGTTTATGAGGACATCACAGCTTTATTTTCTCACATTCAGTTTTATTGCTGGAAAACAAACACAGATAGTAAGAAAATTAGAAGAAAAATTAAATCTATGCTCAGTAAAACTTGAAATCATGAGCATTACATCTTTTGTCTAGAACAAATATTGAATGCATGGTGACTAGCAGGACTTAGTGGATAACAAGTTTACATAATTTCTTACCTTAAAACAGAAAAAGTGTTCAGGGAAAACTGAAAAATTACATTTATTTTTTTAAAAAAACAAGGTTACTAAGACTCACACTTAAGCCCTGGTATCTTACAGACACGTTTTATGAGACAGAATTGATAGAAACAAAACACCCAGAACATGATCTGAAGCAAATTATAACCTTAAAAGCTGAAAGAGACATAATATGGTTGTTGCCTTCCCACTGTTCTCAAGGTTAGACTGTTAAAGAAAGCTATTTAATATGATTATGAAAAGCTACTAAGAATTAGCATGCAGACCTTAATTATTTAAAAATTCATTATTTTGAAGGTACACCAGCACTGTAGAGCAAGAAAACATTGCAACGCTGTTTGAGGAAATAAAACTACAGCCTGACCAACCACTAGACTCTTTTTTTCTACGGTCAGGACTACAAACAGGAAAAAACAACTCTATATATCCTCCTTCATACTGGTTTAGTGTGCAAGCGAGTTATTAATGGTCTGATAACAAGACAAAAATTTAAAGTGTAATTGGTAGTTTCCACATTTCCCCTTCCCCAGTTCTGGTTCCTGCTACTTTAGGAGCCATGCTACATCTTCTGTCCCTCAGACATTAATCTCTTACTCTTTTGTTTCATTTATTTAAAAGAAAAATCCACAAAAACAAAGAAAAACAAAGAAAATGTGCAGAGAAGCTTTAGCCCATATAGCTGTTGCCAGTGTGATGACTTGAGGCAATAACAAGCTATTTCACATCTTGTATTGTGTAAGCAAGAACTTTGTAATGGAAGCTGCTTTCACCTTTATGTAACCCCCTTGGCAGCCCCAAGTTTTGAAGTGAGCAAGCACAGCCCCACCGCTGCTTTAACAGTCCTATGGAAACTGATGGCCCTGCTGGAGGGTGCTGAAGTGTTAATTGGCAAATTAAGACAGTTCTCCAGTGAAGCGTTGAGGATAAACTGCTGCACTGAATATGCATTTTCAGAGCTTATCGGGAAATTGAGTGGAAGATGTACAAAAGGCAGCTAGACATGCTACTGGGGAGATGGGAGTTACCCAATTTATTTTCTGGTGTGTCTATGGCAGTCTCTCAGCTCCCAGTGATTTGTACTTTCAGGGATATTGTTTAATTAAAGAAGAAACTTTATCTGGGAAAGGTTATCTAATGCCTCAGTTGGTTCCCCCCATGAAACTGCTGAGTTTAAAAGGCCAGGGCTGCTAGAACAATCAGGATTAGGTACTAAATGGTACTTAAATTTAAGGCCATTTACATTCCTGACTCTGTGTAGAATACAAATTAAAAGAATTAGATTAACAATGAGGACTGGTATCTAAGATGAAAATAAAGAATGACTGCTGTGTTCATTGACTTTGCTGCTATAACAAATACATAGTATTCACTATTGTCCTAGCTGGTCTGAGAAATACTTAAATTTTATTCTGGCATTTGCAACAGTTCAGCTCTTCTTGTTGATGATGTAATATACAGTTTCCAGCCACAGAAGTCAAACCGGCATCAGTGTCTGTGGTGTTTTATGCTAGAATTTATGGTATTTCACTGCTCCTAACAGCTTAGATCCTGGAGAAAAAAGTAGGGAAAAAATTCCATCTCCCTTTTTAATTCAGCAAATTTTGGCCCCAATTGCTGCAGAGGGGTCAGTAAAGGTGAGTAAGATAAAACTCACTGACACCCCCAGTCCCCTACATACTCCATTTCCCTCCAGTCCAAAATGCACAACACAACTGTACACAGAAGAGGTTCTCCTTTTGCTACACTCATATTTTGAAGAAAATATGACTGTAAGGTGTTTTTTTTTTCAATTTAGTAACATAGTCTGCATCTTGGTATTGCTGCATAAGGTGCAAGTAATGTTAGAACTGTATGCAAAATTTCCACCTATACAGTGGATTTTTCCATTCTATAACAACTCATACTGCTCAGCAGCACAGTGACAGGCAGGACTCCAGATAGACCCCAACATTTTGAGCTACTGCTTTCTAAATTACTGAAAGATAAACTATATTGGACTAGCTCATAAATGACCAACAGTAGCAAGTGTCCTGTGTAAAATTTGCAAAAGTTCTCAAACCTTCTTAGTCTTTTAGTACCCTACTTCTCTTCTAAATTCAATGCAATGCTCACTGTTGAGAATAATGCAGATGCTTCAGTGACTAATTGCTTTTAAAATGCCATCCCACTTTGTGCTGGGGCGGATGGCAAAGACAATCAGCAAGGATGCTCATGATAGGACGTATCAGCCTTCAGTACCATAAACGAACATTCTTGCTCAACAACATTTACCACAATAGGTCTGAAACAGGAACAACATCCACAGATTCTGTACCATTTCTACTGGGGTTTGGAAATACTTCCAGAAGAAAGCTTAGTGTTAATTGCACTTGGCTTCTTATTCCAACCTGCCTTTTTGGTAGTTTTCCAAGTTAAAGAAAGAAAGTAAAGAAAATTCCTCATTGAGTAAGGAAGGTTATTCACTGGCAATGGTTTACAGGGAGAATAATTTCTCAAATCAAGATTCTTCCTATGTTCTTTCCAGATTAATTTTTGTCTTGAAGGAAAAGAACTCTTGGAGGATAAAGTTTGTCAAAACCTTTATGGAGGAATACTCGTGATGTCTGTAGTCATTACCAATGCTGTTAGTACTGTGTAGCTGCGCATTAGCACACCAAAGTTATTTTAAATAAATTGTAAACAGTAAGCATTCCTTTGACAAGTTCTTTCTGCTTAGAATTTGTGTCTAAAAGTATTAGAATTGCTGTAGCTGTGTTTTACAGGGCTATGCTATTTTATATACTAATTGCTTCATATTGTAGAGCAGAAATATAGAATATAAAGAGAATAAGCAACTACAAAGAAGTGGGGATAGTTCTTTATGTTCTGGACTTAATAAATTTCAAGAAAAACAGATATTCTATATAGAAGGCCTTGTTTTGTATATATGTTATTTCTGGTATGGAATTCAGAAATATAAGGACTATAAGATATAGGGTTTTTTTCTTGTAATTTTTCTTTTTTTAATTGGTTCTGTTGGAAGAGAAAATAGGTTTTGGAAACATAGAAAATGATGAAATACTGATCACTGCTACATAAAACAATTTTACTTTGAGAAATTTCTTTTACCTCCAGCCCTGCTGTTGCCTATAGAACACTATTTCATGACCTTCAGCCTGGTTCTTCAAGGTACACTATCCTTCCACATGGGAATAAGAAAAATGCTGATTCATCTGTTCATGCTTAGCTCTATAGTCTATAACAGAAATATTTTACTACTTCTATTTCAGAGAAATTTAAAGTCGTGAGTAAGGAGGTGAGGTGAATAACTTGAATGCTCACTTATAAGCAACACATACGCTGCTGTGATTCTTAAAGACGCAAATGGATCAGTTAGAAACCAGAATAAAAAAACAGATCTATGCCATGCTACAGTTTGAAAAGTGTAGTTTTTTAACCAGTTCATACTAAACAGGACAAAAGTCAGATGTATATTGATTAAAAAATTGTTATTTTGATGGCTTACCTATTGAATAGTCCACGTCTGGCAATTTTAGAGCCATGAAGTTCAAGACATACACATGCACAGTGAAACCAAGCGCAAATCCCCTGCACGCACCAAAAAACTCAAATCCACTCAAAGCTCTTTAAAAATACCAAACATTCAAGAAAAAACAACATGAATTATTCAAGAAAGGAATTCATTTTCCCCCATAAATGAAATATTCTCTTCTGTGATTTTGTGATACTTAACTTTTAGATATTAAGCAACACTCTTCAGAAAAGCTTTGGCATATCTTTTCCTTTTAAACTGCATTCAGATTTAGTTGGATGGATTTGTTTATAATTTTAGTTTTCTACTTTTACATTATTTCTGTCTTCAGAAAATGGCACGTATTCAGTGCAAATTTAAAATGTAGCTGAGTAGTATTCTGTGAAAAAGACAGGCTGCTAGACTAGAGTTCTGCTACTTGGTATTACTTGGAAATAAGTCCAATTTCCCGTGAAGCTTGATGGTGTGTAAGTAATAAATAGTTAACATTCTTACCATAACTCAAATCAGAGTCATGACTCCGCAAATATAAAGATGTCTTCTGGACATCAAATGCAATACAGAGCACAAGAGTACTTCAGAAACCTGTTGGTCAGATATTTCACAAAGAGTATGTTTATCTGGAAGATTTAAGAAAGCTGAAAGTCTGACATTTGAAAATGTTGGCAGCCACTCGTCTTAATTCTAATGACAATTGTTACTGCAACATCTAAATCCTTTCCTTTTAAAAAAATCTTCACCTTATCTGAAAAGACTTGGGAACATTTAACAGTTTTGCTTTAAAAGGTGTTGCAAAGTTTTCACATTTGACATACTTAAAAAAAAAAACAACAACGGGCAAGTGTCCTTTTCTCTTTCTCTTTCTAACCTTCTGAATATTAAATGCACAACTGATGGCAAATTATTTTCAGAGGTACAAAATGAATACAAGTTAAATGGGGCATATATAATATATGACTCAGAAAATGCTCAATAATACAGTGTGCATAGGCTGAAGAGTTAGTATTACTCCTATTACTCTATAACTCCTAATAATAGCATATGCAGAGTGTTCTAAAAGTATTAAATATTTTACTTGACATTATTTGGAGAAGAACTTCCAGAAACTTAAAATGCCTAAAATCTCCATATGAATGAATAGCAGAACAATTAGAGAATATTACATTCTGATGAAAAGCAATACAATTTCTCTCTCATCCAGGCTCAACACTTACACTGAGTAAAAAATTATTTAATATTTCTTTTTTTTTTTAAATAAATTTAAAAATGGATGCAAAACTAGATCCTACAATAAGCTAATAAGTTTTCTCTTGGAAAAAAGCAGCTTTCTTTTCATAAGCATCCGTGTTTTGTATCACAGTTGCAGTTACTAGAATTTCACAGAGGTTGATTTATTGAGACAGAAAAAAAGACAAAAGGAGAGAAGAGAGAGAAAAGGAGATTCAACTTCAAGGGTCTACAAAGCCCCAGAGGTGAAAGCAGCAGGTATCATTCTGGTCTGACAGTGCCTTCCCTTTTCTGCCACAGGTGCTAAAAACTGACAGATATTATGGGGGAAAAAATGGAGGACAAGGGTTAGGATAGACACAAAAAAGAGAGCTGCATCTGGAATGGGGCTTTGAAGAGTATGCCAATATTTAATATATTTTGACTTTATTATTTCCAAGTGAAGTTACTAATTTGAATACGTATCATTGTATTAAAAGACAAAATTATAAGAAGTTCCTTTTATAAAAATATTTTCTTCTTTTAAGGTGAGCTGCCAAAAGATATTATAGAAGCTATAGCTTGAGCCAAACTGGACCTTATGTTACTATCTCCATCATCTTATGTTACTATCTCCACTTCCAACCACTGATGCTATTCCCCGGTTTCCTCCTGTGATTTGCTTAGATGTTCAAATGAGGTTCTAGAAAACATAGTGCACTTTTGGCTTTTCTTCTCTTTGTTTTCACATTAACATTTACACTGAACATTGGGTGCAAATCTTATTTGAAGCACTTAAGCTTCATTGTCACATAGATTTCAAAAGGCTTTGCAGGTCTCTTTTTTTCCATACATCTATTTCATTCATTTATTTTTTAAGCACCTGTATCTATATATGCATAAGCACATGAGAATGTAGTCAACTTGTAGTAGTAATTTTGTGACTTTCACATTCTGAGGAAAAAATGTCCTAGAAACCTTACATAGACTTTAGGGGGTAAAAAACTATTACTACACAACTTAAATGCTAAATGAATCCTAAACCTCAACTTGGCCCAAGTCTTCCAATTTGAAATAGCTAAGTAAGTGGCAGAGGAAGGGATAATCTGATACTATGCAGCTCTATTTAAGAGATATCATAGGAGATTTTCATTTGATGGTGTACTTAATCACGTGAAAAATAAGGCTGGTTGTAAGAAAAAGCATCAAATGGTTATTTTGTGTCTTGATGGACAGAAGTAAAGTTAAACTCCCAGAATAGAAATTATTTTTTGTTTGAAAAGTCGGAAAGCATTTTAAGTAGAAGTCTATTGTTATCCAAAATAAAGTGTGTCCATTAAAAGTCAAATAAAAATATATATTAAAAATAATAATAATAAAAAAGAAACTTAAAGCAGTGAAAGAAAGATCCAGCTATCCTTTTGTTTCTAACAGAAGAAAAACCATCAGACCACATCACCACTTTCTAGGCTGCCTGTGCAGCTACAGGTAGCTAATAACTCTGTCAGAAAGTGAAACAAATGGGCAGTCGATCTGGCCTCATTGAGATGCACCGGGTGCAGCAGGAAATTCCAGCACAGGCTGTTTCACCCAGTGTTCTCCTGCAGCTCCATTACCAGTGACACGGCAGCACTAAGGAAGGCACTTCCAGCTCTTAGAACCACATTATAAGCTAGTAATCAATTATTTACTGAACAGAGGCAAACAAAAAGGCTTTCACAATGCTACTACCATATTCATCAAAGCCTCAGCTGTTAAGGCAGCTGGAGGAGTTAGGAAACAAAACACTTTCTCCTTATTCCAAGTTTTGCCACAAAACGATCTTTTGTAGCTTGACTGTGATTTAAGGGTACCAAATTCTGCATTTTTCTTTTGAAATTATTGTGCTAATAATGCTAAACAAGAATATATGGAATTTATTTTATGCCTTGTTTCATCAAGCCTAATGACTCTTGCAGCCTAATGTCTTTTGCAGTGACATTAGAGAAAGCTACTATCACCTCCTCCCCATTCAGAAACCTAAGAGAACAAAGTGATAGATCTGGAATTAGCAAGCAAAAACTATTGCATTAATTCCAGCATGTTAGAAACACAGTTAAATCCATGAGTCTTTGTTCATCATCTATATATATATATGTTAATATTTATAATACTGTATTTATTAATATGTATATGAATTTATACTAATATATAAACAAGAGCAGTAATATCAGCAAGATTGTCTGCCAAGATAAGCAAAAGAGTTAGTACCATAGCAAGTCAGAGATGCTGATAAAGGTTTAACAGTAAAAAATGAATGAAATGAGATTACATCTGATGCAAGCCTACATGTGATCAACATATATGTGGATGGGAAGTTTACCATAGCTGCAACATTTCCATCAGAAGGCAGTACCAGCACTTACATGATCTTCTTTTCTGAGGTTTCCTTGAAAGCTGCAGAGATGATGTGTATTCCCTGTCCTTTCAGTGTACAAAAGACTGTCTCCTTCCCTTGTCTTCCAGGAGTACAGTCAGCCTAACTCTAATCACAGCTTAAGAAAAGGTAAAAGGAAATTAACTTTCTAGTAATCAATAGAGAAATAAATGCATATGCTGGGATCCAATTGCAAAAATTACAATAGCTGGTCCAAGAGCTTCCCAACTGAACATACTGAGGCATGCTCTCTTTCTCTTTCTCTCTCTTGCATTTATTTTTACCTACTGTATATTCTTTCAACCAGGACCCAGTATTAGTTTATTTCTGGTGCTGTACTTCTTGCAGTATCAATCCATTGCTTTGCCCATCACAGGAATATCAAAGAATGTCAGTGAATATAAATAACTGAGTGGCAGTTCTTGAAGTGACAGTGTTTACATAGGATCATTGTAGAAGTGCTTATATTTAGCATAAAATCTTTTGACTCATAGAGTGTTTTTGAAACAGCAATAAATAGAAAAAGCAAGAGGATTACCTATAAAGCAAAGAAGCGAACAGCATCCTGGGCTGTACAGTCAAAAGGAGCACATGCAGCCCATGGAGAAAAAGAATTACCCCCTTCTACTCGGTGCTCACTAGATCACATTTGGAATAGCATCCAATTTTGGGGCCTCTAATACAGAAAACATCAAGAAAGTGGATCTAGGCTGGGGGAGGAGAGACAAGGTGAAAAGGCAGCGGTTACCCAACTGGATAAAGCCCAGAGCAGCGTGTCCTGATTGCAGAGCTGCCCCTGCTGTGAGCGGGAGGCCAGACCAGAGATCTTCTGAGGTCCCCTCTGACCTAAATTAACCTCTAGTTAGTGACAGAGACACTTCAGCTCCCTTCTGATTTCCATATTGCTACAGATTGTAAGAAACTTGGGACAAACAAATAGCATGTCAAACACTGTGGATGGGAATAAACAATTATTTGAGAGATTCTGACCAAGAAAATATTCATGCCACATACTAGAAAACTCGTCACCAATAACCCCCAAAACAACAAGAAAACACAAACAATTGGATATTAATAATTTTCATAAAAGTTATCTACTTTAAAGCGTCATATCGATTTTACCAACAAAACAAATGGAAGAAAATCAGACATAAGTGTACACAGGGAGCAATTTTTGGAAATGGTAAAAAGCCCTCCAACTAGAAATGTTAGGAGATGTATTGCACATCAGAGAACATCATCAACAAAGTGAAGAGAGGGAAAAGGAGCTATTTTACTTAAACATTACCTTTTTCTTACCTATACTTATAGATAATAATCTACTGCTGTTATTTTCTAGTTCTGCTTTTTTAAAAAGGAGAATTACCTCCCAGTTCTTGACTTTTGGAAGAAACTGTATAATAATTTTTCAAATGCTGATTCCTTCTTGTTCTTGCATAATGTTTATGGATATATGCCAACAAAAGGAGTAGAATAGACAAAAATGCACTCTTTGGCTTCTTATTAAGTAAATTAAAGATACAAAACATACATTTTTAAAAATCCTTCCTTCCTTCCTTCCTTCCTTCCTTCCTTCCCTTTTTACTATTCTAATCCTAAACAAAAATATAATTAGGGAAAAACATTTCCAGCTTTGACTACTACTTCCCCTCTAAGAAAATAATTGTATTATAAGACTGGTCTTTGGAAATAAACTGGATAACCTGAAGCACTGCACATTTTCCTCTTAATGTAATACACAGGTATGGAAAGAAAAAATGTTTCATCTATCATGAGACTAGACACTTCCTTAGAAGTGAAGAGAAATGTCCAAATCTGCTGTCTTTTCATCCTGAAGAAAAAAGATGATCACAGTAAAATCAGTAATGCAATTGCCAGATTTGTTTTAGTTCTGGACAAGAACATGATGCATGATGGGCTATTGCAGCTCAGCTGGTATCTGGACTCTCAGAGCTACAAACAACGGTGCCATCAGACCCCGACTCTGGGAAAGGCACTCAGGGCCACAACCAAACCCCTCCTAGAAACATCTCCATGGTGGTGTTAGAGCTTGGCAATGTGATATGCTGAAACTAAATAATTTACTAGAGTTATCATTCTTTTAAGCTAACAGCATTAACACGAGATTTTTAAGGTCACTGCAAAAGGCGATAGTGCTGCAAAATGCTATTGCTACAAGACATGCAAAAGGGAAAAGAATGAGAGTGATGATGCAAAGAGCCAGCAAGCATCTTCGAACTTAGTGGAAGGAGTGCATTTATTTTTTTTTATATAATGCCAAAGATCATAGGGATATAAGCAGTCTTAATTTTACCCCTCTGGAATCCTTGCACCCTGAACTATAAAGCCAGCCTTTTAAAGACTGTATATTTCAGTATTTTAATGCATTGTGCTTTTCCCATCTGTTCCTTCACCTAATTTGATGGCTTAGAGATCCACCCTACCCTTCCAAAACAATTTGTATTGAATGCTAAGTTGTAGATTATCAAATGCATTTGCTTAACCCTCTCAGTTAATAATAATGTAATTAAGCTGGACCACCTGCAGCGCTTTAATTTACAAGCATGTCAGGGCATATACTGCTTGATTCATACAAGTCAGCTGGATTTATGCTGAACTTCTGAATCACTGGTTATCTGGAGTAATCATGATAAACTCCTGGCTTGCAGGAAAGTCTTACCCCAGACAAAGCAATAAGAATCCAGTACTGATCCAACAAAGACATGGAATGCATATCTATGTGCAAGCCGATGCATTTAAAATGCACAGCATTTGCTCAGAAGAGAATAATATAGCAATGCTGTTTCTCATAACAATCAGCCTTATTTTCGAAACTGCTAGTTGCTATTGTGATACAGAGGCACTACATACATTTCAAAACTGAATCACTTTATTTTCAGAACCTTAATGTATTTTCACCAGCTTAAATTTACAAGAACCACATTTGCAACTAGCCTGAGATGTGTACACGCGTCTAGTTCAGTATATGAATTTGTAATTGGCTCCATTTTCTTCAGGCATGGAAAGTGATTACAAATGCTGGTAAGACACTGAAAATGAAATACTTCTCTATAAAATTAGGAGAAAATGTCAATCACTGGATAAACTAATGATTGGCATCGATGTAAGGGATTATGTGAGAGTTATTCATGTGAATTTCCAGGTAAACTGTGAACTTGTAGACTACATGAAGCACAAGTCTAGAAATGAACAGAAGGAGAAACAAGAGATAAAACCAGAGCAGGAGAGCAAGAAAATACAAACCCCAAAAGCTACCTTTTCTACACAAAAATACTACTCTGTGTAGGTGTGTTACTTTACCACTTAATGTATTTCTTACTTTTATGCATTCCACTGTGGCTCAAGCCCTGGTCATGGACTTTTGACTCTCCTGTAATTTAGGGCTTTTATTAAGCCCTTTTGTCTTTGTTTGAAAGGAATAGATTCTGACACCCTGAACTACAGATGGAGGAAAAAAGAATTTATCTGAAACAGTCACAGACAAGGAGATATGAAAGATCTCTTGGGACTTTGATATTCATTATGGTTTTGCTTGTTTGTTTTGTTTTTATAATTTAAATAAAGTAGCCTTTAGAAAAAGGGAGCCCTCTCTGTTCATAAGTGTTGTACAAGTAAAATAATATATTTATACTACTGTTTTCGTAATCTGGAATTATTTAACAGTGGTTATTATGAGGCTTTTAAAATGAACCACTTTAATAGTAAATAAGAAGAGGAAGTAAGTAAATGCAAGATTATCTCGAAGTTGAGCATCACAAATAACATTGACCTGAACATCCAAATAACTAACTGAAGAAAGAAAAATCTTGAAGAATTGCTTCTATCTAGACTTGTAAATGTCTATTTTTGTGCATGTTTGTAGGCATATTGACAGGTATATTAAACATGTGGAGTTCTACAAGTGTTAATCTAGGCTCAATTCTGTATTTCACTAAACAAAGCTGAAAACATCAAGGAGAATAAATTCACAAATCTTTCAACAAAGAGTCAGTGGCAACAGCTAAGGCTTTTAAACCTATCTGTTTTGATTATGCGTGCTGCCAGTATATAAAGAGAAGAGACTCCAGGACCACTTCTTTAAAGAAACAAGATGCTTGTGTTTAAAAATGCAGACAGAACTAGGATTAAGCCTAACTAGGATTAAATCTCAGTTATGTCAAAGTAACATCTGACCTACAGAATGCCTTCCCAGCCTAGCCTTGGCCTGTGCCCATCCCCATTTCCCTGCTGGCCATTCCCTCACCAGGCCTGATCCTGACCCCCTCACGCAGCCTGACATCCCAGCCTGGTATCCCAGCCTGGTCTCAGCCCGTCCCCAGGGAGATGCCCTATGCCCAGTGCTGGGGCTGCCATCCGCTGCCCCCATCTCCCTGGCTGCTTCCAGCCCCCAGGAAGCCGCCTGCCCTCAAGGTGCCCTGAAAAATTGTCAGTGAGTTAAACAGCGTGTAAAAATGAGAGAACAAGTAAAAATGTCTTTCTATTAAATACCTTTGTGACAGTTCATATAACAAAAGCATACATTATCTTTTGTCCTTTTCTTTTCAATTTAGTTAATTACTCTTGTAGATTTTATCTGCTTACACACAGAGAGCAACCTTACAGACTTCTCAAATAACTCAGCAGGATAAATGATGTATTTTACTAGAGAAAAAGACTTTGACGAATGTCAGTCACATACTGAAAACCACTTCAAAAAGAATTCTGAAAACTCAAGATATAAATGCCATCATGGTTAGATACTTAACATTTTCCCATCACTCATAGACAAGCATTGTATAGGCAGCTTTACAATGAAATAGACCATAATCGAAAGCATTATGTGCATTCGCTTTTAAGTAGGTATATTATATAGTCAGAGAAAAACAGGGAAAATTCACAAGTTTTATTTTGCAAGTATTAATTCTAGTTTTCTGTTTTCTTGAAAAACTTTTTTCTTTTACAAACTAAGCCTTGGATAAGAAGTTTGTTACAGCCTAAATATATATTCAGGTTTGTATGGTAGGATGTTTCAGAGAGATACCCCCATGGGATGCAGGGGAAAAGGCTGCACAGCAGAGCACACAGTCCCCTTTTCTACCTCATCTGGCACCCAGCCCAACAGGCTGTTCTAACTGGGCCCTCCAGTTGTTCTTGTCAAGCAAATACTGTGGGAAGTCAGCTCTGAGCAGCTATCAATAGGAACAATTGGATGTCCTGTAGGAGGTAAAATGAGGAATGTGATTTCTAGGTGTGCAAGACTAATAAAATAGTCTTATTAGATTTCATATATGCCAAGGAGTACAATTAATTTTCTCGGAGATGTCTGTAAACTCATTTTTGCCTGTTTAAAATGGATATTTGAAAAATCCTACCTAGCACAGTCACCTGCAGACTCTACTTATTCAAAGGAAGAGACAGTCAGTGCAGAATGAAGATGTAGAGTTTTGTAACAGAAATATTAAGATTACCATGAAAGAAGCTTGGATGGAAATGTCTGTGCACAAAAGAAGCACCAGAGCAAGGCTTAAAAGAATGGCTGGTATTGGCGAGGAAGACAAGAAATCCCAGCCCACTGCTCCCAGGACACTGGTGCCAGCAGTGAAGCTAAGGACAGTGGTGTTCACCACATCCCACAGGCCTGCGCTCCAGTAAGACCACTGCACTGGCAACTCACAGCAGAAGTCACTGCATCCTAGCAGCACAATGACAACAAGGTTGCAGGATGATGGCAACTAGGTTGCAGCGTGCCACACATACCATTCCTTTTCCTGGTAGCCTAATAAGACAATGGACTTGACATATTTTTCAAGCATATTCTAAAGTAAAACAGCTAATGGGCAGCAGCAGGTTACAAAGAGTAATTCTTGAAAGTCATGAAAAAGCAGTCACAAACAGCTGTCTCATTAACAATTGCCATCCCTAGGTACACAAGAGATGTTGCTTTTGCAATTTCCAAGGCTAGCCTCTACTCACTGAATCTTCAATCCATTGTTTTCTCTTCTGTTTTATACAGTCATCACAGACAGAAGTATTTCCACAATGCAAGTGTAAAAAAGATGATGCGTGGCACCCTTGAGCTGCACATCCCAAAAGGAAATAGATTTACAGCAGATATACAGAGAAATAAAACCATTTCTTCCGAACTGACATAATCTTGCCACCTCTGAAATCACCAGAGAGCAAACATCATTTTGGATCTAGTTTGCAGACTGAAATTCAATGAGGCATTAACAAAGAATTAACTTGCAACTCACTGCTCATGACATTACTATTTTATCTATTTATGTGGGAAACGTTCAGCATTGTACAAGATGAAAAATATAAAGCAGTTACAGCAAGGAAGATGTTAATGAAAATGCAGTGTTTAAAGAATTTCAACAGAAATCAGAGAAGTCATACATAAATTGTATTTCTGTAAAACAAACTCACCCAAGGACAAGGATTTAACCTGATTTAGTGTAGCTCAAGGATCCATCTGTTTTAATGTATTATTCTGTCACTATAGATTGGTGGATTGATCACATCTTGAGTTGAGCTTTACTTGCGAGTGAGCACAAAGTAATCTGTCCAATTGGTTTCACTAGCATACAGTTACCAAGCACTAACTAGATCTGATCGATATCCCCTACAGTGTAACAGCTTCTGTGTTCATCTTGCTGTGGATTTCAGAAGTGACAAATCAGTGTCAGCACAGTTTAGTGGTGATGGCTGAAGTGGTGCACCATGCAAAGCGTGTCTAGTAAGAGTGGCTCAAATGACACAGCTTCCCAGTGATTTTACTTGTGAGCTCCCATAAGAGTTTGGTTCCAGCACAATGAAAAGTTCTCTGTCAACAGAGCTGTGCAAGGAACTTGTTATTTGGACATGGAGGTTTTGTAGGCCCAACTTTTTTGTTATTATTACTTGTCTAAAAATATCTATTATGATAAGCCCATTTACTTACAGCATATCACAAAGCTATAGTCAGAATCACACAAAAAAATGCCTTACTAGAATGTATCACCATCATGTATTTCAAAACTGTATTTTGTGACAAATAGGACTTGAATGCTGGCTAACAGGCTGCATTGTAAGACAGGTATGAAAAGGTGATGCTAGTGAAAATGGAGAGGAGTAGCAAAACCAGACTGAGACAGTAAACAGTTATGTAAGCTGCTTCTTGGCATTCATTCAAGGCATCCCAATCCAGATCTACTACAAGAATTGGACACTAATACAATTGTATCTTGAAATAGGCTTTGCTTTCCCTATGCTAGTCAGAGTCTTGAGGTGATTGTTATTTTGATTTACATAATGTGAGGGCAGGGAAGACAGCAGCTTTCCTGAAGCTACTTTGAATCATAATAGAGCTACTGCTGAAGCACTAGTGGGCTTTGTTGACAAAGGTCTTTGCTGACCTGATTGAAACATCTTCAATTAAGTGCAATTCCAAAGCTGAGTGTTTCACAGTGACATATCTGGCTTGAGAAAGATTTTGTCAGGAGTGCATCTTTACTTTCATGTTGTTTTTCCCCTTCAGGACTGGGAGAAACTGATTCTTCCAGAACACTAAGGCTTCATAGCTATGGGAGAGTCTAACATGAAGACTCCTATGCAAGTCACTACACAAAGTATGGTGAAATCAGAAAAGAGAAAAAAGGTGGTGGAAAAGTAAAAGCTTTCCAACATCCAATATAAAGCTACAGGCTAGTTGTAAAAAATATAAGTATTAAATTATAATACTAAATACATTTTTAAAGTAGGGTCCGTACCAGAGCAGGATATGCAGCATCTCACAGGTTTAGAGGGTGCTGATGAGTGTTCATTGGCCTCACACACACTTGACTGGTTAATGACACTGCTCCATTTAATAGCTCCCTGTGGAGAGCAATGAGTCCCTTTGGGAATAGCATAGCTCAGCATTATCCCCGTTTGTGTTTAGTCCCAAAGCTTAGGTGTATCTGCAATTCAGCGACTGAATCTCCCAAGACTGCCTTGTGAGGCTGACAAGATGAGGAAATTTGAACCTGTCCCTGGAAAATACTTAAAGAAATCTCAGTTAAAAAACAATCCCCAAACCAACCAGCGTGCGTGTAAAAGACTTAAACAAACTCTTCTGAAATCATATTTATATTTTTGTCTTTTTAATACAATGAATTTAACCTTGATTATCATTCTGCCATGAGATTTCCAAATATTTTTTTCTTTCTAAGGTCTTTTCAAACCCAAATCACTACAGACCTCTCATCATCCTAGTATGATAAATGTGTTTTTTTGCTAGTCAGTAAATTTCATCTCCCCTCAAAAAAGCAGGGTGACACCTACATTGATGTAGCCAGACACACCACAGTGGTTAGTGGCACCATAGTCAAGGAAACGGGATTTAATTTAAAAGAGATGGCAGCAGTGCAAAGCACACAGAGGAAGATCAGAAACATTGGAGTCAGTGAGCTCTGGCTCTCTTACCACTGCCAAAACCAAGCATGCCAGCAGCCCAGGCAGCCAAGAACAACAGCATCCCCATCTACCCAGACACACATGCTCTTAAAATGATTATGTGACAATAAACCACAAGGCAGCTGATGAACCCATGGAAGTAGCTACTGCCAACTAATTGTGTTATCATCGCAAACAGTTTCTAGAACCAGTTATATTATTAAGTACCAGAAATTTGAAAACATATTTTAGGCAAAGCTTAATTAATTTTTGCTGCCTCCCTCCTCTCCTCAACTGATTTTTGTGGAAGCCTCTAGAGGCTTTTGAACTCTGCTCTGTGACAGATGAAACCACTTGTGCTTCCTGTTAGTTTTTGGTGATGCCTCCAGGAATGAGTGCAAATGTAAAATGCCCAGTTCAGCTGTAGCATATTGGGTAACAAAACCAGAGCAATTACACAGCCTTTGTCCCTCTTCATCTCTATGATAAGAAATGAAATTAAATCTTCCATACAATAAGCATACTTTTATGTAGTGCATTCCATTTCATGAACTAATCTAAAAAAATAAAAAAGGAAAACAACATAAGAATTCATACAAAACTGCTGATGGAGAAGAAGACTACCCACCAACACACCATTATCTATTGCATCTTATGTTCTCAAATAAAACATGCTGTATGGAAGTGATTGCCTTGGAAGTTATTGGTACATTTGAATGCAAACTACCAAACCATGAAAAATGAGGCATCCATTTGCTATAAAAATAAATTAGGAGGCAATGCTTTGCTGGCAAAGCCATTTGAGTACCACAGTTCATAACTATTCATGGTACCATTAACAGATGTCTTTGCTTGTACTGTGAGCAGCCTTATGATATTGTCATATTCAGCAGTACTTTATATTTAAAGTGAGTGCAAGCAACTTTGTTTTAGAATATAATAAAATCTTGCCTGATGTAGAGATCCTATGGGAAATTATACAATAATGTTACCTACATAACTAATTTTCTTCTTATGAAATCATGATTCCCACTACACTTTTAGAGCTATTCCAAGTATTGTTTAACATCACCATTTCCATGTTAATATCTCAATAAATCATGGAAATACAATACTTCATATGAAAAGTGAGTCGCGCCTTTGGGAACATAAGTTTTCCTTTCTAAATTAAAAGGGGAATAAAATTGATGCTGAGTGTACTGTATGTTGTTCAAAGGTAGTAAATGTACCCAAGTGCTCCTAACAAAGCAAGGCTACATACAGTATGCAAACACACAACACATATTGCATAATATTGCTGAACTCTTTAACTTTATGTCAGGAGAATGGGGGGCTGGTTTAAAATACACCTTTAGAAGAACAACTGAATGCACTGTTGCTTCAGAGATTACTCAGAACTAAAAGGAAATGGATAACCAGAGTGAGCTTCCCATCATTAAAGCAGTTGTTATAATGATATTAGTTTTGAATATGGATTATTTTGAATCTGTACTGGAACAATTAAAGGCATGCCATAACTCTGATGCTTCTTAAAATTATTACAATAATTTTGAAAAAATCATATAAGTGGTAAATTCCCTTCATCTCCTTCCAAAAATGCCAAATGTTCAGAAATCCCAGTACAGAGCAACAAAGCACAAAAAGTTTGCCATTCCATCTCCCTCCTTCCCCCCACTTTGGAGCAATGAGCTTTATAATATATTCCTGAACTTTTGTGTTTTCTTCAAAACAGAAGCTTGGTAAAAT
Source organism: Nesoenas mayeri (assembly GCF_963082525.1). Classification (NCBI taxonomy): domain Eukaryota; kingdom Metazoa; phylum Chordata; class Aves; order Columbiformes; family Columbidae; genus Nesoenas; species Nesoenas mayeri. The sequence continues at coordinate 10,563,119 of NC_137540.1, read as the reverse complement.
AAACATATTGTACACAAACCAGAGAGCTGGGTAGTCTAATCCACAGAAGTTGACTCCTACTAGTTAAAGCTAATACATAACCAGAGGATCAGGCCCTGCAGTCAAATATTCTGGAGTTTATTCTGCATCCACTCTAGATTAAACAGATTCTGTAATACAGAAACTGAGTTTGGTATGGTACTATTAAAAAGGTGAAGGTTTCTTATTTTGATAGCTTCAATAACTCAGTGCTTTCTGATCTGCCTAAAGACATCAGAGCTGAAGTCAGTGTGTCCACAGCAGCTCGCCTGTTCCAGGCTACAAGCACTGAGTTAATGTCTTGTATGTCAACCACCACACTGGTACACCGGTGTCAGTACAGCTACTCCTATGTCTACACCAACCCCATTTCCGTTTGCATCTGTGTACAACTTTTTAATTATTAAGATAAAGCCTTATATAGGGGCTTAATTATCACCACATTCAGACTCTCATTTTAACTCCCATTCACTGCATGCTAATTTGTAGTTCCAGCATAATTTCTCCCCTTTCCTGTCAGTTCCTAATCAATGTACTATTCATCAGTGCTGTTTTCCAGCCAGAATTCACTTGTTGTAGGCTACAATTGAGTAGGTAAAGGAAAGAAAAGCCGTACATAAATAAAACAAACACATTTAAAAGTTGTGCAGATGATATCCATGCAATTTATTCAGTCTTTGTTACTTTTATTTAAAATAGTTACCTGCCCTGTCTATTCTGCTGATCATCTCTATGCTAAATTATACAAACCTACCACAGCTACCTTGTTAAATACTTTCAGTAGGACACCATTTTGCCATTTCTGGCTTTGAAAAATAGCAAACAAACACCAATTAAAATGTTCCTGGTTTGTGTTTGAGAGACAGAAAAATAATTAGAAATTTTTGCCATTTATATTTTATTCTTTTTTTGTATGCTTTTTATGCTTTTTCTAAGCATTTGTCAAAAATAAAGAGATAAAGAGTGGTAGAACAATTCTCTATTTAGTTAAATTGCTTTCACTGAATATGAGTAAATCCTCAAAATATCTTTCCAAAGCAGAGACTTTTTATTAAACTCTTTAGTCATAGACTTTTGATTGTTCACAAACCCGATTGTTCTTTTTTGTGTTTTTTTCCAAGTAACAACCAGAAGCCGTAAGTAATAGCTATTATCTACTTCCACAGTAAGCAAAATGTTCAAATTAGTATGATAATTATGGCTAAATGTTAGAGCTGGGTGATTAATGATATGGACAGAGAGAAAGAGCATGTCTTCAATAGATGCATAGTGTCTATGAGTCTGTGTTTCTTGCCATTTTCATAAGCCAATCCTGTTTGTTTCTCAGTAATGATCTTCAAACTACTGCAGGACTTTGAAAGGGTATTATATTTTATTATTAATTTCTTATTAAAGTGAGGCAGTCAGTGAACAAGAATGGTCAACTGAAAATGTATGACAAATACATTCACCCCAAATTACGAAGAGGGAAAACAAATTCTACTTAAGTTGATGGAAATGTATTGTTCTGAAATAACTCCTACCACGAAATTAAGAAAAGGAAGGGTCCATCTAGATCAACAAAAGTCTCTGGCAGTAGCCAAAATTAAACATTGGGGAAGAGGTAAAGCTTGGAGTGAGCACACAGTGATACTTCCTCCAAATGCATCTCTTGAAATTCTGTAGCTTTTTGAATTCTTTGTATTCTATAAGCTTTGGCAGATTTTTCCTTTTGACTTCTGGCATTTTCTTTTTGGTCATGTGTGTGTTTATCATCCAGAACTTCCCAGCTCAGTTCTAAGTTGGGTGAAGTTCGGCCTTCCTTTTCTTGTTTTGAACTTGTCCTGAATGCCTTATTTCAGAAAGTGTTTTGGGAGAGATGGGGAATGACTGTTTTCTCTTCCACCTGCAACTGTAACATTTCTCTCTCTCAGTTATTCTTGGCTGAAGAAGTCTTAGATTGCTTACTTGCTTCTTGTGGAGAAGCTGCTCCATACTTTGGATCATCTTTGCTGACTGTCTCTGAACTGTTTCCAGTTTTTAATATATCTTCTTTCTGAGACAGAGACCAATGCTGTACACCACACTGATGGATCTGAGCACACACTCGTTTTGCACAGTGACATAAGGAAATTTTGTATTTTGTTCATTATTCAATTTCTGGTAATCCTTAACTTTCTGTTTCTCTTTTTGACTACTGAAAGCTGAGCTAACATTTCTGGCAATAGCTCATTCCCAAGTGGTAATGGTTCATTCAGAGTCTATTATTTACAGAGAGAACTTTTTTCTGCTCTATGTGAATCCCTTGACATACATCTATGCTGAATTTAATCTGCCATGTCGTCTCCCAGTCACTCAGTGTCATAAGGTCATTCTGCAATTCTTCCCAATAAGCTCCTGTCTTTAATGCTCTGAAAAACTTGCTGTTACCATAAAACTTCTTTTACTTGCTCACATTGTGAGGAACACAGAGCCCAGCCCAGAGCCCAGCAAGAGGGTCTCCACTGCCAGCTGCCCTACACAACAGACCATCTTCTCCACTGTTTTCCTATTGGGAGCAGCAAGGTTGTGGCTGTTGCAGGCAGGAGGAGGAGAAGCAGAGACAGAGCATTTCCCTTGCTGACCAGGGCACAATCTCACAGTCCTAAGCCCCAACAAGGCAAGACACTGGGTCATGTCCTGGGCCATCCCAGGCAGTCTGGTTGGGAGGAGTAGGAGAGTAGGGTGGAGACAGGGCTGGAGAGAAGGGTACCTACAGTGTAGGTCCGGAGTCCACCTCAGGAAACCAGAAGGAAAGCCAGGTCTGGAGGAGACATGGCTGGCACAAGGGTACAGCTCTGGGTGCCCAGGCCTGAGCTTTTGCAGAGATCCCAGCCCACAGGCAGAGGTTCTGTGGATGGGTGTCCCCTATAAGGGTTCTCAGGGAGATTATGGCATGTTAGGGCAGCTGGGACCCTGACAAACCAAGGAAACTATTCTTCTGCACAAAGAGCTCTTATTCCTTTTCTGTCTGAATTCTTAACGGCATTTTGTTGAGGAACTTTGTCCAAATGCTTTCTGGTTATCCAAGCAGACTATATCAACTGGCATAAGCTTGGCATCTTCTTGAAAGAACCCTGGAAGGTTTGTGAAACATAATTTATCTTTCCATCAACTATTTTAAGAATCCTTCTCAACACATATTCACCCATGTGAATACTAATGAAATTATTGCATATTATATTTGATGGCATCGTAATTATGGTGTCAGGCTAACGCATATTAATACATACCAATGATGGTGTCAGGCTTACTGGTTTCCTTTTTGAAGCTTTGAAAGGTCTTCATTTCATTCACACCAGCTGAGGGATTTTTTTTTAATGGTAAATCAATTCCTCCCTTAACTATAACATCACATCTTGCAAAAATGGCAGACTTAAGTTGGTCACTGTGGTGTTGTTGCAATGGAGCCAGAGATCTGGGCAATGGCAAGGTCTCTAGTAACTTGCCAGGATGCTGCAGAAGACTAAGCTATTTCTCTCTTCTGTCTCTGTTCAGTGTTATCTGTGTATTTCAGCAGGATTTTGTCAAATGGATAAGTATGTATGAAATATTTCCTATGAAACTGCTCTCTGCAGATTTCCTGGTGGATACAAATATTATACGACATAGCTAAGTAAACAGCTCAGATCTCTTGACTGAAAGTGCAATGGCTTGACAGTATGATCAACATTCATCTGTGCTTTTTCCCTCCTTCCTTGTATTTCTTGACTGAATCAACTGGAGAAACAGCTGACCAGTTAATAATAATAATAATAATAATAATAATAATAATAATAATAATAACAACAACAACAACAACAATAATAATATTTTACTACATCTGACAGTCAAACTAAATAAATGTTTATCTAATGATATAAAACTACAAATAATTAAGCAAAACCTCTTAATTTTGAGGATCTCTAATATTATCAAATTTCACTTCCTCCATATTACTCGGTCGCTAAGAGAGTGTTTGCAGCTTTTTGCCTGGAATCAGGCTGTTTTGATTTGGTAATTTGTATTGGTTCTTATTTAGTAAGAGAAAGCAACACAATATTGATAATGTTAGTTACAGAAGTGTCACAAAACAAGATCAATAGTGCTTGCTGCACCAGAAAGCATAAGGCACCGATAAACTTGCTTCTTAAAGCTCCTTTAGCTTCAGAAAATGTATATTTATGTATACAACTCAGGTCAGTAAACTTGCAGCTATTAACAGTGATAAATCTTAGAGAATTTAGAGAACTCAAAAACATACCTCCTGATCTGAATCCCCTATTGTTTATATATTTACAAATATTTTTAGGTAAAGATATAACTTCATTGAAAAAACTTCAGTTATTTGTTATTTCTGCTTTACATGGGAGCAGTACAGGTGAAACTTGGCCACAAAAAAACATATTCTTGCTCCAGATTTATTTTCATTTCCTCTGGAAATTGTCCAAAAGAATATGACCATGCATCTATACAAATAAATCAGTCGGAAATGAACTTTCTTATACAAATCTTTCACTAATGAAAGTAGACCAAGTAGCAAGCATTATTTGGGGAAAAAAAGATGAAAAATAAAAAAATGCCTGCATCAGAACCTAGTTGAACTTTTTGTACTAGTTTTCATCTTTTTACATGTTTCAAGATGGTCAAAACTAGTGACATAGTGGGAAAGTCAGCAATCTCACTTGATTATAATTTAAAAGAAGCAGAAAGACAGCAGAGTACCCAGGCAGATTCTGTTTACCTGTATTTCCACTTGACCACAAAACTGTTCAGGATTAGAAAAATGCAAGAAGCACATACAAAAAAGTAAGACAGACTTGAAAAAGGATGAGAGCTTTTTCACTTAAAGCCAAGCAAATGCCACAATTCCTATTAAAACAGATGTCAAACCTTAAGTTGCTATTTTCCATTCCAGATTTATATCCTCAAATCTCAGATTGTGCTCATTTCTGGGGACTAGGTATTCTCTTGCTAGTGGTATTTTCACCCTTATTATTTCTGTTTCACTTATGTCATTTTACCCACATTTGGGTACATTTATTACTTAATTCCCCAAAATTTCATCTTGCATTCTTCAGTTCTTTTCTCTATACACATGCAGGGCCTCCCTCCAGCCACCATGAAACAAGTTTACTGGTTTGTTTGTTTAGACTAATTATCTCATCTTTCCATCTTCTCACTCCTCCAGTAGCTGCATTCTGTGGCAGATACATATTTATGATATAGTTCGCAGAAATGTCCTTTGTTGATCTAAATTGAAGAACAGGGTATTTTCTTGCTCTGCACAGATAAATCCCAGCTGACAAACTCAGCTAGTTAAGAACTTACCTATTTCTTTCATGACTAATTTTCAGATAACATACTCTTACAAAGCTTGGGTCACTTGAAACAAAACTCCAGGACCCCAAACAAAACAAAGTTTGTTTGCCTTTTTCCTACTCTAACCAAGCCTGGCTCCATGTGAAACTTGCTTCTGTGCAATGGAGCTTCCATAACACCTGTTAGTCACCTCTTCCTGAAGGTATCTCCTCCTATGATCCTGCTTAAAAATGGAGAAGCTAAAGCGCGCCTCAGTACTTTCCTAAGTATATGATGAGAAACAGTAAATACCAATTGCCAGGGTCCTGCACAAACCAAAGGGTTCTAATTGCCATGGCCAGCTACATCATCCCTCTCTGTAATTTTCCTCTGAGACCTCCTCCCCATGCTCCAGGGAGTTAGCTGTGTTCAAGGTCTGCTCTGATGCGGTATAGCCATGTAACCTTGGATCAGAACTCTGTGTAAACTCCTACGTTTGTTTCCCCATCCATGGACCCAAGAGTTGCATTTAGGCTTGAGCTGGGCTGTGTTGTAGGTATGCCCATTCCAAGCCTGGTACTTGGCTGATCTTGACTTTGCCCTGCTGACTTCAGCTCTTGGCTTGGTCTTGGACATGCTTTATCACTATGAGATTGTAGCTGCCACTGGTTCCTGTTACCAGACCTGCCCTGATTGCCTCTGATCCTGGGGGACTGTACCCCTCAGCTTCCCCTCTGCTGTCCTCTGAGCAGCCCACTCTTGCTGGCTGCCTGAGACTGATCAAATAGCCAAGGAAGCCCTTGACCAATGGTTCTCTTGGGGGGGTGTATTGTAGGAGGGTACTTTATTGCTGGAAAGAAAGGCAACCAAGAACAAGGAATAGCTTTTACACACCGGGTATTTGTATGAATCAGTGAAAAACTACAGTTGGCTGTAATTCTGTATAGCTTAAAAAAACCAAACCAAAACAAAAATACCCCCAAAAAACCACAACACAACCAAAAGCAAAATGAGGCACTTCGTGGAGCTGATTTAAAAACTGAGGATAAAAAACTACTTCTCTGAAATAATCTTCTCGTCAGTTATCTATGCTTTCTTCTCACTCAGAAGGTGGCATTAATGACGTGCATTTACCTGCATCTGTTTTTGATAACCACAAGGATTCATAAGCTGTTTTGCCCATTAGCTTTCTGCTGCTTTATATTAGAACAAATTCACACTTGTGCCAAAGAGAAAGCACTCACTTGTTCACCAGCATCTTCAAGGTGAAATCTAAGTCAAATAGGAGAGACGTATCCTTGGAAAAACTAGCCCTTCCTCTGGAGCACTCTACTAGCATTCTGCCGGAGAGAGATAAGCAGAGAGAAGGATAGAGTGAAAAAGGGAAAAGCAAGAGACAAAAGGGAAAAGGAAGGAAAGCAGGAAATAGCTTTTCCATATACGTATTTTAAGCCTCAACTGATACAAAACTTTCTCTAGCTGTCTCCTATAATTCTTCCTTAACTACAAACTTTAGACCTATAGCACACTGTGTTGATAAATATCTGCATAACGTAGAATTCAAGAGTAATAATTTCTTTGTAACAGACTAACTTGGATCTAATGAAAGAAAACAGTGTAGTTCCACTTAATAAACTTACTTTAAAGCCAACCATAACCCCAAAAATTATTTTAAATTGCTATGTGTCATTTTGTAAATATAATTATCAGCTGTTACCTTGGTTGAACAGGCTAAGTTGGCAGTCACTCATTTGTGCACCACAACATTTTGGAACTCATTGCTACAGAGTTGCTCTTGGCTGATGATGGAAGAAATTGATTTGTTTGTAATCAACAAAAAAAAATTAACCAAAAATTGTACATATATATGATTGCATAGTATAGTGTATATACTATATAATTATAGCTGATTGAGCTTTTAAATAAACTTTTCAAGAAGTGTCAGAACATTTTGCTCTTATATTTCTGCCTTAATAATAACATACGATTTGCAATTTTAGAATACTATATTTAATAGCTTGGAATTCCTTCAAATCATGATGTCTGTCATGACAGGAAAATGGATCATCTGAATTCTACTTATTTCTATAGGCACAGAGGCGTCAGGTTATGCTTGCACCAATTTTACTAACCTTTAACAGATCGAATTCTTTTAAAACCTCTAAATCAGAGCTTCTGTTTTCAGTGGAGAGGCAAAGTTGGTGCAAATAACCTATGCCTAAACTTAATTCTGTTGCTGTTGTATTCAGGTCCTTCTGCTGCTTAAAATTTATCAGCAGCAGCTGATTAAACATTTATTATATCATTGAGATCACAACACTACATTCCAAGCTCTATTGGTATTTCCTTGCTGAATTCCAATTTTCAAGGGTTTATTACTCCATTATCTTATATCTCACTGAGCTCTCTTATAATAATAGGGGATTATGTCTGAAACTTAATTAGTTCAATTTTTATTGATAGCACTTATTAGTAGGTCCCTGGTTTCTACTTTACAGCTAGTAAATAAAGAAGATACAGCCAGGGAACTTGGAAGAGAAAACATTTTAAAAACAAAATTCAATCTAATAACATAGAAAATTAATCAGAATATCCTTAAAAAAGCCTGAGGTCTTTTTTGGGGGCAAAGATGCAAAATGAAGCACTGATTGCAAATTCCTGTGTTGGTTTGGTATCTCTAGAGCCTCTGGTAGAAGGTTCACAACTGTCATTTCCTGGTGGAATTGTTAAGGCCAACTGAGATCAGTTCCTTCTGGAAAAGCAGACATCACTTCTCAGGAGGTGGTAAGCACAATGACTACATATGACATTTGTGATTCTTGTAACAAACTAGGATAAATCTAAGCCAAAGCAACTGACAGATAAACAAATTGCATTTGCTTTAAACATACTATTTACTTCTCCATAAAACATGAAAACAATTATATATTGGATCAGAATAAATCCGACTCATCAGACTGACACCTAGAACATACATAGTCTGCCACAGGAACAAAGCTTTAAAGCTACAGAGGTGACTTCTTTCTTTTAGCATTGTAAAAACTAGTGCAAATCGCCAGAAACTAGGGAGTTAAGTCACCAATGAGAATGAGTTTGGACACAGCTTAAACCACAGACAAGTGAATTGTGTTATCCACTGGAACAACAGGATCTGTTTTAGAATGCTATACCAGGACACACTTATTCTGGACATTACTAGGTTTGGTTTGGTCAAAGATGCGTTTTATTCTGAAGCAGAGGGAGAAATGGTAAAAACTACAAGAGTGTCAAGAACTCCATGTAGTACTTGCATTTTGTTAGGATCCTTATTACTTTTGGATTAAAATACTAATAGTAACAGGCTATGTTTGGCTTTTCTTAATCTTCAGAGAGCTAAGAATTTGCAACACTCTTCAGAAGGTAGAAAACAGGTGCAGTGACTGATGCTGCTTAGATTACTATATTTCGTTCTTTATAGCAAAATGGGTTAAAGACTAATCACTGCATTTTAGACGCTTCATTTCAGACAGGAAAAATACTCTTACAGTGAAGAATTTCATCATGCTAAGTCTTATATTTCTTCTTACAAACCAATCAGGAAAGGGATAGAGACAAAGCATCATTGTTGGATGAAGAATTCTATTGGAGAGGAGTACAATACAACTTACAAAAAATAATTAAAGAAGAGCTTAATGCCCACAGATATTACACAACGTACCATGATTGTGTTACTTACACATATCTAGGGGATTGTCCTAAAAAATAAAATTTTAGAACAAGCTACATTTCAATAACTACATTTCAAATAGATTGCGACACACAGGACATCTTACAAATTCTATATATATGCCAATAACTTCCATATTTGGATGCTGCTGCAAACATGGGATAAAAATGCGTCTTTCCCTTAATAAGACTCTCAGATTTCTAAATATGGTATTGAGGGAGAAAAACTGGAAGGAGTCCATAAAAAACTGTAAGTTCTGCACACAGCACAACAAACAAACAGAATTTATGCAGAATAGCTATAGAGTTACTTTGCTGTAATGTCCTCCACTCTCACAAAGTAGTTTTTTCTCATTTTAATTTGTAGATGAATCCTGTATATTTACATAAGCAAGCTCAAAACCAAAATCTTCCCAAAATCAAGCTAAATCCAGCTGCAAATTTGGACATCACATTGCCATACATTAGTATTCTACTTGTCTTATATCTAAATATCAGAGTCTTTCTGAGAACACTATGCTACACCCTTAGTCTTTTCAAACTGATTTCACTACTTTTCCCCAATAGCTACACAAATTATTTTGTACCATGCTATGCTAAGTAGTTGTGAATTTCCACAGATTTGAGCCTTTTCTCTGTGTCTTTTTTATTATCAAATGCAAACATATGGCTCAGTTTCAAGTGGCTAATTGGCAATATCTTGAAGTGCTGTTAAGAGGTTCAATTTTATCTATAACATCTGATAATCTGATTGTATTTTATTTAAGACTAGAAAGTACTTCAGAAGTCAACAGATGGCAGCAGATATACTTTAGAGAAAAAAAATAGTAATTTACTTCTATTTCTTTTACAGAATTGTCTTGCCATTTATTGAAGCAGAGTTTGAAAGTAGGGGCTGGAATGCAATGAAGAAAACAGTAGAAAAAGACTAATACTAGATGTTTTAGCTTCATTCATCCAGATAGTTTCAGTTAATTACAAATGTATTTCATGTACAACATACATATATCATAATCCAATTGCTATATATAGATGCAAAATGATACTTCATACCGTATGCTGCAAAAGAAATTGCCTTAGTGAATGGGAAGGGCTTTTCACTCATATAGCTTCCATACAACTGAATTATATACTGCAGAGGAGGTTACTACTGTTATAGGATTATACATAGGAATACAGCCTCTGAGTAATTTTGATGATTTAGATCTCAATTATCTTCAAGAGGATTTTGATATCCATAAAAAATAATAAATCTTATTTACTTCTTTTAATTGGGATAACTTACCTTGGATAACCAATGGTCTAAGAGATTCTTTTTGTATCATAAGAGATGAGATTTACTAGGCAGCTAATTACAGAACTGGGATCAGCAGGTAGGTGGCTCTTCCTCACAAGAGGTACTTGGCAAGGCACGTCGTAGTTCTATAGTCTTCCTTACCATAAGCGTTTAAATACAAGGTGTCTTTCTCACTGTACAACAAAAGAGCTGCAGATGACTACTTGCCACTACATGGGCCTCAGGAGTGAACACGATTGCTGAGTACACTGCTTATTTTGCTCAACTGCCACACCAAAATCAGACAAATTAGACAGCTAGAGCACTTGCCACTGACATTTCCCACTTATTTTGAAGAAGGTAAAACCAACACACTGCTATCTTCCATAACATGATAGAGGAGATATTCTTCCAGGTCAAGTATATGATAGAATAGAAATTCTGACTAATGAAGAGGAAAAAGTAAACGCCCAAACAGGGAGATCAGGGCACAGAAAGCTGCTGTACTGTTGTGTGCTATTTTATGGCCATTCTCTTTGCTCTGGGTTATCTCTGGTGTGATGCTCGAGTCTTATGAGCTACTTGTTCAAATCAGAGGTGGATGGGAGGGAGCATTTTCAGTTCCCAAATTCTGCTCCTGACACGCAAAGACACAGACCGGTCTTTTTCCCCACTTCAGCTGGGATTTTAAAACATGTGCAATGCAGCTGAACTAGCAAATCAAACCTTGCATTTTCAAGCTTGATCATTTACATAGCCCAATATAAACAATGAAATATACATATCTTGTGATTTAAATACTGAAGATACTCTGCACTTTATATTAAAATCCAAATCACTACTTTGTAGGGTCTTAAACATGTTTCTTTCAAGATGTGCAAATTGAAAAACTGAAGTGTGAGGGACTTTGAAGACAGTTCTATCAAACTCTTAATGAACCTGGCACCCAAGTGTATGGCTTTTAGATCTTCTGGGAACATCTTTTCAGGAAATATAAGCAAATATTGCGTTATAAATATGTAATCCTCTTTTACTAATCTAAAAATCTAACTTTTTAGAAATTTGTAGAGAGTAATTTAAAGTTTAAATTCAAAGGAAGGATCTTTTGCTTGTCTTATAATGCAAGGACATTATTACAGATAAAAATATAATGTATTTATGTTCTTACAGTTATTTCAGACATTTTATGTGATTTTTTTCATAACCACTCTAAACCACAAGCCATTATAGCTTTTAATATTAATGTTTTAATATAGTAGTGGAAAGAGAACAAACTAGAGCACTGTATTGTTTGAGAGAGGTGTTGCTCCAATCCTAGTTTATTCATCTTAATAGAAAACATCTTTACAAAAATTTTTAGAAAGTGTTTCATTATAAGGAAAGAAAAAAAATCAGTATGTTTTTTGAAATGCTCCTTGAATCCAAGGTGTGCAGTGAGCGAAGTATTACATATATCCTCAGCTCATGTATATATTCCAAATTGCCATCTGGTGTGCATATATTATGCATTTGTATAACATGCATAGCTATTATTGTTTTAAAATATAAGTTATGAAAGCTAAGTAAAATACATCATAGCTGACAACTCATTTTTCCCAACAGATTTTGAACAGATATGTTCATACTATCTTAATGTAATATTATAATGTTCAAAAAATAAGGCACATTGTGTGAAAATGAATTACAGAATAACTAACTTTCAGCCCTTAATACATGCTTTTGGCATGCTCTGTGTGTAGAATATGCAACTGTTTCAGTCCTTTTGCCTGCATGGACTAGAGTAGGTTTTATTGTGTTTCAATTCAAATCAAAAATCAAGAGAGCAAATTTATCGTCTCTTGGGGTTGTTGAGGTTAACTCTACTCTGGGATTACATCATGACACTCATGGATTTAGCTTCAGACTTTCCCAAGGAGTTGCACCAGAAACACCTCACCCTGCTGAACAGGACAAGGTAATACAGCTAATTTAGGATCCAAAGCCAGTGCCTCCGTGGCAATATGCTGTCTCATGATGACATAGCCCTACGCAGTCACAAACTGAATTTAACACAGTTTTTAACTTGTGACAATATTCATATTACTGAAAGTTTACCTTTCTTAATTTGTTGGTGTTTGAAGATTGTTTACTGGATTCCCCTCTACTCCAACAAGATTCTACTCTTTCAACCCCTGACACAAATGCTGCAGGGAAGAGATTTATGCCAGCTAGAAAGACCCTAAGTAAATACTTCAGGTTCACTTTCATGTCATTTAAAAAGGTCTGCGAAAACCTTTTGAAGCCTTTTCCCTTTTTCTGTTCTGCTACTGCCTGGTTTTAACAATAAATAAAGTGTTTGGTGGAGGTTTTGACCGATGGCTGAATTTTCTCTGCAGGAAATCTGTATGAATTTGGTGGGTTCATGAAAGATGAATAAAGGCCAGATAACATGCATAAAATTTAAATGACATCAGAACTAATACTTGTCTGAGATCCCCATAAATCTTAGAGGTTCTGCTCATTTACATTATTAAATAATAATACATTAGGTATTCAGCAATAGGTTAGATAAACTTCAGCAGTAAGTTAGGAAAAAGAAGTTAATAAGCAGAAAGAAGCTGCTTTACAGCAGCTGATGAAGTCATAGCACAACGACTTTGACAAGAAGGACGCCACAGTTAAAGCTAACTGTTGGATCAGGATGGCAGAACACCATTTTGCAGCTTAAAAAATGTTCTTTAATATTATTTTACAATGTTTTGAATTCTTTCTTATGCATTTTTAGAATATATTCCTAAAGCACAGAATTTTGTGTTTAGGCTATACACCAGATCTATGCTGGTGCAAGAAAATTCTGCCAGATGCCTGCCATATTCCTCTAAATTAAGCTTGACTCCTGTTTTGTTGTCATTTCTGATAAACGGAGACCTAAAGACATGTCTGCAATAAACCACTTTGCTTAGAACAAATCACACACATCATACATCAAGACGACTTCAGACTTGTCAAGGGAAGCCTTGAAAACTCCTTCAGGTGAAAGTCATGAAAATGCTATAATTTTCATTTGCAAGCTCAAGTGTATATATAACAATCCTGAAATCACCAGTCATTACAAAATAGCTTTACAGCTATGGATGGAAGCAGATTACTGGCAATGTAATAATTATACTTAAAAATATCAAGCATAGGGATTTTACAGATCACTGATTTTCATATATAAATATTGCAAGGTGTATAAACAAAACTCCAAATAGTACTTATCTAGAGATATATTGCCTTTGTTGTTCTAACACTAATCAGATTTTAGCCTCCCACTTTCTACCACATCTTGGCGCATTACATAAACACTCACAAGCAAGCATATAGTTGTACTTTTTACTCAAGTTATACCACTTTGTAAAGAAAACAGCCCTCGTTGATTGTCAAGGCAGCCAGATGAGAGATGGGGCAGTGAGAAACAATCTGTGAACATGAACTGGACACATAACTAAAAACAAATTATGAGACTGTCATTACAGTCTTTCATTGTCTAATGTAGTAAGTAAATTATGACCATTTATATTTTTTAGCAGTGAGCAAGGGGTTATTTGGCTTTTTTAAGAAAATAATTCTTCTGACGTTTTTACAGAAACCTATTTCTACAAATTTAAGAGACATAGAAGTTGCATATTACATTAAAATTGACAGATGACCGCAAGGCAACAATATGTAATACTTTAATGTGAACTGAGAAATTAAAAAAATCCCTGACTACTATTTTGAATCAGATGAACATAACCAAATGATTGATTTAATCAAAATATATTTGTGAAAATACAATTATTGCTATTCTGTTAAAAAAAAAAAGCTAAATATAGTATAAATTAAGATGATTGGACAGCTAGTTTAAGATTTTAAATCTCTAATTCAGTGTTACTGAAGAAATATATTACCTAAACCTTGTAAAAACCTTCCGTCTATCAGTTGGTTTCTTCTATTTCATTCCTCTTTTTGGGGGTTCCTGTGAACATTCATCTGCTACTGGGAGCTGCCACCCTTCTGTTACCCTTATAATGAAGGTAATACATATCAAAAAGGCAAAAAATCTAACTGAGCGACCCTCTTCAACTGTATCAAGTTCACTGAACCTTGACTTGATATAAACTACAAAGCCCTTTCAACAGTGGTTGGGGATTTTTTCTTGCAAATTTTTGGTGAAGGGGCAACAAAATTCATGATACAAAATAGACCAAAGTCCTACTCACAGAGAATTTAAAATAGTAGAAGGAAGTCAAGCTGCTTCAACAGTGCGTGTTCACCATCCTCTGTTGAACACACAGAGGACATAACGCTATGATGTGCTTTTAACTTTTTTTGATGCAAATCAATAGTAGAGACAGATGCCTTAGTGGGTGCATAGATAGAATACTGATATAATAACATCCAAAACCAAATGCATTTCATACATAATCCCCTTTATCTTCAATCATTTTTAGTTTTCTTTAAAAAAAGAGTACTTCAACCCTTTTTACAGTATGAGCACTATATAGCCATTGAGAATGTGCATCTAAATACATATGTGGAAGAGAGACTAAAATACCACATCTGAAACTAGTTATCTGGGGAAACATTAAGGCAATTAGCCATAGTTATTGTTCAAACACAGGTTTTCCTGCATACCATTATCTAAAATAATACTATAATTTTCATTTTAACATTACAAGAATTAGAAAGAGTCTGTAATTAAGGCAATGTTTTGACCTCCCAGTTTCTCATGATCTGAACAAGCCAACTTAAGGATTCCTACATGTATTATAGCATATTCATTTGTATGTTGGCAGAAAGAAACGTAAGACTAAATTCAGCAGCTTTTCTTAAGCTAATAAAACTTCCACGTGTACTAGAAGTAGGTCTCAGGCTCTGTACTGGCCTGACAGGGCAGGGTCTCAAGAACTTGCCTGGCCTTGCTGTGGCCTGAGCCACGATAACATTTAACTGCAAGGACATTTATTGCTCAGAGCTTGCATATTTGTGCTTTGCTCTGGGATGATGACCTGATGTGCCCCCAGTTGCAGCTCTTGGGGGACACAGGCTAGAGGATGCTCTCCTGAGCTTTACAGAGCATGACTGAGGGGGGAGCAAACTGTCATATGAGACTATATAAAAATGCAAGTGGAGCCTGTGTCTGGAAAAGGGATCAGTTGGTGTTTGTATTAGGTGCTCCTTGTGAAGACTTTGGGATGTTGGTAACCTGCTGTGAGTTTTTGCTCTCTCTGTTCCAGGATAGCTGGTGCTGTTCACCTTACATGCCAGAGGGATTCTGGAAGGTTGTGTAACAACAAAGGAAAGAGACAGTCACCAAAAATATTTCTTCTGTAATAATTTTAAGGGTATTTTTAATGAGGCTTTTTGATATTTATTTGGATTGTGATTGTTAATATTTTTGTAATTGAACCAGTAGTATCTTGCTGATGGATTTTGATTACATTGTAAAGATTTTAACTGAGTTAATGATAAATTCTTGGCTTTATATATGCTTTATTCCCTTTTCGGCCACATGACTTTGAGTGCAGTGCTTCTTTATGATGGAAAATGGAAAAGGGAGAATAAAAACAGGAAATCTCAATTCAGATAGAGATTTTACAAGTTCATGTTTAGCATTCTCCTTTCATACTCCTTATTTATTCTTTCCAGTTCTGAAATACATTGAGATTGACTGTTTTAGTAGGAAAATATTGTCAAACCCTTATGAGTTATAAGTCAGTCACAAGAAAACAACAAATATTCTTCTACAGTATGAAATTTTTATTCCCCCAAAAGAGTCAAAGCTGAGTTCCACATTTATTTAGGTTTAGATCTGTATTACTGAATATGATCCATATGATAAAGTGATAGTATAATGGCAATGCATTGGCAATCACTAAAAGTGCTGAGGTGTGAAGTTTTCCAAAGCAATCAGGACAGTTTCTTTTGATCTTTCAAGTAGGACCTTGAAGTGGGAATTGCTTGCATTTGGACACGGAAATGAAACCTGATTATTACTGGTCACAAATGCTTGTTCACTTATCCTGGAGGAAATGATCTCCTGTTGGCAATTAAGAGGTAATAAGCTGTTTCCTGACTAGAATAAACACATCCAGGTAGTAATTTTCCGTTCTCAACCTTGGTTCAAGTGAACTTGCCAGTTGTAGATGTTTAATGCTTTCCAACCTCAAAACAGTCTCAGCCCACAATTTCAGAAATGCTGCTTTAAGCATGTTAACTCGAGGAATATGAAGTTTTACATAATACATTCATTTGCTAAAGGATGACTTACATTTTCCCTAAGTTCTGATTTAATATCCTACAGCAGATTCAGGCATTGAGGTTAGCGTTCAAGTACGTGTGTGGATGAAGCACTACACTCCAGTCACAGTAGACAAATGTTCATATGAATAATTAGTTTTTCAATTTGTTAGTATGGAAACACACAACCCATTCCTGAAGACAGAAGTAAAATGATCAATAAAGGGCAGACATATATCAGTGGCTGCATCTGGGAATCTCCGCTCTCCTGAAACAGGTTATTTTCTAGTTCTACTATACAATTACTATAGAGGTCATTATTCTTCTAATATCTTTCCAACCGTCATTCATGGCTGAAAATCCCACCTATGATTTCTATTTTCTTCCACTTACATTTGAGCAATTCCCTTACTTAAGGAGGGTCTGCATCAAGGCACAGAGCACAAGCACATATCAAAGAATAAACAGTTTATGAGCTTCTCAAAGTACTGATTAGCCCTCAAAAATGATTTTTTTGTTTTAGAGATGCAATCTGAAAAAGTGCTTTCCACACTTCAGTATGTTTCCAAGAAAGATATTATTATTAAATTACATAAACAATAATAATCACTGAAACATATGATCTCTATGAAACATTGCTCCAGAAATATATAAGCCAGTAAAAATACCATTTTTCCTAAAGTTTGTGGTAAACTAATCAGCATACAGGTCAAGAACTAGTTTTGTAGACTCCTGCATGCTACCTGTACTATTTCTAACTGGCTGCCTGTACAAAACAACTGTGTCCAAAGGCAACCTATAATATTTTGCCTCAAAAATGAACATCATAACTTGAATTAAGGCAATTTAATTAATATTTTCATATATATTTAGCATGCAGACTAACTTTTTATTACAGTAGTGTCCTCAATTTGTTCAATTAAAAAACAGGAAAATGTGGCAGCAACCCGATTTAGGAGACACATCGTTAACCCATTTAACAGCTAAAGCTAATTAAACATAGAATCACTGCACTGATGGATAGAGCAAAGATGTCAACAGAAGATATCAAAGCCTGTATTACCATGTTCAACATGTAAAATACTGCTATTGTGCATTTAATATTACTATATAAGTTTACTTAGAAGTTCTCCTCATGCATTAGATACATAGGTGTGTATCTGTGGGATCATTCCTAAGAACAGTTCCCCTAGAAATGAGAGGTGGCTGCTGAAGTGGTGTGCAATTTTGCTGGTGCTTATTGTTTCCACCCTTTCCACTAGAGAGTATCAATAAAATGCCCAGGTGACTGTACTGTGGAAGCATCCATATAGAAAGAAATCTCATTGAAAAATGTGTTGCGATAATATATTCTAGATTAGTTACACTGGTTCATGCTGGACAGCAGAGAGTGAAGTTGAACCAGTTGAAAAAGAGAGAGGAGTGTGTAGTCTTGGTATATTAATGTTTCTACTGCTACTCCCATTAAAAACAATAGGATGTTTGTCTAAACATGGAAATCAAACCTACATGTGAAGATTTATCCTGCAAGTAGGTGCTTCAGCATGTTTCTCACAAAGGAAAGAACAGGCTCTCCTTCTGGAAGGGCCACGTGCAGATCTGTGCTTACACCAGGCCCTGCTAAAGCCCCAGCTGGTCAAAACCTCTGAACCTCTTCAACCTGCCTGAAACACTAAGGGACTGGGTCAACTGTATGAGATGGGTGAGTGTCTCTGTACTGCAATGGTAACCTAATACAATAGAAACAAATGAAAGTGAAGTTTGGAAACTGGAATTTCAGATCTCTAATTCAGACAATATTTTTTAATGAAAAGAGACCAATAAGCTTAAATGAAAGTGTGTAGGAAAATGTAGAGGGCTAAACAGCTACTTTGAAGGAATAATCACAATGGGAAAATCTTGAATGACAACAGATGCAGAATCTACTTTTAATGAATTTAAAACTTTTTGTATTCTTTCAGCATAGAGATTTACTTCCCCTTCACCCGTATTTAAAAAAGCAATAGAGCGTATCAGAATTATTTTTGATCCCAGGATAATGAAACGAGTGTGAGAGGAAGAAAACTCTATAGGCTCCTAAGGAATGTTAATATACTGAGGGAGATATTAATATCTGAGAAAAAAAAAAGTATAACTTTTTTTTGGTACAAATGATAAATCAGATATGTCATTGTATTAGAAGAAACCAATTTTTATATTTAAGAATCCTTCATTTTCTGCTGAGCACTTCTGTTAAACCTAGCAAACCTTTCACAGCCCATTTATTTGATTGTTCTGTTAAGCTTATGGCGTTTTTAAACAGTGATTCAAACAGCCTTTTAAACTTCCCTAAATAGTGCATCAAGCACATTTCTTAAGATTACCAACCAGCCTCTGCTATAAATTAGGTAGTTCTGAAAGTTTATTTGCAATTTCACCCTAAATCAGATATTTTAAATTTTTAGACAGAAAGCTTAAATGAAGCCTATATGGAATCAAGCATGAAGTTAATATGTACACTATATGCTATGGAGTTGTGTGTGGTTTCAGAAATGACCTTGTGAAACTATGCTTAGGGATGAAAATGATGAAATTTGTGCAAGGAAGGGATCTTATGAGAAATAAACCCCAGGCTTTAAGGAAGGTAGAGGGAAGAGGATGGGGAATCCTCAATGTTTTTTCCGTCACTGATAAAGATAATGTTACAAAAAAGTTACCTTGTTCCCCTAGAATAGCTGCTAATCATTAAAAAACCCAATACACAAATTGATTAAGATTGATTTCAGTTTCTGAAGCAGAACTTGCCTTCCATTTCAGTGTTCCAATGAGAAGCACAAACCAAAAATACAGTACAAGTAAAGATTTGCTGCCTGCATACCTGTTATAAAAGGAGCTGCCTAGAAAATTTCCTTTTAGTAGGGGGAAAAATGTTTCTTCCATCTAAGCTAAGTCACGAGCCCTACGAGCCCCTAGTTTGGAGAAGGTGCCATTCTTGCTAGGTTGTATCTCCATTTTGCTGCTTTGGAGAAATTCAGTGTGGATTTGAACTTCTAGTCTTTTGCATTAGCAAGAGAATTGCATAGGAAACTATAATTTGAGTAAGTCTTAAATGTTTAAGTTTTGACAAGTGCTTAGTTCCATATTTTCTTGCATGTATTTCTCATTCTTTTCAGATCTTGGCCTGTAATATACCTCAGTTTTAAAAAGTAACCTAACTGCAATGATTTCTATTTGATGAACAGCCATACTAGATTGCCTCCAACCCTCTAACAGTATGTGCTGCTTCAGTAACACCAATGTACATATACATGCATATTTCATTGTGCATAGCTGCACGCATTAAGGTGAAAGAGAAGATAGTTTGGATTGTTTTGTACTGCGCTTACCAACCCTCCTTCAATTTACCTTCACTCTGAAATAGCCTCTGAAATAGCTCAAACTCTGGTTTTGGTTTCAGTTTGATTTGCCCAAATTCCAGAGCATGAAAAATGAACCTATGCTTCTATATATCAAAGAAGATTAATAGTAGGTACTTGCAAAGTAAAACCAGAACTTCATGAATTTAGTTGTAAGTGGTGCTTGGAAGAATTTAAAGAAAAAAAAAGTATCACTTTTAGGTAATTCTGTAACTCTATTAGTAATCTAAAATGGAAGTTTTTCTGGCAGTAAACAAGAAGTAAAATTAGGCGTGATTGGGAGAAGTCATTGATAGATCCAGACTTCTTGAAAATATTATTATGACACAGGAATTTAACACCCAAGCCTATTAGAATAAGTATCACAGATTCCATATTATTTAGAGCAAAATTTAAGTTATGCCTATGAGAAAATTCTCCATAATCCAACTTTTCTCTCACCAAATCTTATTTCTACTGGATTTACAAAACATAAGCAAAGTACTGTCCACTGGAAACATTCTTGTGTGCAGATCCAGCTTTGTTCTCTGAGCTACAACTGAAGACACTGTTATTTCTGGTGTTTCATTTGGTGGACTGGAAGTTAGAACTGGATAGAGTCACACAATTTAACATCGAACATCAAAGCTTAAAACTACTTGGACTGGGAATATTGGGTTATTCTTCAACAAGAATATAACAGCAAACCACATTTGTCCTCTCAGGTTCCAAATTTCTCAGAATTTAATTTTTATGGGCAGGGCCAATCTTTACCTTAAAATTACATGAGGGTTTACATAGATCGATTAACTATGTAAAAACATGTTCCCGTATTCTGGATGGAAAGTGCCAAGAGCAGGTGTCAGTGGAGCTGAGGGAAGCCTCACATGTTGTGCTGCCCCAGGGAAGCTCCAGCGTATTTCCAGCCCAGCTATGCTGTTCTTTATTCCACTGCTTTACATTTTTATTTCTTTTATAGACTGATGAATCCATCTGACAAAATACAAGCATCCTGTTATGACTCACTTTATGTATATTTTATTCTCATTGATTTTTACTTCCTCCTTCACATTTCTGTTTTCAATGTACCCTCTTTTTAATCTCCGTAAATCTGTTTTCCTTTCACAACACATTTCTCTTTCTTTCCTGACATCTATCACTTTTGGCTACTTTGGTTTAGTGCTGATTTTTGTTTTTTTCCTTCTGTCTGTTAACATTCGTAGATATTGACTTCCCCACATTTATGACCTTTGGTCACAAATTCAGTAATTCAGTTTCTCTTGCTTATCACTAAAGTAACTGACAATTTGTGTTAATCATAAATGCATGTTCAAAATCCCCAAATATTTTCTAGGGGAGACTTTCTTGTATGTCAGGCTTTCTCTTTCACCAGCCAATGAATGCAGTCTGAGTGGGGCTTACCTCTCACACTTAGGCACTCCCAGACTATACAGAGCTTCTTCAACCCTGAGTAATCTCTGCATTTCCCTACTTCTGCTCCAGTGCCTTATAGCATGTCAGCCTTCAGCTGCTCTTCTGATTTATTTTCCTGCTGTAAATGGAAAGGAAGATACAGGGATAGAACAAGAAAAATATTTTGCTGATGTGCACAATATTATTCTAGAGATGTTTTTACATCCTGTGAAGCTGTCCACCTTGTGGGTTATCTCTCTGTCTATCAGAGAGGAACTCCTAAGTGTTCATAAACATTCCCAAATCTTAAAAGTGGTGCATTTACTGGATAAGAGATTCACTGTTATTTATTGACTTGAATTAACTCTTCAAGGTGAATTTCCTCAGGAAATTCCAATTTCCTCAATTATGCTTGCTTTAACCTTGATTTGGCAGCCATTAAAAGTGACACAATTTGTAGTAGACCTTAGTGACATTTCTTTTTTTTAAATGGAAGTAACATTCTCCCGAATTTTATTTCATTTTTCCCTAATGAAAAACCATCTGGATTCCTGAATGTGATTAAGAAATTTGTGTCTGCCTTCACAAATCAAAGCATACACATGTTTTTATTAAATAGCATTCAACACATGTTGTTTGGCTGGATGGAAACTATCATGGGAAGAAGGAGAATGGCATGAAAATGATCCAAATCCAACTGAGTTCCAGACATAATAAATCTATATTTCAACCCTGTTTTGCAACTGGAATGTTCATATGTATTAAGCATTTGTTCAGATGTAAATATCTGTATGCCATTTTAGATATTTTCACTTGTCTCTGAAACTGAAAATAACATTTAAAAGAAAATGACAGCAGGCAAAAGACCAATTTTGTGCATGTTTTCTAATATTTCCTCCCTGGAAATGTGTCATGAAAGAAAGACAATACTAAAATGAAATATTGACGTATCCAATATTAGTAATTTATTCCCAGTTTATTTTCTGCCTTTCCAGGTTAAGCTGGTTTTACTCTGCTTAGGTAACACAAGATATTTAAAATATATAAGTAAGGAAAATGACTACTTTGGGACAATCCAAGAAAACGTATCTGTACTTGTGGTTTCATAAGGTCCAGAAATAGGAAACAGATTTTCATCTAAGTAGATAATGTCTTTCAGTTAACATTAAGTGGGAGTGCTCAGGAGTAGGGACAATATTCTATATATCATGAAATTATGTAAAGAGCAAACCAAAACTGATATGAAGAACATTATTTAAGTTTTAAAAGAAACTTCAAATCCCTGGATTTTTATCCTAAAACTAGATGTTACTAAATTTTTCTTTGTCTCTTCCTTTCAAATCAACTCTGAAATCAACATATAATTTCTGAAAGCTTGTCACAAAAAGTAGTTTTGATTAAAACCACCTGCTCAGCCCAGTTTAAACAGCTAATCATTCTGCAGAAAGAAGAAACAAGGGTAAGGACAAGCAGCAAAAATGTCACAAGCACAGAGAGGGAATTTTTATGTTTATGTTTATGAATTCCAGCTCATCCAGTACAGAACAGGGATGATACCAAACTGCTAGTCTGACACATTCTGAGTTTTTAGTATTCAGTATTGAATACTATTTATAATCCTCAAGAAAGCTGTTTGGCTTAAAATTAACAGATTCTTGCTGGATTCAGGAAGTATGCATGAAAGTAATATAGATAGCATACATTTAATAACCCAGGTTTTTTGGTTGGCTGGTTTTTGTTCAGGACTTCTTTTCAAGTCCAATAAACACATTTTATTGGAAAATAAATGATTCTCTTTTGTACATTTCAGCTGTGGGCTCCTGAGGTGAGAAGCCATTATATGAGGCTGTTAGTGTTGTGAAACAACTGGCTATAATGACTTCTGCATCCATTGGTAGAACTTTTCCTCATTAGACCTCCCATGTGACAAAGGTCTTTCTTTGTAGATTCCTTACAGCAATGGTGGCTGGTAGTAAGTTCTCCTGACATCTTCTAGACTGTTTTATACTGGAGGGTAGCTATTATGATTTAATGCTGCTGTGTTCCTTCCCATGACTTAATTGTTAATAAACAAACAAACAAACAAATAAATAAATAAATAAATTGCTCTCTATGCATTGGTCATGGAGAGACAAAAATGAAGCATGCTGAGTTCAAAAAATTGTTCAGGAGTACTGAACTATATTCTATACAGTAAGATACACTGGAGGAAAAAAATGTTCAGTAAAATACTTCTTTATTTAAATATGGAGTTAGAGATAGGACATAGGCTCAAGTTCATAATAAATATCAATCCATGGCAGATGGTATCTTAAATATGTTTGCCAGGAAAGACAGCTCAACCTTACCTTATCTAATGAGCCGGGATCCAGCCTCAATTGCAGCTCAACAAATCTGGTTGAGATCCATTGAAACTGATATTACTCTGAATTGCATGGGAATAACTAAGTTTACTCTTCTAGTTCCAAAAAGCAAACTGACACATAGAGTTAGCCACTAATTCAGAGGCTGACTGAATAAATAATTTGGAAGTAATATCTAATGTTTTTTGGGTAGTTAGCAGCATCATTCCCCACAAGGCTATGTACTCTGCTTTCCTTGTACATAGGAAAGAAAACACCGATGATACAACTATTGATGAATAAGCCCATTAGGACAGAATGGGAATTAATCACCAAATCTCTCATTTGAAATCAAGTTCTTACTTGAATCAACTGACACTGTAGTGTCCTGGGTTTTCAATACAAGTCTCCTTCTTGAAAAAAGCATTATTGATTGGTAACTGAGAGCTTGGTTCTGTCTGTGTGTGTTGCTATTGCAGTGCCAGGCAGCAAAGTATATGAGCTTCTGACCTTTCTTTTGCTGTTAAAATGACACTTAATACACTTCATTTAACACTTTAACAAGAATTCTCTAAGGAACTTTAGGTACTTTTATCACTACTAGAAAAAAACCAATATTTTTTTTTTTAAACTATTCATATGACTCATTTTTTTAATCTTAAAAGTTGATTAAATAATCTTGCATATAAAATACATAATATAATGTTTTCTTCTTTAAGTAATGTGAGATTGCTCAAATAAATAGTCCCATTATACCTGCAGTGTAAATACTAGTGCATGTGAGCATTTTATCATTACAGAAATGGTCATTCACTTGCACAAATCTTAATCGTTCTTAAACCTGTAGAAGATATTAATCTGAAGCTTGATGATGACAGCACTGAAAGAACCAAAAAAACATCAGGGCATCAGCACTCCAAGAACTATGCACTCACTTGAAGAAGAGATATGTATTGGGTGGAAGAATGGATGATTTAAATGGACAAATATCCAGGTGAGGCAGTGGCTGTCCTAGGTTGCACAGCAGGTCAGTGCAATTTGAGAACACAGGTGTCCTGACTCAGTTAAATTATGCACTCTACCAGTTTAACCCATGTGATCTTTATTAATTTGAGATTTAGTTATGTTAGACCTCCAACTGTTTTTCATACTTGTCCCAAATGCAGTTAAGTTGGAAACCTGACCTTGTAATAGCTAAGTATTTTCAGGTGGCACCTATGTGCCAGGAAGCATAAAGTCATGCAGTATAATTCATACATTTCTTCCTGCGATATGCATTATTTACTAGACTGAAGGAAAGCTGAGAAACTGTTTTATCTAGTATGAGCATTATATGAGGGAATATATGCTTTCCTATGTATTTCTTTTTGTGTAAAATGAGGGAAGACAAAAGGCAACCAGACTGATTACTGTCCTTATTGTGGGTATAGTGAGCTTTATTTCCCTTACTGTTTTTTTACTGACAGGCTACTGTTTCCCAAAAGGCTTGATTAGGCTTTTAATTAACTTGAGCTGGAGGTGATGTGACCTCTAATTAAGTTTAATTTTGTTTCTTCTGGCAGTATAATAATGAACGTATTAAAATGAGACTCACAGATCAACAAATTCAAACATGTTAGCAACTAATAATGAAGGTTGTCAATAGATTTGAAAAGGGTTTGTTTTAAAAAAATAAAATATTAAAATTAATCTGGTTTTGTGAGCAGAAATTACTGAGGCAAATTCCCATCACGTATGTATGGCAGTACTCTATCCAAATCACTGCAACTCCCCAATTAATATCAGCTAAGTAGCTGGCCTGCTAAATAATACAGTGATGTCTCATGATGCAATTTCACTCATTTTGTATCCAAGTACTGCCTGTCTATCTCCATTTATGTTTTTTTAATACTTAAACTGGGTATGGATTTTAAAAATGCGCATGAGAAACTTTAACCTACCAGGCACTGAATCATAGGCAGAGGAAGAAGAATGAGAAATCCTCTTCTATTGGAAGTTTTAAAAGTGTTGTTACTGCAGGTATGTGACAGCCGAGTGAAGCTGAGTGCCTGCTTCACAGACAATGGAAATAGTATCATTCACTAATGTATTTCTTTCTACCAATTATTTTTATGGTGGTTATTATTATTTGCTCTATAAAAGCACCTAGACATCTGGGGTAATAGGAAGTTCCCATGATTCTATAATTAGTGGTTTATATCCCAACAAGTTTAAAATCCAGACAGATATTATTTCTGAATGAGATAGAATGAACAAAATAGTATTTTCACAGGTGAGAAAGCTCGACATTTCCAGGACCCCAAATGATGCCTGCGGCAGCTCCAGGAAAATAACTTTGAAATTTCACAGGAAAGCCTAAATTCTTAAGCACAAGATTATCCTTCATTTTCTAATCTCTATTTAGCAATCACCTAATTTTTTTTCAGGCAGGAAAACTATTTTTAAAAACTTATCTACAAGTCAGAAATGGATATTTCACAGTTGATGCTGATATCACCACAATAACTTCCTTGATTAATGTTATTTTAGATGTGATGTAGGAGGTGAATGAAATTTAATATGGGCATGTTGCAGATTCTTTCAAAACTTAAATGATTTCTTTCTTGAATAGTTCTCACTTGTACTGACTTGAATGCAGAAATGGTTTTCCTCAGAAAAGTATTGCAAAGGTTTGGTATATTTTCAAAGTAAATTTGCTAACTGTGTAAAATTCTACTAAACATTTGGTAGGAAAGGTTCACAGTTTTTTGTGTGTGCTTTCTGTTTTTTTTTTTTTTTCTCAAAATGAATTTGGATAGTTCTCTTCAGTTAAACTCTTGAAGGATTATTTCAAATTTTTAATTAGAAGGGATGAAAATTAAGTTACCCTTATACTATGAAACTTAGCTAATATATATCACATGTTAGAAGCACAATTTTATTCAGTTTCTTTTGTCTTTTTTTTTCCCTTCCATTTCTCCTGTTAGGATTAGCATCTGCCTTACTACTACCTGAAGAATCAACATCTTGATTCCTACTTGTAGTACCAGGTCCTTTGGAAGGCTACCCTTTAATTAGTGTCCTAGAGAAGTGTGAAATGATATTCTGCAGCTATTGGGGAACAGAAACAGGACTGTGATTTGACTACAGTGTGAATATCTGTTTTACAAACTACTTCTTAAATACTTGTATTCTTGTGGCTGCTGTTATAACTTGCAACTGACTCTTTTTCCTACATTCTTTACTTAATGGGAATTTCCCAGGTGATGAAGAAGCTTAAGAGAATTACTCAAGGGTATCAGCAGCTGGTGGCAAGGAGGTTGTTCTTCCAGCCTTCTTTTTTTCCTTTTCATTTACATGTTAATTAAAGTAGGGATGTTAGATGAGGGTCTGTATGTGAGATCCAAATTAGTTCAATTAAATGTGGCTTCTTTTTCATCGAGCTAAGCAGATGTTACTATAGAGAAAGAAAAGAATGGTATATTCACTCCTGCAAGTTGAATGCTGTGTATGGGGTTTGAGTTTTCACACCTTCCATTAGTCTAGATGGCTGCCTTGTAATAGCACCAAGACTCAGTCTTTACCAACTGGGAACACCAGAACAGCCCAAGAGGGATTTCCATGGCATGAGCACTACTATGATGCAGGTATGGAGTAAGCAGGGTTTAAAAGACCTTATTCCACTGTTATATAACATTCAATGTTTTCTCAGTAAGTCTTGAGAGATATGTTATATTTTCATAGCAAAAGTTTGGAAATATTAACACAGGTTCTTCATGAACAGCTGTTGGCACACTGGAATCTAGGAGCTACCTTAGAAAGAAGACAGTTTGAAGGAAAAAAACCCCATATTTCTATAGAACAAGTAAAATCTCTTTCCTACAAGGTGGCTGTAAAGGAAGCAGACAGATGCCAGAACAGCACTATCTGGAAAAAAAAAGACTGGAAATAATTTTACAATAAAAGAAAAATAAGGTGGATAGTCACAATAGGCTGGAATGGGAAGGAACCGGAAGGTGAGGAAAAGATGGCTGTTTCTGAGGCTGTAAAAAAAGGAAATCAAATGGAGAATTTTAAAAGGAATGACCAATCAAAATAGAACACCTTGTAATGGAAGGCCTGAGAAACAGAAATTAATGCTATTGTGTCTATATAAATTACAGGTGGATAGAGATTATAGATTAAATCGGTAGTTCGGAGAAGTGATTGCATTGTACATAGTTACCATTGGTCGTTTCCTACCCCGAGTAAGACCAACAGAATAACATTAGTCCTTTGGGACTTCTATTTATTGGGTATGTCTCACCAATTCAACAACTATTTAGCAAGTGAGAAAATTAACTAGGACTACATTTTCTTGCTTTAAGAGGGCACCATTTATACAATTTCCCTGTTTTTCTAAATGCTTTCTACCATAACATTTGACTCCCGGTTATTTAGAATAAACTATTGTGTACTGAATTATTTTATCTTTTTTTTTTTTTTTTTTTTTCCAGAATGTAAATTTGTTATCTAGACAGCTGCAAAGTACAAGATCTGTATTATGGAGATGAAATGCAATTACAATTCTTTCTGTCTTTTAAAATAATTTCAGAGTACAAGAATTTATTTTGTCATATAATAGAGTTATTTTGCTTGTGTCACGTCCCATTTTGCTTGCTAAAGTAGTACACTGCTAACTATTTAGCACAAAGTATTTAAAATCTCAGACCTATTTGTAACTTGACTGTTTCTTTTTGAACTGAAACAGAAGCAGTATCTATTGATACCTTTGATTAAACATTCAAGACTGTGCTGGAGATAAATCTTGCTAATTCATAAAAAAGTTCTATGCTTTTGCATAAAATTGAAAGGGAAATTTTATTTTCTGAAAAGAAACATTAAGTATGCTCAAATAGGTGGAAAAATAATTTTTCTTTAAGGCTAATGTGTATGGGCAAGCAACAAAAATTAAACATTCATGCTGGCTGTAGCCATTTTACAATGAAGAAAATTTCATTGCCTCTAAAAAAGAACACACTGGTATTGCATTTTTTGGCCTTGATTTTATGAAGTCCCTAGAATGCTTTAGAAAAAGAAATAAAAACCAGGACACTATTATATGAACACACTTGTGCATCATACCACTTAATACCATTGAAAAAGCAGCTGTTAAAAATACACTTCCTGAAGTACAGATTGTTGCAAAAGTATTACATAAAATATAAAGCCCAGTATTTTAACTCTTACAAGTAGAAGCATAAAGATGACTTTAACAATCTAAAAAATTTTCTGCCTCACAACAAAAATGTTGATCTACCTTCTTTCTCAGGTAAAGCACCCAAAGGCTCCACTGAGAGCTGTAAGAGGAGGGAGGAAGACCTACAAAAGATGATTCAGAATGTAGGTGTTGCAGAGCTCTCCAGAGGTCCTTTTATTCACCACTGGCTATAGAAGGAGTCCAGAGAAGGTAGACTCCTGATTTAAACATCTCAGAAGCCTCCAATTACATGGAAAGAAGTGGGGGGGGTGGGGGGGGGAAGGAAAAGCCTTTATGATGGGGTAATTATATACATGGCAACTCTTTTGAAGACTCTCTGAGTTGTACTGATTTTTTTCTCATGTGAAAACACTGCAAAATGTTAAAAATTGGCATCAAAACTTAAAGCATTGTTTTAGCAGCACAATAGAGGTGAACCAATAGGCTATTCAATTTTTCTAAAAATTAGAAAGACAGATTTTTTCCTTCCAATTCTTTCTCAGAGTTATGAAAAAGGTAGTTTAATTATTTCAGATGCCATTCTGATATTATTATTAAACACTGATATTATTAAACACTTTATTAAACATTTTTTTCTTGAAACAGTATGCTGTGCATGTAGTAGGGTTAATATTTTTGCTACCAGTAAATCACGCTCAGTAACCTGAATACTTCCATGCTCTCTCTGCTTATAATCTATAGTGGCTTGCTATATGTTTTCTTGCTGTTTTCAGCCAAGAAAAGATGAGCAATGTGAGTTTTAGGACATGCACTTTCATTCTGAGCTAACTTTCTAAAGGTTAAATGAGAATTTTGTACTAGTACTTAGGAACTGGTGTCACAGGCTTAAGTCAGCGGGCAGGTGAGCATGTGGTTTGAAAGTTATGACCAGTTGTCAAATGGTACAATTGAAATGAAACATTAGTAGGCCTATCCTTAGTCAATAAGAGCACTTGGACCAAGTATTCCCCTTCTGTTAGTGTCAAAACCTGATTGTTAATTGTTTGCACTTAAATTTTGCTATAGTGATAATATATTTGTTGTGGTAATCTAAGATTTTTATGACAGAATAAGAATTTTAGGTAGTAAGTAAATTATCAGCCCATAGTAATATAGAATGTTACTGTAATGTGAGTCTTCATATATGATAGCTGCATTCTAAGTGAAGCTCAACAAAGTATGAGTATTGCTATTTCTCTTTGTGATGATAAAACTATTAATATTTAACATTTTAGAGAGTCATCTAAGAAGCTTATGCTAACTAAAGGAACAATCTTTTTAACTAAAAGCTAACATTCTGAGCTAAAATAATACTGGGTGTGCCACTTCTATAGGCTTCATCATGAGACATCATTCCATATTTTCGTATTATTTACTGCTTGTTTCCTTCTTAGAAATGGGGCAGTTAGCAAGCTCCTTAAGGAATCCACCCCTCCCAGGGATGTTTACCTGATTTTGTTAACATGGAAATGATTGTTTTTTCTCACATTATTTATTTATTTATTTTCTGAAACACTAGATAGGTTGGATCTCTGCAATCATTTGGCAGAGAGAAGGGGAGAAGAGAGGAATCACAGAATGGTTGGGGTTGGAAGGGACTTCTGGAGATCATCTAGTCCAAACCACCTGCTAAAGCAGGTACACCTAGAATAGATTTTACAGGAATGTGTCCAGGCAGGTTTTGAATGTCTCCAGAGAAGGAGGCTCCACAACCTCTCTGGGTGGCCTGTTCCAGTGCTCTGGCACCCTCAAAGTAAAGAAATTTCTCCTCATATTCAGATGGAACCTCCTATGCTTCAGTCTGTGTCCGTTGCCCCTCATGCTATCACTGGGCACCACTGAAAGGAATCTGATCCCATCCTCTTGACATCCACCCCTGAGATATTTATAAACATTGATGAGATTGTCTCTCAACAATCTCTTCTCCAGGCTGACCAGACCCAGCTCTCTCAGTCTCTCCTCATAAGAAAGATGCTCTAGGCCCTTAATTGTCCTCATAGCCTGCTGCTGGACTCCCTCTAGTAATTCCTTATCCTTCTTAAACTGGGGAGCCCAGACCTGGACATGGAACTCCAGATGTGACCTCACCAGGGCAGAGTAGAGGGGAAGGATATTCTCCCTGGACCTGCTGGTCACACTTTTCTTAATGCACCCTAGGATACTGTTGGCCATAAGGGCATGCTGTTGACTCATGGTCCACCAGCTGTTGACCAAAACTCCCAAGTCCTTCTGTCATCTAACATTATACACCTCTGTTTTTCTATAATCACAAATTCAAAGAAACACAAACTTCTTATAAAAGTGCCAGGTATTTTCTGCACATTTCCCCTTCAATTCCTAGGTCTTTGCCAGCTGGAGACAGAAGCATGTTACCATGTTTCTCCGGTGCCAGCCTGATTACTGCAAGGCACCAGGGAAGTGCTTAACTTTGCAAAACTACATGCCTCTCCTAAATTCTGCAATTGTTGTTCTATTTGTCTAAAAACTTTGAAGCATGGACAGAATTAAATATCTCACAAAAAATGAAAGATTTCAGTCAGCCTTTTTTATATCTCTGGACTTGTATAATTTACTACCTTTGGAATGTAACACAATCCAGCACACTCTGTGTCTCATGTTGTAGCTTCAAAGTACATCTCAGATCTTCTTGTGTTTATGCATTTTACTTTCTAAGTCCATGTCTGCTGCAACATCATAAAATATTCTCTTCTTTACTACAGGAAGTTATTTTTGTCTTTTTCTCTTGTCTATCCAAGTCTGGGGCCATGCAGCTACTTGTCATGCTATTAAGACAGGGAATGGAGAAACTGGTGTTTTGACAGCTGCCTCAGGTCCCTCAGACTTATTCCAAGTTGACACTTTGTACAGCAGTAAAAGTAGCGGTTTTGTGTACTCTGCCAATTTTTCTTTCATAAGAAATGTTTTATCCAGGTGGAAAACAAAAAGCATACTCCTTTCTCAACAAAATAGATGTCTGTTCCGTTTCATTTTTTGGAGTGTGCTATTGTTATAGTTTAAAACAGTGACCTGTATTAACTCCCATTTTATCTTCTGCTTTGCATTAATGAAGTGGCAATTTTTATAAAAAAAAAAAAATCTTATAATCCACATATAAACACCTTAGTCTTAGTTAATGAAATACCTTAGTCCAGTTTTCTATTGACAGCAACAAGCAGAACTTAGCAGCATGACAGGAAAGTCCATTTTGCATGACCATTTACCACTAGGAAATTCTGTCCTGCTCCTGATTCATAACAATGAGTTGTCTCCTTCTATGGATGTTGTGTGATTTCCTATTTAATGTGAGCCTTTGTTTAAAAATCCTCCAAGCCCTGCTTTGTTTGAAAAGTATCATCTATTTAACAACAGTGTTATCAAGAGGCTACTTTTGAATATGTAAAACCAGATCCTTAGAATTTGCTTTGGTCTGTTTCAACTTCTTGATCACCTAATTGTTTTAAAGGCTCCACAGAAAAAAGAAACTGCCCACTGGAAGAGTACTACTATTACTTTTTTCTCTCTAATTATGCTTCGTTTTCAAGATAAAGTAAAATTATTATTAACTTATTTTGCCTATGGCACTGCTTTTCAGTGTTGTTTCCAATTTTGGTAGCTAGTTCTTAATATCTGAAGCAGTCACAGTGTGATTAAACATAGGTAATGAGCAAAGATTAGTACTCGAGTGAAACTTCCAATTACACACAGATCATGTTTTTACTTAATCACAATTTATTTAGGACAGAAGCTACATCCTATGGGAAAGTGTTAATGGATTAAGTTTGACCTCAAGGGGTTTAGCTAGCATCAAACTCTTCCTTTTTCCCCTGAAGAACCAAATAAGATAGAAATCAGTTTGAAGTACCAATTCCCCTATGTTTTCTAATACAAACAATTCACTTTCAGAACTTGATGAGGAAAATAATACAACTTCATTAGAAAAATAGCTGTTATGAAGATGTGAAAAATGTGAGTGGAGGGAAAATGTATCCATAAGTAAACATGGACATGACATAAGAGTCTTTGACCAAACCACAACTAAAAAAACTCATCTTCATTTCAGTGTTGAATTTGCAATGTGCGGACGTGAGAAGCGAGAATCGTATTGTTCATTAGACCAGTGAATCTAGTTTGAAAAAGCACATAAGCTGCCCTCAGCAGTATGCTTATACATATATCTACACACACAAACAACTGGATGCACACATTTGGATATATAAACACACACATACATATATGTATATGCATGCATTTGTATACACACATGGACAAGGGAAAGAAGCAGTTTTCCAAAACGGCTGCATGTTTAACCAAGAAATTAAGCCTTCTTGGCTGAGAGTAATTTGGTGAGACACTCTGTGAACTCCCAAATTTGTGTTTAAGTTTAGTCTGCCTGATAGCAG
The DNA here is from genome assembly GCF_963082525.1 of Nesoenas mayeri. NCBI lineage: Eukaryota > Metazoa > Chordata > Aves > Columbiformes > Columbidae > Nesoenas > Nesoenas mayeri. The sequence goes on along the minus strand of NC_137540.1, from coordinate 10,529,832 downwards.
AAAAATACTGCCTGATAGAAATACTTTCATGATGGAATAATTTAGATTATGTAAAGATATTACTGAATGTAAACACCAGTATATACCCAATACATAGAAAGTAGCATATCAGCTTTTGGTAAAACTCCAGTGAGATCCAAGATAGCTACTCAAGCCCAAATTTTACCATAAATTTTACAAAAAGTTAGCAGAAATAGTTATCAACATTCATATCAGAGTTGTGTTTTCTCCTTGGGTGGAAAAAAAATTGCACAGGATGTGTTAGTATCTCTGAATTATCTTCATTTTAAATAGTCCTATTTTAATATTGTACATCCAAACTGAGCTACACCTCTCACTTTGACACCTTGTAAGACCTAAGCAGGAAAAATAGAGGCTCTCTCTGGGACAGGACAGACTAAGTTAGGTATCATACATTTCATATAGCTAGATAAGTCTACCCACATCAACAGAAGAAAAACACCTTCTCTGCTGGCTAAAAAAATCACCTTTCCAGTGAAAGGCTTTGGTGTTGGGAATATTATTTCTATCCTTTATTACTTTGAAGATTAAACATATAATCATTTTATTAAAGCTTTATCAGCTAGGGAAAGCAGCATTAAGATAAAACATCCTGACCCTTTCTTTGTGGCTTTCTAAGACCACTGGATTTTGAAACTACTGTTTGTACACATGAATACTTAGCAGACTTAGTCCTCAAGTATACATTGCTGCTGTAATGACGGATAACAGGAAGATTCAATGTGCTCATAGTCCATGGGTCATTAACGCTTTACATAGTGATTCATCGCACCAATAAATCTGGATATCTTTTCAAGTGATGCTCACCCTTATTTGACTGTGGCTGCAGATGATCCCTATCTATCTTTTAACAGTTGTTCAGTGGATGCAGCTCCACTCCAGTCATACGTCCTTCAGCCCACCACAGAAGGCCTCGTTTTGCTTTCCTGCTTTTGAAGGAGCAAGTTGGGAGAAGTTTCCTAAGTTTCAAATGCTGAAAGACAGTATAGTATCTTATGGGAAATATGGAGATTTTTAAAAATAGAATTTAGATTTTATGTCAATGGTGACTGTGTGGGGCTAAGCCAGGATTCCTCTAAGCAGAAGTAGCTGTTTTCAGATATATGTTGCTGTTACTCTTCAAAGGTAAAATGACTCAATTGTACAGAAAGGAATAAAGTGTATCAGAAGCCTGTCTAACTAGTATATACTAGGCAAATTGGAATAACTGAGGAAATTTGTTACAGGGAAAAATACTTTGTGTTATGTTAGAATTTTGGTGTTTTTTTTAAAAATCTCTTGTCTGAAGAGATTTCCCTATCTCTGTTTGCACGACATGCATAGGATATTATTTTTTGGATGGAAAACCTCAGGATCATAAAAGCAAGGGCAATCCTCTCTAATGGTGTTTTAAAAAATGATTAGATCTCAAGTGAACAGGGACACATTGCATGATTAGTGTATATAGTAGATTGATGTTTCCATCTTTTTTTGGTCAGTTAAACTTCAGTTGAATGTTATTAGTTGCACACAGCATTGACCTTAAAATGAATCTCCAAGACAGTAAAAAGCATGCCCACTTAAGAATGTCTCAACAGTAGATGAATGACAATAATCCTTTTTGATCTCAAGAGACTGTCATAACTTCTTGTAAGAAAAGGCTATTTGTGTATCTTCTTAAAGTGTTAATGTGCTCTTTCAAGAGAGAAGCTAAGGGGTAAGGAGCAGGTGACTTATCAGATAAAGGCTTGGATAATACACAGAGAAGATGAAAGTAAAAAAAAAGCCGTGCAATGTCTTTTATCTATCTCAGATCAAGGTGGTTTTACCAGATTAGCATGGAAAGAAGCCTATATCTTGTACATCATGCAGCAGGCTGTGTTAGCCAGTCCTAAACTTCAGAAAGGTTATTGCAACCTTTCTACAGTGTAGACATTCTTTAAATAATTGTGTTTCTTGAGACTGCTAATTCCTAAGGCTCACTTCCCTTTACATACCATTGCATGAGGTTTACTTTTTGCCAGCAGAAGGAGGGAAATACATTGAAGGAACTCAGAAAATGCTATCAAATAAATTTCCAAGACATCAAGGTATTTCAAGATATAGAGGGAGAGGACTAACTTTGCACTCTACAAAGAATCTGAGTTAAGTGTTTCAGCTATTCAAGGCTTAAGAAGATATTGTTCAGGTCAATGGATGTTCGAGCAGGCTGCTTAAAAGCTGCCAATGCAACAGCTACCTAGGAGGTCATTCATGCCTGTGCAGTGCCCCATATATCAGTGAAAACTCAAGACTGGGTCTTAAGATATAAAGTTTAGATCCTTACTTATGTTCATTTGCATAGTGTCAAAGGCTAAGCTCTTTGAGGGGGGAAATTAATATAATAATGTGATTATATTATCTGAATGCTATAGGTTTCAGTACATATTAAATATATATATATGAATATATATTTAATATGCTCAAACCGAATATAGCAATGTAGGAAGATCATTAGTTGTCTTTACTGAAGTGAGATTATGTAATTATTTTTAATGACTAATGGTTGGATTAATTAGCTTTTAGGTATTTCATTTACATATATATTGCTACTTTATTTGAACACAGACATACAGCAGTGAAGTAGGTAGTCAGAATCTTCCTTAACTGTCATAATAATTTTTTCACTATATATGTTAACTGTACCTATTTGTTTTAATTTACCTTGAATTCCTAAGGCTCTGTTCAAAGAGATAACCATCAGGTCAAATTCTGACATTTTAGTAGCTTATACAGGGAGAAAAAAGCTATCTTCCCCGCCCGCCACCCCACTTAGGTGAGAACTTTTTATCTTATAAAAATATACCCTTTTTAAAATGCTGATATTATTTCTAAGCCAGTGCAATCATTTAGTAAGGTACAATGATCACCTCCCAAATTACTTGTGGGGAAATCATACTAAAATCACCGCTACAAGGCAGAAAGATCTGGCTAAAATAGATAGGCTAAAATTTTAAGCTATTGTTACCTCTAACATCCAATATCTTGATTTAAATAGATCAGCTGAAGAACAATTTATTATATAACTTCATACAGTTTTAAACTGCTATTTTCTTCTCCTTCCTGTAGCTTTATATTGAATTTACCACTTTCAGCTGTATTCACTCCTTTTTCTTCTAGTACTGAGGCCACTTTATCAGAACACTTCTTCACAAATAAGCAATTCTAAAAATAACTTATGGGCCACTAAGATTGCTCTTCGGTATAATAAATATACTGAACTTCTCAGTTGCCTTCCTGTAAACATCTTTTTTATTATATCAGATTAGCACTTATAATTTACTCCTGAACAATATTGTCTTAGTCATGCAGTTGTAAAATTAACATAGAAGGTCATTAATTAGTATTATAGTAATAAAGTCACTACTGATCTATACGGGGAAGAATATCTGACTGGGCACTAATTAAAACAGGGAGGTGACGTGACCTGTGAAATTTTGTCCAATAGTGTATATTTATCAAAGCCAGTAAGACATCAGTCTCAGTGGACTTTCATGCATTTTCATTTGTGTTCTACAATATTTTTTCTTGGTTAAAAGCCATAAGATTACCTGGGAGTTGAGAGATGCAGTTTAAAAACTTAGCCTGGATTTGACCAAAAGCTTTGAAAACATTACACACAATAGTTCAAGAAACAGGTCATAACTTTTTAACTTTTCAGCAACTAACTTTGTTGTCAACTGCCTACTGTCTGATTCCTACTGCAGAACTGATTCCCAAAACACATAGTAATGCTCAAAGTACAAAAAACCCCAAACTGTTTAATAAATTAATTGACAATAATTCCACTAGTTGCTTTTATAGAAGGTAATATCGATATAACTCTCGGTCATCTGTTTTGTTGCTGGAAGCTAGGGTTCTTATCAGGAAAAGGATCCCTTTATATAAAACTTCTATAGTTTTATTAAACATCTTCTTCCTGTTGCTATTGCAGATACATACTGGGCTACACAGCTACTTGGTTTGATTCAGAATCACCGTTGGTTCAAGTTTATATTCACAGTAACTCTTAGATTTATGATTGATGTGCTACTCTAGTCTCCTGTGGGGTCACTTGTTTTACAATTTCAATTCTGTTATTCTCCCCTAGGCCTGATCCTTGTCAAAAGGATTACAGTTTTGTAGAGCTATACGAGTCAGCATTATTTTTATTAAAAACAGATGTAGCATCATTATAAGGAAGTTATTAAACAGCAAATTATACCAAAACATTTCTCTTCTAAATTTTTCTATCCATACAGGCAAACTAAATTTTGGCTGATCAAGAAATTTCACCATTGACAGTGGTTTCTTTTTCTTTTTCAAATCCATGGATAACTCCTTGTTTGTTACCAATTTATCTGATTAGTGAATACTTCCAGCTCCATAATGTCATCCCACTGATAAAACCTCCCCCCCCTGCAAAACGCTTACCTTTGTATCAGAGAGGGGTAAACATCTTCCTTGGACAGCCTACGCAAGGAAAGTTCTTGCTGCTAAAGTAGGATTTTGTGAGGCTCCATAACACACTAGATCAGGAATTCCAGGCAGCCATGACCAACTTATCTGAAAATAAAATTTCAGTTTTAAGTGTTATTATGGTTCTTTTTATTAAAAAGAACAAACCAAAACCAATTCTAGGTATAGAAAGTGTTGAATAACTTTTACCTTTTTTTTTTTTAATCATTTTTAATTTTTTTACTGTGCTTTGCCATATGATCTGCATCCATCTGACTAGGAGAGGGGCCTTGCAGTCAATATTCCTCCTTAAAAAGAGATTTTGCCCATTTGATTGAAACACCTGCTTGAATCCCACCTTAAATCCTTCAGCTTGACAGTTACATAGAGAGCTTTCTAATCTATAGCATTCAGCTGCCAAGAGAGCCTCACTGCTTACAGCTGTGACTAGATGAAACATGAAGCCCTTTTTCAACATGCCAGCCAGCTTCCTATTTCTGGTCTTATTACATTAATGCTCCGTGTTCTCTTTTTGCAGTGCCTTCTTTCAGACCTCACTGTTGCAGGTCCTCATGAAAGTCACTCCTATGTTCCCTCTTTGACATAGTCTTGTGACAAGAGAGACTTTTCCCACTTTATGACAGCTTAATAATGCAAACTGTGAATCCAGAAGAACTTGTCTGGGTTATCTGAAATACTCGTTGGCACCTAATATATTCAATATTTAAGATCTCATATCATGGATAGAACATTCAAAACAATGTGGGAAGAGACTGAAAATGGTTAATAAACATTTTGTCTAAAACATACTTTACAAGATCCTTTAAAATTGCCTTTCCTACTTGAAACAACTAATTCATTAGGCAATAAAAGCCAAAAGCACTTTTTTCAGAAGCAATATTACTATCCAGTATATAAAATAAAAGCAACAGGACTAAAATTATTATTAGATTTCAGAATACCCAATATCTGAACAGTCAATTCCTTTGAACTATTTTAATATGGCTATTGAACAAAACAAAGCATGTTTTGCTTCCAATTTTCAGTGGATGCATAATCTACACTAGACCTACAGTTAGGAAAATCTCCCTTGCTCAGGCTTGGAGTGTTACTGCTTGCTGTATGTCATGGAAAATGTTTCTGTTGCTCAGACAGGTTAGATTACAAAAGATCAGCCTAAATAAGTGATAGTGAAGTACTCATGTGCATAGTATCAATGCAATATTGTATTGCTATTTAATGAGACATGCTTCAAGACAAGAATCTGTAAAAAAGAGATAAAGAACTGCAATGTAAAGCTTGCGTGAACAGTGAGCTGTAAGAAACAAGCAGGGCATTTATTTGCTTTACTTGATTTTCAGTTTTCCAGTCATCATAATGCATATATGAGCTTAAGGTTTTCATGCAGCAGAATTAGTCATCCTGTCAAATATATTGCTTGTAGAAAATAAAAATAAGTTGTTAGTAAGTTAATGACTCCTAATATTTCTGAATGAGAATTTTCCCAAGCCAAGCCTCTCAATCATGTCTAAATATTAAAAGTGTAACAGGAGTATTCCTTACTATAAATACATCTCCTTCAACTTCAGGAGAAAAAAGATGAACACAGTTGTAATGCACCCATTCTACTGATGGTGGTTTGTTTTTGTAGCCTTCTATTGCAACCACATTTCAAACCACTAATTCAGGCATTTTCCTTGAAGTAGCTGTCAAGTCTTCTAATCAGGTTCATTAAGCTCTCTATTTTAGAAAACATCAAGATATTTCAAGCAGGCTACTACTGAAATAAAATGTGCATATGCAACTATAGATACTTTGTGTAAACACAGTTCCAATCCTTTTGTCATCAACTATATCTTTCATGCTATTAATGGAAAAGACAGGCTTTCACCTTCATTTGTGGAGTGTCTAGCACAAATTGTTCTTGGTTGGTTCCCATGAGCTATTGTAATACTGTTAATATATTGAATCATTGCTTGGCAGTGATTTTATTAAAACATTGTGTATAAAATAGCATTTGCCTGTAGAAAGTATGTCAAATATTATGAAGTGCAAACAAGCAGAATGAGGTCTTGCCAAGTAGGTGAGTTTTGGCTCATCCATGTGAGACACATCATGCTATTTTCTCCTTTTCTGCAAGCAAATCTATTGTAATCCAAATGATCATACCTGTAATACTGACAGAATGATAGCTGCCTCCTTTGATCAGTAATAAGCACAATGAACTGTAGAAGTATTACCAGAATCTATGGGCCAGTCTATAATGAAAAGACATTCACTGGAGGAAAGCGAGAAATACTGTTGAGAGAAAAAGCTTCTGTAGGAAATAAGGGATCTTGTGGAAGGTGAAGCAAGCCATTCCCTGTTATTATATGCATCTTATCTCTATGAAGCATATATATACATAACAATTTTTAATGTAACAGTCATGCCCAGTACAGCAATTATGGAGCTAACAGAGGTAACAAACAATATATAAGGAAGCAGGAGACTGGTAGGACCAGACATGGGGTAGCAGAGTGTGGAAGCACAGGCAGGGACAGGAGTCCCAGCTCCAAGCCTGAACACCCAGATGAAAGAAGAGTTGATGTGCACATTTCAACAAAGGTGTTATTATTCTAGGGAAGGAGGAGTGGTGGGGAAAACAGTTGGCTGCATACACATTATAACATCTGGCTTGGGAAACAAGTGTGATCTGCACAGGCTGTTACCTTGAGAAGCCTCCCTAACAGCCCTGAGGGAAGAGGGTTTTTGTTTATAAAGATATGCTCAGAAGTCTGATGTCTTTGGCTGCTACCAGCACTGTTTATCCATATGGATTGAGGAATAAGTCTCATAAGACCACAGGTAGCTATTATACCCTTTAGGTAAAGGATGACAAGGACTGCAGATGAGATAGAGAAAGGGACTGAGAAATAATGACAATTGTGCTCTACTGAGCCAAAAGTATATCCAGAATCATTATTTTGCATAACAAATTCACCTATCAAATGTAATTCAATTTTCCAGGGAAAATCAGTTCCGTGACCTAGATAGTAATAAACAGCACACTGCGTATGCGTTAGCCCAATGTACAACAGCTAAGGCTGTAACAGATTTTGCACTTAAAAAGAAACTGAATCTACTGCTTCTTATTAATGATTCAGACTTGATTCTGGAGGCTGGCATTTGTGTGGACCTTTTTTTTTTTTCTTTATTTTTAATATGTAGAATAGGAGGCAGAGCTTTGTGCAGCACTGAATTTCATTATCACCGGTTTTGAACTGCTCAGGGCAGTTGCGTCTATTCACTGAGGATCCAGAGCAGCTGCACCGGAGTAGCTCCACAGAAAAAACTCAGGTGTGCTTGATACCTTCCCTTAATCTTGCTCCATCTGAGATACTATGGTATTTGTACAACTAGAAATATAAAATATGATGCTGCTTCAAGGACTACTACCTCTCTTCTCCCTCTCCTCCCTCTGTAGAACAGTGCCCAGCGAGATTTGCTGCTAGCAGGAATGGTTCCACCTGTAGAGAACAGATGTACCAACTGCTTTGGAACTCAACTCATATGCCACTAAACTATGACTTCCACTTAGGTAGTGATCCTTCCTACTGGACATAAATCTGTTTTCTTAAGCAAAGAACAATCAGTCAATCATACAAACTCTTAAGCAAGAAAACGTAATATCTGAGGGGGAAAAAAAATAATCCTATCTACTTTTGTTATGCCGAGCCTAATCATTAGGGCACTCTTTTCTTTCTAACAGGAATGGTGATAATTTTTCAGATTTAATGGAAAGGAAGAGGATGAATAAGCTTATAAGGGGCAGATGTATTTCAGTAAGAGACACTTGTGTCTTTTTCGTTTTTCCTTTGCCTACTTCTATAGTGTGTCAGACGCTTGCATAAGTCTTCACCTACTCAAGTAGGTGAAAATTAACACTGACTTCATAGAACTACTCAGAAATATAAACTCCTTGCTGCACTTACCTGTAAATATTAAATATATAAAAATGTAAATACAACTTTCAAGATGAAAACAAAGACCCAATTCAGCCTTTTCTTTTCCTTAAAACTTAGTTGTCATGGATGAAATAACATCTCTAAAATGAAAAGATTTGTAAGTTATTTATCAATAAGTCTTTCAGATATACCCCTTTAAAATGGTTTTGCTCTTTATCTGATGTTTACTTAGTTAGTAATACTATTTCATAGATATATCTTATGACTAGAAATGGAATAATTCTCCTATACTAAATGCTTTTTGAAACATATTATTCTGATTATTTCCAGAAGCAATGAAAATTTCATTATGCAAAGTCTATTTACCTAAACAAGCTCAAAGAACAGGACCTTGCAGGTGAATTGAAATCCTCTCTTTGTGTTTCAGAATTCAAAGGGGCAAACTGATGTTTCAGAGACTAGCACACCAATGCAAATCATTTTCTCCATTGTTGATTCTTGGTTAAGAAATCCTGAAAGGAGAACTCTGACGCTTGGTATTTAATCGGCTTCTGGGTCTGTGCAGCTCACTTTTGACAAACATAAAGCTGCAAAAAATAGAACTTGAAAGGAAAAAAAGGAAAAAGCATTCCCAAACGTTTTTGAAGCTACTAATTTCTAAAAGTCAGTGAAAAATCCATCTTACAGATTCAGATGACAGCAGATCAGTTTTATCCAGTCAGAGCACATGGTGTTTGGTATTCATTAATGATTTTATGACAAATTGGATATATTTTCATGTGCAGGTATAAATATGTCTCTGAAGGTTTCATTTCTCAAAAAAATCAAATAATGCATGAGGACATAAAATTTAAGGTTGATTTATTTTTGGGCAAGCCTTTGTGCATTTCATTTTAAATTAATTCATATTTGAAATGACTTATATTTGGAAAGCAGCAGCACCTTTAGAAGCTGTCTTTGCCCACAGTCTGATCTTATACCAGAGGTCAGCTTTTATGTTAATCTTACATCCTCCAAACACATTATACTTATTTAATCTCTTATGAAGGCCTTTTAAACTCAGCATATGGTGAGCAACTAGTAGAACTGGTCATATCATATCAGGTTAAGCTTGGTATAGTTTTAACACAGAAGGAAATGGGATGTAAGTGTTTATTATTGTCATAGTGCTAACATACTGAAACAACTACTTTGTTGTTGATCCATGACTCATAATCTTTGGCAAGTGACACTGATGTGCCTCACAAAGTAAGCAAATGCACAGCCTGGGCTAGTGTTACAGAGGGATTACATGGAGAGAACCAGCATACAGGGTATAGCAGAAGGCTTTGTAGCCTGAGTAATCCCAGCACTCCTGAGCACATCTGAACAGCAGATATTTGCAGACTAAAGTAGGACACACAGATTTAAATAGCGCTGAATTCTACATAAAATCAAGAATCTCTTGAACACATCAAATAAGAAAACAACCCAAACACATTCATTTAAAACCCAATGCTGTTCTATTTTGTATGGGCAGGAAAGGAAATAAGAAAGGGGAATCATACCAGGGGAGCTGCCTGCTGTGTTGTGTATGGCAGTATTTGATATCTAAGCCAGTCTTTCACCACAGCATTTTGTCTTGGTGATGTCTGAGGATAGGAAGGGGCTGAAGTAGATGCTCAGTTCCATTAGTAGCACAATCACTGTAGTTTACTTATCCAAAGGCAACTGACTGTTTCCCCTGTCTGACAGAGAAGTTCATCATGGTGTCATGCAAAATAGCATTTTTCTGAGTTGATTATTTGAAGATGTTACCCTTGACTTCATTGTGGATTAAGCCTTCTGTTTTAATAGTAGCTCCTTTTATTCCAAGCTAAAAAAAAACCTCGGGCATTTGTAACATTTTACATAAACCTGTCATTGCTTACATTGTCTTAACATGACCTAAGCCACATCTATGACCAATATTTTCTGTATTAATTCTGAAAGTGGAATCTTCCTTTTAAACTTTCCATCAGCAAGACCCAACAGAGGAAATAAATGTATTAAGTGAGCCAACACACTCTTTTATTATTTCCTTTGGTTGTTGTTTGCTCAGGAGAGTAGATTATTCAACAGCTAGAATTTTAGAATATTCTTGGTAATAAATTTTACATGAAAGAGATAGACATGTCTCCATAGTCATAAAAACACAAGACATGATCATAAACAATTCAATAATTCACCTGATTATTAGGTTTCTAGATAACATTACTATATTTGTACTATCTCAAAGTACTGGACTTTTATGTGGACATAAATGTATTACCTAGTCAGCCCTATCTTCTTTCATAGACAGACTGTCAGAAAACTACATAAACCTGCCTGGCAATATGTTAACATGACAAATACTTTTGGACTCCAGAGGACTTCATCCACCTGCATTTGAAAGTTTTACTTCAGAGCTTAGATCACAGGAGACTGAGGAATCTGATAATGAGAGCGTTGTTTAAAGGCAGTGAAGGCACAGCACAAGAAACACAAAAACTCAGCCTTGTTCCTTAGTTTCTCCAGCAATTTATGCTACAATTGGTTGTATAGTTAATACATATTATTTGATAATGTAGAATTTGGCCCCAGATGCATGATTTCTGAGCTTCTAAATTATGCTGTTCATTTTAAGACAATTATCAGAAAGAATATACTCTGTGGATCGTTAAAGAGTAATTTGCCCAGAAAGAGTATGGACACGAAGAGGCACACAGGCACTGGAAAATACAACAACTAGGTGACCAAAATCACATTCTTGGTGGTTATGAACATCCAGACAGATCACTCAGTAGTATATGAGAGATTAATGATGTGGCAAAGATGAGCTTTAAGAAGGGACACAAGTAGCTTATTCTTTATTACGTTTTTTGGAAAGGAAATCTGTTGAAGATAAATTGTCAGTTAACAAAACACACAAAGAAGAGAACAGTTAAGCTTAATTTTACAACTCTTATGCAAGTGGCAAATCCTTATTCATTTGAATACTGCCACTGAACTCACATGTAAATGAAGATACAGGATGTTAGAAATCTGAACTCCTAGCTTTCCACTAAAATATCCATATGAAGAACTACTTATTAGTTGTTAAAAACAGCTTATAACATACTTAGATACACTTACATCAAGCACTGTTGAGCAAGCCAGAATCTGCATTTGAAGAGTTACACAGGTGTTTAATTCATTTTAGAATCTCACAATTACCGATGTTGTTATTATAATTGGAACAGAACAAGAAAGAGAGATCGTATATGAAATTCTTAATATTGTAGATTTTGTTGTTCCTCCAAAGTTGATTTGTTGTAGCTACACTGGTCTAAAAGATGTAGAAGAGACAAAGCTTGTAGATGAAAATAGCATCTATTTGACCAGATAATACAATAAAATAAAAAAAAAAAAAATAATAAAAAAAAGACAAATCATTCTTTTAGTCTGAAATAAAAAGAATGGACTTTAAAGCTAAATTCAAGTCCAGTTTCTCTCTTAAAGTTTAGTTATGTATGAGATCAGCTGGCCTGCCCTTGAAAGGAAAGTTTATAACCCCTAAATGAAGCTGAAACTAGCTGTCTTATCCTATTCTTGATATAATGATATATTTCATAGAATCATTTAGGCTGCAAAAGACCCTTAAGATGATTGAGTCCAATCTAATACTTCCAAGTCCACCACCAAAACATATCCTTAAGCACCACGTCTACATGTCTTTCAAACCCTTCCAGGGATGGTGACTCAACCACTTCTCTGGGCAGCCTGTTCCAATTCCTGACAACCCTTTCCGTGAATAAATTTTTCCAAGTATCCAATTTAAACCTCCCCGGTACAATTTGAGGCCATTTCCTCTTGTCCAGTTGCTTATTACTTGGGAAAAGAAACCAACAACCTCCATGCTACAACCTGCTTTCAGGCAGTTGTAGACAGCGACAAGGTCTTCCCTCAGCCTCCTGTTCTCCAAGCTAAACAGCTCCAGTTCCCTCAATCGCTCCTCATAAGCCCTGTGCTCCAGGCTACTCATCAGCCTCATTGCTCTTCTCTGCATGTGCTCCAGCACCTCAATGTCTTTCCTGCAGGGAGGGCCCCAAAACTGAATGCAGGATTTGACATGGGGCCTCACCAGCACTGAGTACAATGGCACAATCACTTCTCTAGTCCTGCTGGCCATGCTACTTCTGATACAAGCCAGGATGCTGTTGGCCTTTTTGGCCACCTGGGCACACTGCTGGCTCATGTTCAGCCGTCTGTCAATCAACACTCCCAGATCCTTTTGCACCAGGCAGCTTTCCAGTCACTTCTCCCTGAGACTGCAACATTGCATGAGGTTGTTGTGACCCAGGTGCAGGACCTGGCACTTGGCCTTGTTAAACATCATACAGCTTGCTTCAGCCAATGGATCCCATTTGTCCAGATCCCTCTCTATGGCCTTCCTACCCTCCAGCAGATCAACACTCCCATCCAGCTTGGTGTCATCTGCAAATTTACTAAGGGTTCACTCAATCCCCTCATCCAGACCATTGATAAAGACATTAAATGAACTGGCCTCAATACTGAGATCTGAGGAACACCACTTGTGACTGGCTGTCAACTGGATTTAACTCCATTCACTAAAGCTCTTTGGGCCTGGCCAATCAGCCGTTTTTTCACTCAGCAAAAAGTATGGCCATCTAAGTCATGAGTAAGTAGTTTCTCCAGGTGAATGCTGTGGGAAACGGTGTCAAAGGCTTTACTAAAGTCCAGGTAAACAATATCCACAGCCTTTCTGTCATCCACTAAGCAGGTCATCTTGTCATAGAAGGAGATCAGATTTACTACAAAGAAACCAGGTAAGCAAAAACATTGAGAGATATTTGTGATTTGCATAATGATCAAATAGAGTAGGCATTTTTATAGTTATTATTTCATTATTTTCCACTATTGTTTTTAAAGTTTCAACTACAGTGCTCTTCGGAGCAACGTCTACCATGTGAAAATGCAGATTCCCAAGTTCCATAGTTTCTGATTCTTTCCTGCAGTAACACCATCTATTACCTCAGTGATATATAGAGTGGCTAAAGTCACAAAGCAGGCATTTCTGACCTCGGCAGTGAAATAAAACATTTACAAAAATAGGAAGCATCTTAGCACCCCAGGAAACATGAAATAAGCTACACCTTCCATTATACATGTCCTTTTGTGGTCCTTACATGAAAAAAACAATATTTGCTTACAGTATCCTCATTGACTCCTCAGCCAAATTCTAATACAAAACTGTGCCCATTCAAAAAAGTTCAGTAAAACCATTTAATTGTTTTGCAGCAGGAACTTCAAGGCCTGTTCATTTTCCTTGTATTAGTTAGAAAAAGAGAAATCCACTGGGGATACCTGTCAATTTTTGCTTGTGTACAAACTCCTCAAAACCAAAAGGATAAATGAAAACTTTTGCATTGTTCTGTAGCAGGACCGTTAGATACTTAAATCAATATATGTAGTTGCCCTTACACACACAGACACTACATGTTCATCAACGTAATTGAATAAGAAATAGATAAATAGACAAAATAAATATTTTTCCATCTTAGACATATTAGAATTAGAAGACCTCTGACAAGTAGCACCACATATTTACGCACACTCCCTCTGTAAGTTTAAAAATGTGAAGTTGCAGACTTCCTTATAAACTTGTGCTTATTTCTGTTCTGTTTTTTCCTGGTTAATATGGAGAGTTTCTACTTTAAAAAAGTTTTTTTTCTTCTAAGTAATTTTTTAATGAAACTTCAGGCTCCCTTCAAAGTGTCTTTTTTATGTTTTCAGTTTAGCCCAGATTCCTGCCTGACCTGGAATATGCCACAGAGAACCTCAATGGCTATATGAGAATATTTTGGTCTGAGAAATAAACAAACAAACAAACAAAACCATTAGCCAATCTCATAACAACTTTAAACCATTCAAAACTGTAATTTTAAAGGTGATGAAAGCATAAGTACATTTTTACTGATGTTTAAGGCCACAACTAGAATTCCCACTTCTCTGAGTAAAGGTTGTAAAGATTATGTAAATGGCAAATTCGTAGGAGATATGTGCCAATTTTTTTCATCAAACCTTAGCAAAAACATCCTTTGAAGATGACACATTAATTTTAAAAAGCTGGAAGAATTGAATCATACTTAGATTTAAAATACCATGATAGTAAATGCAAGACACAGCTGCTGTTAAGCACCTTTAGGAAGTAATCAGCACACAACAGCATGATCAAGAGTGGACACCATTAGTTTAAATGCCACAACTATTATATCAAGTGAATTTTAACACTCTGAGACGGAGGATCAGGACTTGGCTCAATGTACAAAGTCTAATGTCTGTCCTTATGAGGGTTCCACCTGCTGCCATTGCCAAATGGCACCTGACAAACACCACTTCAAAATATAGAGGGGTTTTTGTTGTTTTCATCATTTTGGTTTTGTTTTCCAATTACAAACATGATTTGCAAAATGAACAGAAATTTGGAAGAGATTTAAGGATTTCAGACAGACTTCCCAAAGGCATTTGGCAACACTAATGCCAGGATGAGTTCAGAGTGAGAAAATCAGTCTGATTTAAAATTTTCATCTGGTTTTATTCAAAAGATAGACAATGGTTGCTGAAGCTGTACTTCCAGGATGAAATCCTGAAGAAAGTAATCAGCCCAGGGAGAACAGAAGAGAAAATCTCCAGCCTATGCAGTTAATCAATGGGAAGCTCTCACATCCTCTGGAGGGAAAGATGGGATTGTGTCTAAAGGACAATGATTCATAAAATGGCTTGAAAACATTATAATGATACAAAAAAGGCATTTGAGAATGGAAAAAAATTGGAGAGCTAGAGATAATTTATACCAAGGGCTCAGATGGCCAAGGACATTGGGGAAGCTGTTGAGGCCTTCTGCATATGCCAAAAATGAAGACCAAATTCATAAACATAATCCACACTGCTGACATAGCAAAACTAAATGGTTAACATAGAGATTTGTTTGCAATTAATGGGAGTGTATATGTATTTATTTTAAGCTCTTGTCCCAATCCTTTGACACAGACTTAGAAAAAGAGGGTTAAACAAATGATCATGTGCATCAAATGTATTTTAACTGGACATAAAAGACATAGTAATGTCTTTCTTTGGGCCACCATTTAAGAAGCAGTTTTCTGTGAAGTACAGGTTTAGACATGGGCGCTCTAGTTTGTTATCCCCTTTCCCAATAGGCTGGTAGAAAATGGTGTCAAAATAATAAAGTGCCTATAAAGATGGCAGTGGAATGAGACACCTATCTGTATTTAGCTCTGCAAAATTATAAGATGGCACCAGTGAAGCATGGGTTGACACCTGCTGACATTTTATTTAACTGAAAACTGAAAACAAAATTACTGGCACTGAGTGGAAGTGAATGTCAGAGTCATGGAATATTTGCAGAAATATACAGACGTGGATAAGGCTGAAGAAAAGTATTATTTGGTGTCCCAGAGGATGCCAGCTCCACTAGAAAATGACACCGAACACACCTGTGATGAGAATGTGTGACTGTAACATGCAATTTTGTCTCAAAAGACCTTTGTTTCAGGTTTATGAGGTTGTCAGCCCCAATGGACATCTGCTGAAGAAAACCACAGCTCCGCACTGAAAGGCAGAGATAATGGCTACCAAAGTGAGGAAAGCAGCAGTCAGACAGGACAAGTTACTGCCCAGTTACACAGTTACAGAATACTAATATCAGAAAGGAGACTATCAAGTCCAAAAAACAGTAGTTATTTACACTAAAAAGTATCTCTTCTTTATGTGACGAAGATTTCTCTTATGATGGCAAACTATGGGACTTTTGAATGATTAAACTAAGGAAGAGAGAAAAACCACATTACACTAATGGAAAAAAGTGATTAATTTTGTTATAATTAATGCACTTTTTACAGAATTTGAATTATGCTACTTTTACTCTGTCTGATTTTCTTCAATGCTCTACAGTCTTGTAAGTACTCCATTTCACTTTTTTTTTTGGCATTGAATAACCCATGGCCATGTATATAAAAATAAATTGGCATAAAAGTCAGTAAATTTTTTACTGACATTTGTATAAAAGCGTTTAACCTAAAAGTGATGCTATAATGTCTTGTTGCCATGGCAAGTATCTAGTTTTTCTAGTCTTCACTGAAAATCTGATCAATGAACAAATATAAATATAACTTCGTTATTTACCAATATTTTTTGTGTTGAAATTCTATAATCTGGAGATATTTTATTTATGACAATTCAACCTTCATTTTGTAGGCTAAGACACTGATGTTTGTTATCTCTAGGTCTGATTTAACTGAATGCTAAAAACCATTTAGATGTATCTTCTTTTACTGCATTGGCCTGCAGATATTGGTGCCTCATAAAAAAAATGGCAGGATTTTAAAGTCAAACAAATAGGCTTAACATACATTTTACACACTGATCAGATCACAGCAGAAGAGTAATATAATGTGGGATTCTCAGCAAATTGTTGTAAATATATTTTACCTTCTCATATTTCTAATGATTAAAGAAAAAGGGGTGGATGGAAATTGGCAGCCTTGAAAAAGTAAATACTTGGATTTAGCTGCACTGTTATCCCAGATGTCCTGCACTGTATTATTCATTCTTCTAAGATAAAACTATTTAAAAACCAATATAGTCAGAGAATATCTGATATGATCTAGAAGCAGCCTGCTACCTTTGTGTTAAACAGTCTGAACAGTATGAAAAGCAGAGAACAGAAATCCTGGATTTAAACTATTATATAAGCAGCTACCTAGATGTAGTGGCAGGAGCAGCTGCTGTTGTTATTGTAGTACTTATAGTAGCAGCAATAGCAGTATTTACCTCTGTCAAACATTAGGGAGATATGAGGCAAGGAGATGAAATCTAAATTAGGAACCCTTATAAAACTACATTTATTATGTCTGAAATTTTGTATCATGGATCCATCCTTTCATATGCTGTAGACTTCCCTGTTGACAGAGAACAAACTCAGCTATTTGTCTTTACTCATCCATGTTTACTTGCTAGGATTGCCTAGATATGGAGTGTACCTCACAAAGTGATGGGACAGCATAAACATATAAAATGCAGGCTCATTTAAGAAAAGATGTCACAAAACCCTCATCAAATCCTCCAGAAATTATGGTTTTCATCCATGTGGTGCAATTATACACCTCCCACCTCCTGTCTTGACCACAGATCTAGAGGACTTAATGACTCCTTCTGTCACTGTACTGAACTACAGTTTCCATTGAATATTAAATGCAAAGTTTTCAAACAGATTATGTTTTTTGCAAGGGTTCATCTATAATAATAGGAATCACCATGTTGCTAGATTTCTGTTCTATCTTCCATGCAACTGTCAGTCAAATTATTGCCTTATGTAGAAAGTTATAATCATTGTAATCAAATATAATTTAAAACTTCTGCTAGGTGGCATGATGTTATGCTAGAATCACTTTCAAAGCTACAACAAACTCTTTTGTCAGTGCTTTTCTTATAAAGTCTGGTTTTCATTTGGTTTCTAATTTATTCATGAGTGTTTATTCAAACTTCAGATGCATTTGTGCATAAATATAATTAAAAAATGTTTATTTTATATTGAGAAATATGAAGGTAATTAGTAATGTATGAATTGAAGGTCAGAGCAATCACACACATTTTTACTTGGTTTGTACTTATTATAGCAAATATCTTTGCATACTTAATATTTCCTTACTGCTTTGGCATACTGGCTTACACAATTTCCATTATTCCCTATTTTCAATTTCAAATTACATTCTAATAGGTTATTGTAGCATTAATAGTTCAACTACTGGGAAACTCCCAAATATTTAAAGCATAAGAGGCTTTTTGTATGGAGTAAAACTGTTATCTGTCTAGGTCCATAATGTTTCCTCTGTGCAAATTCTCTCAGTTTATCTTTTATTATATATCCAATATCTGAATTCACGTGAGTTAAAAATATTCATTCTGAAAGGAAACCTCTTTAGACCCCTGATTTAAAAAGGTACACTGGACAGATGATTTCAGGAGTTTCTAAAACCTAAGTGAAAACTGGAATAATTTTATTTTATATTATCAAAAAACAACACCAAAAATGTCTTCAGCCTGCTTCACTTTTTAACTTACAGTAAATGGCTTTAAACAAGCTGTACATTTTTTTCCACATGATGTCTTTTATTTGTAATTTTCTTATTTTTAATAAAAAAAAAAATGCTATGATCATTATGTTACAATCTCTGACTTTGGAAATAGATATTTTCTTATGGGAGAAAATTGCAGCAATATTTTTATGCAGCTGAATATGGAAATATTACCAATGTCCTGCAAAATTTAGGGTATTGCATACAGTAGAAACCTGGGTATTTTTTCAGATTACATGGTATTATGAAAAAAATAGCATTCATAAGCATTTTAAAGCTAGTATAAGTCACAGCAAGTTTTCAGTTCAGCTGCTTAAATTAAGTTACATGTTTATAGCTATACATTTGCATAACAAAATAATAGTTCCCACAATGTTATTTCAAAGTTTAGAGCTATGGTTTCTGAACAAAAATGGTTTATAATGTAACATGGCAATTGTAATAAGTGAATATTACATGGAACATTTGAAGGCTGCCTAACTCTCCTTTATGTATATTAATGGATCAGTTGGATGGGGTGCATGGTGGAAGGGGGGCTGCCAGAGTTACCTTGCTGCAGTTTCAGTACAGTTCCTGCACATTTGATAATTACTCAGTGAATTCCACATGGTTTAATCAAGCAAGACTGTTAATTTAGTCTTATCATGCTGTGCTGCTTTGTGGGTTTAAAGGCCAGTGCAATAAACAGACTTGTAAGTTCAGTTTCTTTTATTAGAACTACCAGCTCATTTTTCTCTCACTTCACCTCATAGCAAATATGATTCCTGAAAATAAATGTTCCGTTTTTCACACTGGAAATAGTAAAACACTGGGATAATGTGTCCAGGGAAGTTGGGAAATTTTAATCCTTGGAGATATTCAGAATTTGACTAGACAAGGCTGTGAGCAATCTAACCTAGCTGGCTCTGCTCCAAGTATGAGGTTGGACTACATGACACAACCTACATTTTTCTGTTATTTTATGCTTGCGTTCTATCACACCTCATATCATCTAGAAACACTTCACGTTAGAAAGAAAGTTAGTAACAATTAATATGCAATTGTCATATTGTAAATTTCTAGGTACCTATATTGCCACACTAGCACCAGAAAAAGAACAGGCGCATATGTTATCACAGCTGCAAGTTGTGTTGCTCAATGAATGACAAAAGTGAATTTAACACCTAAAAAGAGCCACTGCAACAGGTGAAGTTGTGTAGTTTAGATACACCTATTGTACTCTCTCACATTAATCTACATAGAGGTCTTTTTGGCAGCATGTGGAAAATACAACCATTTGGATGTATTGCCCTGAGCAACTATATTAATAGGTATATGGTATTCAGTGCTTAGGAAGGTATAATTAATGGTGAATGGAAAGGTTTGGGGTTTGATGTTTTCTGATAAAAACTGCATTTATAAAGAATATAGATAAAATCCAATTCTTGTAAACTTGATAGAAAACAAATAAGAGAGAGATTTCTCTTTGCTACTGCAGGTATCTTTTCAGTGAACAAACCAAATCCAGAATACACTATACTTATATGAAGGATCATGCTACAGTGTGTATGAACGTCTCTTTGGTGTACATAAAGCAATGTGTTAGTCACTTCCTACTGAAATTCAAACAAGAAACATTCAGCAGATTACAGTTTTGCCTGCAGCTTGTGTTATGGCCAGCGACTGCAAAAGGACGAATACTTTTTACACTGATCAAGAATATCAAGGTTATGTAACACATAGTTCATACATGGTTTCATTCAAGCCACAGTCTTACAACAGTATACAACTGTTTGGAAAGATATAAAAAATGCTATGACATAATTTTTAGAAACAATAAAAAATGTCCTGCAAGATTTTCAGCCTGTTACTGTTTTACCTTAGTGGTCCTACACCTCAGAATGTGTGCCACTGTGATTTTTGCTAGACATGTCCTCCTTGAAAAATCTGTAATGCCAGTGGTTAAGAAAAAGTGAGCTCATAAACTGGGAAGTTGACTACAGGGAGATTTTGGTAAGACTTCTAAAACTAAGTGATCTAGCACTTTTGCCACTTGAGTATCTAACTATCTTTTGCAAATTGAACTTAACTACATTAGAACACTAGTTCCCCAAAGGTATTGTGGCAGTTAATTAAAAAAAGGATCTAAACGTGCGTCTCCTGCAACTCAATCAGTTTTCTATCAACCCAATGTCCGCTAGTGAGTGAAAACCAAAAGATGAAAGAAACTAGCACTTAAGAATATAGCTGCAGAGAGGAGAAATATAATAATGAAATGAATCACAGATACAGTGAAAACTAGACTGCATGTTTTGAATTATTTTCTATTTTATCATCTAAAAGTTCTAGTGGCAACTGAAATAAAGAAATAAAAGTTTACACTGTTTCTTACTTTATATGAACTGTTTCATTGATTGCAGGACTCTAGATCTGAAGAATTAGTTTGTACATTGTATCACTTTCAATGAATCATGTTTAAGGTGACACTATGCTATTAAACTACAAAGTCATGTAGTAGAGAAGCATAATGACCTCTCTCTTCATCTCAGAGCTTTCAATAGAGTATCCTCATAGAGCAGTAATTTGATATTTTACAGTTTTAAAATGTAATTGAAAGCATTTTTATTGGCTACATTCTCATTACATAGCCACACAGCCTTCATTTGATAAAGCTGTTTAATGGCACACTGAAAATGAATGATCAGTTAGAAGGGAAAAAAACACTGACGAAAAAGTGAAAATAAGAAGCTTGGGAAAATTTTAATCACTTTAAATTCTGAGGTAATGACATTGCTCTTCAAGGTATTCTGATTTTTTCTTTGCCAGTGTTCAAAACTCTCTGTATTACATTATATGCTTCACTGCAATCTTGCAAGGTTTTCCTAAATTTTAACCTGGCAATTCCTGAATGCACAGTGAAACACCAGCACTGTCTCATTTGCCCTACATGCTACGAGATTTGTCCTTTTCCTTATCTATTTTCATTCACTAACAGCTCATTTGAGACAACAGCCTTCATGTCAGTTCTGAGCAGCCTTATGCAGTACTTAAAACAAGCAAAAGTTAGCTCTTCTGTTTTGACAGTCTCTTTGTAATTTTTCTTCATCCTTTTCAGCTTTCCTGATTAGACAAAGGACCTTGCACTATGTTTACACCTCAATCTCACATAACTGAAGTGGAAATTAGGTTTTCTATAATTAAGGATGATGTGCATATCCAACTCAATAAATTGGCCTAATGTCATAAGAACCAGCTGGATTTGTCAACTAATTGTCCTATGATTTATTTACCTAACATCAAAGAACAGAACTCTGTAACTAATTCAAAATAGAAAACTCTATAAACTGTATATATTTATAGTAGAATAACAAACTATTATAGATAAGAAAGCAAGAAGGATCAAAAATAAACAGACGAGGAGAGCCGTCGTGCTTCATTTTTTTTTTTTACTAAACTTCTTTTAGGCCAATTCTTTTTTCTTTCCACACTAAAGCAAGCAACAGGAATTTTATTTTATTTTGCTAACTCTGAACTCTAAATCTCCCTCAGTTTTGTTAATTTGTCTCAACAGTCCCCAAAAGATCATTCTGATTCCCACAAGCATGCTCTTATACTGCTTGATTCAGAGACAATAGACAGAAAAGGTATAAAAGCAAACAAATTATAGTGGAAAAGTAACTTTCATTACTATAATTAAGGACAACATTCTCTCACTTAGCAATAAGTGACATTTAGATCTTGTCAGTAATTGGCAAATGAACGAGCAAACAAAATCTATATATTTTTCTCTTGAAATTCCATATCTTATCTGTTCTAGAATACCTTTATCCATCTTATTAGATGTGGTGATAACAAACAGGTTTAGGGAAGGTTGCAGAGAAGCAGAAGAAAAAAATATATCAACTAGAAATTCTTCTGTCTACTTGAACAACAAAAATGTAGACAATGCCTCAATCTTGGTTTCAAGTTTAATTTAGTTCTTTTACAATATATATAACTTTCTCTGATGCACTTGTCATTTTTCTCTTATTCCCTGAAATTATTGTATTTACCCACTACCAGTCTTCCGTAATGTAAATGTTTCTGCTTTGTAGTCCTTTTTCATTTGATCTACGTATATTTTTTCCTTCACTTCTTTCATCACTACAGTGTCATGGCTGAGACTGGAACTTTAAAGAGGTCTTCAGAAATGCCTTATCAGTAACCTGTATCTCCCTCCCAATTCCAATAACAGACACAAGTGTCAAATATTAGTTTTCCTATTATATTTCTTTCTTGTGCTTTAAATAGTAAAGAATATAATCCACTTTGTCTAGTTATTTCAGCTTTTAAAGCAAAAAAGTGGTATTTTTTTTATTTTTTATTTTTTTTTAAATGGTTCATTTAAGTGAGGAGAAATAAAGTAATAACACCAGCTAGCTATAGAAAACACAGGACTGGAGGATACAACTGCACAAATATACAATGGTCTACGTCCTGTGTGCTTCATATTACCTTCCAGAATATGTGGGTGAATTTAGACTAGTAATCAAGCCAACACATCAGAACTCTTTACTTAGATAACATCTGTAACATTATTCTGGAGGGTTACGGCTGAGAACAGACATTCACCAAAACAGCCAGAGTCTAGATTTCACTGATACACCAGGTTTCTTAGAGATCCTAAGGCAGAAGATAATGCCCCAAATGTTATTCAAATCTGTATCTCATTATGTCACATGTAGTTTTAACAGTTCTCTGGAAAGGAAATAATGAAGGATTAAGAAACAGCCTTAAGATAAAGGAATATAAAAATAAAGTAGCATGGATCTTGAAATCCTGGGTTTCAGAAACAGGATTCACATCACAATTCTAAGAAGGAATATCTGGTGTCTACCTTCAGCAAATTCTGACTGATTGTCTTCTATTTTTTTTTTTTTTTTAATTAAAGATTTTTGCTAATAAATACATTTGAATATAAGAAAATAGAGAGACACAAGAAAAAGGTAAAGAAGGAGAGGGCAAAAAAAGCCTTTGGTACTCATTGAAAAAAGGAGAAAATATAACAGAAGTCAATTTAAACTTTGAAAAAAAAGATTTTTAAACTTATTTTGCCAACTAATTCTATTGGCAACAGCTTTCCAGGAAATAGCGTTGACATAAACAAACAGCCGAGAATAAGCCGTCTGAGCAGTCTGTTGAGACCCTAATGGCTCTGAGGCAACAGGTCAGTATGGGGAGGAAGATGGCAACTGAAATAATGTCTGAAGAGCACATGAAACAGCAATGAAAGGTGACAATTTCTAAGGAAGATTTAGGTGATTTCTACCTCTATTTAAGAATCTTACGAGTGAATCAGTTAATAAAAACCTGTGCATGGTTCTTATTTTGTTTCCATAGCAAAAAATTATGTGCTGCAATGCTCTCCAATGAATGATGAGCCAGCAAAGAAAGGGATTTTGGCCAAGGCTAGTTAATATGATCCTTTCCAAGCTACACCAGACTTGTCAAAAGAAACAAGTATGATATATCTTCTTTATGCATATACAGTTTATATGGAGTTCATCTTTACATGAGGAACAAGACTGATGTTGCCTGCGCAGATTAGACTCATTGCCCATGAGTACCTCTCTTTTATATTGCTAAGAACAGCAAAATGCCACATGTATTGATCAACACTATTTCAGGTGATATGTGTTCAACAAATACATGTTGTGTCAAATTTATAGTGATGGTTTGAATACAGAATTATCCAGCAATTGTGGATGTCTAGTAAATTCAAATGATCAGACAGTATAAGAAAAGCAGTAGCCTAATAATCAACAGTTGGGATGCCAAGTCTACAATCCTATTTCTGTGCAATTGGTGTTAACTCCTTTTTAGGAAGATTCACAATTAAAAATAAATTAAAAATTAATTTACTTCTGTTTATTTGGTGAAGGTGGGGAGAGGGTGGGTCTCATATTCTAAGAAATGTGTTGAAGCTTATGAATCTTTACCTAAAATGTTCATGGCTGCAATCAAATACTTCTCATATCACACTCAAAACTATAGTTCTAATTAAACCTTGCTCTTCTAATAAGTTATTTTACTTTAATATTCACATACTGATTAGCTTCTTTTAAAGCATGGCCTCATTTCCATATGAATTTATTAATTGGCCCTACAGAGTAAAAAAAAACCAGAAGTTGGTCATTATTTCTGATACATATAATATCCATTTGTTTCACAAGTAGATTTGACTGTAGTATTTTTCAAAGATACACCGGTAGCATTTTACAAGAAATATTTTATATTGCCGTGGTAAGTTTACTGAGGTGCCCTCCCATATGGCTACAGACTTTAGATACGACTGCTCTGTGTACTCTTTAAAGTAACAAGAAAGCTGCCAAGAGTTGTATTTTTTTGTTCAATAAAAGCCTTTCTACTCCAAAAATTGTAAAACTTCCATAACACATGCCTGAATTTTGTGTTTGAGAGGATTAATACCCATCTTCCTGGCCATGCTAATGCATCTAAATAAATCTCTATCAAATGCAATCCTTATCTATTTTTTCGTCATGCCACTGAGCTTTCCTAATAACACTTTGATTAGTGCCATAAAAATTACAATAACATGAATCATGTTCATAATAGTCCATATTTCTAGCAAAAATTCTCAAAATAATTTTGATGGAATATCTATATTTAGCTCTCTTGGCTCTTACGAAAATCCAAGACTTTGTAGCAGCTACAGTCACAGTCTAAAGCTTTTGTATTTGCATTAATGAATATTACACGCTTACACAGTTTATAGGATTAAAAAAGTACAGTTACCAGGTATTCCTCTTTATCAAATACTTCCAACACTAAAAAAGTTTCTCCAGTGCTCTTCAAAGAAAAAAGCAGTCTGTCTGCAAACACCAGACCTTTCTGCCATCGCTAAGAAATAAAATAAATGCAAGGGGAAATGGGAAAATTGTCATCCTGCCCATGACAGAACTAATATAACCTGATTATTGTTAGTAATAAGTTACAAAGATAATTCTTAGGAACACACTGGTAGAAAGCAGCACACTGTTTCTTAAGTGGCACAAAGTTTCCAAAGGCTAGATATTCCTGTCATCCATGTGATTTTATCTGAAAGGGAATTTCTACCCAATATTCTGAGCAGGTGGAAGATATATTCCTATACACAGCAAGTATTAATAGTTCTATAACTGTTCTCTAAATCACTGCCAGCCACTCAGTAGGATTACAGAAAACATTTTGCTTAATACAATTTTTACATAACAAGCAAAAAAAATCAAAATACTTTCTCAACTACAACACCCTTAAGAGCTTCTTGTTTCAGTATGGCATTCATAAAAAATCATTCATGTAAGATTTAAGTTTTAAGTCAGTTTTAAGTCTGAGGGACTTTATTTATTAGACTGCTACAGAAGCCCTATAGATGCCACGTGAGAGATGTCCCAGAAACCTGCATGTAAATCCCTGAACAGCCGAGCTCTCTGAGCTGGTGAAATTATGCAGCCCTGCCCTTGACATCAGCCCAGGAAGAGTCAACATTTGAGCTTTAAGATTAGATCAGCAAGCAAAAGCTGTGAAACAGTGGAAAAGAGACCCTTCCTGCTCAGTAAAAGAGACTTGAAGCAACTCACCTTGAAGAGCCAGCTAAGACACCAATGACCCTTACATAGCTAGCACTTGTTATGAAAAAAAGGAAGATACAGGGAGTTAGGAAAGCGGACGAGTATTGAGTGACCTCAAAGATGACACTGTGCCGAAATGGTACTCACATCCTGACCTGTTTCCTAAGACTTGACTGAGGGCTGTGAAGACCCACCACACAGTAACAGCCACATCATGGGTCTTCGCTTGTTTTGTGAGGAAGAGGATTCTTTGCTTGACACTTCTCCAGCATTTGCTAATATCTGTACTGTACCTTTGGCTCTTTTTTAGACTGAAGGTGGGCCCATGAGTGTTTCCTAAGTGGCTGATAGCTCATAACTGAGGTAACTTTCATGTTAGGCTTTCAGAAAAATTCTCAATGGAGTCAACCATGGGAGAAAGAACTAAGAGCTTCTCTTCTGCCTTCTGCTTAACCCTCTCACTAGGCAACGTGTATTACTTTCAAAATATATATATATGCTCATATTTTCATAGGTATATTTTAATGTATGAATGAGATGCATACTTGAGGCATTTTGATAAGTTGATAATTGTTTTAGTGAATTAAAATTCTCATATTGTGCTGAATAAACCAATATATGTGCACATATATTTGTAATAGTGTTTATAATACAGTATTTATTCAGTAAAATGACTTTTACTGTACCTGCTTCTAATTTCTAGTCTTAAACCTAGAGACAGCTACAGAACTTAACTGATTCAGTAGTCACATAATTAAGCATTTCAAGATGCAGCATTAATTTATCAGCATAACCACTGCTGAATTCCAGCTTGACTACCATGACTTTCTTTCCAAATATGTTTTAATATATCTATTTATACAAAAGTATTTTAAAATATATAAATATATCCATTTCCTAAATACACACATCCTGATTTTGCACTCAGACATTTGAAACAACACCCTCTAACTTTTCAAAAAGCTATCTTAGTAAATGCAGAAAGTGAAATAAATACAGAATATTTACGACTTTATCTGTATTCAGAGAATATTGCTGAGTGTTTGGGAGAAACAGTTAAGAAGCTTTATTCAGTTCTGGCATATTTTCTGTTTAGAAAAAGAAATCCTCAGGACATGAGGTGACGGGTCCTGTAACAGCATTATCAATATACTTTCAACAACAGTTTTATGGATATATGTTCTTGCAGCTTTTACTTTCTATTACTATGCACTGTTTGCCTCCCTAATCTGCTGTAAGGGAGAGAAAAATGCAGTGATAAATGGTAAACACCATCATAAATGTAACCAGAGTCTGACAAGAATGCTTTCTGAAGTCAGTAGTACAATTTATCTGTTTGCCATAGAGATAAAGTCTTAGT